>NC_136420.1:327475740-328203240 GCF_052625555.1 Lactuca saligna
GTACTCCAAATTGAAGTACAAAATCATCTAGGGAAAAAGATTAAAACCATACATTCAGATCATGGTGGTGAATATCTAAACTATATTTTAATGAACATCTTAAGAGTTGTAGTATACTGTCACAAATCAATCCACCCGAAACATCACATCATAGTGGTGTTTCAGAAAGGAGAAGTCATACTCTACTTGATATGGTATGATGGATGATGATTCATACTTCCCTTCCTCATTCGTTCAGGAGATATGCCCTTCAAACCGCAACCCAAATTGTAAATATGGTCTCCACTAAAAATAGGTAAGACTCCTTATGAGTTATGGCATGGAAATATTAGATCAATATCTTACTTAATGTGTTGGTGTTGTGAATCATATGTTAAAAGATAGACCTCTAAGAAACTTGAACCCATATGTGAAAACTGTATTTTTTTGGGGATACCGAAAAGAAACCATGGGATGCTACTTCTTCAAGAAAAAAGAGAACCGAGTGCTCATTGTCTAGAAAGAAATGTTTTTTTGAACATGAGTTTATATTGAATAAAGCAAGTAGGAGCCCCATTGAACTTGAATAAATTCTAGAAATGCAACCTTTTGTTAAGAATGATAACCAAAAAAGAAAATTTTAACCTGACACTATCATTCAGATGCCAGTTAACACGCCAACCATATGATGCTCAAGAAGAACTCGTCATGAACCTAGAAGGTTTGGATTTTTTATTCTAGAAGAGGATGTCTTCTTGATGGATCAATATGAACCAATCAATTTCAAAATATTCCCCTTCGAGCTATAAATACCTTGTTCTCACTTGGTCTGTAGACCAAGTATCCAAGAGACATTTGTGGGTATCCAATAAACACACACCTTTTGGTTCTGAGTTCCAGTTTACCTTGGGTCTCATGCCTAACGAGAGCCTCACAACCCTAGACCTTAAAATGTGTGAGTGATGGAATTTTTATATGCCACATCCTATGAAGTGTTTTCGAAACTTTCTTGGATAGAACATGAATTAGGATATGGGTTGTTGTTTCTAATGCATACCCTACTATAAGAGAATGTGGCCAGAGGTGAAACGCAACAACTATGGGTTGTGGTTATTAGTAGGGTTTTAATCTAGAGCTCTGATACCATGTATGATACTAGATTTATTATTAATAGTGAGGGTTAAACCTTATATAAATATCATACCCTAATAGTTAGGTGATGTGCACGAAAGTACCCACTAATTTTAATATTTATAACCTAACAAACTTAGACTAACTATGCACTTATAGGCAGTGTACCTAGTCAGATTACAGTATAGCTTAGGTAAGTCGGGTGTCGATCACAGGGAACGGTGGATTAATTTAATATATTTAATTATAGGTTACAGGTCACACGAAAAGAATAAGGAAGTAGTTTAATAAATCTCAAAGGAACAATTAATTAACAACTCTCGATAAACTAACAGGAAAGCAAATCTCTTCAGGTACTTTGGTTTAGACAAATTACACTTTAAAAACATAGACAATTGCATACACAAATTCATTTATTCATGTTCACCGATTCCTAAAATGATTAGATTCGCGTTCACTATAACTAATCCTTTAGCAAACAACTTAATTCAAACAGTGATCAGTTGATTAAACTAACATGCTTCCTAGTGTTCAGTTCGTATCAAGCAAGACTTGCAAATATAGTTAATCGAATTAGACATTCAATTAACCTCTTGTTGATGGTCATCAAACAAGGCTCACACATTAACTTACTTATTTCCGAGTTAATCCTAGTTTCACATTCGTTATTCGTAGACATATAATCTTGATGGTCATCAAAATCATAAGAGACAAGCAATCAACCAGATGTTCATACAACTCAATTCACTTAACAATTAACAGAAAATAATCATCATTAACACATAAGGATCTTTTAACAAGCTTGGGAAGATAAATTAAACATAAATAAAAAATTCAATATAGCAATTAGTCTAATAATCAAAGTTTCATTCAATCATAAACACAAACTAAAAGGTTTTTACACCTAAATCATAAACTACACACATAATAGTATCACAATGGAATGCTAAACATGGTCACGTTAACAACCCATATGATTACCGACATGTATCCGCTCTCCAACCCTTCCGATCTCCGCTCCCGTTAGCTTAACGGCCTTCCGGCCACCTCCTAGACCCTCAAAACGGTAACTATGAAGTTTTCTTGTTGCACAAGTCGAAGTGGAATATCATATATTATTCAAATGGTGGAATTATATGGGGTATTTATAGTTGATGGAGATGGATTTATATGGAATATTAGAGTTGGATTGGAATAAGGAAACTAATGTGGCTTAGGGATTAAGCAAATAATGATAAGGAAAGTGGTGCTTGGGGAATAAGTAACTTGGAGGGAATTTCCGTCCAGCTTTTATGCTTCATCTTCAAGTCCGATTTTGGATAAGATAAGTGTCGAATTAGCCAAAAGTCCCAATCACATAAGTCGTTGGAAATTTAGTCTAGTTTTTAGAACACTTTGAATCTTGTCAATTGGACTTGTGAGTCATCAGATATACCCGAAACACTGAAGAGGGGTCAATCTGCCAGCAATATCCTTTTTGCATCTTTTCAGTTCCATTCTCTTTCTTTTGCATTCCATCTCCCATTTTAACTGTAATTAAATATTTCAAAGCATATTAATTTTATTTTAATTCTAAATAATAATAATAAGTGTTAAAATATTAAGATATGTTATACATAAATATATATAAAAATACACATATCAAAATACCCCACATTTAGCCTTTGCTTGCCCCCAAGCAAATTTACTTTTATTTTACCAATATTGCACTAAACAATCCATTTAAAACTCAGCCATTATGCCAAGACCTCAAAACATGCATTTGTGTCTAAAATTTTCCTAAAGTACCCCCCATACTTTAAATTCTCACAATCTTCATAAACACTTGCCCACTTTTTCCGAACAATGCTCATTTTATGCAACCCTCCGAATCCATCCGCAGAAAACCTCCTAACCTCAAGGTATTTTTAGTTGAGCAACCTAAGCATACATAATCTAGAATTACAATTTATGATACCACTATGGAGCTTTTTAGGAATTCTTCACTTTCTTAACAATTTGATCTTTGATTTCTTTGAATTCACCACCTTATTTGATTTGATTTCTTGGTATCTTCAACTTTTTGAATTTCTTGGAATTTTGATCTTTTGATCTTCACTTTATTTGCTCCAAAATTCTTCAAACTTTTTCATAATTCTCTCTTTTTTTTTTTTTTTACATGTACCTCTCTTTTTTCACTCAAAACCTACATGCTTAAGCAGAGGCGCTCAAACTCAACCTTTATTGGTTAATGATAATAATTTTCCTGGATACATTTCCGGTTTAGGCTGCTAAACATATTGCATCCTTCAAACCGAGCGGGGTTATGTTTTTGTTTCATGATTTCACTACAATAAGGGAAGCCACAAATGCACTATAACGTATATTGGCTCAACTAAACATTTGAGTTCTCATCGGATCATCTCATACAATATTAGCAAAATTTTAAATTATCACTAGATTTTTCTAAATTAAACTATTATTTCAAGTTTTCTTTTAAATTATTAAATTTCCTTAAATCTAGCAATTTTCAACTATTATTTCATTTTTATAATTTACTTTTACCGACCCCCTACCCCACACTTATTTCATACAATAACCTCATTGTATGCTAAAACAAATTAAGAACATAAAAAGGGAGAAAAAGGAACAGACTCCCCTGAGTAGTTGTGGCGAGATCGAATAGGGCTGCTACAGGTTGCTTCAAATATTGCTGAAAAACTGAAAACTGGAACTGTTGCTTCTGAATGTGCCGGAAAAATACAAAAGAACATTAACTTATGAAATATGGTGCGAATGATTGCAAACTAAAGCAATATATAGTGACCATGACGTGGGAAAGTGTCAACCACGTCGTGTCGTCGAGTGAGGAAAAATCCATATCGCGAATAATAGCACGGCCACGACGTGGTAAGTGGTGGTCACGTCGTGGTATGTAGAATAGCAGCCTCCTCTCGCGATGAAAAACTCCCCCACGACATAGGAAAGTGTCAACCATGTCATGGCAGCCGGGATGATACTTCTACATCGCGTCAAAATAAAACTCCATGGTGTGGGAACAGCTCATTCATGCCATGGGAATCAATGTATAGTTAGAAATGCCACTCTTCGAAATAATAATCCCTCCAAATATCGACGCGCACCCCACACTTATTGAAAGTCATGGCTCTCAAGTGTCAACTACAAACCCTCACACGGTTTTTTCTCTCGTGACAAATCAACATTCGACCCCAATTATTGAAATTTCTGAAAGCATCTGAAGGGTAAAAGTTCTGCAAAGATCTGAAACATCAAGAAAATCAACATGGAAAACAAACTAAAAATAAAAATAAAAATTTTAAAAAATAGCAAACCAAAATAACTAAAAAGGATATCACAATCACTCGTCTTTGTCGAAATCAAACTACAATTGTTGATTAAATCCCTTGCATGCAAGAGGTGGTTTGTGAAAGCAAAAACTTTCGGGACCTGTCAGACTATTTCCTTTGTTTTCTTTGAACCATTAACTAAAAAGTAGAACAAGAGTCGACCCAACTAGTCAAGAGTAGCAAGAGTTCAGTCTTCCACTTAACCACCTCGATACGCCTTGCTATACTACGCCTCGTGGATTGAGTTGGACAAATCACCAAAGTAGTAGACTAAACAAGTCAAGAATTCCCTAATCGCTTGCAATCTCGAAACCCATGCAAAAGGTAAAGCCAATTGATGTGTATGATCACAAATTCCTGCAAATAACAACAAGAACCTTCCCGACAAGCGAAATGATATCAACGAAAATAAAACTAAAAAAAATAAAATAAAAAACTAACTAAAAATAAATAACGAATAATCAAATAAACTAAATTAATTGAAAGCCGTTCCCCGGCAACGGCGCCAAAAACTTGATGTGCACGAAAGTACCCACTAATTTTAATATTTATAACCTAACAAACTTAGACTAACTATGCACTTATAGGCAGTGTACCTAGTCAGATTACAGTATAGCTTAGGTAAGTCGGGTGTCGATCACAGGGAACGATGGATTAATTTAATATATTTAATTATAGGTTACAGGTCACACGAAAAGAATAAAGAAGTAGTTTAATAAATCTCAAAAGAACAATTAATTAACAACTCTCGATAAACTAACAGGAAAGCAAATCTCTTCAGGTACTTTGGTTTAGACAAATTACACTTTAAAAACATAGACAATTGCATACACAAATTCATTTATTCATGTTCACCGATTCCTAAAATGATTAGATTCGCGTTCACTATAACTAATCCTTTAGCAAACAACTTAATTCAAACAGTGATCAGTTGATTAAACTAACATGCTTCCTAGTGTTCAGTTCGTATCAAGCAAGACTTGCAAATATAGTTAATCGAATTAGACATTCAATTAACCTCTTGTTGATGGTCATCAAACAAGGCTCACACATTAACTTACTTATTTCCGATTTAATCCTAGTTTCACATTCGTTATTCCTAGACATATAATCTTGATGGTCATCAAAATCATAAGAGACAAGCAATCAAGCAGATGTTCATACAACTCAATTCACTTAACAATTAACAGAAAATAATCATCATTAACACATAAGGATCTTTTAACAAGCTTGGCAAGATAAATTAAACATAAATAAAAAATTCATTATAGCAATTAGTCTAATAATCAAAGTTTCATTCAATCATAAACACAAAGTAAAAGGTTTTTACACCTAAATCAGAAACTACACACATAATAGTATCACAATGGAATGCTAAACATGATCACGTTAACAACCCATATGATTACCGACATGTATCCGCTCTCCAACCCTTCCGGTCTCCGCTCCCGTTAGCTTAACGGCCTTCCGGCCACCTCCTAGACCCTCAAAACGGCAACTATGAAGTTTTCTTGTTGCACAAGTCGAAGTGGAATATCATATATTATTCAAATGGTGGAATTATATGGGGTAGTTATAGTTGATGGAGATGGATTTATATGGAATATTAGAGTTGGATTGGAATAAAGAAACTAATGTGGCATAGGGATTAAGCAAATAATGATAAGGAAAGTGGTGCTTGGGGAATAAGTAACTTGGAGGGAATTTCCGTCCAACTTTTATGCTTCATCGTCAAGTCCGATTTTGGATAAGATAAGTGTCGAATTAGCCAAAAGTCCCTCTCACATAAGTCGTAGGAAATTTCGTCTAGTTTTCAGAACATTTTGAATCTCGTCAATTGGACTTGTGAGTCATCAGATATACCCGAAACACTGAAGAGGGGTCAATCTGCCAGCAATATCCTTTTTGCATCTTTTCAGTTCCATTCTCTTTCTTTTGCATTCCATCTCCCATTTTAACTGTAATTAAATATTTCAAAGCATATTAAGTTTATTTTAGTTCTAAATAATAATAATAAGTGTTAAAATATTAAGATATGTTATACATAAATATATATAAAAATACACATATCATTAGGGAAACAGCTACGCAGGCCTATAGGCTCCCGACCACCTTAACAAGTACACACATAGAGACTACACTTTAGAGACTACTAGTACAAGAAAATTTATACTATCTACAGTGCCAATTTACACTTAAGTACATAGAGATTATTCTATCAGCTCTCTTTTTTTTATTACTTCTCTTCTCTAACATACATGGACATGTATTTTAATACATAGTATAATTAGTAACTCACCTTTACAATGAATCAGAACATTGATAACTATCTAGGCAATTATATTAGTGATACAATTAGTCGGTGATGCACTTGAGAAGTACCAACCTATAATACTATAACTTATTAACCCATATGACGATCTTGTAATGAAAGTTAGATCTTTCACTAATACTAGTGAATACCAAAGGTTCTATCAAATAAAGATCAAACAGGAGGGATAGTTTGGAGCCAGAAGCATTTTGGCGTACAGTCTTTCTGAAATCCAACAATAAAGCCAACATGACCATTCTAGACACCTCTCCTGTAAGTGTATAATTCAACATTATAACTGGAATTAGTGAATAACCTAGTATTGATAGGTTCCTAATAATTACTATAATTATGAATATGACCTATCTAGTAAGCTTAGCTTCACTTACATGGAGTTACTGATGAAAACTCGAAAGGTTGTACACCTAGCGTACTCCTTATGGGGTCAGTACACATTACGTATCAAGTAGGTTTGCCCAACGTACTCCCTTGATTGCCAACCCAAGTCATTAATCACTTAACTGGTTAAGTTAAAAAGCTAAACTCTCAAATCTGGTTCTAAATGGTGACTTAATACCTAAAGTTGACAACTTTACACCCATGCCTGGCTTAACGGGACCCAACACTCTAAAAGAAGCTTAATAACTCTCTCAACACTTTCATGGACCAATATCTTTCATAACGCTTTCATTTTTAAGAGCAAGAGCCCTCCATGGAGCTAAGATCTACCATACATGCCCTCTGGAGCAGATCAAAAGCTCATGTTTAGCTCAAAAGACCCACAAGAGACACTTACGGTTTCGATATTAGGGTATAGGGTGATAGAGGTTGATCAATAAAAGACCCATGAGTAACTTAAGTTGATTAAATAGGGAAAAAAACCCTAAAAATTAGGGTTTAACCTTCCTAGCGTACGCCATACGTAATCAAAGTATGTCCTACATACATGGGTAAATCTCGCGATCAATCTTCAACCTAGTACGCCCGACGTACACATATTGTATGCCTACATACTCAGCTATGGTCCAAAACCACAAATCTATTGGGTTTTGAGCATTCTAACTCTCCTAAGGTGTTCATGCAACCCTAAATAGCTTGGATCTATGTTTTCACTAATTATATATGCAATGGAGTTTCCAAGGTATTAAACCTATAACTAGCATACAATTGTCATATACCACACAAGAATCTAGTTAGGATAACATACCTTATGGTGGTGATTGAAGTGTTGATGTATCTGCCTTAAGAGCTTAGCCCCAATAGTGTGGAAGCCTCATTTGGAATCACAACACATCAAGGAAAAAGGAGGAACTTTGAGAGAGAATCTCCATGCACCTAAAACCACCATGAACTCCAAGAATACACAAGTGTTGATTTTGAGTAATGAAGTATGTATTTATATGAGTGATTTCTAGGGTCATGGATATAACCCAAATCCATACTCATGGGTCTTATGATCCATGGTTCATGTGGCCCAACTCTTTATGTATCCATACATAAACTTTGTCCAACATGGATCATAAGCCCAACACATATAAATATAACTAATTAACTTAATTAGTCCCCATATATTTAATTAGTCTCTTTTTGATCACTAAATCAATTCTAAATTAATTATTGATCAATACTGGTTAACACCATATGATTTCATATTAATATATTAGTACTTTTAATATATTAATAAATCATATATAACCTTCTCTCAAGAGTCCATCCTAACAAATTGTCTTGATGATATGCAACCCAAATGGACCAAGCTACTCTCAGGTCAAGTACATACCAATAATAGTTATGGTCTTAGACATCGAATCCAACAATCTCCTACTTGGATAAATCTAAAACTATTATTGCAAGTACGACTTCAACCCGACTAGCAATCGTAGCTCTTAAAGCAGCTGTCGAACTCTCAACAAATCAATGACGCGTCCATTAGATAAGTGATCATATATTCCTCCATTCTCTTTGTCCATTTGTTTCCTGATTTTCGATTTATGAAAACTGACTAATTGAAAAAATCAAATCAGTCCAGTCTTGGCCAAGCTTTTAGGGATGTCATCATTAAATCATCGAGGGTCCCACAGATATCACTTTTATCCTTATGAGGTAAAAGGAATGGATAAACTTTGACTCATATGCTTGTACTAATTACTTGTTGAATCATACACAAAGGCACGTTTTATAACGTCAAGTTACTGATCCGTTTTCGTACAATTAATGTATATGTTGGGTCAAGATTATGGTTTATACTTTGCTTTTTGCTTTTCTGGGTAACTGTATTTTTATGTAATATTTTATGTGTTTACGACTAGGTGGGTGTTTATGGCCGTAAACTCGTTCATAGCCGTGGACTTCTGTTTGGCCCATGTTCCCTATAAATATAAGTGTAATGGGTGAGGAGTGGAGAGAGTGAAAGAAGAGAGGATCATAAGTGTGTTCTAGAGAGATAAAGTGGATCTTGAGTAAGGAACTTCAATCACATTCATCAATACATTAAAGATTCAAGTTATTCTTCTTCTCCTTCTTCTTCTATTACATCTGACATCATCCAGTTGATTGGGATTCCGCACCATCAATTGGATCTGATTGATACACAAGAATATTGGGGACTTACAGCTCACGCATCTCAGACTCCAATTCCCATATTCACTCTAAACCTCTACAGTGTTGCCACTGAGCTTTGACCAAGTTTACGATCTTGTTCCTCACAGTTTTCACTTTACGATCCAAGATGGATACAAGCTTCGCTGCATAATTCAGGCGATCATCGACCTGAATGTCCTCGAATGGAACCATAGTTGCATCATCAGTTATACACTTCCTCAGCTGGGATACATGGAAGGTATCATGAATCTGACTCAACTCCTCCCGTAGCTCCAATAAGTAAGACACCTTGCCCACACGGGACAACACTCAGAAATGACCAATGAATTTGGGGCCTAGCTTGCCCTGCATCCTGAAGTGGATAACACCCTTCCAGGGTGACACCTTCAGAAGTACAAAATCCCCCACCTGAAACTCTAACTCAAAATGCCTCTGATCCACATAACTCTTTTGATGGCTCTGCACAGTCAATAGTCTCTGTCGAACCTGTTGTATAAGCTCATTCATATTAAGTATGACTTTTGTGTTCCCCATGATCCTCTGTCCCACTTCACCCCAACAAATAGGAGTTCGACACCTCTGACCATAAAGGATCTCGAATGGGGGCATACCGATACTGGTATGATGGTTGTTGTAGTTGTGCCCCAACTCAATAATGCACCAAAATCAATAACGCACGCACACATCAAATCCTCTAGCATCTGAATCGTTCGCTTGCTTTGCCCGTGTGTCTACGGATGGTAGGTGGTGCTAAAATGCAGTCGGGTACCTAACTCCTCATGGAATCTCTTCCAGAATCTATAAGAGCACATCTCGGTCAGACACAATAGATGGAGACATCCATGTTGAGCCACCAACTCACGAACATATATCTTTGCCAACTTCTCCGTAGAAGAGTTCTCACTAATGGCTAAGAGGTGGGCACTCTTCGTCAAACGATCCACTATCACCCAGATAGTGTCAACACCCCTCGTAGTCCTCAGCGGCTTGGTAATGAAATCCATAGTAATTTGTTCCTACTTCCATAGGGGAACCTCTAGAGGCTGCAACTTTCCATGAGGACGTTGGTGCTCCGCCTTGACCTTTCGGTAGGTCAAACATCTCTACACAAACCATGCCACATCACTCTTCATACATGACCACCAATAATTATGCTTCAGGTCATGAGTCGGAACCTCACCTTGTGAGGCTTCAGGTGCCTTGAAGCGTAGGCTATCATATGCCCTCTCTTCATCAACATAACATCCAATCCCACAATAGACTATGAAATCCTCAACTCCCTCCGAGAGGGCAAGCATTGGGTCCTCACACAACCTCTGACGTTAAGTCTCAATGATACCTGCTGCTCAGACCCCCAACTAAAGGCAACATCCTTACTGTTCAACTTGGTGAGAGTAACAACAATCTTGGATAAATCTATAATCAACCTCTGATAATAGCCTGCCAAACCAAGGAAGCTCCAAATCTCATATGAAGATCTTGGCACCTCCCACTGCATCACCGCCTCAATTTTGGCTGGTTTGACCAAAATACCACTCTGATTGATAAGGTGTCCCAAACACTAAACCTCTCTCAACCATAAATCACACTTGGAGAATTTAGCATAAAGCATCTCGATCCTCAAAACCCAAAGAATCTCTCACATATGCTCCACGTGCTTTTTCCTAATTTTAGAATATTCCAGAATGTCATTGATGGAAACGACCACTGGTCGATTCATCATGGGCCTACACACCCAATTCATGAGTTCCATGAACACCGCTGGTGCGTTGGTGAGCCCAAATGGCATCACCACAAACTCATAATACCTATAGCGAGTTCGAAAGGTCGTCTTCTGAATATCCTCCTCCCATACCCTCATCTACTAATAGCCTGACGTCAAATAAATCTTGGAAAACAAAGACGCCCCTAAAGTTGGTCAAAAAGATCATTTATCCTCGGAAAAGGGTAACAATTTTTCACTGTCAACTTGTTTAGTTCTCAATAATCAATGTACATTAGATGCGAACCATCCTTCTTCCTAACAAAAAGGATCGGAGCTCCCCACGGAGAACGGCTCGGTCTAATGAACCCTTTCCCCAACAGCTTCTACAGTTGAGAGGATAATTATTGCATCTCAGGTGGTCAGGATAATTTGTTGCCTTGGAGATTGGCGCCACACCCGGAATCAGATCGATCCGGAACTCGACCTACATCTCAGGATGCACACCTGGTAACTTTTCGGAAAAAACATCATGAAAATCACATACCACCGGAACATCCAAAACATAATTCAATCCCTTCTTCTCAACCGGAGTATCCATCACATATTCCAAAAAGCACATACACTCATGCTGTAAACTTTGCCTTGCCCTGGCGGCAGAACAAAAAATGCTAATACCTTCACCATAGATAGTCAGCACTCCCCCACTATGATCCCGGACTATCACTAACTGACACTCGTAATCGATCAGAGCCCTAAACTGGCTCAACCACTCCATACCCATGATCACATAAAAATCTCCCATAGAGATAGAGATGAGATCAATCAGGTATCCAACACCAAACATTTCAAGCACATAACCCCGATAGACATTCGTAGTTGAGACAGGATGCTCATTCAGTATCGAGAACCTCAAGACCCTACTCTAGGCCTCTCGCGGAATACTAAAATGCAACTAAAAGATGATGACACAAAAGACTGACTCGCACCCGAGTCAAATAGCACAAGTGCAGGCACAAAATTCACAAGGAACATACCTACACAACTGAAAATATAAACAATATCAATAAATCAATAGAAATATAAGGAATACATACCATCCATGACATCTGGAGCTACACGGGCCTCCTCTGTTTTCAACTGAAAGGCTATGCCCTACGCCCTTGGTGCATCGGCCTTCCCCATGTTGGCCATCGGTGATACGCAGTGTCGCTAGGGCGGGTGTAACATCCGAAAAATACAACCAATTTAAAATTTTCAAAACAACCTGATTTTCATTAAAATGTTTACAAAAAGGTTTTCAATACAAGTTATTTGAGTATTCCCAGAATCACATTGCTACAAAATCATGAGGAGCAGTACGATCGCGCCTTCGCCTTGCCACAGTCTCTTGAGAACCTGAAAAACATTAAACCACAACTGTAAGCCCGAAAGCTTAGTGAGATACCCCCAAAATACCAACCACGTATACGCCCTTCCAGGCTACGACCTTCCGGTCCAAAACATATAAAACATACATAACATAACAGAACATAGAACAGCCATGCATATCGGGTCTACCGTGTGACTGGTCCGCCGTATCGGGCCTTCAGTCCAACGGATCCATCCTCCAGGTCTAGTCATGTCCTTCGAGTCTACAGTGGGATTGGTCCGCCCGCATCGGGCCTTCAACCCACCTGGTCCACTCTCCGAGTCTACAGTGTGACTGGTCCGCCCGCATCGGGCCTTCAGTCGGCCTGGTCCACTCTCCGAGCCTCAGCACGTCTGGTCCGCCCTCGTGGGGCCTACAGCCTATCCGGACCGCTCGCTGGGCCTTCGGAACAACCGGTCCGCCCTGGGTATCTTGGCCTACAGCACAAAGCAGGACCCGCCTCAACCCATCTCCAGTCCAAACAACCATGCACACAAACATACATTCATATAACAGTCATAGTCAACAAACCGAGCAAGCAGATCACATAGCATATCATTACCCTAACCGGGTTACCGACCTAACCGGTCACTAGCATAGCATCGCTCTGTATATCGGGAAAACTGACCTTAGCAAGGCCCCCTAGCATGTACCATCCTAGCTACCAGGATGCATACACATCAAACAATAACATAATAACCATAACCGAATCTCAATACAATAAAGGGCCGGCCTTGTTGCCTTAGACCCTGTTGATATAGTAAGGATAACTCACCTCGAAACTGCCAGCTGAAAAGATAAGATCCCGCTGCTCCGAACTCTGGCACAAACTCCTTCACTAAACATCAAAACATACAACTCAATAAATACCCTTAATTACCAAAATACCCCTGGAAGACAACTGGTCAACCTTGGACGAGTCAAAGTCAACCCCTGACTGACCCTACTCGCCGAGTCATCCCGATGACTCGCCGAGTCCTTATGCTCAGAACTTCCCTCAATTAGCGACCCAACTCGTCGAGTCACCCCAAGACTCGTCGAGTCCAACAACTCTGAGTCCACTCGCACCCAACTCACCGAGTCATCCCTTGACTCACCGATTCATCGACTCAACCAGAAATATTGGGACTTCCTCAACAAGACTCGCCGAGTCCAAATGGACTCGTCGAGTCCAAGGCCATCTTCAACCTACTCGCCGAGTTGTTCTTCCAACTCGTCGAGTCCCAGGCCATCTTCAAGCAACTCGTCGAGTCCACCCATGTGACTCGTCGAGTACCACCTATCTGAATCCATACAGAAGCATCTCAGGCCATGCAATTGGTCCAAAACATAGATCCAACCTCCTACAATCCATCCATCACGTAAAGTGGCAAACTTTACGTGAATCTAACGAGATTTAAGCCATATTCACCCTAAAACCAAGGTTTGGGACATGGTGGCTCCACTAAGCACTCAAACACAGGAACTTTAATGCACTCTAGGCCTTCAATATTCCAGATCTGAGGTAGCAACCTCAAATCTATCCTCCAAACTCCAAAACATTCCAAGATATACTCCCTACAAACCCCAAAATGATGAAACTAGGAATGCACAGCCTAAGGACGAAGATATTACCTCCAAAAGATGCCTCAATAGCAGCTAAACTCGAATCCAAGCAAAGCCCTTTGATCCAAGCCACTTCTCCTTCAAGATCTCTTCAAACAACACCTTTCCAAGCTCTAATTTGCTCCACAAATGATCTCTCCACGACTTTAGGGTTTTCTGGAACTCAAGGGGGAATAAGGGAGGCTGTGGAGGAGTATAATGCTCTTTATATAGGACTCATCCCCGAAAATTAGGGTTTTCTCCATACAGCACCTACTCGCCGAGTCCATCCTAGGGACTCGCCGAGCAGGCCACTTGACATGTGACCATGACCGCGACCTGAATCGCCGAGTCATCCATGGACTCGCCGAGTCATCCTCTAAAACTTACACTTTCAGCCCTTCAACTCTACTCTTGTGATTCCGGGATGTTACAATTCTCCCCCACTTAAATTAGGCTTCGTCCTCGAAGCCTTCGGCATCTCACCTTCAATTTACTTCCCACGACGCACCACTTGACCTTGACCGAACCAAGTCCCTCAAGGTACAACCATAGAACTAGAAGCTCACTTTCTCCTTCCATACGGTGTCCCCACCACCTACTCAAACCGGGCACCAACTGTACCCTCCGATAACCACACTCAACACCCGAGAATTACCCATGATGCCTTACTGCTCCAATTCTCATCCTTCACTTGACTCATATGGCTATAAAGCCACGGACCATCGGATTCCCGATCCGAATTCCACTCTATCCATCCCATGACGACCGAAAGACCCATTCTTCCATTTCGGAGCAACTCCCCCGAGTTCTCCTCTCGCAATCACACACTCATGCTGATCTAGCTCTAGCACCCTCAGGTTTGGAAAAACTGATACACTGATGATATCCTCGAACATCCTTCCAGGGTGAACCGCTAAAACGTAACCAAAACCCTGATCAGTATCACACCGAGAGTCCAAGACTCTTTCTTTGTATCCCTTCTGAATCCCTCTCCCTGGCTCTACATCGCGGTATTCCCTCCGCGCCCAAAGCAACATATCAAGTCGAATGAGCTTTTATTCCACCGCCGCAACACATTACTCAAGGACCATCGACGGACCACTCCAATCATAACTCTACACTGCCGCTTTCACTTCCGTGAATTCGCACTCCCTTTTGGGATTTCATTCCTCCCTCTTTCCTTACCAAGGAACCGCTTGTCCGCCCAGTCACCATGACAGGCACCATGGTGCTCATCCCACGCTACATTACCTCTTTAAAGCGTACCCAACATCTATGCATCACCACTACTCTGACTCTCATCACAGGGACTCTTAAGCCCATGCACTACCTTCACTGCTCAAGATTGCTACCCGGGGCCAGACCTCCCAATGTAATCACACTGCAACATACGCAACCTATAACCTTAATCCGATCCAACAATACTCGCAGAGTCTTCAGCATGACTGGACCGCCTCCCCAGGCCTTCAGCCAATCTGGACCACTCTCAGAACCTTCAGCCAATCTGACTGGACCGTCCTCCGAGCCTTCGGTCTGACTGGTGCGCCTACCGGCTCACAGTCTATCCGGACCGCTCAACTAGCATTCATCACTCCGAACCATCCCTTCGGGAAATCCTCCCGCACATACCGTTCTAGCCCTCTAGGGGTTCTGAACTCTATCTCCATCATACATGCTCGAACCTGTCCTGCTCCCATGCCTTCCTCAATCAACTGCTCTAGGTCTGTATTCCGCCCTGCACGCCTGTTACTCACTCATACGAGCCTGCTCTCGACTAATAGAAATACCGCTGAATTTCCCAAGCAGCTAAACAACCTCTCAGGCCCAACGATCATCCGGAGAATTTCCAATTCTCCCCCACTTAAGACACTGACAGCTAGTCACCGGTCGCCATCACCGATCTCCCCAAGCAACCTTGCAGGAATCGACACATGCACTCAAAAATGTTTTTCACCAGCACCAACAACTTTCATACAATCATGTTCCCATGCTGCACAACCTGCTCGAAAGGAACCCAATCTTCAACTATTAATTCCTCAGATTACAGAATCTAACTGGCCTTCAAACCAACGCCGCATCCTCCACCAATCCTCACAAAGATAATCAACGATAGCTCGAAGTACAAATCCATAACCATAACGATCCTTCAGGGAACAAAGATACTAAAACGAAATCTCGATCACAACTCGCCAAACCCTCAAGGAACAACGGATACCACACGAAAACCCGAAACGCAATTCAACGAAACCAACAGATAACAATACTCCACAACAATCATAAATAATCAAACATCAGAAAGAAACATACCCGCAGCAGCAAGCTGAAAAACATGACCCTAAGCCCTTGGGGGCTCAGCTCCACCCTGATCTCCACCTGTGATCCTCAACGTAGCCGGTGCTGGAGCCTGCACCGGTCCTGTAGCAAGCCATGGACAGTTGACTTTCAAATGTCCAACCTGATGACAATGATAGCATATCCTCAAGTCCCGAGCCGGCACTGACTGCCGACAATCCCTCGCATAGTGTCCCTCCTTTCCGTACTTGCGGCATGCTCCACCGGACCGACAAACCCCGGTATGACCCCTCCCACACTTTCCACAGACGTGGCCACCCTGATCTCCCATCCTGGAATCAACGGTCTTAGACCGTTTCGTCGCCGGCTGCGACTGAACCGGAGCTTGCCTCAGCTCACGCATTTGTGACTCAATCTCTAACTCACGCCGCCTAGCGGCCTCCTGCAACTCCAGCAAAGTCTCGCACCTCTGCGCAGATACAAACTGTCTGATGTCTCTCTTTAGCATACTCAGATATCGGGACATCTGAGCCTGCTCCGAAGCGAACTCAGGGCAAAACATCGCCCTCTCAGTAAACATCCTGGTGATTTCCGTCACCGATTCCGAATCCTGTTTCAGCTCCAAGAACTCCTGTGCCAACCTCTCCCTCTTGACCTGCGGAACATAACGAGTGTTGAACATCTCCCTGAACCGATCCCATGAAATCGCAGCCCTCTGCGCATCCGAGTACGACGCTGTGGTCAGTCTCCACCAATCCTTTGCTCCGAGCCTCAACAGGTTCAAAGCACACCTCACCCTCTGATCAGCAGGGCATGAACACGTGAAGAAACATCCCTCCACATCTGATAACCATCTCATAGCAACGATCGGATCCTGAACTCCATCAAAAGTGGGAGGCTTCGTATTATCGAAGTCCCGATACTGAAAACCTCTACTGGCTCCTCCCCCTGCCGCTGCTACTGTTGCGGTAGCCGCCGCGGCCGCCGTCTCCGTGAGAGCCGCATAGCGCTCATCAAAATACTCCACCATGGCGGTCTTGATCGACCCAAACAACTCTGGCAGCTCAGCCCGAAACAATGCAGCAACCTCATCATGCAGGACCTCACGAATCCTTGCATCCAACTCGTGCGTACTCATCTGACTGACAACCTCTGGCTGTACAGACCCACCCGGAACTCCCTCTCCGGCTCCTGATCCTGACCCGGATCCACTCCCAGCGTGCCCTGAAATTTCCATACTGAAAATAAAACACCAAATCTCAGACATATTCCACTATCCCGGGAACCGGCTCTCATCCCAACCCTAGGGGTCATGGTTTCTCTGATACGCGTATGAGTCCGTGCTTTCAGTAGTACGGGCCCATACTACCTTCCACACCAACCCATATTTGTATGAAGTACTCCCACAACACCCTAGCGACACATATAACATCGCTCTATCCTCACAACTAGAGGAACACTATAAATCTCTCACAAGGAACCCTAGGCTAGCAGGCATCATAAATCAGGCAACTCATCAATAAATCCTAAAGATCCCTAGCCTAACTCTAACATGCTGTTCTATCAAAGCTCAATAAAACAATTGTCATGTATGGTATTTTGGGGTTACTTACTGGCTCCGGCTGATCGTACCTCCGTGTCCTCCTTTACTTATTTTGAAAACCATTTTAAATTCTCTTTTTGAAAGCTCTCCTCGATTTGAGACTGGAGTCACACAAATGTTCCACCAATTCACTCAAACCAAGGCTCTGATACCAACTTGTAACATCCGAAAAATATAACCAATTTAAAATTTTCAAAACAACCTGATTTTCATTAAAATGTTTACAAAAAGGTTTTCAATACAAGTTATTTGAGTATTCCCAGAATCACATTGCTACAAAATCATGAGGAGCAGTACGATCGCGCCTTCGCCTTGCCACAGTCTCTTGAGAACCTAAAAAACATTAAACCACAACTGTAAGCCCGAAAGCTTAGTGAGATACCCCCAAAATACCAACCACGTATACGCCCTTCCAGGCTACGACCTTCCGGTCCAAAACATATAAAACATACATAACATAACAGAACATAGAACAGCCATGCATATCGGGTCTACCGTGTGACTGGTCCGCCGTATCGGGCCTTCAGTCCAACGGATCCATCCTCCAGGTTTAGTCATGTCCTTCGAGTCTACAGTGGGATTGGTCCGCCCGCATCGGGCCTTCAACCCACCTGGTCCACTCTCCGAGTCTACAGTGTGACTGGTCCGCCCGCATCGGGCCTTCAGTCGGCCTGGTCCACTCTCCGAGCCTCAGCACGTCTGGTCCGCCCTCGTGGGGCCTACAGCCTATCCGGACCGCTCGCTGGGCCTTCGGAACAACCGGTCCGCCCTGGGTATCTTGGCCTACAGCACAAAGCAGGACCCGCCTCAACCCATCTCCAGTCCAAACAACCATGCACACAAAACATACATTCATATAACAGTCATAGTCAACAAACCGAGCAAGCAGATCACATAGCATATCATTACCCTAACCGGGTTACCGACCTAACCGGTCACTAGCATAGCATCGCTCTGTATATCGGGAAAACTGACCTTAGCAAGGCCCCCTAGCATGTACCATCCTAGCTACCAGGATGCAGACAAATCAAACAATAACATAATAACCATAACCGAATCTCAATACATTAAAGGGCCGGCCTTGGTGCCTTAGACCCTGTTGATATAGTGAGGATAACTCACCTCAAAACTGCCGGCTGAAAAGATAAGATCCCGCTGCTCCGAACTCTGGCACGAACTCCTTCACTAAACATCAAAACATACAACTCAATAAATACCCTTAATTACCAAAATACCCCTGGAAGACAACTGGTCAACCTTGGACGAGTCAAAGTCAACCCCTGACTGACCCTACTCGCCGAGTCATCCCGATGACTCGCCGAGTCCTTATGCTCAGAACTTCCCTCAATTAGCGACCCAACTCGCCGAATCACCCCAAGACTCGTCGATTCCAACAACTCTGAGTCCACTCGCACCCAACTCACCGAGTCATCCCTTGACTCACCGATTCATCGACTCAACCAGAAATATTGGGACTTCCTCGACAAGACTCGCCGAGTCCAAGGCCATCTTCAACCGACTTGCCAAGTTGTTCTTCCAACTCGTCGAGTCCCAGGACATCTTCAAGCAACTCGTCGAGTCCACCCATATGACTCGTCGAGTACCACCTATCTGAATCCATACAGAAGCATCTCAGGCCATGCAATTGGTCCAAAACATAGATCCAACCTCCTACAATCCATCCATCACGTAAAGTGGCAAACTTTACGTGAATCTAACGAGATTTAAGCCATATTCACCCTAAAACCAAGGTTTGGGACATGGTGTCTCCACTAAGCACTCAAACACAGGAACTTTAATGCACTCTAGGTCTTCAATATTCCAGATCTGAGGTAGCAACCTCAAATCTATCCTCCAAACTCCAAAACATTCCAAGATATACTCCCCACAAACCCCAAAATGATGAAACTAGGAATGCACAGCCTAAGGACGAAGATATTACCTCCAAAAGATGCCTCAATAGCAGCTAAACTCGAATCCAAGCAAAGCCCTTTGATCCAAGCCACTTCTCCTTCAAGATCTCTTCAAACAACACCTTTCCAAGCTCTAATTTGCTCCACAAATGATCTCTCCACGACTTTAGGGTTTTCTGGAACTCAAGGGGGAATAAGGGAGGCTGTGGAGGAGTATAATGCTCTTTATATAGGACTCATCCCCGAAAATTAGGGTTTTCTCCATACAGCACCTACTCGCCGAGTCCATCCTAGGGACTCGCCGAGTAGGCCACTTGACACGCGACCATGACCGCGACCTGACTCGCCGAGTCATCCATGGACTCGCCGAGTCATCCTCTAAAACTTACACTTTCAGCCCTTCAACTCTACTCTTGCGATTCCGGGATGTTACAGCGGGAGTCTGAACCGCCCTGGATGCAAGTTATGGATAATCGGCCTTCTTGTGGCCCATCTAGTTGAAGTTGAAACAAACTCAAAAACCCTTGTGGCATTCCCTAACCAAATGCCTCTCTTTTCCATACAGGTAGTAAGGTGACCAGGACTGACATGGTCCATCATGAGTCTTGCCACACTTCCTGCAAGTGTGGCCCTTCTGGCCTCGGGATCTTTGATGAGCGGGCTTAGCCTGCTTAGTCTCCAGCGGTGACTGCACTGGCCTCATGTCCCTATCCTGGGCCTCCTTCTCCTCCCTAACCTGAGTCTCTAGATAAATCTATCTCCTCCTAGCATTGGTCTACATCTCAGCCAAAGTCCTATACGTGATGTTCACCACAAACTCCCTAAAATCCCTCCTCAGAACACTCAAGTACTAGGCCATACAACCCTGCTCTGTCGATACCTGCTTGGGTTAAAACAAAGACCTCTCATGAAACATCCTGGTGATCTCAGTCACCATCTCTATCTTCTGCTTGAGAGACAGGAACTCATAGGTTAGCCTTTCCTGCTCAACCGTGGGTACAAACTCATCCCTGAACATCATAGTAAATCTCTCCTAATTCATCATAACATGCTCTACAGGCATGTAGTCAGTGGTTACAAACTTCCACCATCCTTTCGCTCCCAAGTGAAGAAGGTTCAATACGAACCGAACCCTCAAATTCTCCGAACAAGAGCAGGTATAGAAACATCCCTCAATATCAGAGATCCATATCATAGTGACAATCGGATCATGGGTCCCATCAAACTCGGTTGGCTTCGTGTCGGTGAACTCCTAATACCACAACGAATCACCCCCTGCGGTCTCGCAGCAGCGAGCGTTGCGGTGGCTACGGCAGTATCAGCCTCAGTAACAGTGACATAGCGTTCATCAAAGGTTTCAATCAGCATGGTCTTAATAGACCCAAACATCTACGAGATAGCCTCTTGGATTATTGCGGTAACCTCTGCGGCAGCAATCCTGCGAATCTCATCATCACAAGTACTCGGCCTCTCAGGGTCACTGAAGCCTAAACCTCAGGTAACCACCATACTGAAATGAATAAGAAAATCATTAGCACAAGCTAAACACATATATCGAATCTCACACCCCTACAAGCTCTTTAGTCCCTCGAGGTTATTTACCGAGTCGCATACGGATCCGGTGCTTTCAGTAGTACGGGCCTAATACTACCTTCCACATAATCCATATTCATCTCGGGTCATATCCTCGAGAACCCAAGAACTCTACCTCCTCATATCAGCTAGGTACTCATCCTACTGGTTCTTGACAACCTCAAACATACGTCTAGATACTAGTTTTAGACAACTCCCAACACTGCTCTACCTCATGGGATCTCCGTTTCCCTCATCATTTGCCCCATGTATGCCAACTGTACATAGTACGAGACTTGATAGACATTCAAATAAATGATCCTACCTCAAATCCACAACCAAACAAGGAACGAGAAGAAAGGCTAAATCAGACATTCTAAGGCTATAAAATTGTAAGTATTTTCAACTATAAAGTATACGCCAAACAAATAATTAAGGCAGATTCGATCTCATAAGGAATGAATTCCTAGGCTAAGGCATGATTAATCAGACACTAATTATATTGTTTCAAGTAGATCCCTTAGCCTACACCTAGCTAACATGCAATCCTATTTGCTCATAATACAACATGTCTGCTTTGCAAAACTAAAATGAAAATGAAGTATTTTGGGAAACTGTCGCTCGAGCGTTGGTCGATTGTACACACTGCTTCTTTGGGTTTCTGCTCTTGTAAAAAGTTTTCCTTGTTAAGTTTTTAAAAATTTTAAGAACCTCATTTTGAGTTTGGAATCACCCAAGGGTCATCCAAATCCCTCAAACGAGGGCTTTGATACCAAATTGTAACACCTCAACTTTTAGACCAAATTTTTTTCATTTTTAAAACTTCCAAAAATATAGTTTCATAACAAATCAATTACAAGTCATCTCAAACACAAATTTCATAGTTATCAGAGTACATAAAAGATCATGTCCTAGTAGTAAATTCCCAGTACATGTGTACAATCAGACCTTTGCCTTCCCGCGGTCATGCGAAGTGCTTGCCACATATCAAATCAACAACTGTAATCACAAAGCTTACTGATTTCCCCAAGATACCACATATAACACAACATAAATAAGCAACTAAGGGTTATCTAAAAACCTGGGACTATCAGCAATCCCAGTGAGCTAACAGCACGTTCGTGGGATTATCCGCAACATCCGGTTGGCTATCAGCAGCTCCAGTCACAAACAAATATATAGCAGCACATAACATAACATAACAGCTAGACCCAGATGGTCATAATATTACAGCTATCCTACCATACAGGTAAGAGTAAGTGAGGAGACTCACCTGATACTGATGATACGAAAACTTATCACCCGGATTGTCAGATCTAGACCCCGCCTAGTTAGCAAAATAATTAAACTTCATTAGATTAAGTTCCTAACCACTCACTAGTACAAAGTCCACAGTTAAACCTACTAAGGTCAAAGAGGACATTTTAGATCTCCCTAGGTCACGAACCCTACACTTTGACCAAAAGTCAAAATCATCAAAAGTCAACACCCAACGAGTACGTTGGGCATACTGTCACACCCCCGAACCGGAACAATGAAATTATCCAGGGGCGAAGGAAGTCATTTCACAGTATCATAACAGTTGAATATAAATGAAATGTAACAACACAAACATTCATACATTGGTAATACAAGTTTACATCATTCACAACTTTGTTTTACTCAAAAGTTATATACAAATAAGAAAAAGTAGAAACATGATGCAGCAACGCTGACCCTCAAAATGTTTTCAAATCCTTGTTTACTGATTTCCTGAGAATACAAGTGATTTGAAACGTGTCAACAATTAATTTGGTGAGTTCATAAGCATTTTGAAATGAGAAAGATTTATAAATGTTTCGTGAAAAATGATTTTTGTAAACTTTTAGAAAATCCAATATTTTCTTTAAAATGAGTTAAAGGTCTTATCCTCAAAAACCTAAATATATGTATATTCATTTATATATTTTCTTTGTAATGTGAGGGTTTATGTATCCAGAAAATCCAATATTTTCTTAAATATGAATTTTAGTCTTAAACCCTAAAACCAAAAATGTAAGTAGTTTTGTGCTGAAAATAGTATGTAGTTTTATCTTTTTATAAAACTATTGAATTTTAAGTTACCCCGTAAACCAAGTAGTGTTGCTGATCCATATGTGAGTTATTGTAATCATGCTAATACGACGAGTGGCCTGTACGATGTTATTCAGGTGTCGGAGCAGGAAGACATTTGTCACCCTAGACTTACCGGTCTAACTGTAGCGAACAGCTGAGGTGTGGGATTGCCAATCCCATATAGATCTATACACAACGGTCTCGCTCTCCCTCAAGGAGACTCTAGTTATAATGCAAGACTTAAGGTGTATGCTAGGTAGGTACGGTGAAGGAGCGTCTCACAAGAGAATTAACATATTCACGGGAACTATGACTCCTTTTTCTTGTAAAATGAATTCATTATACCTTTGAATAATTATATGGTTCTTCTGAAATGAAAGTGTGGTTTGTGACTTCCAAACTATACCAATTATAGTTTATCTTGTGTGTTTGTTGAGACTATTTGTGGGTTGTTTGAAGTGATGAAGTTAAGATTTCAAGTCTAAACTCTTGAATGAGATTGTTGAACTTCCTTGGAAAGAGTATTATCCTAAGTTTTTAACACATATTAATGTGTGTAAATGCGATGAACTTAACATAAAAATGTATAAAATGCTAGGAAATTTCGAAATTACTTACCAAAATCTAAGAACAATGCTTGGAGGATTTGAACTCTTTATAGGCTTGAAATTGATTCTTAAGAGAAGAGGGGAGTTAACAGAAAGTAGGATGGGAGAATATTGGTATTTATGGGGATGAATTTATTCTAAATATGACGAATAGTATGATGGGATATTTACTTGGGTGACTGTTGGAACTCGACGAGTATGAATTTATTCTTAATATGACGAAGAGTATGAGGAAACCTTTAAATCAAAAGGTCAATGTAGCACCTGGTTCCTGGTATGTATTTTAATCTAAGTATTTTTTTTCATTTTTAGTTGGAACTCGACGAGTTGCAGACCTGACTCGCTGAGTAGAGGCGAGATATTGAGCACGTTTGAGTTGGCGACTCGACGAGTCCATATCATGGACTCGGCGAGTCCGCATGTCTGGATGAAACCCTAACTTCAAGGGTTTACACCCTATTTAAACCCCCTTATGCACCCCAAGCTCGCCCCCTTCACTCTCAGAGCACCCTTTGACAAACCCTAACCCTCCTATTTATGATTTGAGTGTTTGTGTGCTTTTCCTTGAAGTTTGAAGAAGAGAAGGAAGGAAGGAAGGACCAAGGAGAAGGAGAAGAGCAAGGATCTAGAACTCAATCCAGAGTCCATTAAGGTATATTTCAGATCTTTTCTATTGCCATGACGTTTTTCTTTTACACATTTCCTAGGTTGATTGTAATATTGAGATCATATTTAGTGGAATGGCCTTTAAATCTAGCTAGGTTTGAGCTTCAAGAGCCTAGATCTACTGCCTTTATGGAGCCATATTGCATGAAAGCCCTAGATTTACTCTTTTAGTGTGTTTTGAGCCTTAAATTCGTCATTGGTGTTTATCTACACGTAAAGTTGGAAACTTTACGTGTTAATCGAGCCTTAAGAACCCAGATCTATAGATGGAATGCACTGGGTTCAAGAAGAATCAAGTATATAGTGATTTCATGCATGCGACTCAGCAAGTCGAGTCGCGAGTCCCTGATTTCCCCCTTTTTGAGTTATGTTGAGTGGGATTAGTGAGCTATAAGCAGACTCAGTGAGTCGGAAGCCAAACTCGGTAATGGAGGTACTCGGCGAGTCAATGCCCTGACTCGACGAGTCCAAGGCAATCTTCTTGCCTCAAGAAAAGACTCGACGAGCTGTTCATAAAACTTGGTGATTCATAGACCAGAGTGTTCATCGGATGAAGATGAACTCGACGGGTTGTTCATACAACTTTGCAAGTTGAATGAAGGACTATTGGATATCTGTATGGAAGGAGAACTCATCGAGTAAATGCCTAACTCGACGAGTAGGGAGGGGAGTGAGGACAATCGAATCGATAGGGACTCGACGAGTTAGCGAGCCAACTCGGCGAGTCGGGTCAACTAGAAGTTGACCTTAACTTTGACTTTTGACTTGGTTAGGGGTAAAATGGTCATTTTACCCTAAGGATAGTTAGCAGTGTATGATTGAGTGTTTCGTGGGAATTGCAGCCGGAGGATTTCCGCAGCAGCAGCAGACAGACAGTTCCCACACAGATCAACAGCTAATTCGAGGTGGGTTACCTTCCAGTAGTAGTGGGTCTACGATCACAATGCCGGCCGACCAGTAGGAGTTGTGTGTTAGATGATCATCTTTGTGATATCATCTAGTTTTGCTAATACCTGATATGTTATATGCTAGCTTGATGTGTTGCCGCAGTAGAGTTCGGTTGTTAGGACCGAAGGGTAGTCAGACACCCCATATACGTCTGACAGTATGTGATGTCATGATTATATGCTAGCATGATCTGAGATATGTGTTAGGGGTAGTAGGAGGGGAACAATCCCCGAGTTCGGTTGTTAGGACTGAAGGGTAGTCAGACACCCCAGATATGTTTGATAGTATGTTATGTTATGATATGTTATAGTAGTAGTGGTAGGGGTGAAATAGTCCCCGAGGTTCGGTTGTTAGGACCGAAGGGTGGTCGGCACCCCAGAATGGCCGCACAGGTAGGTCGGCACCCCAGAATGGTCGTACCGGGTAGGTCGGGCACCCCAGAAATGCCTGACAAGTATGGTATATTATATGATTGTGTTGTATATTACATGTTTGTATGGTATGTGGTATGTTGTGGGAACTCACTAAGCTTTGTGCTTACAGTTTTCAGTTTGGTTTCATGTACCTCTTCTTCAAAGGGGAAGGAGCCGGCGCGGTAGCGATACATCATACACATACACTATTTTCCGCATTACAAGATTGTTCTGGGATTTATACTCTGATATGCAGTTGATTTCTTATTTTGGTTTTTCAAACGTGATATATGATTGTGGTATGTTTCGATCAGACAATGTTTATTTACAAATGCTTTTCAAAGTATTGATTTTAAAATTGAAATTTTTGGACGTAAAAATTGGGCTGTTACGGTCAACACCTTATCTGTTTGGGAAGGGGCCACAATGGGGTTTTCGGCCATACATGACTGAAATCACCTTGTTTCCCTTGTGATTTCGGTCCTAACTCCTCCACACATGGAGTTTTCAGCCTTAATGGTTTAGTCCTTGGTGTTTTCAGCCTTAGTGGACTAGTGGCATGAGTTTTTGGCCCTTGTGACACTCCTAGCTTGTGATTTTGGTCCTACCTCCTTCTCTCATAGTGATTTTGGTTTTGAATCACCCACTAAGTGGGTGATTTCGATCCTAATCCTTCCATATATGTTGATTTCAGTTTAGGGGTGTTCTAGGGTGGGTGGGGTACTAGGCTAAACGTTATAACACATTGTTTTAAATTCATATTCTCTATTCCAACTATTTGACTAATCTTGCCTTGTTATATCTTGTTTTCTTCTAAGAGGTTATTATAAATAGGATTTCCAAGTGTATATTATATTTTATCATACAATAGTGCTATCTTGGCTTTCAATAAATATTATTGCATCAAAGTTACATATATATACATTGTGGGTACTCTTATACAAAAGACCTCGTAGACTTTATTAAATTTTCTAGTTGTCACACATACTACCCCTTACGTTGGGCCTACAACATGGGTGAGCATGCGATGGGGCATCACTGAGCTACGTTGCACGTAACTGGGTGTACGCATAACGTACTCCACAAACTCCTTTTTTCCTTACTTTTTGGTCTTAATCTGTTAAGACAACCACTCCATCCATAGATCTAATTAATCTAAGACCTCTTAATCCATAAAGTTATGGGCTTTAAGTCTTTACATGGCTATGAGAGGCTAAAACACCATTTTATTTATTCCAAGGTACTTTACTCATGCATGGGGGCAAAAGAAAGATCAAGCAAACATTTTTATCAACCTAGAGGCCCAATGATGCATACAAGGACAGTTTAAAATCTCTGGAGAGTCTCAAACTCAAAAAGGTCCAAACTTTGGGGACTAAAGCTCAAAAAAACTTATACTAAAGAGATCTAGAAGAAAACTAGCCAAGGTATAAGCTTTATACCAGAAAATGATGCACAAAGGTGGAAGGTTTGTGGATCTTTAAACTTGATGGCACCTTTTTCTTCTCAAATCTATTTTTCAACTACAAGGGCCAAGAATCACTCAAAACTTGCAAAATCACACTCATAAGCCACACACACGAAATTAGGGTTTTAGAGAGGGTTGGAGGCTGATAAGGGTGGCTAGAAATGAGACCTTCATGTTCTATTGAAAGGGGAAAAAGGAATATTAACATTTATATCTCGGCCTACTACGCCCAGCGAACCAAAGGGTACACCCAACGTACTAGGTGACCTATGTGGTTCTGCATGGTGCATGAGTACGTTGCGTGTACTCATATGTATGCCTTGTGTACCGACTTGCCACCTTTCACAATATAAAGGCTAATTTTGACATATTAAAGAAAGATTAAAGAATGATAATTATACCTCATTTCGAGATGTTACAGTAGTAATGTTACATAGTTTTAGAAAAGAGTTCAATGTAAATCTGTTAACAATATTGTTTTAGAATACTAGACTGTTATATATATTTTATTTTTATGAGCAATATAATAATAGAATGTTTCTCTGAAAATAACGGTCTCACAAAAATTGGTTTGTCTCAAATGAACCTTTTATATATATATATATATATATATATATATATATATATATATATATATATATATATATATATATATATATATATATATATATATATATATATATAAAATTTAGTTAATTAATTTAACGACTAGAAATTTAGTTGTTTTTAAAGTTTGATACAAGAAGTGTTTTCAACAAGATTTTAACTTATCACTTTTTTAGCTAAATGTATTTTTTTTAATTTAATACTATTTATAATAACTTTTATTTGTTGATTAATTAAAATCTATATTATTGTGCTCTTTTAATTATATAAAATAATTTTTTTAATTTATAAATAACAAAATAATGATACTTAATTTTTAAATAACATATAGTGTAATGTTGCTTAATAAATATTTCTATCTTTTTTTAATCACTTATATATTATCAGTTTGTTATTAAAAAAATGTTAAAAGAAATATTATCTAGCAATTGAAGTAGTTTACACTAACTAGAAATGAAGCCCGTGCGTTGCACGAGTTGATTTTTTTGTTGATGTTTGGCGGGTCATAAAAGTAGGATGCTATAATGTCATTCAAATACAAAGCAATCAGATAAATTGAATAGAATATAATGTCCTAATGTAAAAAATGAAAGTAAACAAATAAATTAGTGTACGTTGCTATTTTTTGCATCTAACGCATTTAGATGGTATTGAATAAAGCCACCTCAAGAAGAAAAAAAAAAAGAACATATTTTCTATTATTATCGTATTTACATTTTTTTTTTTTGGATGCAACCGTGCATACTAAAAAGATTACAACATCTACCTTTATCCATTAAGAATATGTTATTTAAAAAAAACAAAAACAAAAACAAAACTTTTAGGACCATTTTCCCCGATAGCCATTTTTGTAAATTAAAGTTAAATGAAACGCGTTTGTTGACCATCGTTAGAATCTACCTCAAGGTATTGAATATTAGAAACTTTACTGGTTTTCTCAGCTTGAAGCTCATGTGGCAGAATAACTGCAGCATAAAAAATAATTTTTTAGGAAAAATTATAGAATAAAAAGTACAATGTCCCATTCCTACAACAAAATGAGCTTTTTAAACTTTGGTAAATGTTGTTGTCTTGTTACAACAAAATGTGCCATGATTAGGGTTATAAAAATAGTTCTCATAAAACTGTTAATACTCTAGATAATTTTTTAAGAGGTGAGATTTTTGGATAGTTGGTGCAAATCATGAACAATATAGTCGGCAGATACTACCTTTGGGATGGTGATAAAGAGACAAAAAGTGGTTCAATCTGGCTGCATTTTTTACGAAGAACACTACAATAGAAATATACAAAAAGATTAAGCAAAAGAAAATGAAAAGATTTTGGCATTTCGGAACAAAAAATAAGACTAAATGTTATAATAATATTACGATATTAGGCAAAAACCTTAGAAATGCTTCAACTGTATTGAGATAACGAACAATTTTTTTTTTTGCATCAACATTCCATGCTTTACCCCTCGATTAGCAATGCCTATGAGAAGTGTGTCAAAATAGACAATTAAATATGGAACCATTACTTCTTGGTTGCAAACATTCACACATAAATTCCATTTTCAATCCATTTATGAATATGGTATATGTGGAAAATAAATTAGTGTAATACCAATTGGTCAGATTTGCACTCCTCCAAATCACATTGTATGCCTCCTTCATCACATCCGCTGTCAAAATGAGTTTAAAAATAACATCTTTCTTCATTAAATTGTGGATTGTTTGGTTCATGAACAGTGACTTGTGAGGTTGACAATGAAAAACTTAGAGAACTGTAACTCAAAATTTTGTAATAAACACACGAAAAAACATGATCTTTAGTTTTTTGAATTCCCAAACCTTAAATCTTAGAAACCCATTGTTGTTGAAATCAACTGCTTTCCCTTCTTGTTTCTTAAATTTAGAAACAAATTCAAAAGTAAGGACCTAGGAATGACGAATTGAAGAAGTTAAAGTAAAGAAAAGGCTTATCGGATGGTAATTAACCCGATCATCAGCAATTTAGCATCCTTTGTCACATAGGTCAACTTGAGTTTCACTTTCTCTACAAATGCATTGACATGACCTGCAGTTAACATTAAAAGCAAACCATCTTTCAATTTCTTGGTTTTCATTTCTCAACCAAAAAGAAGTATCATCATAAACACAGTGAAAAATTTTTAATTTAATACTTTAAGGAAACAAAATCAACTTTCCTGTATATCAGCACTCTAGTACAAGAACCCAAGACAAAACAGCAACCATCAACATGATCAAAATGTCAAACAAATATTGAGTCACAAAGAATAGATCACAGGCTCATATAGATTATTCTCTTATACCTTAATTTTCCAGTTATGCTATCTAGGATTATATCAATCTACCTTCATATCATGAAGTATAGATAAAGTGAAACAAATCAAATTATCATATACATTCACGAAATTATGTTGAATAATATGTGTTTGACATTTTATTATTATATGTCCTTTTACACCCATAGAATGTTTGATCGGTATGAATTTATATGAAATGATATTTCCATTTCCCATAGAATGTTGGATCAGTATGAATTTATATCAAATGATATTTCTATTTTTATCTACTAATTTGATGTAATCTAAACATTTGTTTCTTTCCATCTCACAAATTACTGCAAATCTGTTGCACAACATTTTTCATCTTCATTACATTTATTTTCTGGTGAAACCCGAATTACCCAAACTCGACAAAAAAAAAAAATCGACATTTTTTGAAATTTAAATGTGAAGTTTTTTATATATATATATATATATATATATATATATATGTAGTATTTAAGTAATGGTGAACCAAAAAATAATTACAATGAACAAATATTTTTTTAAAATAATCGGAAAGTACATTGCTTTTTTTCTGAGCTTACCTGGAATGACTTGTGAGCTTGACAATTTTTATCACATCTAGTGGAGAAGCCGAATAATTGGAAAGCGAACTTTTGAAAAACCGCACCAAACAGTTTCTAGAATTCAAAAACCACACCAACATACAAGAATAAGGAAATTGTGATAACAGGTAAATGGTCATTAATAAAGTCATTAATAAAAACCAATATAAATTCTTCAATGATTCATAACGATGAATATTACAATTCCAATGTAAATGGTTTATATTTGATTAAACTTGATGTTGGTTTGGTTAATTTCGTATTGGCTTGATATGATTTTCATTGTTTTCTATACACGATTTATTCAAATTGTATACCAATAAGAATTGAATTAGATAGAACATAAATAAAAAAAAAAATGCCAACTAAGGTTTGGTAGCTGAGCAACCGGTTGTGGGTTTTAAAAGATTCATTTTCTTTTAATTCAAATGTGGTTGCCAATGCGGTACTAATACGAATTTTACATTAATTAAAAATCAAAACATGATATAAACATGAAATACACATGTTAGACGAGACTAGTGGCAGCAACACTGTTGATTTTCCTTCCGACTCCTAATATATGTAAAACTAACAAAATCGTAACTCGATACTATAATGAAGTCAACGACAACGGTTCCGGTAGAGACCCCTGCTCTTCGATCACCACCAAGACCAATGCTCTTAGAAAGCAAACTGGAGTGCCGGTGACGGAGAGAGAGAGGGTCGCTTCTTTTGAAACTTGAATGATCGATTGGAGCGCGGTGTGGAGAAAACTAAAATAAGCAGTGGTAGACAAAAAGAAATTGGCTAATGATACTAATCCTAATCCGATTAGATTACATCGGCGGTGTAAACTTAGGTGTGCATCTCCAGTTTTAAAATGATCTAAAGGACCCTTGAAAAAGAAGGAAATAAACAGACCTACAGGAACAACTAAAAGACCAAAAGACACAAATATGCTCCAAATATATTGTTACTCAAAGAAACTAAAACCAAACCAAAATATGAGATAACAAATACCATTTATGTCAAATCACCACATGGTTTACTGTTACTTTTCTTAAAACTTTAATATATATATATATATATATATATATATATATATATATATATATATATATATATATATATATATATATATATATATATAGGTTCAGGTTCATTTGAAACCATTCTAATTTTGTGAGACCGTGAGATCAAATCTAAAAATAATTTTAAAATGCAAAATAAATGGAAAAATCCAAAAATTCTTTTTTTAAATATTATTTTCGGAACTTCAATTAACTAAAAAAAATATAAAAAAAAATAAAAAAAATTCCTTTTTTTTTTTTGAAAAATACGTGAAATATTCTAAATAGAATATTACACTGACATATTCTAAAAAATAATTTTAAAATGCAAAATAAATAGAAAAATCTAAAAATTCTTTTTTTTAAATATTATTCTTGGAACTTGAATTAACTAAAAAAAGTAAAAAATAAAATTCTATTTTTTTTGAAAAATACGTAAAATATTCTAAATAGAATATTACACTGTACATATTCTAAAAATAATTTTAAAATGCAAAATAAATGGAAAAATCAAAAAAATTCTTTTTTTAAATATTATTCTCAAAACATGAATTAACTAAAAAAATTTAAAAAATTAAAAAATGCATCTCACGGTCTTACAAAATATAGGTGGTCTCAAATGAACCTAACCTTTTATATATATATATATATATATATATATATATATATATATATATATATATATATATATATATATATATATATATATATAATTTGTGGCCGTTAATATATGAAGAATATCGAAATCAAAGCATCATCAATAATAAACATATATTATAAATTTAAAATTATTATAATTTCATCATTGGATTAACTTTAACTTTTTTATTAATTATATTTTCATCTGTTAACCTAGTTTTTTTTATCTAAAATATTTTATAAAATATTTTCATTTAACCAGTTATTTTTATACATACATCATATTTTAAATAGCTAGAAGTATCACGATATATTATTTCAAAAAAAAAAAAAAAAAGATATCATAATATAATTTTTGGAAAAAAGAATATGATATATATATATATATATATATATATATATATATATATATATATATATATATATTACATAATTGTTTTAAATTTATATTTCATAAGTGAAATATTATTAAATATTTCAAAGAAATATTTAATTAGTAAATAAATCAAATATATAAATTAAAATATAGTTAATGAGTAAAACAAAATATAATTTAAGGGTTAAAGAATAAAATATAAAACATAAAAATTGATCATTCAATTATATTTACTTAATAAATAAATAAATGAATAAATAAATAAATAACTAGGTCTTAAATAATATAGAATTATCAATAAATAATAATAATAAGCTCAAAAATATGTAACAATTAAAAAGGTTTTACCAAAAAGTTTATAACCCAACCGCACATTGTCAATTCACTTTGAAGTGATGATCCAAAATCTCATCAAATATTAATGGAATTAAGAATTAAGAATAGGTTTTATATATATTTGCGTGTTAAAAAATTAGAAATGTTCTAACTAAACTATATATGTGCTTCAAATTTATATTTTAAAAGTGACCCTCCCCCTGGGGGTGGGGTGGGGTGGGGTGGGGGGTGGGGGTGGATTTTACAATATTAAAGCATGAACCCTCACATTCTTGATCTCCCTATTTTTTGGCCAAAAGCCATTCAAACGACAAAGGCAACTCTTGTTTCCATTTCTTCTCTCTCCTAATTTTCATCACAAAGAGTACAAGAAATCCAACTTTGTTGTTGTTTTTTTCTCATCACTTTCTTGTTTCTTTCTTTAAATTCATCTTCAAATCAAGAAAGCTAAAGATGATCCAAGAGCTATTTGGTGGAGGTGCTACTGGACTTTTAAATAGAGACAGAGATCTTCCCGTATCTGGAGCCTTCGAACCCTCGCCTTCTCCTTCACCCTCTTCTTCCACCACCAACACCGCCACCACCAACGCCCCCACACCCGCCAACCCCACCACCTCCGACAACCAGAAGTTAAGATGCCCACGATGTGATTCCGCCAACACTAAGTTTTGTTACTACAACAACTACAACCTCACTCAGCCACGCCATTTCTGCAAGACTTGCCGGCGTTACTGGACCAAAGGTGGAGCACTACGTAACGTCCCAATTGGTGGTGGTTGCCGGAAAAACAAAGGCAGCACTATAGCAACCACCATAGGAAAACCTATCTCCTCCACCGGAAAACTGAAAGCTGTAGTATCATCTGAGCTTGGAAAGTCCGGTTTCATCAACGGTTTCGACCATGAATTTACTCACAACCCAATTCTATGGTCTGGTCCTCCACAAACCTCTCATCTTCTTTCACTACTCAGAGCCACACAAAACCCTAACCCTAATTTTGCATCAAATTCCGTAACCCACATCAAAGATCAAGGCTTTATGGTTGGATCACACATGTCTAACCTAGGATTCGAACCTTTAGGTCAATCATCATCATTAGGACTATGCAGCTCTTTGTGGAGAAACAATCAAGCAAACCAACAAGCTCAACAAAACCACCATGAACAACATCAACAAGGGATCATGAACAGTGGTCATGAAGTTCAAAACACAGAAAATAATCAAGGTCAACGCTATCAACGGTTGAGATCATCGTCTCCTGTTAACTACTTCCATCATGATCAAACGACACCTTTGATCTTGGGTAGCAATGTCGCCAACACTTCATCCTCAATATCAACTTCAAACATCTTGGATTCTGCTCCAGTTCTTGCGAGTGGTGAACTGGGGTTTTGGAATCAAAGCCTTCCATGGTCCGATCTAGCTGCTGCTAATGGTGCATACCCTTAAATCAAGAATCTTTTTATTTCATTTTTTTTTTTTTTTTTTTTTTTTTTTTGTTAATTCATAGTTAAGATCATAGCTTAGGGTTTGCAGTTACTTCAGTTTCTGGTGATTAATTTGGGGTGTGGTATATGAATATGGTTTGTTATTTAATACGATGTATGTGTGCTTTAATTAAAGAGTGTTTAATCTGTATCACATACTTTTGCAACTCACTGTTTGTTTAAATGTTCCTCGTCTTTTCAAGCTTAGCAATCCGCGTCCTCTTCACATGCATAGTGTTTCTTTTACAGGAAAAAAAATATATACTTTTAATACTCTGATTTGATGACTTTCGATGTGAAAACCTCGGAATTTTTTTTCAAGATTCATAATAATGTATGGCTGGCTAAAAATGAGTTTAACATAATATATATTATACTGAGTATCGGTTAAAAATCAATATCTGGATCCAAATTGTGTTTTTCATGCATATTTAGTTTAAACTGCTTTAGTTTTTTTAATGAGACGAGTATATTAAAATAGTATTGGAATCAAAAGAGTGGGCAAAAACACATAGATAAGTGAGCATATCTTCTTGGTTAACTCAACATATTTAGGGCTGATTTGCCTTTTCTGGCTAGTGGAAGAATGATGGAGCAAAACAGAAGATTCTTGAGTTCACTGTTCAAGATATTAAATTAGTTTAAATTTTTGATCCACCTGCTTAAGAATAAGAATGATAATTTGGTTAGTTAATTGATTATTGTCAGAGGGGAAAATACTGGCTATAGTAATTTTTTTGGGTTGAATTTCAAAATGTAGATTAAAAAAAATTGGATTTTCGGGTATAAACATGGATTTTGCAGAGGTAAGCCGACGGTTCCGTGGAATTCACTGTAGCTCATGGCAAAATCGTAAATAAATCAGGGTATATAAAAAAACCTCAACATCCATTTTGCGGACCTACCTTTAAGAAATGAACTCATTCAACGGAGGTAGCTCGGAGGAATGGATCTTCAAAAAAAAAATCACTTCTAATGATTCTTTTATGTAAACATCTCTGATTAAAAGATCAATTTTTTCCACTTCACATTCATTTCAAACATTGTCAAGAAAAATTTATATTATCAATGATCTTTTCTTGGAAATAATTAGTTAGGGAATGAATATAAATCCCGAAGAAGATTTTAAAAAAAATTGAAGATCCATTCCTAGGAGCTACCTCTATGGAATGAGTTCATTCCTCGGAAATAACTCCACAGAATGGATCTTGAGAGTTTTTTAATAATCTGATTCATTTACGATTTTCTCATTCTACGAAGTCACAGTGGATTCCACGGAACCCTCATAGCTTACCTCCGCGGAATTTATGTCTATACTCGAACATTCAATTTTTTGTGTCTATATTTTGGACTTCAACCCCAAAAAATTGTCTATAGCAAGTATTTCCCCGATTTTATTTGATAAAATTATTTTAAATAAGTTGTGGTAAATTGAACATAAAATGGAAGCATGTTTAGAAGGGATGTTTGACATAATTAGTTAGTAGTTACTAGTTGTAGCTTTTATTATACATGCTTACAGAAATAGTTAAAAAATTTGAAGACATAAAATTCCATAAAATGATTATATAATATATACTATTGATTTTTTTTTTAAAAAGAACATTAACTAAGGTGTTGTTTGTTTTTTGGAAAAAACATCTTCAAACCTCTTATTGTTACGCGGCGCAGCACACGTGCAATATTTTTCATCTCGCAGTTGTTTGTTTTTTAGAAGTATTCAGAGTCAAAAACATTTGCGCGTGCTCTGTTTGGCGTAGTACTTGTACTGCCTCTTCCAACTCTTTTTTTTTTCTTACTAAATTTTTTATTATATGTTGTTGAAATTTTATTTCATTTTTTTTCATTTTTTTTTGTTTATTCTTGTTGATTTTTTTTTAAATATTGAATAATGATAATTTTTGATGAAATATTATTATTTTTTTTTACTAAATATCTTTATTTTTTTGTTAAAATATCATTATTTTTTTACTGAATTATCATTAATTCTTGCCGAAATGTTATACATTATTAAATTTTCCGTATTAAAAATCTATTTTTGATTTATAAAATTAGTTTATTTTATTTTTTTAATATTTGCAGCAGTATTCAGATGTTAAAAAAACAAACATGCTTTTTATTATAGCGTGCAACCGTTTGGTCCACCTCTTCTACTGCAGAGGGTTGTAGAGGTGATCCGCAGACTTCATGAATTTTTGCTTCAGAAAATCAAACGGCACCTAAGTCACTTTGTAAAATTTTAAAAGAGTTTTTTTTTTTTTTTTTTTAAATTTAAACTAGTTTTTGAATTTTGAGTTTTTTATTTTAAGCTAAAAGGTAAATGTTTTTGTAAAATTGTAAAAGAGGTTTTTTTTTTTTCTTTTTGTTAAATATTATTTAAACTTATTACTTTTGAATTTTAAGTTTTTTATTTTAATGATAGGTAAAAGTTTTTACTACAAACAAACTTTTTTTTCTTAAAAACTAAAAATTAAAAGATCCCAAAAATGATGTGTCGAATATACTAGTAACTTTGTATTTTAGGGTGTTCCTTTAAATTATTAAATTAATATCTAGAGAAGTATGGTTAATTTTTTCTTAAACCCTTTTGAAGGAGATTATCAATTGAAGAATGTTTTTGATGTGACAAAAGTAATACGTGTCATATTATATGTTGATCATGCTCTAAATTATTATTATTATAATTGAATAAATTAAAGATCCGTTTGCCAAAAAAAAATAAAACAATTATAATAAAATTTCCTTTTTAAAGACCAAAATTTATTATAACTCAGACAAAGCCAACGAGATGCTAGGATTACAACACTAACTAATCTTGCCTCCTAGTTTCTTGAGATTGGAGATCCAATGACAATTACTAATTACATGCAATTTGCGCCAAGTTTTGTGATCGATGTTCAAACATCTTTAAAATAAAGCCAGTTTACTTGTCCAAGTGGTTGGCACTTGGCACTAATATTAGGATAGCCTAAAATTCATAACTATAGAATTCATTCTTACGTATTCTAATGAATTACTTGGTATACATATATCCTCCATGACTAGTTGGCACAACTTTCGCCTTCTTAACATACTCATTTTAAATGTTTCTTCAAAGGTATTCGTTACAAAGAAAGAAAGATTGATCAAGTTGTTGATTGGATATCGACAATTAAATATAACATATTATCTTTATAATTGAATTGTTTTATTGTTATTTGGTATATACGTGGCAACGAGCTTATTTTGAGATTTTATTTGTAACTTTTAAAATATGGAATTAAAAAAATTATTCGAAATATGAGTTTAAAGATTTTATTTTAAACAAAACTCATAAATCAATAGTATATTTAACAAAAAAATAACCAAAATATAAAAAACTAATAACTAAAAGTTAATAGCTGGCCGTGGCAAACTAAATGCTAAAAGTGGTAATTTTAGTTGTATAACAGTATTTATCACAAGTAGTTAGAAGGTTTTGAAAAGCATAAGATTATATGAAATTAAAAAAAAAGTAAAAAATTTTAAAAAGTTTCTTTTTTTTTTTTTTTTTTTTTTTTTGGAACGGCCGAATATTATTAACACTAGCAAGACCCAAAAAGAAAAAACTCTTAAAAGTTATTTAAATATTATGTGGGTTAAATTTTTTTTAGTTTAAAATAAAAACTAAATTTCAGTGTTATCAAACAAGGATTTTTCTAGTAATTTAAATTTTCTGTTTAAAAAACTCCCAAAGACTCTCAAAGTTTTATCAATCATATCCTAAAAGATATATTAAATAACTTTTAAAAAAAAAAAAATTTATGTTGTATGCAATTATTTGTTGAATATTACGAGAGAGATAAAAACACCAATTTTGAACTACAGGTTTTGCCATATATATTGATTCGGCCGTTAGTTATTTCCATTTAGATAAAAGTTAAAATTTAAATTAGTTTTATTAAATGTTATGAGATAGACTACAATTAGCATAAATTATAACAACTCTTCTAAATCGTAGCAACTCGAAGATAAATGCTATTCGCCAATGAGAATGATTGGGTTGCTCCATATTATACAAATAATATATCAAAAAACATTAAAGTGAACGGTATATTTAGATAAAGAAAGTACCTTTCTAGGGAAACGAGAACGTTGCATTTCATGTGAAAAACAATGAAAAGGTCATTTAAAAAAAATAATATATAAACAATTGTTACATAGCATTTTGTAATTAAATTATTATATTTATTATAAACAAGATATTCAAATTATGATGATTACGATATTCATATAGAAGAGATAATCTATCGTTATATACTAGGTATCAGGTGTTGTATTTTTTAGATGATATTAGATCTTAGCTTAGAGATAGATTATATTTATCGGTTTAAAGAAAATTTAATACAGTTCACAACTAAAAACACTTTTAATGTTTACAAACATAATTCATAGAGGAATTATTAATAATCTAGGATGATTATTATGGGTTTGTAAAGTATTTAAAAAAAGTCCAAGATGATCAATTCATTTACTATATGGTTTGGGAAAAATTTTATGTTGGGTTCATAATCTTTTTTTTTTTTTTTTTTTAATTCAGAAGGTCCTTATAATTTGTTTTTGTTGCGTTTTGGTTCATTCCTTACTAAAAAGTCTATTTTAGTATAGATTTTTTAATTTATTTAAATAATGTGGAGTAAGTAAGATAAGGTAAGGTGAGATGGAAGTGAGGTTGGTAGTGTGTTTATTTAAATAAATTAAAAAATCAATGGCAAAATGGTATTTATAGATAAGACAGAGATCAAGCGCGCAACAAAAACAAAAAATAGGGACCTAACGAGTTAAAAAAGATAAGTTAGGGATCAAACGTGCAAATTATCCCAAACCATAGAGATTATTCGTGTAATTTACTCTTACATAAATAAAAATATTATGTAGTTAGTACAAAAATAGCAAAATATCATCTATATTCTTACAACCTTTAAATATTACTTTAATATACTTATAAAATTTTAAATTTTATATATATATATATATATATATATATATATATATATATATATATATATATATATATATCCATCAAACTATAAATTTACATCTATCTCCAAACTCGTATTTTAATTAAAAATAAATATTTAAAATTTATCTAAAACTCAACCTACCATATATATATGTTAATAAAATATCCTTCCAAATTAAATATTATAACTAAAACAATTTATGAAGGATTAAACCAACCTTTTTTTAACCAACAAAATTTATTAAGAAGAGAAAAGAGAAGAGAGTATGACCTAGGAATCCACAAGTCAGGGGTGAGTACGACACCGATACAATAAAGAAACATCAAAACAATATATAGAGAACAGACTTGCGTACTCTGACTATCACGTTAGTGAATTAATACACCAATCTACCCAATTATATGCTTCTTTAATATTCTTGTGTGTTGAATCAAACGAACATCATTGACTTAACTATGTTTGTGACCTTTGTTGATGTAATCCGAGTTTGCTTAAATACTCTATCATTCCTTATTTTCCATAAACTCCAAATTGTTCCATAGCAAATGCACATCATAATTTTTTTTCTTTTTTAGGCAATTCACCTATGCCACCGCAAACTGCAGCACCTAACTCGTCTTATCGAAAAGAGGTATCGATATACCGCACCATCTAAAAACCCATTCCCAAGTGACTTTAACAAATGAGCACTCACACAACAAATGATCAGCAAACTCCTCATCAATGTTGCATTCCCCACAGATAACATAAGCTATGTTGACTCCCCGATTTTTGAGAGCCAATGCAGAGGGGATATGGTTTTGATTTACATGGCATACGAAGCAAGAAACCTTTATAAGCACTTCATTAAGCCACATGAAAGAGCAACCATCCGAATCGCTTTGATGGGAATCCATTCGACATTTACATGCTACAAAAGTGAAGTACCCATTTAGATCTAACCTACAAGTCAACGAGTCTCTGTTTGAGTTTAGACGAATGGACTCAATGATATGCGTTAGTTAGTTAAGTTGTTTTGGTTGAGGTTGACTAAACTAAGACCACGAAAACCCACCATCATATATTCTATCAAAAATCTTGCATCTCTTTTGTGATTCCACTTTATATAAGTCAAGAAATGTGAGTTTCAATGGGCTATGATTATCTTTTTGCTGTTTCTTCTTCCTTTATTTAAGGTTCCGAAATTCAAAGTATGATAATACTGACAAACTTCTATCGAGACTAATAGAGTGGACAACTAATTTAGGAAGACATGGAAGAGATGATAAATCAATTGATAGGAAGAGATAATAACATGTTCTTAGTCATCATTAAACACATGTCACATAGAACTCTACCAAACCACCTGTTTCTTCACTCTTATCACCATCAAATGCCCCTGATTGAACGTACAACATGTCATTGATTAACTCCATGTCCAATGTCTTAGTGTTTCCAACATGACCATCAACAACAATTCTTTAGCCCCAAAACTGATTCCGTCAACTTTAGTTACAAATTTACCTTGTATGGGTTTGAATTGTCGCCAATAACATTGTTGTTTCTGATGTAATTTTGTCGAACCATGTCATCAAAAAGCGCAACTCAATAATTCTCGGTATAATATTACTATTCTAACAGTTCCTTTTTGTGTTTTGATCTTTACATACATGTGTATCCAAGAGTAGAGCAACAATATGACCCCTTCAAATCATTTTTGTTTGTTAAATTGATAAAGTAATTCACTCGCTTATTTACAATCAAAATGACAAATTGTGATGATAAATACACACATTCATATAACAAAATTAAGCAACCCATATATCTTTGATTGGAAAACCCACTTCCAATCAAGTGATTTATCAATTATCATATCCTCTATGTTTTTTTGAATGTATTGTCTACTCTATGTATCTCAATGCAAGCGAGGAGAAGCGTTGTATGAGATAATCCAAATTAAATTGGTTTAATTCTAATTTTTTATTTGGAAATGATAGTTTAGTAATATCTTATAATATTTTGTATTTTAGATTAGTTTGTAAATATTAAATTGGTTTAATCATAATTAAAATATGAGTTTGGATGTAACTTCCTGAAATTCAAGCCCGAAATTTTCATTTTTGAGTTAAAAATTCCATAAACATTTTTACCAAAATATTAACAAATAAACAACACGTCACAAAATCATATTGTTGTGTTCCAAAACATAATGTCAAAAGTAATGAAAATCATAGTACAGTCCCAAAAACTCCTTGCAGAAACCATGAGTGCGTGTGTGTGATGCGCTACTACACCGCCGACTCCTTCCCCTTCGACGAAGAGGTACCTGAAGCCAAATCCAAAACTGTAAGCACAAAGCTTAGTGAGTTCCCCCATCATACCACATACCATACAATATCGTCGGTATCTTTCAACCGGTAACCTTCATCGGTATCTTTCAACTTGTAACCTTCGTCGGTATCTTTCAACCAGTAACCATCATCGGTATCTTTCAACCGGTAATCAACATCGGTATCTTTCAACCGGTATCCGTCATTGGTATCTTTCAACCAGTAACTGGGGACTATCTCACCCCCTACCACTAGCATACAATCAACAAATATAAACATACAGTCAGGCATATCCGGGTACTGACCAACCCTTGGGTTCTAAGGACCACTGTTAGGGAAACTAATCCCTAATATACACATAACATATCATCCAGTTAAATCTCATAACCAACACATAACCAGACCAAGATAATTATCACAAAGACCATTATCTTCTAAATACCCCTTTTTGGTGGGCCTACATTGTAGCCTTAGAGCCACCCCTACTGGAAGGTAACTCACCTCAATGTCATGCAGTATTTGAATTATCCTCAGTGCACAAGTCGACTCCCTTCGACTCCTCGATCCCTACACGACAACCTTCAAGTCAACACACAGCAAGTACAACCCTAAACAGGTTCAGTCCAAGTCTAGTCAAAGTCAACTTCAAGTTGACCTGACTCGCCGAGTCCCTCACCCTTTACTCGTCTTCATCCATGAACCGACTCGTCGAGTTGGGTCGTCAACTCGACGAGTTCCTCTCTCATATGAACATCGCATGAAACTCATCCAACTAGCTGAGTTGATGAACAACTCGTCAAGTTCACCTTCATCTGATGAACAAGTTCTGTCCTCGACTCGCCGGGTTAATGAACAACTCATCGAGTTCATCTTCATCCTTAAGAAGATTGCCTTGGACTCGCCGAGTCTGTTCTAGCACTCGTCGAGTCCTCTGAACTCCAGGTCTAAAATCACACCCAATTCATTGGGTAACTCTTTATGCTCGGTTACAACCCTTCTAACACTCAACTGGGTTCCTTTGACCCTCAACAGATATGGGGCTCAAAGCCTCGGACTCGTCGAGTCCAAGAACGGACTCGCCGAGTCGGTCACATCCACACTCTAAATCCTTGATTTCTGATGTACAACCTTTAATCAAAAGATAGATCCAAGCTTCTACAACCGATCTAGCACGTAAAGTTACAAACTTTACATGCTTGCATGGGACTTTGAGCTCAAAAAGGCATAAAACAAGCTCTTATAATGCATGGGTCCTTTCATGGGTGCAAAAGCAACCCAAATCTGCCTAGTGACTCTTTTGATGATGTGATTCAGAAGCTTTAATCCCCAACCATGTTTGCAAACATGGTTGGCCACCAAAAAAATGGCTTATAAAAGCCCTAAATCTCCCCAAAGAGGAATCTAACAAATGAATGAGCAAGGTTATAGCTTTTTACCTTCAATGAGCCATAGAAGGTGCACAAACTCGGGTTCCCTTGGTCTCTACTTGCTTCCTCAAGCTTTTCTCCTTCCTTCTTAAGACCACAAGTACCAAAATCCACCAACAAGGCTTAGATTGCTTCAATAACGGCTAGGGTTTCAATGAGAGGTGTTTTGGGAGCATAAGGGACATTTTGTTCGACATAACATTGTTTAAATAGGGTGCAAACCCTTGGATTAGGGTTTTAGTCCAAACAACATCTATTAGCCGAGTCCGGGACCCGACTCGTCAAGTCCACGACTTAAACCCCTTGTCTCATTCTGCTTCTACTCGGCGAGTTGGTCCTCCAACTCGCCGAGTCCAAGGCAAAAAATGCAAAATACATAGATAAAAATAAAAAGAAATGTGTACCAAGAACCAGGTGCTAGATTGGATGTAGACGTGAATTCTATCATTTTAAGCGGACATATATATAGTTATATAATTGAGAACGCATAAATAAATCTGGACCACATATTTCTTTTTGCCGCAAAACCCTTAAGCGTAGCGATAGTACCGATAGAGGTGTTATTGACGATGACTAATATTCATATATAAATAAGTATAATTATATATATCAATACATATGTATATTCATATATGATTAAGTATGTTTATATATATATATATATATATATATATATATATATATATATATATATATATATATATATATATATATAGAAAGAGAGAGAGAGAGAGAGAGAGAGAGGGTTCAATTGAGAAAAAAAAAGTTGAGAATGAATAAATCATTTTCAGTTATACATTTATTTTTCCGCAAAAAACTTAGACGTATTAGCAGAATGGGTAACAGAAATACATGTGTTTTTCAACCAAACATGTTTTCTTAAAGTATGCTAATCATTATCTAAATATACACAAAAACATGTTTTTTCTTTTGTTTTTTTACTTTTAGAATGTTATTTTTATCGAAAATTTATTTCTAAATTCATAATTTTTTATTTTCTATAAATAGACATCCATGTTGATATAGTTTTGAGATAAAATAAAAAATTTATTTTTTTAGAGTTTCAACTATCGTTATTCATAAGTGAATAAAAACGCATCAGGTTTTTATTACAATACATTCGTTATTCACTTATGAATAAAATGTATATTTACTTTTTTTACAGTTTAACTATCGTTTATATATGAATATAACATGTTATAAAGTTTTCTTATCTAATTTTTTTTTACATAATCTTTCATCCCACGTTATATTTATATATGAATAAAACGTGTATTAATTATCGTAATACGTTATATTCATATATTACTAAAACATTTATAACATTTTTTTACAGTTAGTTTGTTATTCATATATAAATAAGTAATATGTTAAAAAAATATGAAGTGTTTTCAGATTTTGAACTACTTCTTCATATAAGAATGACAAATGAACTGTAATAAAATTATGATGAATGTGTTCTTCGTACATTAATATAACAACGGAGCCTTTGCGGGAAAAAAATCAGTGGTTGACAATGATTCCTCTATTCTCAAACTTTTTTATTTTCTCAATTGAACTTACTTTTATATATATATATATATATATATATATATATATATATATATATATATATATATATATATATATATATATATATAACGACATAACCTTTGCGGAAAAATAAATGACTGGTTGAGAACGGATTCCTTCTTTCTCAATCTTTTTTATTTTCTCAATTGAACTTACCTATATATATATATATATATATATATATATATATATATATATATATATATATATATATATATATATATATATATATCACTAATGTAACAGTCCCGATTAATCTTCGATTAATCACTAGGCGCTACTCGACCGATTAGAGAGCGCCTAGCGATTAATTCCTGCATACATAATGAGTTAAACATTATAAAATTGTGAAATTTTAACATTTCGAAAGAAGGTTTGTCTCAATGAAAACTATTTGAGACATGATTAGTATTGTATTAATCATATTAACCTATTCTATTATCATATTAGTGGTATTTACGAACTTTGATATGATATTAGTCATATTTAATTTTTTTAATTCAATAAATTAGCAATTAATGGTACCCGATTAATTCATCGATTAATCTCCGCCTAGCCGATTAATCCCTTGACCCCAGTCAACCAACTAGCTAACGTAGAACGTTTTTTACAACCTATATATATATATATATATATATATATATATATATATATATATATATATATATACTTCTTCATAAATGAATATTATCTTTTTCTTCATCCCGGAATGCTCGAACGCTTAAACGGCAGATTTGCAATACGCGATAATATACTTAACTTTATATTCAGATATGAATTCTTTTGTCGCGCTAATAAGCTAGAGGGTTTTGCGACAAAAAGAAATATATGGCCTAGATTTAAGCATTTATATATATATATATATATATATATATATATATATATATGGGGAAGGGTTATATGGAAAATAAATAATTAGGGCAACACATGTTAGAACCATTGAAAGCATGACAACACATCACTTTGGAGTATCTACGTAAATAATTTCCATAGTACATTGCTTATGAATAAAGAAATTATCACGTGTCACTTGATCATTGGTTCGAGCATATGTTGCCTTAATTATTCATTTTATATTAAACATACTATATATATATATATATATATATATATATATATATATATATATATATATATATATATATATATATATAAAAGTTCAATAAAGAACCATTATTTATCAAGAAACCAATGAATCAATCTAAAACGTTGGAATTTAAAGCAAACAACTACAAAATGAGAGGTTGTGGACTTTTACTATTTTCATATACATCGGATTATAACAAACTCATTTTCTTTTTATATTTAAATTTTTTTAAGCCTAGTTCTTTATTCAATATATATATATATATATATATATATATATATATATATATATATATATATATATATCATTGTTTATGATTTTTCGTCTTCTTTCCATAGAAATCTATATAGATAAAAAAGAAAGATTTTTTATTTATAAAAACTCACTTCATTTCTTTGTTTTTAGAAAAGTTAATGCCTATTTTTTATCAAAAAAAAATTAATAATATCAAAATTCATATTTTTTTGGATACTCTTTAAACATAGAATTATTGATGTAAAAAAACAAAATTTTTGTACAGATTCACATTACGAATTAGCCCAGTGTGAATCTGAGCAGATTACAATGTGAATAATTGTAAAACAGATTCACATTGTGAATGTCAAAATTGAAATATTTACAGTTTAGATTCACAATGTGAATATGAACTGATATGGTTTTTTTAATCGTTAATGATGTTTGTTAATAAATGACAAAAAATTGAGATTTTCGTTAAAATTAGTTTTTTTTTTATAAAAATATACTTAAATATTGAAAAAAAAAAAACAAAACCATGTTGTTTTGTTATATATATATATATATATATATATATATATATATATATATATATATATATATATATATATATATATAGATCTCTGTAGAAAAAGGACAGAAAATCGTGAACAATGCTATATTCGTTTTTTTTTTCGATAAAAAACATGGCTTATAAAAATTAAACAAAAAAAGAGGCGAGTTTTATAGTATAATCTGATATATGTGCGCCCAATTTATATGTATACATCCATTCTCTTGGCCGTTGATCATTTTAAATTTTGACTATCACAATTGGTTCATTGGTTCCTTGTTTATAATGGTTCTCCATTGAATCTCACCATATATATATATATATATATATATATATATATATATATATATATATATATATATATAGAGAGAGAGAGAGAGAGAGAGAGAGAGAGAGATAGAGAGAGAGATATGGTTGAGAATTAAGGAATAATTCTCAGCCAATCATTTATTTTTGCCGCAAAACGCTCTGGCATACCAGGACGATGAAGGTTGAGTAATACGCATAATTGCATATGTGAATATAAACATATGTGTATTAATATATGAATACACCACCTCCATTCGCCACCAACCATACCCACCACCAACAAACACCACCTCTGTGACCACCCATCGTCGCCATATTCGTATAAAAATAATCACTTGCATTATACGTAGTCATCTATGAATGTGATGTGTTCAGTCGGCCCGGTACGCTGGAGCGCTTAAGTGGTAGATTCGAAATGAGTGGTCCAAATTCAATCTCCCATTTTCAACTGTTTTTTCCATTTGAACACTTATATATATATATATATATATATATATATATATATATAGATGTTCAAATGTTAAGAACTTTGAGAACCATTTTTTTAAATGTTTTAAAAGGTGTATTTTAGACAAATCAAACATTAATATTTAATAAATCAAACTCTTCATTCCCTCCTTTATAACCCGCAACCACCAGTAGCCACCGGAACATCGTCGGACTGCCATCGGAAGGTTTCCCTATTGCAGCCGGACTAAAACAATATTAAATAAAAAAATTTGGTTTACTCACATTTTAATAAAACGAACATTTCAAATCTCATTTAAAAAGACTATATTTGTAACATTCCAAAAATTCTGACCAGAAATTTCATTTTCAATAAAACAATTATAGAATCATTTGTTTGAAACAACCATAGTAACAACTCATTTTAAATCCAAAGGATCAATAGTCAAAACATATCATGATAAAGTAACATCAGTGTAACAATCCATGAATCATAAAACCTTGAAATCGCAATCCAACTCGTCGAGTTCTTTCATGAACTTGTCGAGTTTCTCCCTATAACAGAGTTGGGACTTCTCCAATCAACTCGTCGATTTTTACCCTTTACAGACTCGGGACACTTCGACCCAACTCGTCGAGTTCCTCTATAAACTCGATGAGTTCTTCAGTCTGTTGAGCCAACTTAATAGATTAAGATCTTATCCTTCATATCTAATCCCCCTACTTCATCCACATGCTAGAAATGTCCTCTAATGGTTAAAGTTTCCAACTTTAGCCGTTAGTAGCCCTTCTTAATGGGTTTAGCTCAAACCCTAATCATTTAAGACTTAGATCTTGATCCAAAAGCCATAATACTCCAAACTAAAGCATAAAAACTAAGATATAGACTCTAGACACAATATAAACACATAAAGTCCCTGGCTTTCCCTCCATGCATGGCCTTTTGGAGCTTAAAAGGCCAAAATGACACCTTAAAGCTTGCATGGGACTTCCATGGCCATAAAGTTTGCACGTTTATGCCATGAAAGTCTTCCTAGACCACAGATCTGAAAGAGCGATCACTTGGGACATCCAAGTCTCAAAAGCTAGCATTCTTGGACTAAAACATGGATAACTCACTCCAAAAATAGATCTAAACATTGAATAGACAAGATAGGACTTTATACCTCCAATGAACCAGAAATGAGGCTAGACTTCTGGATCTACTATTCTCCAACCCTTCCTTGCTCCTTCTTCAAGTGACTTCTTCTTCAAAACCACAAATAATTCACCAAAAATGGCTCAAAGCTCTCAGAAGTGTATTAGGGTTTCGTGGTTAGGGTTTGGAATGATGGAGGTTGTAAATGAGTCCAGCCTTTGGGGTTAAGGTATTTAGATAGGGTGTTAAACCCTGAAAATTAGGATATCATTATGGTAGCCCTACTCGTCGAGTTGAGGCTCTCAAATCATTAAGTAGACTTTAAATCCCGCATCCAAATCCCATTCCTACTCGATAAGTATGGGGCCTCCAACTCGTCGAGTTCTTGTATAAAAATGAATAAATTGATTTAAAATACATACTAGGAACCGGGCGTTACAAATCTCCCCTACTTATTTTGGACATCATCCTCGAAGTCTACTGCATCTAGAAATAGATATAAGTAGTGTTGTCTCGTATTGTCCTTTGGCTCCCATGTCTATTATGAGCCCTTGCGGTGCCGCCATTGCACATTTATCAAATCTACCCTCTTGTTCCTCAGATCCTTCGTCTTCCTGTCGAGGATGGCTACCGGTCTCTCGATGTAGTTCAAGTTGTCATCCACCTGAATATCCGCTAAAGGCACCACTACAGAGTCATCTACCAAGCACTTCCACAGCTAGTAGACATGAAAGGTGTTGTGAATCTGACTAAGCTCGACCAATAGATCTAGTCTATACGCCACCTTGCCCACCTAGGATATACCCCTGAAAGGCCCGATATTCATGGGGCCCAGCTTGCCCCGTTTTCTGAAGCGGGTGACACCTTTCCAAGGTGACACCTTCAGAAGGACCATATCCCCGACCTGAAACTCCAGGTCTGATCGTCGTCTATCTGCGTTACTCTTATACCAACTCTGGGCCGTCTGGAGTCTACTTCGGATCTGCTCGATCCTCTATGTCATCTTGAGTACCAGTTTGGTACTCCCCATGACCCTCTGCCCAACCTCACTCAAGTATATCAGGGTTCTGCAGTTCCTCCCATAAAGCATCTCGAAGGGTGGACAGTCGATGTTGGTGTGGTAGCTATTATTGTAGGAAAACTATGCCCGAGGAGTGTAGGTATCCCAGCTACCACCGAAGTCTATAACACATGCCCGCAACATATTTTCCAAGGTCTAGATGGTCCGCTCGCTCTGGCTATCCGTCTGCGGGTGAAAAGCCATGCTAAAGTGCAGACGAGAACCCAACTCGCCATAAAATTTCTTCCAGAATATGGAAGTGCACCGTATATCTCGATTAGAAATCACGAAAACTGGCAATTCGTGTCGAGCTACTACCTCTCTAATGTAGATGTAAGCTAGCTTCTTGACCGGAATTCTCTCCTGGATCGGAATGAAATGGACACTCTTGGTCAATCGATCCATGATGAACCAAATCGAATCCACTCCCAGTGCGGTCCTGGGAACCTTCGTGATGAAATCTGTAGTAATATCCTCCCATTTCCACACAGGGATATCCAACGAATTTGTCTTTCCGTGAGGCCTCTGGTGCTTGGCATTTTCCTTCCTACATCTAACCACCAAAGCTATCTCATGTTTAGATTTGGCTGATCCATGAGGTACCTCAAGCTCTTGTGGTCCGTGTAAATGGTACACTGGACCCCATAGAGATAATGTTGCCAAATCTTGAGGGTGAACATAACCACCCCCAACTTCAGGCCGTGTGTTGGGTAGTTCGCCTTGTAAGGCTTCAGCTGCCTTGAGGCGTAGGCAATGAAGTGCCCCCTCTGCATCACCACTACACCTAATCCCGAAATGGACGCATAACAGTACACCAAAAAGTCATCAATGCCCTCTAGAAGGGCTAATATCGGTGCCTCACACAATCTCTGCCTCAAAGTCTCAAACGCTACATGTTGCTTAGGCCCCCAGCGGAATACAATGACCTTATTCGTCAACCGGGTCAGTAGTACCGCTATCTTGGAGAAATCTTGTATAAATCTCTGGTAATAGCCTGCTAAACCGAAGAAACTCCAAATCTCGGATGGAGACTTCAAAACCTCTCATCTCATCACGACCTCCACCTTGTCCGGGTTGACCAAAATACCATTATGATTGACAAGGTGGCCCAAGAACTGCACCTCGCGTAACCAGAGCTCACACTTAGAGAACTTGGTGTACAAGCTCTCCCTCCTCTGGGTATCCAACACCTCTCGCAAGTGCTCCTCGTGTTACTCCTGAGTCTTTGATTAAACCAAGATGTCATCAATAAAAACTATCAAATACCAATCCAACATCTGTCTGCATACGCAGTTCATGAGATCCATGAATGCGAGATGAGCATTGGTGAGCCCAAAGGGCATCACCACAAACTCGTAATGACCATAGCGATTCCGGAAAGCAGTCTTCTGCACATCCACGTCTCTAACCCGCATCTGATGGTACCCTGAATATAAATTGATATCAGAAAACCAAGATGCTCCCTTAAGCTGTCGAAGAGATTGTCAATCCTCGGGAGTGGGTAATGGTTCTTCACTTTTACCTTATTTAGATCCCGGTAATTTATATACATCCGATGTGACCCATCCTTCTTCCTTACAAATAGGTTTAGGGCTCCTCAGGGCGAACTGTTCGGCCTGATAAATCCCTTATTTAACAGCTCCTACAGCCGTGTAGACAACTCCTGCATCTAAGGAGGAGCCAACCGATATGGTGCATTGGCAATCAGAACCGCACCCAGAACTAGGTCGATCCTGAACTCTACCTGTCTCTCCTGAGGTATCTCAGGAAAATCCTCTGGGAAAACATCCGGATACTCCTGCACCATTGGTACATCATCGACAGTCGCCTTACCTTTCTCCCGGGTATCCATAACATAGGCGACATAACCTGTGTATCCCTGCTGGAGGTAGTGTCTAGCCCTCGCTGCTGAACAAATAGCTGGCCTACGTTGTGGCCTCTCACCCTTAATCACCAACTCTGCCCCACTTGGGTTCCTAACCAGTACCAACTGCTGCTCGCAGTCGATTACTGCCCCATTAGGGCTCAACCAATCCATGCCTATAATGAACTTGTTCCCGCGTAAAGGAATGGGAACCAAATCTACGAGGTAACGCTCATTGTACATCCTCAAGACAAAACATCTTTAAATCTTTGATGCTCGAATGGACCGGTCGTCAACAATCTCGACCTCTAAAGGACAATCCAACATTCCCAAAGACTCAGCAAACCTCTTGCTGAGTGCAAGAGATACAAATGATCGGGTAGCTCCCGAGTCAAATAACACCTATACTGGGATACCGTTCACATGGAACGATCATACGAAAAACACATAAAACATAAATATCATAACTGACATGTAATAAAAGTTAGGGAGAAGAAAACAAACAGTCACCACATCTGGTGTGGCACGCGACTCCTCGACGGTCATCTAGAAGGCTCGACTCCTTAACATTGGAGTATCTATCTTGCCCTGCCGGCCATCCGTGATCCACAGGGTCGCTAGAGATGGCGCCGCAACTGGGGCTGCTGATACCAATCTCGAGCAGTTGGATTTTTTATGGCCCTTCTGATTGCAGTGATAGCAAATCAGGTCTGATGTCTAAAGGGTGGGGGTAAGAGAAGTACAATCCCTGCCAAAGTGCCCAAGCTTGCCACACTTAAAGCAGCTTGATCCCCCTAATCTACAAGTTGCATCATGTGTCTTTCCACATTTCCTACAGCGGCTCCGTACCTGCTAGCCCTTTGACATAGAGTCAAATCCCTTGGGTTTCTTCCCCGAAACCCTAGTCGCCTGCCCAGTCTTCGCCTTCCTCTTCCTGAGGTGCTCTATGTTAATCTCCCTCTCTTTCGCCCTAGCTATCATATCCTCCAAATTCGGACATGTTGAGTAGCTGACATGTTTCCGAATGTCAGCTCTCAACATATCATGGTACCGGGTCTTCCTTATCTCCTCATCACCCGTATACTGAGGCACCAGTAAGGCCCTCTCCCTGAACTTGGCGATAATCTCCACCATTGACTCAGTCATCTGTCTCATATCCAGGATCTCCCTGGCTAGCTGCTGGATCCCCATAGCAGGTGCAAACTCGACTTAAAATCTAGGCACAAAATCTGGCCAGGTCATAGCCTCAATGGCTGGAGCTCCCAAAGAATCACAGACTTCCTCCCACTAGTCTCTATCCCTCTCTCTCTTAAACAACCAGCAGCAAACTTGACCTTCGACTCCTCAAGGCAGAAGCTCATCATGTGTGTAGATTCAATGTTCGTGATCCATCATCTCGGCACAATGGGGTCCTTCACCTCGTTGAAGTCTAGTTCTCCGCATCCCCTAAAATCCTTGAAGGAGATCGTTCGAATCCCTGACTGGCCAGATTCCCTGTCACTCCTAAATGCCTAAAGGTGATTCTCCATCAGCTCGATGATCCCTTCCGTGATTGACCTAAAAATCATCGGTGTCGCCTCAAGGATGCCTCTCGAAATCTCAGATGCGATGAACTCACGCAATCCATCATCAACCGGCTCGGAACATGTACCCGAACCTTACCTAGACCCTAAACCTCCAGCTCCATGACGTGTCACCGCCATTCTGAAACAAACCACACAATCATCAGGGTCATACATATTATCGAGAGACTTCATACTCACACAAGTTCCCTAGTTTAATCTCAGCTTTCCTTGATTCAAGTATGGATCCTCTGTTTTAGTAGTACGTGCCCATACTACCTTCCACATCTATCTGTACTTTTCTCAAGAATTGACTTGACTTCATCAAGTCCCTTTTCACTACTATTTCTCTCTGTGCTAATCTCATCCTAGGCTTATACTAGGGTAATCTATGACCCACTCTCCGCTATCAGCTGCATAAGAAATACATGCTACCTTTCCCTAACTAGCTCATGAACTCTTACATATTACTAAGACCAGATAAATCTTCGAGTGAGAGGTCTCTCTTACAACGGTTAGACTCAGACGAGAGCTGCGAAATAGGGCTAAACCTAACCTTCTGAAATTAATTAGTCCTCATAATATGCAACTTAACATATTTGTTTACTAGTTAGTTAAAGATAACTAGGATTCATAAAAGTACAAAGCAAGCAACATTCGAGCATTGAGTAACCCAAACCAAGCATATCCTATCCATGCTATCATATCACTGACTAGTCAGTACTATCATCCAGTTCGATAAGCACATATAGTAAGAACATAAGGCATCTTCCTAGATTCTTAGCCCTAATCTAGCATGCAATTATCATACAATAGGCATAAAAGGCATCCTTCGGCGATCCTTATCCCTAATCTAGCATGCAGTTCTCATAATCATATCATATATTATATCAAACATGTATAGGTATCTTGGGGAAAACTTACTTGTAACGCTCGTTTCATGTATTAATTACTTTTCAGAATTTTAGGGTTTTAGACTGGAACTTGACAAGTTGGAGAGCTCCAACTCTTCGAGTAGAGATCCCTTGTAGGACGCGAAATTTAGGACCTACTCGACGAGTTGGAAGGCCCAACTCAACGAGTAGGCACTGTAAAGGATAACCTTAATTTTTTAGGGTGTGTACCATATATAATCTCCTTAAAACCTTGAGGTTAACCTTCCATCAGCTTCCGAACCCTAAGAAAGTCTGTGCTAAACCCTAATCTCCATTTTCTCTCATATTGTGAGCTAGAGTGAATTTTAGAGCTTTAGAAGAAGAAGATAGTGAGAAGAAGGAGAAGATCTAGTAAACAAAGCCCTCACTCTTGAGATTGACCATCTTGGGGACTATTATAAGCATTCAACATTCGATTTTTATCTTATTGTATGGCTAGATCTTGAGTTTACTCTATATTTCCCATCATTCTTGATGATTGCATGCATGGGGTTCATAAAGTTTGCAACATTATGAATCCCCAGGGAAAAATGGTCCCATAGTGGGCTAGATCTTGATTTTAGTAAAGCATGGATGCCATGCCTGGAATTTAGGGTATATTTTCCTCTTTGGCCATTTTGACATCAAGACATGAATTGGACATGTATGTCCATAAATTCTACATCTTTGGAATGTTTCAAGGACTAGAACCTCTTCTGGAAAGGAGGGATTCCAGATCCCTAGAGTCTTGAACCGTATGGCTAAGCTTTTGAGCTTTCCAACCTTTATTAAGGGTTTTAGAGTATTCGGAGTGGTTCTAGGGGATAAAGTTGGAAGCTTTATCCTTCTAGACATCGTTAGATTTCAAATCTAAGCCCTAAAGTCCCTGTAATAAATGTATCATCCAAATGGGCAAACAGGGGAAAAACTCGATGAGTTGGATCGGGTTTCCCCGTCTACTGGATGTGAGAGAACTCAACGAGTTGTCTAGGGTTTGTCCTGGTTTTCTGGATTTTGAAGGAACTCGACGAGTTGCTAGATCCACTCGACAAGTTACGTGTCAACATGGATTGGTGACCTTGACTATTGACTTGGACTTTGACCATGGTTGACCAAGTTTGACCATGAGGGTATTTTTGGTATTCTTGAATGTTGACAAGACTAGTCATATAATGATTGTAGGCAGTTGAGTTGGACCTGCATGTTGGAACTTATCCGATTTTATCTTATCAATTCAGCATTCTTGAGAAGGTGAGTCTCCTCACCATACCAATGGGTCGAAGGCACCAAGGCCGGCCCATTTTATGATATGTGGTACACTAGTTCAAGTAGTGTTATGTGGCATGATTGTTGGTTATATGCTAGGAGGGGTATGCAAGTTATATATGTGGGTGCATGTATGAAAGACCATGGGGGAGCCCATGGCACTTGGATGTAAGACCATATAGAGAGCCCATGGCCTTCCTATTGAAGACCATGGGGGGAGCCCATGACACCTGGATGTAAGACCATGTGGGGAGCCCATGGCTTTCCTGTTAATAGTCATGGGGGAGCCCATGGCACTTAGGTGTAAGACCATATGGGGAGCCCATAACATCCTGGAGTAAAACCCTGGGGGAGCCCATGACATCCATATATCTTGTATGCATGACTTATGTGGTTTATGTAGCTTTTATATCTAATTTGGATTATATGATTATGTGCATTGTGTGTGGTATGCTCTGGGGAACTCACTAAGCATTAGCTTATGGTGTAGCACCCAGTTCCTGGTATGTATTTTATCCAAGTATTTTTGCAATTTGGACTGAGAATCGGCGAGTTGAAGGCCCAATTCGTCGAGTAGTAGCGGTTTGGACACGGGAATTAAGTGGCGGACTCGTCAAGTCGGCGGCAAGACTCGACGAGTAGACTCTATCTGGGAAAAAACCGTAATATGAGGGTTTGCACCTTATTTAAACAACCTTATATAGCCTCTATCGCCCCTTTATGCTCCTAGAACACTCCATACAGAGCCCTAATCATGTTGTGAAGATCTAAAAGCCTTTTTGTTGATTCTTGGTGGTTTGTGGTGGCAAGACGGAAGGAGAACCTTGAGGAACCAAGAGGTTGACCAGAGGAGTCAAACTTGTGCATCATCTACAATTATTGGAAGGTATAAAATCGACACCTTGCTCCTTCTTGTATTAGATCCCTTTTTGGGGAGACTTGGGGTTTTTATAAGACATTCATGGTGACCAACCATGATTGCAAGCATGGTTAGGGGTTGAGGCTTCAGATCCAGGCTCCTTAAGGAGTTAGAAGGCAGAAAGGGACTGCCTTTGCACCCATGGAAAGCCTCATGCAACTCAAGAGCTTCTTTTAGGGTCTTTTTAGCTCATCGTCCCATGCATGCATGTAAAGTTCGTAACTTTACGTGCTAGATCGATCTTAGGAGCCTAGATATATCATTTGGACAAGTGTTGTACATCAGAAATCAAGAAATAAGACTTGGAAAACCTTGACTCGGCGAGTTGTTCTTGGGGCTCGGCGAGTCCGAGGCTTGACTCCCCTTTTCTATTAGGGTTCAAAGAAACCCAATTGAATGTTAGAAGGATTTTAGAGGGTTCGAGGGAGTGACCCAATGTATTGGACTTAGCCGTATACTCGGAGTTCATAGGACTCCATGAGTGCATGAGCAGACTCGACGAGTCCAAGGCAATCTACCAACTTTTGAAGATAAACTCGACGAGTTGTTCATACAACTCGGCGAGTCAAGGACATGACTTGTTTGTAAGAAGAGGATGAACTCGACGAGTTGTTCATATAACTCGGTGACTCGGATGAAGGTTCATTCGAGGTTGTTTTAGAATGAGAACTCGTCGATTCATTGCTAAACTCGACGAGTAGAAGCGTGAAGAAGGGCAGATGAAGGGTAGGGACTCGACGAGTTGGAGGCCCAACTCGACGAGTCAGGCCAACTGGAAGTTGACTTTGACTTTGAATTTGAATTGGTCAGGGGTAAACTAATCATTTTAACCTAAGAACAGTTATCAGTGTCTAATTAAGTGTTTTATGGGAATTATAGCCGGAGGATCACCGGAGCAACAGTTGGACATCTGTCGATCAACTTTTCAGCAGTTAGCCTTACTATGTGAGTTACCTTCGAGTAGGGGTGGGTCTACAGCACCAATGTCGGCCCACAAGTAGGTGATTATGGTTGAGATGGTTATCTTTGTGATAATTGTCTGGTTGCTATATATGTGGTGAATATGTGTTAGTAGTAGTAGGGCGTGCTAGCCCCTGGTTACCGGTTGAAAGATACCAAAGACGAGTACCAGTTGGAAGATACCGAAGGGGTGGACAACACCCACGCAAGTATATTTGTATGCTTATGATATGTCTTTATGCGACTCAGTATGCCTATGTATGTTATCATGAAACCAATATGTTATGACATGTAATATGTGATAGGGGTAAGGGTGAAATAGTCCCCAGATACCGGTTGAAAGATACCGAAGGGGAGGTTAGTTCCTGGATAGCGGTTGAAAGATACCGAAGGGCAGAGTAGCTCCCGTTTACCGGTTGAAAGATACCGAAGGGGAGGATAGTTCCAGGCTACTGGTTGAAAGATACTGAATGGGAGGGTAGCTCCCGGTTACCGGTTGAAAGATACCAAAGGGGAGGGTAGCTCCCGGTTACCGGTTGAAAGATACCGATGAATATGTGCTATGGGTATGGTAGGGGAACTCACTAAACTCCGTGCTTACGGTTTTAGTTTTGGTTTCAGGTACCTCTTCGTTTAAGGGGAAGGAGTTGGCAGTGTAGCAGCGCATCACACACACACACATACATATGTTTTCTGCATGGAGTTTCCTGGGAGTCTACTCTGAATTATTTTACTTTTGACAAAATGGTTTTTATAGTGACATGTTTTGGATTATTGGCATATTGATTGTGACATGAGATATCATTATGAATGTTTTTATACCAATGTTTTTTATGTTATAATCTATATAAAAACGAAATTTTTTGGCCTTGAATTTTGGTATGTTACAAGTTGGTATCAGAGCCCTGGTTTGAGGGATTCGGACACACCCTCGGGGTGTCTGAACTCAAACCGTGGGGCTAAATGGTTTTTTTCTAAAGAAATGGTTTTCTAATTCTAAGAAAAAAGTTTAAGAAAGAACAAGGTGTGTGATGCGTGGGACCAGCCGAGCCCAAGTAAGTTTTCCCCAAGATACCAATACTTGTTATGTTATGTTATATGATATATCACCCTGAGAACTGCATGCTAGATTAGGGCTAAGTGTGACAACCCGATATTTCAACTCTTTGTAATGAACTAAAAGGTCAAGTATTGTAACCACTTTTGAGTTAATAAAATTAACTTTCATAATAAAATGTCCAAATAGTTCTACTTAAATTCCTTCTATATTTAAATATCTTTAAACCATGATCGTACGTAAAAAGAACGCCCAAATCCGACTTCGTATATTGAAGTTATGATTTTTTTAAAGAAATTCCTTAAACACGATGAGTTATAAAATAAATAATAAAAATAATTTCGGAATTTGCCAACAAAGTCTAAACGAAAGTTGTAGACCGTAGTCTCACCTACGCGTGGATATAAAGACCATCGAAAACGGAGTTCGTATGAAGCAGATATGAATTTTTGAAGTTTATTAAATAAATTATATATTTATTTAATTCAAAATTCAAGCATTATCCGAAGAGGAGTCAGCGTCCTCATCCGAGGTGTACGCCCTTCGTACCCGAGGGACTTGGCCTCGAATCGTCCACGTCGCCCTACGCGAGGCTACCGACCCGTCCGACCCGCCGTCCCATCCGACCCGACAGACTGATCCGTACCATCCGAAGCCGAGGCAGTCGAGGCTTCGGTCATGCATGACGTACGCGTACGCGCTGCGTATGAGCGTACGCCCCACGTACAAGGCTCTCAGACCCTCCTATAAATAGCATGCGAGGGATTCCAAGAAAAATGCTCATTTCTCTCCTTTCTTTCACGATATTGCCTCGTTTTCCGTGCCCGTTCAAACCCGAAGCTCTGGTCTTTTTGCTCAAGTCCCGAGGGTCGATTTTACTCCCGAGATTCCCGAGAATCCCGAGAAAAATCCGTTTCCCGAGACGAAACTCTGCCCGGTTTTCCATCTCGCTATCTCCAAACTTTCAAGTGAGTTCATACCCCTTAATTTACCTTTTAAAGGTTCTATAAATTCTTTTATATGCTTTCAAGGGGGGGATTACAAGTAAAACACACAAGTATTATCGTGTGTTACATAAAGAACTCTTTTATATGCTTTTATATATATCCAACTCACATGCGATTTACAAACTTTTAAGGAACTTTCATATATATATAACATATGTTAAAATAGCATTCTATCTTTTGAAATATAAATTTGTTGTAATGCATGTATAAACTAAACTTTCTTAGATTATACTTATCATTCTTAGACTCTACACCGAAAATCTATGCTTTCATAACAAATGATTCCTTTTCTTGGTATTTCTAAACAAACGAGACACAATTTTAGAAAACTATAATAGGTATAGTTTTACGAACAAATTTCTAACTCTTATGTACTAGAAACATTAATTTCAAGAAGTCACTTTCGTATACAAGAACAAACGTAACATTTTAACAAGTAGATCTGTTTTTATACCACGGTTTTGTGAGACACTAACTTCATGTACGTTCGAGTACACATTTCAAGTCATGTATTATATACCAGAATCCCTTAGAGGGGGAGCATGGTGTTTGTGTATAGATCTATACGGGCTTGACAACCCGCGCCCTGACTGTTAGCTGCAGTCCACCGTTTGGGGTGACAAACGTCATAACATTCCAACGCTTGAAGAACGTTGTGTATAGGCATTCCGAGTCAATAGTATGGTTATAAAACTCACATGGGGTATTAAAAATGCATTGATTTACAAGGTTTTCAAACACATTGGTTGTTTTACACTTACATACATTTTTAGAAACAAACATTGGTCTTGAGTGAAGGCTACTTTTATACTAGTAGAAAATATAGGATTTTCTAAACACAAACAAATAAAGACAAAACATTTCATTTCATACAAACATTGTCACTTAAATACTTATGAAACTCACCAGCTTAAATGCTGATCTACTCTTTCAAAATTACTTGTATGTCCCAGGAAATCAGTAATTTCAGGTATTCATTACGCTTTTGATGAAGGGATGCTGCGGCGCCAGTTTAATCTCGTATTTTGACATCATATTGTAATTGGTTTTGAACATGTAACTTTTGACAAATGTAAACTTTCAATTATATATATATGATGGTTGTATTGCTTTCTTTACTATGTATTCATTTGTTACGCTACCACATGAAGTCGTCCACCCCTGAACGTTTCCGCCGTTCAGGTTTGGGGGTGTGACAGATTGGTATCAGAGCAATGTTTATAGTGAACTAAGTATATCGAATCACATAAGATATACAAACTATAAATGCTTAAGGGACTAATGCCCTCTAACAAAAGGATTTTTATTTACGCCTAAGCCACGTTTTGTGTAAACTTAAAAATGTTAGTTCACGCAAGTATAAACACATGCATACAACACATTATTTTCATGGTTATTAACTATACAACAAGTATTTAGACAAGTTGAACACTACGATTGAGACTCGATATATGTAATCAGATTTGGGACAAATATAGCGTGATCAACTATATTTGCCCGATATCGGACCAATGTATATCGAGGAACGCTCGTAGTGAGCAACAAGTCAAAACTTACCAAAAACATCACAAAGATCAAACAAAAGGATTTAAATACTATAGGAGTATTTGGTACATACGTTAGATAAATTAGTACTACATGTCTCAAGTTTTATTCAAATTCTATAACCCTATTCGCGTATAGTCAAATGGCTGGATTTCACCCGCATGGAGACCCCTACTACCCACAACAGGGCAACGAAGGATGGATTGAAGGGGATCCGGAAGAAGACGAAGAGCCCATTGAGTTGGATAGCGGGGACGACTCCGGGACAGACTCAGAACCGGAAATAGTCAACCCTCCACCCATTAGGAGGAACTTTCAAGGACCGACTCCCGTCTGGGGAAGTCACCTCGTCCACTGGATCCAACAACAAAGTATACGCTCTCCCTACGGCATGTGCCAAGATTTCTACGATGTCCGAAATGGAGGTTCAGCCGATCGGGCACTCCCGGTTATGGTGGGCAAACTCGCCAATCAGTCCTACCAATCGGGGGTTCAAGCAAACCGAATCTGAGAGATTAACGTGGAAGTACAAATCCACACGGCCGATATCAACCGCCTAGAGATGTTGCAGAACAACATCCACATTCACACCGAAGCATTCCAAGCACAAGCGAATGCAGCCTTCGCAGAATTGAGGGAACAACAAGCCACCCTTGATAGGCGTCTTATGGAGTCAAAGCAATCAGATGTAGAATCGAGCTCCAAGCGCAACACACGTCGCAAGTAGTACTTGTGGAAACCTCAAATTTTGTTATAACTTAGGACCTTGGCTAAAAGTCTTTAAATTTCTCGAACTTTGTAATCGGAGACCCTTATAAGGGTCAGATTTTCATAATCATTGTATCAACTTTTATATTAATATAAGTGACACAATTATTACTACGTTGAGTATTTCGTTCAAACCTTGAAAAGTCATCGAGAAACCAAATACTTGTTTCATACTTTCAGTCTTACAAATAACTTTCATTTTTCTATGCTATCATCTATTGTTGAACCATGGCAATTTGGTTCATGAGACACATTCATTTGTCACTTATTCTTATTCATATCATCATCTTTTAAACGTATAGTTAAAGATGCCGCCATGCAGGAATACAAGGCGTAACCCTATCAATGAAACACCGATACCACCACCTTCACCTTCACCTCCTCAATTTGATGCTGTCATGTTCGAAGCAGCAGTCACTGCAGCGGTAGCAGCTGCCATGTCACAAATGAATAACTCGAGTACCAATGACTCGAGAACTGGCACACACCTTTCTAACCATGGCGAGAGTCATGGGCAACCCCGAGAATGCACATATAAGGACTTTACTAATGCAAAACCCCGTATGTTTTATGGAACTGGTGGTGTGATGGCTCTAAGACAGTGGATTGAAAGGACAGAAGCAGTCTTTGAAATCTACTCCTGCCCCGAGCACAGCAAGGTCAAATTTGCAACCTTCACACTCATTGATAGAGCTTTGACTTGGTGGAACGGCCACATTAAAGTACTTAATCTAATAGTGGCAAACTCCATAAGCTGGGAGAGCCTCAAAGCCATGATGATGAGAGAATACTACCCACAGGGAGAGATTCAAAGGCTCGAACATGAACTCTGGACTCTCGGAATGGTTGGTACCGACATCGCAACATATACCAACAGATTCTACGAGCTGGAAATCCTTTGCCCAGATATGATTGCTCCTGAGAGCAAGAAAATAGAGAGGTACATATGGGGACTGAAGACCCAATTACGGTCAAGCGTGTTAGCCTCCAAACCTGACACCTTTGAAAGTGCTAAGGAACTGGCACAATCTCTGATTGACTACGGAGGCCATCGGAACTCAACTGTTTCTGCACCAGAACCACAGAGAGGAAACAACAACAACAACAATAGGAAGAGAGTATGGAATAAAGGGAAGGGTGGGTCTTCCCAAGAACCCGCAAAGAAAACAATTGGTTTCGGTAAATGTTGTCATGGTACCTACTACAACTCCTACAATCACCTACCCAACAAAGCCTTATGAAGGTAACCGTCCAAAGTGCACCAAATGCACTTACCACCACCATGGACCATGTCGGGAAATGCAGTGCATCAACTGCAACAGAAAGGGACACACAGCCCGTTTCTGCAAGGATCCCGCAAGGCCGATCACTCAAGTTCCCAATGCAGGTATAGGCCAGACTTGCTACGGTTGTGGCGAGGTGGGCCACTACAGGAGGAACTGCCCCAAGACAGCAGGCACCGGCGGCGTAGGACGAGTTTTGACTATAGGCCACAACGAAGCTATAGCAGACCCAACTGTAGTTGCTGGTACGTTCCTCCTCGATAATTCATATGCATGCATATTATTCGATAGTGGAGCGGAGAGAAGCTTCGTGAGTCAAAACTTTATTCACTTACTTAAACCTAAACCAAGCAAACTAGAAAAATCATTCACTGTAGAGATGGCCAATGGAATAACCGAAAACACTAACTACATATACAAGGACTGTACGTTAACTTTAGACGGTCATTCTTTCCCAATCAATCTTATGCCAGTTCCTATTAAAAGTTTTGACGTCATAGTCGGTATGGATTGGTTAAGTCTTCTTCGCGCCGACATTATGTGTTTTGAAAAAGTAGTTCGCTTTAATCTTCCTAACAACGAAACATTAGTGATTTACGGCGACAAATCAAGTACGAACCTTCGTATCATTTCGTGCATCCAGGCTCGAAAATGTTTACGGAAGGATTGTTGCGCATTCCTAGCGCACATCGTCGATACAAGCCAGGAACTAAAGGACATCAAAAACATTCCATAAGTACGCGATTTTTGCGATATCTTTCCAGATGAACTACCAGGATTACCACCACAACGCCAAGTCGAATTCAGAATCGACTTAGTTCCAGGGGCTACCCCAGTAGCGAAATCGCCTTATCGTCTGGCACCAGCAGAGATGCAAGAACTTTTCAGTCAACTTAATGAACTCCTGCAAAAAGGATTCATAAGACCAAGTTTCTCACCTTGGGGAGCACCGGTCTTGTTCGTAAAGAAGAAGGACGGATCGTTCCGTATGGGCATCGACTACAGAGAGCTGAACAAACTTACTATCAAGAACCGTTATCCCCTACCCCGCATTGACGATTTGTTTGATCAACTTCAAGGAGCAAACTAATTCTCGAAGATAGATCTACGATCCGGATATCACCAATTACGGGTACTTGAGGGGGATATTCCCAAGACAGCTTTCCGAACTCGTTACGGGCACTACGAATTTGTCGTAACGCCATTTGGATTAACCAACGCACCAGCAGTATTTATGGACCTAATGAATAGGGTATGCCGTCCCTACTTAGATCAGTTCGTCATCGTCTTTATCGATGATATACTTATCTACTCCCGAAGTAAGGAAGAACATAGTCACCACCTACGAAAAGTCCTAGAAACACTACGATCGGAGAAACTCTATGCGAAGTTCTCTAAATGCGAATTTTGGATTCGAAGAGTCGAATTTTTGGGCCACATGGTTAGCGAGAAAGGGATACACGTAGACCCCTCCAAAATCAAAGCTATCGAGAACTGGTCGGCACCAAAGACACCTACAGAAATTCATCAATTTCTAGGTCTCGCTAGCTACTATCGCAGATTTATAAAGAACTTCTCTAGCATTGCGAAACCTCTTACTACATTAACCCAGAAAGGCATGGCCTTCGACTGGGAAGCAAAACAAGAGAAGGCGTTCCAAACACTGAAACAGGCCTTGTGCACCGCACCGATACTATCCCTCCCCGAAGGGATAAAAGACTTCGTAGTGTATTGCGATGCGTCAAACCAAGGACTTGGTTGTGTTCTTATGCAGAGAGGGAAAGTTATTGCTTATGCCTCCCAACAGCTTAAGACACACGAAGTGAACTATACGACACACGATCTTGAGTTAGGAGCAGTGGTATTTGCTCTGAAGATCTGGAGACACTACTTATACGGAACAAAGAGCACTATTTTCACCGATCACAAGAGCCTTCAACACATTTTTGATCAGAAGGAACTCAACATGCGGCAACGACGATGGGTTGAGTTACTCAATGACTACAAATGCGAAATTCGTTATCATCCTGGCAAGGCCAATGTGGTAGCTGACGCCCTCAGTCGAAAGGAATACACTGGTCGGAGGGTCAGATCTTTGACTATGACTATCCATTCCCACTTATCCACCCAAATTAAAGAGGAACAAATGGAAGCTTTGCGACCTGAAAACGTGGCGGGTGAATCCCTGCGGGGAATGGAAAAGAATCTAGAAGTCAAGGGTGGCGGAGCATATTATCTTATGGACCGAATCTGGACGCCAAAACATGGCGGGTTCAGAGACGTAGTAATGACTGAAGTACACAACACGAGGTATTCCATTCACCCGGGTTCAGATAAGATGTATCTGGATCTTAAAAACTTGTACTGGTGGCCTAACATGAAAGCAGAAATTGCTACCTTCGTAAGTAAATGCCTTACTTGCGCTAAGGTTAAGGTCGAGTATCAGAAACCTTCAGGATTACTACAACAACCAGAGATACCAGAATGGAAATGGGAACGGATCACTATGGACTTCATAACCAAGTTGCCCAAGACGACGGGTGGACTCGATACCATATTGATCATCGTCGACAGGTTGACCAAATCCGCGCATTTCCTACCCATCAAGGAGACTGACAAAATGGAAAAGCTTACAAGAACTTACTTAAGGGAAGTAGTGCGACTGCATGGTGTTCCGATATCCATTATCTCCGACCGAGATAGTAGATTCAATTCAAGATTCTAGCAGTCACTACAAGGTTTCCTGGGGACTAAGCTAGACATGAGTACAGCCTACCACCCACAAACAGACGGGCAGAGTGAGAGAACGATACAGACTTTAGAAGATATGCTGAGAGCCTGTGTGATTGACTTTGGAAAGGCATGCGATATCCATTTACCCCTTGTTGAATTTTCATACAACAACAGTTATCATACAAGCATAAAGGCTGCTCCGTTCGAAGCCCTCTATGGTCGAAAGTGCAGATCCCCTCTGTGCTGGACTGAAGTTGGCGATACCCAGTTAGCTAAAGGAAGAGTTCCTGAAAGCACTCTCACCGGTCCGGAAATCATCCGAGAAACGACAGAGAAGATCGTTCAGATTCGTGAACGATTGAAAGCCTCTAGAGACCGACAGAAAAGCTACGCTGACCAAAGGAGAAAACCTTTGGAATTTCAGGTAGGAGACCACGTCTTATTAAAGGTCTCACTGTGGAAGGGTTTAATACGCTTTGGAAAGTGTGGGAAACTAAATCCAAGATACATAGGGCCTTTCGAGATTCTTGCCAGAATCGGCCCTGTGGCTTACAAGCTTAACCTACCGCACGAACTTAGTAACATCCATCCAACCTTCCACGTCTCAAACTTGAAAAAGTGTCTGTCCGACGAAACTCTTGTTATTCCACTCGACGAGATCAAGATCAACGAGAGCCTCAACTTTGTGGAAGAACCAGTAGAAATCATGGACCGAGAGGTCAAACAAACAAAACAAAGTCGCATACCCATCGTGAAGGTTCGCTGGAGCGCCAAGCGGGGACCTGAATTCACATGGGAACGCGAAGATCAAATGAAACAAAAGTACCCTCATCTCTTTCATGTTCACTAATATCTTTACTACTTTAAACTTCGGGACAAAATTCTCTCTAACGGGGGGATGATGTGACAACCGATATTTCAAGTCTTTGTAATGACCTAAAAGGTCAAGTATTGTAACCACTTTTGAGTTAATAAAATTAACTTTCATAATAAAATGTCCAAATAGTTCTATTTAAATTCCTTCTATATTTAAATATCTTTAAACCATGATCGTACGTAAAAAGAACGCCCAAATCCGACTTCGTATATTGAAGTTATGATTTTTTTAAAGAAATTCCTTAAACACGATGAGTTATAAAATAAATAATAAAAATAATTTCGGAATTTGCCAACGAAGTCTAAACGAAAGTTGTAGAGCGTAGTCTCACCTACGCGTGGATATAAAGACCATCGAAAATGGAGTTCGTATGAAGAAGATATGAATTTTTGAAGTTTATTAAATAAATTATATATTTATTTAATTCAAAATTCAAGCATTATCCGAAGAGGAGTCAGCGTCCTCATCCGAGGTACGCGCTGCGTACTCCTGTACGCCCTGCGTACCCGAGGGACTTGGCCTCGAATCATCCACGTCGCCCTATGCGAGGCTACCGACCCGTCCGACCCGCCCGTCCGACCGACCCGTCCCATCCGACCCGACAGACTGATCCATCCCATCCGAAGCCGAGGCAGTCGAGGCTTCGGTCATGCATGACGTACGCGTACGCGCTGCGTACGAGTGTACGCCCCGCGTACAAGGCTCTCAGACCCTCCTATAAATAGCATGTGAGGGCTTCCGAGAAAAATGCTCATTTCTCTCCTTTCTTTCACGATATTGCCTCGTTTTCCGTGCCCGTTCAAACCCGAAGCTCTGGTCTTTTTGCTCAAGTACCGAGGGTCGATTTTACTCCCGAGATTCCCTAGAATCCCGAGAAAAATCCGTTTCCCGAGATGAAACTCTGCCCGGTTTTCCATCTCGCTATCTCTAAACTTTCAAGTGAGTTCATACCCCTTAATTTACCTTTTAAAGGTTCTATAAATTCTTTTATATGCTTTCAAGGGGGGTATTACAAGTAAAACACACAAGTATTATCGTGTGTTACATAAAGAACTCTTTTATATGCTTTTATATATATACAACTCACATGCGATTTACAAACTTTTAAGGAACTTTCATATATATATAACATATGTTAAAATAGCAATCTATCTTTTGAAATATAAATTTGTTGTAATGCATGTATAAACTAAACTTTCTTAGATTATACTTATCATTCTTAGACTCTACACCGAAAATCTATGCTTTCATAACAAATGATTCCTTTTCTTGGTATTTCTAAACAAACGAGACACACTTTTAGAAAACTATAATATGTATAGTTTTACGAACAAATTTCTAACTCTTATGTACTAGAAACATGAATTTCAAGAAGTCACTTTCGTATACAAGAACAAACGTAACATTTTAACAAGTAGATCTGTTTTTATACCACGGTTTTGTGAGACACTAACTTCATGTACGTTTGAGTACACATTTCAAGTCCTGTATTATATACCAGAATCCCTTGGAGGGGGAGCATGGTGTTTGTGTATTATTCTATACGGGCTTGACAACCTGCGCCCTGACTGTTAGCTGCAGTCCACCGTTTGGGGTGACAAACGTCATAACATTCCAACGCCTGAAGAACGTTGTGTATAGGCATTCCGAGTCAATAGTATGGTTATAAAACTCACATGGGGTATTAAAAATGCATTGATTTACAAGGTTTTCAAACACATTGGTTGTTTTACACTTACATACATTTTTAGAAACAAACATTGGTCTTGAGTGAAGGCTACTTTTATACTAGTAGAAAATATAGGATTTTCTAAACACAAACAAATAAAGACAAAACATTTCATTTCATACAAACATTGTCACTTAAATACTTATGAAACTCACCAGCTTAAATGTTGATCTACTCTTTCAAAATTACTTGTATGTCCCAGGAAATCAGTAATTTCAGGTATTCATTACGCTTTTGATGAAGGGATGCTGCGGCGCCAGTTTAATCTCGTATTTTGACATCATATTGTAATTGGTTTTGAACATGTAACTTTTGGAAAATGTAAACTTTCAGTTATATATATATATATATATATATATATATATATATATATATATATATATATATATATATATATATGATGGTTGTATTGCTTTCTTTACTAAGTATTCATTTGTTACGCTACTACATGAAGTCATCCACCACCGAACGTTTCCACCGTTCAGGTTTGGGGGTGTGACACTAAGGATCTAGGAGGATGATTTTATGCCTGATATATGTCTTCAAGAACTGCATGCTAGATTAGGGATGAGGATCTAGGAAGGATGCCTTATATGTCTGTTGTATAAGCTGCATGCTAGGACTACCTAGTCAGCAGTAGGATGGCTTGGTTAGGTAATGCTTGATATTGTTACTCGATGCCGATCATCTTCGGGTCGATCAAGGAGGGGATCATTGAGTTAATGGAGGATCGCCTCCAAGTATTCAGGAGTGATTTGGCGTCTGGCTAGGCGAGTACGCGCATACTGTCCTTCAAGGACTTTAGAGGGAGTAGTGCGTCAGATTTTCATGCGGTGAAGGACCCCATTGCTGCCAGGAGATGGATCCCAAACATTGAGTCTGTGCCGTTGATGAGCTTCTGCCCGTAAGGGTCGAAGGTCCGCTTTGCGGAGGGATGTTTGAGAGACAGAGCTAGAGATTGGTGGGAGTTGGTTGGTGATTCATTAGGAGCCTCAACCATTGAGGCTATGACCTTGTCAGACTTTGTGACCATATTCAGGGCGGAGTTCACGCCAGCTGTGGAGCTTCAGTAGCTGGCCAGGGAGTTTTTGGACATGAGACAGACTACAGAGATTGTGGCGGATATCAACGCCAAGTTCTTGGAGATGGGTCTTTTGGTGCCCTAGTATGCAGGAGATGAGGATACGAGTAGGACCCGCTATCACAACATGTTGAGAGCCGATATTCGGGATCATGTCAGCTTCTCGGCATGCCCGACCTTGGACTCTATGACTGCCAGGGTGCGGGAGAGGGAGATCGATTTGGAGCACCTCAGGAAGAAGAAGGCCAAAACTGGGTAGGTTATAAGGGTTTCGAGGAAGAAACCCAAGGGATTCAAGTCCAGGTCAAATGGCCAGCAGGCGCGGGACTGCTGTGGAAAATGTGGCAGGGATTGTACTGCCTTCAACCCCATAGTGTAGATGTCAGACCTAGTTTGCTTTCAATACAATCAGAGGGGCCACAAGAAGGCCAATTTCCCTAGATTGACATTAGTGAGAATAGCAGCACCAATAGCGGCGCCAACCCTAATAGCAGCACAGGTTATGGATGGGGAAAGGCCAAGGTAGAGGCTCTAGTGGTGCGGAGCCACGCATCTCAGTTGATAGCCGAGGAGGCACGCGCTGCACCCAATGTGGTAATGGGTACGGTTTCTTCTCTTATTTCTTTATGTTATGTCACTGTGATTTTGATGTGTTATGTGTATTATCTGTTTAGGATCGTTCCATGTGAACGGTATCTCGGTTCCGGTGTTGTTTGACTCTGGTGGTACCCGATCGTTTGTTTCTCTTGCGCTTAGCAAGAAGTTTCCTGAGTCTTCGGGCATGTTGGATTACCCTCTAGAGGTCGATATTGTGGATGACCGATAAGTGAGAGCATCAGAGATCTACCGGGATTTTGTATTGAGGCTGTTCGAGGAACGTTACCTGGTAGACTTGGTTCCTATACCTTTGCAGGGGAACAAGGTTATTACTGGTATGGGTTGGCTAAGCCCCAATGGGGTAGTGATCGACTGTGAACAACAGTTGGTGCGGATCAAGACCCCAAGGGGGGAGAGCTAGTGATCCAGGGCGAGAGGCGACAGTAAGGACCAGCCTCATGCTCAGCAGCGAGAGTGAGGCGCTACCTTCAGTAGGGTTGCCCAAGATTTGTCCCTTATGTTACAGATACCTGGGAGGCGGGTAAGGTGATGGTGGGCGATGTGCCCATGGTATGAGAGTTTGCGGATGTATTCCCCGAGGAGTTGACTGGGATACCTCCGGAGAGGCAGGTGGAGTTCAGGATCGACCTCGTCCCTGGTGCGGCTCCGATAGCCAGAGCACCGTATTGGTTGGCTTCTCCTGAGATCAGGAGTTGTCTACACAGTTTTAGGAGTTGTTAGACTATGGATTCATCAGACTGATCAGTTCACCCTAGGGAGCCCCGATTCTATTTGTGAAAAAGATGGACGGGTCGCATCGGATGTGTATAGATTACAGGGAGCTAAATAAGGTAACAATGAAGAATTGTTACCCACTTCCAAGGATTGATGACCTCTTTGACCAGTTACATGGAGCATCTTGGTTCTCCATGATTGATTTGCATTCGAGGTATCATCAGATGAGGGTCAGAGAGGAAGATATACAGGAGACTGCTTTTTGGACGCGTTATGGCCACTATGAGTTCGTGGTGATGCCCTTCGGTCACACTAATGCTCCTGCCGCATTCATTGATCTCATGAACCGCGTGTGCAGACCGATGTTGGATCGGTCTGTGATAGTTTTCCATCGATGACATCTTGGTTTATTCCAAGACTCAAGTACTGCATGAGGAGCACTTGCGGGAGGTTTTGGATACTTTGAGGAAGGAGAGCTTATATGCTAAGTTCTCCAAGTGTGAGTTCTGGTTGCACGAGGTGTAGTTTCTTGGGCACCTCGTCAACCAGCACGGGATATCAGTTGATCCGGCCAAGGTGGAGGCCATGATGAGGTGGGAGGTCCCGAAGTCTCCATCTGAGATTCAGAGCTTCCTGGGCTGGCTGGAAGGCTACTATCGGAGATTCAGTGGTATCAGAGCCTAGGCTTGTTTGCTCTTATTTGTGCTTAAAAGTTGAAAACAGAATCGAAAATCTTGCTGTCTGCGAATGGACTCGTCGAGTCTATAGGGGGGACTCGTCGAGTTCATGAGTATCTTCAACCAACTCGGCGAGTGAGTTCATGCACTCGGCGAGTAGGGTCGACTGAGTGCAGAATTTCGATTTAGTTGCTGTAAATGAATTAGAAACATTACCCTAAACTGTTTTGGTAATTGAAAACTTGTTTTTGGTGGTGTAATGTCTTTGCTAATTCATTTACAACAACTAGTTATCAAAATTACAAAGTTTTAAATGTAATTTTTGATTGTGTTCATATTCATGTTCTTGTTCTTATGATGTTTTAGATGATCATAGGAATTATTTGTAACCTATGTGGTAGATTAATTCTTGATCATAATGTGTTTTAATGGAGTCCATAACTTATCCTAAAGTTATGGAAAACCAAGAGTCACACTTGAATTAAAACCATTAAAAACACATGAGTTAGAAAAATGAAGAGTCTTCATTTTATTACTCTATTAAACTCATAAGTCACAAGAAATGAAAAGTTTTGAAAGTTACAAAACTTGCCCTCAAGTTTTGGAACAAGTAAAGTTAAGTTAAAACTTTAAGTTCCAACCCCTAGAATTTTAAAAGTTAAAATTCAACTCTTATACTTATATTATGATGATTTAATAATTATATATATATATATATATATATATATATATATATATATATATATGTGTGTGTGTGTGTATAAGAATAAAGTCGTCTTACCGCTAGTACGCCTCATTCACGAAGCCGGTCTATAAGGTGGGTATAAGGTTGTTGCCTATAAAATGGTGACTTAATGGGTGTTTACTCTCACCCACCGCTTGCTTGACTGGTGGAGGGTCGCTAGCCGAACGGGTAAGACAAGGACTTATAAATTCTCATTCAAAGTATGATGAATATAATAAAGTAACTAAATGTTTTATTAAATTCCCAATCTTAGTTACTTTAGGAAAATGTGAATAAGGTGCTAATCCATGAAATTACACTTTACACTTTGTCTAAGTCGTTGGTGGAGCGTGTGTGGTTAACCGGCACACTAACTTGGACTTAACAAGGTAGGTAAAGGGTGACTTAAGGTTTATTATAGTATCGGTGGAGCGTGTGTAGTTTACCGGCACATCGATTGAGTAATAAACTTTAAGGGTACCAAGTGATTTGCATGGTTACTTCACACCTCGTTTTGTGATCCTCGGTATCCCAGTCATAAAACTTGGAGGGCACTCTCGAGATTGAAACATGCCTTTGAAAATTTCATTGGATCTCAAAGAATCTAGGAATTTCTAAAACCAATAAAAACTAAATATCTAATATTTCGGTTTTCGTGGTGGAAATTGGTGAATCGTCATTCACCTACCTTTCAAATATGGTATAGCTTAGATTACGGCATACCTCTTCTAAGTTATATTATATTGTGATTGGATCCTAGCCTTAATATTACATTTGGGTGTTTTATTAAGGACTCCCTTAAATCTATACTAAACTTGTTCTTCTCTTTCAGATGTCTTCAAATAATGCTTCTGGCTCGAATCCTAATGGCTCCTTTACTCTTATGAGTTTGTGTGGGAAAGTCACCTTTGATGGATCTAACTTCAATAAATGGATCAGAAACATCAGGATGATTACCCGCTACGAGGACAAAGAATATGTCCTTGACAAGGAGCTTAAGGAAATTGATGAGTCCACTGCAACTCCCTAGGAGATCGCTGACTTTCATACTCGTGAAAGAGATGCAACCAAGGTGGCTTGCATCATGTTGGCCACAATGACAGCTGAACTCCAAAAGTTTTATGAGGATTTCTACCCTTATGAAATGCACCAAGATTTGATGGAAAGATACCATCAAGGTGCACGACAAGAAAGGTACGAAGTCATCTGCTCCATGATAACAACCATGATGAAGGACGGAGATTCCGTCACGAGCCACATGCAGAAAATGCAAAGGTATGTGGATCGTTTGCTGAAGCTTAATGTGAACTTCCCTGAGGAGCTTGCAATAGATATCATTTTGCACTCCTTACCATCGTGCTATGATCAATTCCGCATGGCATATCACATGAACAAGGAAGAGGTCACCCTCAGCAAACTTCAGGGACTTCTCAAGACCGCAGAAACAGGTCTTAAGGGGAAGTCGGTTGCTATCACTCCTACTCCAGACTCAACTCCGGTCTTGGCAATCGGGCAAAGTAGAGGGAGGAAGAGAAAGAGATCTTCGAAGGGTACCAAGGCTCGGACCCTTGATGGCTCTTCTTCAAGTGGAACCAAGAAAGGTTTCATTACTCCTTCTTCTGACCTAAAAGAGGCTGAGTGCTTCTATTGCCATGAAAAAGCTCATTGGAAGCGGAACTGCCCAAAGTACCAGCAGGATGTGAAGGATGGGAAAGTCAAACCCAACCATGCAGGTATTTACACTATCATTTCTAATAACTCACCCCATTCGAAATCTTGGGTCCTTGATACCGGTTGCGGTATTCATATTTGTTGTGACTTGCAGGGACTAGGAAGAAGTGAGAATGTGGAGCAAGGAAGAATAAGCTTAATCATGGGGAATAGGAAAGTTACACCTGTCACCAAGATTGGAGTTTATACTTTATCGCTAAGTAGTGGGTTAAATTTAGATTTGAATAAATGTTGTTATTCGCCAGAAATGGCAAGAAATATTATTTCCTTTCATGCATTGTTCAAACAAGGTTTCACCTTTTCGTTTGATAATGAAGTTGGTTCGATTAATGCTTTCTTTAATAATGTTCTTTATTTTAAAGCATTACCTTGTGATGGTGTGTATGAAGCTGTATATGTTGTAGATAACTTAGGAAATAATGTTTTGTGTATTGATTTTACTAATAATAATAACTTGGATAAAGCATCATTATGGCATTGTCGTCTTGGACATATAAGCAAGAAACGCATAGGCCAACTCCAAAAGGATGGAGTCTTGCAGTCGTTTGACCTAAAGTCAAATGATAGTTGCGAATCATGCTTACTTGGAAAAATGACAAAGTCATCCTTCACAGGCTCGTGTGAAAGGGGTGAAGGTTTGTTGGACCTTATACACACGGATGTGTGTGGGCCATTCAAACATGCCACAAGGGATGCTAGTCATTATTATTTGACTTTTACTGATGATTACAGTAGATATGGATATGTCTACTTAATCAAGCATAAGTCAGAGAGTTTCGAGAAGTTTAAGGAATTTAAACAGGAAGTCGAGAATCAATTGGGCATGAACATTAAGATGCTTCGATCCGATCGGGGTGGTGAGTATCTTAGTTCAGAGTACCTCGACTATCTAAGGGAATGTGGGATTGTCTCACAATTGACACCTCCCAGGACACCGCAGTTGAATGGTGTGGCTGAGAGGCGTAATCGAACCTTGTTGGACATGGTTCGTTCCATGATGAGTCGAGCTTCGCTACCAATCTCATTCTGGGGGTATGCCTTAGAGACTGCCGCCCATATCCTTAATCTAGTCCCAACAAAGAAAGTTGCCAAAACTCCTCACGAGATGTGGACTGGTAAAGTACCTAAACTAGACCACATCAAGATTTGGGGTTGCGAGGCTTTCGTGAGACGCGAGACTCATGATAAGCTCGAACCCCGAAGCGAGAGGTGTATTTTCATCGGCTACCCACAGCAATCCTTTGGTTACCTCTTCTACAGACCTAGTGACAATGTGGTCTTTGTAGCAAGAAGAGGAGTCTTTCGAGAAAGAGAGTTTATAAGCCAAGGAGACAGTGGGAGGCAAGTTGATCTTGAAGAAATTCAAGAGTCAAGTGGTGAAGGAACTTCAAACTCTAGCCCTCAACTTGAGGAGGAAACTCCTGTTGAGCCAATTGACGAATCTGTACCTCTGAGGCGTTCCACGAGAGTTAGGAGTGCACCTGAGCATTACTATGGATTCCATATTACTGCAGAAGGTGAGACACTTATTAGTGATGGGACACTAGTAAGTCAAGATGACCCTAACAGCTACGAGGAAGCCATGGCAGGCCCCGAGTCTGCTAAATGGAAAGAGGCTATGGATAGCGAGATACAATCCATGTATGACAATCAAGTTTGGAACTTGGTTGAGAATGTACCAGGTCAAAAGACTGTAGGGTGCAAATGGGTCTTCAAGAAGAAGACTGACATGGATGGTAAAGTACACACTTATAAGGCTAGACTGGTTGCAAAGGGCTTCTCTCAAATTCCTGGAGTGGATTATGATGAGACCTTTTCTCCGGTAGCCAAGATTAAGTCTATTCGGGTTCTGTTAGCCATAGCCGCATTTCATGACTATGAAATTTGGCAAATGGATGTCAAAACCGCTTTCCTTAATGGAAAGTTGGCTGAAGATGTTTACATGAGTCAGCCAGAGGGTTTTGTCAGCAACAAGTACCCTAATAGAGTGTGTAAGCTTGAGAAGTCCATTTATGGATTAAAGCAAGCACATGGCAGATGGAATCTTTGCTTTGATGAAAAGGTCAAGGAATTTGGCTTTTCTAGGAGTGAAGATGAATCTTGTGTATATGTCAAGGCTAGTGGGAGTATAGTTAGGTTTTTGGTATTGTATGTGGATGACATACTACTCATAGGAAACGACATTCCAACCCTGCAGGAAGTAAAGTCCTGGCTTGGAAAGTGTTTCGTTGTGAAGGACCTTGGTGAAGCTGCCTATATTTTGGGGATAAGGATCTTGAGAGATCGGAGTAAAAGACTAATTGGACTTAGTCAAAGTACCTACTTGGAGAAGGTTCTGAAGAGATTCAGAATGCAAGACTCCAAGAAAGGAGAGTTGCCCATCCAGAGTAACGCCAAACTGAGTAAGACACAAAGCCCTAGCACTGAGGCTGAGATAGCACAAATGAGTCGAGTACCTTATGCTTCGGCTGTAGGATCAATCATGTATGCTATGACGTGTACTCGACCTGATGTAGCTTTTGCCCTGAGCATGGTTAGCAGGTTTCAGGGGAACCCTGGCAAGGCACACTGGACTGCGGTAAAGAATATTCTCAAGTACCTACGAAGGACTAAGGACTGGGTCCTTACCCTCGGTGGGAGTGATGACTTGAGAGTTGTAGGGTATAGTGATGCTAGCTTCCAGACTGATAGGGATAACTTCCGCTCTCAGTCGGGCTGGGTCTTTACCCTAAATGGAGGAGCAATTTCTTGGAAGAGTTCCAAGCAAGAGACAGTGGCAGATTCTACTTGTGAATCAGAGTATATTGCAGCTAGCGAGGCGGCAAAGGAGGCGTTATAGCTGAGGAACTTCATTGGAGACCTTGGAGTTGTACCAGCTATTAAAGAGCCAATGGAAATTTTCTGTGATAGTGAAAGTGTTGTTGCCTTAGCCAAGGAACCAAGGGATCACGGGAGATCCAGACACATCGACAGAAAATACCATTTCATCAGACATCGGATCGAAGGACTCCTCGTGGCAAAGAGGGTATCATCAGATGAGAATCCGGCAGATCCCCTCACGAAGGGACTGACTCGGGTTAAGCATCTCCAGCATGCTCGGAGCATAGGGCTGAAGGATGATATTAGATTTAGTAGTTAGATAACCTCGAAATTTGTAAAGTGTAATTGACATTTGATGATGAATAAAAGTGTTTTATTTATGAGTAAAGTGTTGCTATCTCTTGTCGATCGTTTACTATATTTCTTTTGCATGTTTTGACTTCCAGAATAATTTTGTTTGGTATAACATATTATTCAAACCTCCACAGTCGGTCATATGTCGGAAGTAGGTATGAATCAAGGCTGTCATGTTTGGTTGTAGAGGTCTTAGACAAGGCTACAACAATCATGAGTGCTCATAAGTTCTGAGCATTGGACTCAACCCACGCTCACTGGAATCACTTCATGGAATTCTATCTCGAGTGATCATGAGACGGTAATATCATATAAGTCTTTAAACCTAGAGATATGATTTGTTACTTACAAGTTGGTTATGCATTGATTGTACGAAAAATGCATTGGTAACTCGATGTTATAAATCGCGCTCTTGTGTGTAATTCAATGAGTAGTAGAACAAACATATGAGTTGAAGTTTATCTGTTCCTTCTTGGATTAGAAGCTGATATCTGGGCCCCTCGATGATTTTGTTTTGACCTATGTACCGGGCCCGGTCAGAACTAAAATTGATGTGTTCAATGAAGTTCTTTGTCAAACAAATCGGAAATCGGGAAACAAATTTTTGTACAATAAGTAAGACATTGTTCCATGTATTTGTCCGACTGATATCTAGAACAGAGGATTATATGATCACTTATCTTAAATGGCGTACCATCATCTTCTTAGTTTCGGCAAACCTTGTAAAGAGCTACGATTGCCGATCGGTTCCTGAAGTCATACTTGCAGTAATAGTTATTAGACTTATCCAAGTGGGAGACTGTTGGATAAGGTGTCTAAGTCCATAACTATTTCTGGTATGTACTTGACCCGAGCCGGCATGGTCCATTTGGGTTGCATGGCACCATGCAATTGGATAGACTAAATGAGAGAAATAACACTTGGAGATTATTAATATATTATAAGTTCTAATATATTAATAATATTATTTGATTAGTTTAATCAAGAATTAATTTAGAATTAATTAAGTGATCAAAAGATAACTAATTAAATATATGGGTTGATTATGTAAATCATCCATATCTTGTATAGTGGGCTAAAAGGCTCCATGGACTATCAAGTTGGGTTCCACCCATAGGATGCTCCATGGATGCTCCATGGGAGTTACAAACCCATGGGTCATGGAAATGAAGAGTCATGACACATTAGGGTTTAACCCTAGATGTGTCAACACTATATAAGTAACATGTTCTCCACCCAAAATCGGCTACACTAAGAAACAAGAGGGCTTGGCCGATTTTGAGAAGTGTGTGTTCTCTCATAAGTTCTTCCAAGAGCATTTGGTGTTGTGTGAAGCATTTGAGGCATCACACTTGGGGTGCTAGGCTCACAAGGTTTCAAGGAACACAAACAACAACAAGGTAAGTTATTCTATCTATACTTTATGATAAAATTGTTCCCCATGTATGCTAGATAGGAATATAACCTTGGAATTCAACTTTGCATGATAATTAGACAAACATAGATCCAAGGTTATTAGGGTTGCATGTACACTTAGGAAGTGTTAGAATGCTCAACACCCATCAATTAATTCAGGAATTCTCCAAGATATTGGTACCTCTGACCAGGCTGAAAAAGAAAGTCGTGGTCTTTCGTTGGGGGCATGAGCAGCAGGATGCATTTTAGACATTGAGACATAGATTGTGTGAGGCACCAATCTTAGCCCTACCGGAGGGCATGGAGGATTTTATGGTGTACAGTGATGTGTCCATCTCGGGTTTGTGCATAGTATTGATGCAGAGAGGACATGTTATTGCTTATGCTTCGAGGTAGCTGAAGCCTCACGAGTCGAACTACCCGACACATGATTTGGAGTTAGGGGTGGTTGTTTTTACCCTCAAGATTTGGCATCATTACCTCTATGGGGTTCGTTGTACCATTTACATGGACCACAAGAGCCTGAGGTATCTCATGGACCAGCCGAATCTGAGCATGAGGCAGTGTTGGTGGTTAGATGTGGTGAAGGATTATAATTGTGAGATCCTTTACCACCCGGGGAAGGACAATGTGGTGGCCGATGTGCTTAGCCGCAAGGCAGCACCAATCAGCGATATATGCATGTGGATGACCGTGGTGACCTCGCTGCTGGAGCAGATCCGAGAGGCCCAACAAGAGGCTATGAAGGAGGAACATCGAAGGAGCGAGTGTATTGTGGGTCAGGTTTCCTCTTTCGACTATGATAGCCGAGGGTTGTTGACCCTCCACCATTAGGTGTGGGTCCCCTATCATGGAGGCGTGCATCAAACATTGATGGAGGAGGTGCACAAATCTAGGTTTGCTATCCACCCCGAGGCAACGAAGATGTATAGAGATCTTTATCTTGACTATTGGAGGCCCTGCATGAAGTGGGATGTAGCATGGTATGTGGAGTGGTGCTTAATCTGCAGGAAGGTCAAGGCCAAACATCAGGCCACACGACAAGATGAAATCGTTGGATATACCCATCTGGAAATAGGAAGATATCACCATGCACTTGATCATCAAACTTCCCAGGACCATGCAGGGAGTGGACTCCATATGGGTCATTGTGGATCGGTTGACCAAGAGCACCCATTTTATATCGATCCAGGAGAGTATACTGGCCGAGAAGCTGGCCGACATCTACATTCCAGACGTGGTGGCGAGGCAAGGGGTGCTGGTGTTAGTGATTTCCGACAGGGATGTGCGGTTTACTTTCAGGTTCTTGAAGAAATTCCATAACGAGCTGGGTACTCGTCTCCATTTTAGCACCACATTTCACCCGCATATGGATGGTCAGAGCGAGCAGACCATCCAAACTCTGGAGGATATGTTGTAGGCATGTGTACTAGACTTCATTGGTAGCTGGGACACTTACCTCCCATTGGCTGAATTCTCCTATAACAACAGCTACCACACGAGTATCGATCGTCCTCCCTTTGAGATGTTATATGGAAGAAAGTGGAGGACCCCGATATGTTGGGGTGAGGTTTGCTAGAGGGTCATGGGGATAACCGAAGTGGTGCTCAAGAAAATAGAGAGGATTCAGCAGGTTAGGAGCAGGATCAACACTGCACAGTGTCGATAGAAAATCTATGCTGACAAGCTCCATTCAGACCTGGAGCTCCAGGTCGGGAATATGGTTCTCCTGAAGGTGTCGCCTTGGAATGGTTTCATCCGATTCAGGAAGTGGGGCAAGTTGGGCCCCAAGCACATTGGACCTTTCAAGGTTATAGCTCGGGTGGGCAAGGTGGCGTACAGGCTGGATCTGCCAGCCGAACTCAATCGGATCCACATCACTTTCCACGTTTCCCAGCTACGAAAGTGTCTGGTGGACGACTCGGCAGTGGTGCACCTATAGGATATTCAGGTTGACGACGCCTGAATTACATTGAGCGGCCTGTGACAATACTCGACTGGAAGTCGAAGGATCTGAGGAACAAGAGGGTCGAGCTGGTGAAGGTGCAATGGCAACACCGGAAGTGCACAGAGTGGACGTGGGAGCCGGTGGACGAGATGATGGAGAATTACCGAGAGCTTTTCCAAGAACGAACAGCAGATTTCGAGGACGAAGTCTAGAATAAGTGGGGGAGATTTGTAGCACCCGGTTCCTGGTATATATTTCATTCAAACATTTTTCACAATTTGGACTGAGACTTGGCGATTTGATGGCCTAACTCATCGAGTATTAGCGGTTTAGACCCAGGAGTTAAGTGGCGGACTCATGGAGTCGCTGACAAGACACGATGAGTAGACTTTGGCTGGGAAAAACCCTAATATGATGGTTTGCACACTATTTAAACAACCTTATACAGCCCCCATCGCCCCTTTATGCTCCTAGAACACTCTATACAGAACCCTAATCGTGTTCTAAAGATCTAAAGGCCTTTTTAGTGATTCTTATTGGTTTGTGGTGGCAAGAAGGAAGGATAAGCTTGAGGAACCAATAGGTTGGCTAGAGGAGTCAAACTTGTGCATCATCTACAGTTCTTGGAGGGTATAAAGTCGACACCTTGCTCCTTCTTGTATTAGATCCCTTTTTAGGGAGATTTAGGGCTTTTATAAAAGCCATTCTTGGTGACCAACCATGATTGCAAGCATGGTTGGGGGTTGAGGCTTCAGATCCAGGCTCCTTAAGGAGTTAGAAGGCAGAAAGGGACTGCCTTTGTACCTATGGAAAGCCCCATGCAACTCACGAACTTCTTTTAGGGTCTTTTTAGCTCATAGTCCCATGCATGCACGTAAAGTTCGTAATTTTACGTGCTAGAGCGATCTTAGGAGCCTAGATCTATCATTTGGACAAGTGTTGTACATCAGAAGTCGAGATATGAGACTTGGACAACCTCGAGTCGGCAAGTTGTTCTTGGGACTCGGCGAGTCCAAGGCTTGACTCCCCTTTTTTGTTAGGTTTCAAAGAAACCTAATTGAGTGTTAGAATGGTTTTAGAGGGTCCAAGGGAGTGACCTAATGTATTGGACTTAGCCATAGACCTGGAGTTCATAGGACTCGATGACTGCATGATCAGAATCGACGAGTCCAAGGCAATATCCCAACTTTTGAAGATGAACTCGACGAGTTGTTCATACAACTCGGCGAGTCAAGGACAGGACTTTTTTGTAGGAAGAGGATGAACTCGACGAGTTGTTCATACAACTCGGCGAGTCGGATGAAGGTTCATTCAAAGTTGTTTTTATAATGAGAACTCGTCGAGTCATTGCTAAACTCGACGAGTAGAAGCGTGAAGAAGGGAAAATGAAGGGTCTGGACTCGACGAGTGGGAGGCCCAACTCGACGAGTCAGGTCAACTGGAAGATAACCTTCACTTTGACTTTGTCTTGGTCAGCGGTAAACTAGTCATTTTAACCTAAGAACAGTTATCAGTGTCTAATTAAGTGTTTTATGAGAATTATAGCCGGAGGATCACCGGAGCAGCAGTCGGACATCTGTCGATCAGCTTTTTCAGTAGTCAGCCTTACGAGGTGAGTTACCTTCCAATGGGGGTGGCTCTACGGCAACAATGTCGGCCCACCAGTTGGTGATTATGGGTGAGATGGTTATCTTTGTGATATTTGACTGGTTGTTATATATGTGATGAGTATGTGTTAGTAGTAGTAGGGCGTGCTAGCCCCTGGTTACCGTTGAAAGATACCGAAGACAAGTACCGGTTAGAAGATACCGAGTTGGTGGACAAAACCCATGCATGTATAGTGGTATGCTTATTATATGTCTCTCTCTGACTCAGTATGCTTATGTATGTTATCATGAAATGAATATGTTATGACATGTAATATGTGATAAGGGTAGGGGTGAAATAGTCCCTAGATACCGGTTGAAAGATACCAGAGGGGAGGTTAGTTCTCGGATACCAGTTGAAAGATACTGAAGGGGAGAGTAGCTCCCGGTTACCGGTTGAAAGATATCGAAGGGGAGGATAGTTCCCGACTATCGGTTGAAAGATACCAAAGGGGAGGGTAGCTCCCGGTTACCAGTTGAAAGATACCGAAGGGAAGGGTAGCTCCCGGCTACTAGTTGAAAGATACTGATGATTATGTGCTATGGGTATGGTGGGGGAACTCACTAAGCTTCGTGCTTATGGTTTCAATTTTGGTTTCAAGTACTTCTTCGTCTAAGGGGAAGGAGTCGGCGGTGTAGTAGCGCATCACACACATATGTTTTCCGCATGGAGTTTCCTGGGAGTCTACTCTGAATGATTTTACTTTTGAGAAAATGGTTTTATGGTGACATATTTTGGATTGTTGACATATTGATTGTGACATGAGATATCTGTTGGGTTTTGAGCAATCTAACACTTCCTAAGTGTGCATGCAACCCTAATAAACCTTGGATCTATGTTTGTCTAAATACATGCAAAATAATAATTTTCCAAGGTTTATAACCTATCTAACATGGCATGGGGAACATTTCAACATAAAAGAGTTAGAAGAGATTACATACCTTTTGGTGAGTTTGGTTCTAAGGAGTTTGAGGGCCAAGCACCAATAGTGTGAATGCCTCAAATGGAATCACAAACACCACAAACTCTTGGAAAACTTTGAGAGAGTATACACCTTGTATAAAATCGACCACACACATGCACACACACACACACTAGTTCACTAGTTTCCTCTTAGGCTCCATTTCATGCTCCATAAGCATGCTTATATAGTGTGCATGGTTAGGGTGAAACCCTAATAACCCATGTCTTTTCCTTTCCAAGGATCCATGGGTTAAAAGCTCCATGGATCATCCATGGACTTCCACATGAGCCTAGCCCATTAACAAATGAGTATTAGCCCACACTATATAAAACAAATAGCCTATAATCTAATTAGTCTTCCTTTTAATCTCTAAATTAATTCATAATTAATTTAAGACTAAAACTAATTAAATAACGTAACTTCATATTAATATATTATAACTCATAATATATTAATAAACATATGTGTATAACTCTCATAAAATTATCCATAATAGTTTGGATGAGATGCAACCCAAATGGACCATGCTGGTCGGGTCAAGTATATACCAAATAAGTTATGGACTTAGACACCTTATCCAACAGACTCCCACTTGGATAAGTCTAATAACTGTATTTTCCTATAACTTCAGGAACCAACCAGCAATCGTAGCTCTCGAAAACTCCCTCGAACAATGAAGACTCTGTCGAACTATGAAGCGCCATTTTAGATAAGTGATCACATAATCCTCTGTTCTCATGATATCACCCAGACAAACACATGGAACTATGTCTTGCTTATTGTCTAGCAGTTGTTTCTCGATTTTCCGATTTGTTTGACGAAGAACTTCACTGAACACATCGGTTTAGTTCTGACCAGGCCTGGTACATGGGTCAACACAAAATCATCGAGGGGCCCAGATATCGCTTCTATTTCTAGAAGGAACAGATAAACTTCGACTGATATGCTTGTTCTACTACTTATTGAATTGTATACAAATGCACGTTTTATAACATCAAGTTACTGATGTGTTTACGTGCAATCAATGCACAACCAACTCATAGGTAACAACTCATATCTCTAGGTTTAAAGATTTATATGATGTTATCGTCTCACGATCACTCGAGATAAATTCCATGAAGTGATACAAGTGAGCGTGGGTTTATACCAATACTCATAACTTATGAGTACTCATGAATGTTGCAACAACCATTGCCATGTCTAAACACCTTTAAGACATCTACAAACCCAATTCATGACAATCTTGTTTCATACCTACTTCTGACGTATGATCGATTGTGGAGGTTTGAATAAATTAATTATTCTGGAAGTCAAAACATGCAAAACTGAAACAATAGTAAATAATTGACAATGATAGTAACACTTTACTCATAAATAAATCACAAATTTTATTCATCATCAAACGTCGATTACATTTTACAACTTTCAGGAAAACTATCTAATCTGTAAAACTAATATCGTCCCTCAGCCCGATGCGTCTCGCATGCTGAAAATGCTTAACCCTCGTTAGTCCCTTCGTAAGGGGATCTGCAGGATTCTCATCCGACGATATCCTCCTTGTCACAAGGAGTCCTTCTTCAATCTTGTGTCTTATGAAGTGATATTTTCTGTCAATGTGTCGGGATCTGCGATGATCTCTAGGTTCCTTGGCTAAGATAACCGCACCATTGTTGTCACAGAAAATCTCTATAGGTTCCTTAATAGCTGGTACAACTCCAAGGTCTCTGATGAAGTTCTTTAGCCATATCGCCTCCTTCGCTGCTTCACTCGCTGCTATATACTCTGATTCACAAGTTGAATCAGCCACCGTCTCCTGCTTGGAACTCTTCCAAGAAATTGCCCCTCCATTTAAGGTAAAGATCCAGCCCGACTGAGAGCGGAAATTATCCCTATCAGTCTGAAAACCAGCATCACTATACCCTAATACTTTCAAGTCATCACTGCCACCAAGGGTAAGGATCCAATCCTTAGTCCTCTACAGGTACTTGAGAATGTTCTTTACCACTGTCCAATGAGCCTTGCTAGGGTTCCCCTGATACCTGCTGACCATGCTCAAAGCAAATGCCACATCAGGACGGGTACAAGTCATAGCATACATGATCGAGCCAACTGTGGAAGCATACGGTAATTGGCTCATCTCAGCTATCTCTGCCTCTGTACTCGAACTCTGAGTCTTACTCAGTTTGGTATTGCTTTGAATCGGTAAATCTCCTTTCTTGGAATTCTCCATGTTGAACCTTTTCAACACCTTATCCAAGTAGATACTCTGACTAAGTCCAATTAGTCTTCTACTCCTTTCTCTTAATATCCTTATCCCTAGGATATAGGTAGCCTCCCCTAGGCCCTTCATTACAAAGCACTTCCCAATCCAGGACTTAACCTCCTGCAAGGTTGGGATGTCATTTCCTATAAGTCAGTATGTCATCCACATACAGTACTAAGAAGCTAACTATACTCCCACTAGCTCTGACATACACGCAAGACTCATCTTCGCTTCTCGAGAAGCCAAACTCTTTTACCTTCTCATCAAAACAAAGATTCCAACTACGAGATGCTTGTTTTAATCCATAAATGGATTTCTCAAGCTTGCATACTCTATTAGGGTACTCTGCACTGACAAAACCCTCTGGCTGATTCATGTACACATCCTCAGCCAACTTTCCATTAAGGAAAGCGATTTTGACATCTATTTGCCATATTTCATAATCATGAAATGCTGCAATGGCTAACATAACTCTAATAGACTTAATCTTTGCTACCGGCGAGAAGGTTTCATCATAATCAATACCTTGAGTTTGAGTAAAACCCTTCGCAACCAGTCGAGCCTTATAAGTATGCACTTTTCCTTCCATGTCGGTCTTCTTCTTGAAGATCCATTTGCACCCGACTGTTTTACATCCTGGTACATTGTCAACCAAGTTCCAAACTTGATTGTCATACATGGACTGTATCTCGCTGTCCATAGCCTCCTTCCATTTAGCAGACTCCGGGCCTGCCATGGCTTCCTTAACACTGCTGGGTTCATCCAAATTTACCAGTGTACTATCACTGATGAACGTATCACCTTTCGTAGTAATATGAAAACCATAATAAAACGAAGGTGTGTTCCTAACCCGTGTAGAACGCCTCGGAGGTACAGACTCGTCAGCTGGATCAACAGGAGTTTCCTCCTCTGGTTGATTGCTAGTGTCTGAGGTTCCTTCACCAATTGATTCTTGAATTTCTTCAAGATCAATCTGCCTCCCACTGTCTCCTTGGCTTATAAATTCTTTCTCACGAAAGATCCCTCTTCGTGCTACAAAAACCACATTCTCACTGGGTCTGTAGAATAGGTAACCGAAGGATTTCTGTGGGTAGCCGATGAAAATACACCTTTCACTTCGGGGTTCAAGCCTATCATGAGTCTCACGTCTCACGAAAGCCTCGCAACCCAAATTTTGATGTGGTCCAAATTGGGAACCTTCCCAGTCCACATCTCATGAGGTGTTTTGGTAACCTTCTTTGTAGGGACTAGATTAAGGATATGGGCGGCAGTCTCTAAGGCATACCCCCAAAAACAGATTGGTAACGAAACTCGACTCATCATAGAGCGAACCATGTCCAACAAAGTTCGATTACGCCTCTCAGCTACACCATTCAGCTGTGGTGTCCTGGGAGGAGTCAATTGTGAGACAATCCCACACTCCTTAAGATAGTCAAGGAACTCGGTACTAAGATACTCACCACCTTGATCGGATCGAAGCATCTTAATGTTCCTGCCCAATTGATTTTCTACTTCCTGTTTGATTTCCTTAAACCTTTCAAAGGTTTCTGACTTATGTTTGATTAAGTAGACATACCCATATCTACTAAAATCATCAATAAAAGTCACATAATACCGATTAGCATCCCTTGTGGCGGTTTTGAATGGCCCACATACATCAGTATGTATTAGGTCCAACAAACCCTCACCCCTCTCACAAGTTCCAGTGAAGGGTAATTTTGTCATTTTTCCAAGTAGACAAGATTCACAACTATCATCCGATTTAAGGTCAAATGATTCCAAGACTCCACTCTTTTAGAGTTGGCCTATGCATTTCTTGTTTACATGTCCAAGACGACAATGCCACAATGATGCTTTATCTAGGCTAGTAGAAGAATCAATATACAACACATTATTTCCTAAGTTGTCTACAATCGACACAGTTTCATACACACCATCACAAGGTAATGCTTTAAAATAAAACATATTTTTAAAGAAAGCATTAATACCACCACATTCATTATCAAACGAAAAGGTAAAACCTTGTTTGTACAAAGCATGAAAAGAAATAATATTCCTCGCCATTTCAGACGAGTACACACATTTATTCAAATCTAATTTTAACCCATTATTAAGCAACAAAGTATAAACTCCAATCTTGGAAACAGGCAAAGCCTTCCTATTCCCCATGATTAAGTTTATCTTCCCGTGCTCCACATCCTCACTTCTTCTTAGGCCCTGCAAATCAGAACATATGTGAATACCACATCCTGTATCAAGCACCCAAGAGTTAGAATATGTTGAATAATTAGACAATATAGTGTAAATACCTGCATGGGTGGGTTTCACTTTCCCATCCTTTAGATCCTGCAAGTACTTAGGGCAGTTTCGCTTCCAGTGTGCCTTTTCATGGCAATAAAAGCATTCAGCATCCTTGGGAATGGCAGAAGGAGTGGCAGAACCGCTCTTGGTCTTTGATGAGGAGCCTTCAAGAGACTTTCCCTTGGTACCCTTCGAAGGGTGCTTCCTCTTCTTCCCTTTGCCTTGCCCAATAGCTAAAACAGGGGTAGATGTTGGAGTAGGAGTAGTAGAGGTAACAACCGCTTTACCCTTAAGACCAGTTTCAGCGGTCTTCAAGAGTCCTTGAAGCTTGCTGAGGGTAACTTCCTCCTTGTTCATATGATATGTCATTCGAAAATGATCATAACAAGAAGGCAAGGAGTGCAAAATGATGTCAATTGCCAACTCCTCGGGGATGTTAACATTCAGCTTCAGCAAACGGTCCACATACCTTTGCATCTTTTGCATGTGGCCCGTGACGGATTCACCGTCCTTCATGCGGGTAGTTATTATGGAGGAGATTATTTCATACCGCTCCTGACGAGCACTCTGATGGTACCTTTCCATCAGGTCTTGGTGCATCTCAAAAGGGTAGAAATCTTCATATAACTTTTGGAGCTCGGCTGTCATCGTGGCCATCATGATACATGCCACCTTAGTAGCATCTCTCTCATGAGTCCTGAATTCAGCGATCTCCTCAGGAGTAGCAGCAGACTCATCAAGTTCTTTTAACTCCTTATCGAGGACATATTCCTTGTCCTCATAACGAGTAACCATCCTGATGTTCCTAATCCAATCCATGAAGTTGGAACCATCAAAGATGACCCTCCCATAAAGATTCATGAGAGAGAAAGAACCAGTTGGGTTAGAGACTGAAGCATTAGTGTTGGAAGATATCTGAAAAAGAGAGTAAGTTTAGATTAGATATTTAGGATCCTTAATAAGACACCCAAATGCAATATTAAGGCTAGGATCCAATCACAATATATTACACTTAGAAGAGGGATGTCGTAATCTAAGTAATAATATATTTGAAAGGTAGGTGAATGACGATTCACCAATTTCCACCATGAAAACGAAATGATTTATTAGGTTTAATTGGATTTGAAATTCCTAGATTCTTTTGAGATTCATTGAACTTTTCAATGGCATGTTTCAATCTCGATTGTGCCCTTCAAGTTTTTTGACTGGGATGCCGAGGATTACAAAACAAGTTCTGAATAACCATGCTAATTCACTTGGTACCCCTAATATTATCACCTAATCAATGTGTCGGTTAACCACACACGCTCCATTGATCTATGACAAGTTTTGTAACTTTGCAAAACTCTTCATTTCATAACTTATGAATTAAAGGTTCATAAAAATGAAGACTCTTCATTTTCATGTAACTTATGTGTTTTAAGTGTGTGTTAAATGAAAGTGACATTTGGTAATCCATAACTTGAGGACAAATTATGGACTTCATTAAAACACATAAACGATCAAGAATTAATCCTAAACAATTCAGCAAATAATTCCTATCATTTTCTAAATTCATAAGAACATGAACATGATCATCAAAAATTCAAGAATTATATGAACACATAAAATCATGGATTTTTGATATATGCTATTGTAAATGGATTAGAACAACCATTACACCAACTAAAATAAGTTTTATAACACCAAAACAATTTAGGGTAATGTTTCTAGTCCATTTCCAGCAGCAAAAGTCGAGAATCTGCACTCTTTCGATCCTATTCGTCGAGTGCATGAACTGACTCGTCGAGTAGGTTGAAGTTTGCCTTGGACTCGTCGAGTCCCCCCAATGGGCTCGGCGAGTCCACCATGCAGACAGCAAGAATTTCGACTTTTTTCACTATTTTGCATCAAGTATCAAACAAGCAAGCCTAGTCTCTGATACCACTATTGGGTTTTGAGCAATCTAACACTTCCTAAGTGTGCATGCAACTGTAATAAACCTTGGATCTATGTTTGTCTAAATACATGCAAAATAATAATTTTCCAAGGTTTATAACCTATCTAACATGGCATGGGGAACATTTCAACATAAAAGAGTTAGAAGAGATTACATACCTTTTGGTGAGTTTGGTTCTAAGGAGTTTGAGGGCCAAGCACCAATAGTGTGAATGCCTCAAATGGAATCACAAACACCACAAACTCTTGGAAAACTTTGAGAGAGTATACACCTTGTATAAAATCGGCCACACACATGCACACACACACTAGTTCACTAGTTTCCTCTTAGGCTCCATTTCATGCTCCATAAGCATGCTTATATAGTGTGCATGGTTAGGGTGAAACCCTAATAACCCATGTCTTTTCCTTTCCAAGGATCCATGGGTTAAAAGCTCCATGGATCATCCACGGACTTCCACCTAAGCCTAGCCCATTAACAAATGAGTATTAGCCCACACTATATAAAACAAATAGCCCATAATCTAATTAGTCTTCCTTTTAATCTCTAAATTAATTCATAATTAATTTAAGACTAAAACTAATTAAATAACGTAACTTCATATTAATATATTATAACTCATAATATATTAATAAACATATGTGTATAACTCTCATAAAATTATCCATAATAGTTTGGATGAGATGCAACCCAAATGGACCATGCCGGTTGGGTCAAGTATATACCAAATAAGTTATGGACTTAGACACCTTATCCAACAATATCATTATGAATGTTTTTATACCGATGGTTTTTATGTTATAATCTATTTAAAATTGAAATTTTTTGGCCTCGAATTTTAGGATGTTACGTACAATTTGTAGATTTCTTTCTGGTACATCTGAGCGTAAGGGCAAGGGCAAGGCTTGATGGTGCGACATGTACTCTTCGGCATTTAGTTTGATGGGACACTCTGATGTTTGAAATAAAATGTTAATGTTATGAATTTTGTAAACAATATTCTATATTACTTCATATTTTATGGGAATGTTTGGTTAGTTAAAAAATAAAATTTTATTTGAAAATTTGGATAGTTACAAGTTGGTATCAGAGCCTTGGTTTGAGGGATCTGGGCACACTCTTGGGTGTGTCAGGACTCAAGCCATGGAAATGGTAAAATTGTTTTCAAAAAAATAAAAGTTAGAAACTTCTTAAAATGAAAAAGAGGAGAGTGCAATGCACGTGATCGGCCGAGCCAAGTAAGTAGTTCCCCGGTATGATTAGCCATGTTATACGAATATTTAAGTTATGATAACCACATGAATCTTGCTATGTGTATGCTTTCAAAGTTGTATATAGTTAGGGTCTTATAGTGTAACAACCTAATTTTTGAAAGGAAATTTTTCATTTTTGATTACCCAAACACATTTCCATAAATTAGAAAATCCAAATATAATTGTTTTCAGACTCATGTGAATTACAACTTTTATTTAAAAACATCAGAGTATCCCATAAAACGCCCGTGGGAGAGTGCACGCCACGCCATAAAACCTTGCCCTTGCCCTTAGGCTCCGATGTACCTAAAACAAATCCTCAACCTGTAAGCTAATGCTTAGTGATTCCACCCAGAGCATAGTCCACACACAATCCACATAACACATATCATATTAACTATAAAAGTTACATATACCACATAAGCCATGCATACATAAACATGTAAGGATTTCGTGGGCTCCCCCAGGGTCTTATACCTTCGTGCCATGTGCTACCCTAAATGGTCTTTACCTAGAAATGTCATCTGCTCCCCCACATGGTTATTATCTAATTGCCACGGGCTCCCCCAGGTCTTCCATGCAATAACATACATAATTAACTAGCATATCATATATCACATAAGTATCTATCATACTACATAACACATATATAAATATATAAGGATGTCGTGGGCTGCCCCCAAGGTCTTATACCATCGTACCATGGGCTACCCTACATGGTCTTTACCTAGGAATGCCATGGGCTCCCCCACATGATCTTATATCCAATTGCCACGGGCTCCCCCTGGGATCTTCTATGCAAATATCATATAATCACTAGCATACCACTTAGCATAAAGCTAACTAGCATACAATATATCTCTACTATAGCTAGTGTACCACATAACATAAAATGGGTCGGCCTTGGTGCCTTTGACCCATTGGTATGGTGAGAAGACTCACCTCTCTCAAATGCTGAACTGATAAGCTAGAACCAGATATGTCCCACGTGTTGCTCCAACTCAGTTTCCTGTAAGCATCATAAGATTGACTTGTCATAATCCCAGAATTACCCTCAAGGTCAACCTTGGTCAAAGTCAAAGTCTGTTGGGTCAAAAATATGCTTTATACTTTACTTTTCTAGGAAAATGTATTTATGTGTCTTGGACCATAAATAGCTTGGTGTTTACGGCCGTATATTTGTTTACGGCCGTGAACAGGTTTACAGCCGTAAACCCATTCATGGCCCATGTTCACCAAGCCCATGTTCCCTATAAATATAGGTATAAGGGGTGAGGAGTGGAGTGATGAGTGAGAGACTAGAGGAGCTTATGTGTGTGTATTTAAAGGTGTTCTATAGAGAAGAGAGTGTGTGTAGTGTGTGTAAATCTTGTATCCGGATCTTCATTCATATCAATACATACAAGATTCATCATCTTCTTCTTCTCCTTCTCTTCTATTTGATCTGACATCATCTGTTTGATTGGGATTCCGCACCATCAAACGAATCCGATTGATACACAAGTAGACTGGGGACTTATAATTGGTATCAGAGCAAGGATTGTATCAGTCAATTTTGTTAAATCTAGAGCTTATTTGATCTTATTTTTGAAAGATTCTTGCGTTCTTGGATAGATATCGGAAAATTAGGGGGGTTTGTTCTTCGAGTTTTTGATCGAGTTTTGGAGCAAAAATGGGTGAAAAACGCTGTTTTTCACGAAATTTGCGAAGAGTTTATGGCCGGAGTTTATGGTTGCCGGTTTATGGCGGCAGTTTGCGGCCGGCGGTGTGAGGCTCGGAGTGGCTTGGTGTTTGCAACTCGGACGATTGCTGCCTCGGCTCGGTATCGTGACTCGGTGAATGGCTTGGGAAGTCAGCTCAGCAGTAGCAAGCCTTGCAGCAACATCTTATTAAAAAATAGAAGCAGAATTGGAGGTGTCGGGGATCAAACCCGGGTCTCCTCCCAACATAACACACGCCTTACCACTTGATCTACCTAGCCACATGCTACTTTCCTTCCGTTTTTAATTGAAAAACGCTCATTTTCGAATCCAGTTTTGCAAATTTGTCAATTTTAACCCCAAAATTAAATTTCTTTTAGTTTTAAATTCCTTTTTCATCCAAAATATAAAAATATAAAAATAATAATAATAATAAACAAATAAATAAATAAATAAATAATAACAATAATATATATATATATATATATATATATATATATATATATATATATATATATATATATAGTTTTTAATTTTCGACTATTGTCTTCAAATATTGACTTTGACTTTCAAGTTTGACCTTTGACTTTCAAGTTTGACCTTTGACTTTCAACTTTGACTTTCTTGTTTGACCTTTAAATTTTCAAATTTAGCTTTTTGGTTTGACTTTTAAGTTTGACTTTTCAAGTTTGACTTTTGAGTTTGACTTTTTTTAATTTTGACTTTTAAGGTTGACTTTTCATATTTATAGTCAAAGGGTTTGACTTTTAAGTTTGATTTTGGCTTCTAGGTGTGATTTTAATGGCTTTTGAGGTCTACGAGGGAATTGAAGACATGAAAGAGAGTCGTCAGAATATGTTAAGACAAAAGTTCAACATGTTCAATTATATCCCTAGAGAAACCTAGGAAGCTCAGTTGCAGCGATTTACTACACTTACTACTGAGATGAATATAGCTGGGATCTTCTTGACTAAATCTGATATAAACAAAAAGCTGTTGAATTCACTTCCGAAGTCGTGGGATATGAACGTGGTTGTCATCAAGAAGACAAAAGATATCAATCATCTTAGTCTTGCTGCTATAACTGAAGAACTTGACGCTTTGAAGTGTGGAAAAACAATGAGTTCCGCAAACACTCTGGTCAATGGAGTTTCATGCTCTCAATCATGTGAAGCTACGATTAAACTTCTTCATGAACATAATGATTTGCTAAAAAGGGAAGTCAAGGACCTAAAATACGTAGGATCAACAAGAAATGAGGCAAGGATATGCCACCAGGGGAGGAAGAAACAACTTCACAGTGAAGAAAAAGACATGTTTTCACTGTGGAACACCTGGACATATTGCTCAAAACTGTCCAAATCGTGCATACGTTTCCTACTACGCACAAGGCTGGAAGAACACGCCAAGAGGGAGATAATTCAAAAAAAACCCCTCAAGGTCACGTTCAGACCATGGTGACTGGAATGCGCTGAAGGCTAAGAATCTGAATCCCAAGGGCAAGAAGGAAATGCCGGCCAAGAAGCCCAATCCAAGAGATGCTCCCGTGAAACAAAGAACAGTTAGGTCAAAGTGATCCCAACGGCCGACATCAAGATCAAAAGAAAGCACTGAGCCACCCATCAGATCGAAAAAGAAATGGGTTAAACCCGAAAACAAATGGGTTCCGAAGGCTTACTTTCCAAAATCTTTTAATGTCACACCCCCGAACCAAACGGCGGAAACGTCCAGGGGCTTGCGCGTGACTTCATCTTGAAATATCATTACAGTGAATATAATTGAAACATAACATCATCATCATCACACATGTAATAGTACAACATTCATTGTTTACATCGAGTATTGTATTTGAATATTACATGCCAAAATAGTAAGAGTACGAAGAAACAAAATATCACACAATATTCATTAGTTTGTTTCGTTCATCCTGCTTCAACGGTTTCCTGAGAATACAAGTTATTTTGAAAATGGTCAACATAAAAATGTTGGTGAGTTCATAAGCATATTTGTGAAAATGATTTGTATAACTTTGAAAACCACCAGAAAATCTGATATTTTCTGAAAACTGTTTAGTGTGTTTGTGTTAGATCTTGTATTAATGCTTGTATTCTATTGTTTATTTGACTAAAAACGTAAAGAGAATGTAGAAAGAATGTAAGAGCATGTAAAGAGAATGTTCACAGACAACCCGATGTTGCCTAAAAAAAGAAGATGTCCTCCGTAAACTTCATAACGTTAATTCCTCTAAGCGAGCCATCATAACCATACTAAATAATGACAATTTCACCTGTCTTGGCGCCGTTGAACGCCGACGGAAAATATAATAAGGTTTTCGTCACCCTAGACTGAGTAAGTCTAACTGTAGCGAACAGCTGAGGTGTGGGGTGTCAACCCCGTACAAATATATACACAAATCCCCGTTCTCCCTCCAGGAGACTCTGGTTATAACTACAGGCTACGATCGTACACTTAATAGGTGCCAACCGATAAAAACTCGCTAGATCCTTAATCGAATTTACACGAAGAAAAATGTATAAACTCATTCTAGGACCAATGATCCATGTAAGTGAACCACTAAGGCATCGCTAAACATGTAAATCATTTCAAGACCCAAATGGAATGAGATTATATAACATGGGCCCGAAATATATATGAAAGGAAAACTAAGGCCGATTTCACATATAAAGTATTTACAGGCCCAAATAGCACACAAATAGTATCCAAGGTCCGTCGCACATGTTAATGAGTCAATGAGGCCCAATAAACATATAAATAGTATACATGACCTATCACACAAAGAAATGGGTCACTAAGGCCCAGTAACCTAGAAAATGGTCAAATTAAATCCATTTGTTGGTTTATCATTGGTTTTAGTTCAAGTATTCACTAAAATAGCATAAAAAGAAGAACGCATATAAAACTCATTCCCAGGCCCAATAAACATGTAAGTGGACCACTAAGGCTCACTATACGTGTCTATTATTTCCAGGCACAAAAGGAATGCGAATGTCTATCCTAGACCCAATATACATGTAAAAGGACACTAAGGCCCACTAAACATGTATATTATTTCCAGGCCCAATAAGGATATGAATATCATTTTTAACCTGTTTGCTATTGTTTTGTTTATTTTAGCTTGATTATTTACAAAGTTGATATAAAAAGCTCACTTTTTGTAAAAATGACGTTCTTGGCCCAATAAGCCAAAAATTTACAATTAAGACCCAATTTTTGTAAGAATAACACTTTAATCTCCAATTTTGTTAAAAACTTGTGTGGATGACTAATTTGTAGTAAAAATAACATTTTAAACCCATTTTTGTCAAAAATATCATTTTTGGCTTGGTTTTTGTGAAAATACACATTTCCTGGTTTTTGAGCTTTTCCGACCTAGTTTTTTGAAAACTTGTAGAAAAATCATTGTAAGTCGAAATTTGGATCCATAAAGTCTCAAAGTTTATAAATTTTGTCTACTTTGTTCAAAAATTTTCTCATAATTTTTAATGGTTTCTAACAAGTGTGAAATTGCTCATCTTCACAGGTTGGTCCGAAACTATTTCAAATATGATAGACAGTTTTGTAAAATTCGCCAAAAATTGTAGACAAATCGTATGAAAATGTGCGAGTAGTAATTTTAAAGGTATAAACCTGAACTTTATCCATGTAAAACAGTTTTGAAAAATACTTCCATTTGGATGGTCAAAACAGTCCGAGATTGGACCGAACGTTTTCTGTCAAGAGCTGTTTTGTGAGTTTAGTTTATAGATCTTTGAACACAACACTTATTTTTGCTATATCAAGTATACAAATCCCAGATCTACATGTTTACATGTAATACTTGTGATAAAATATACTTTTCTCATAATTCATATAAAGATCCTAGTGATAAACTTCAAGTTTCTTAACATATTTTTAGATTAGTGAAGAAATCGACACATAATCACCAAATAATTCATGGAAAACACACATACTCATGCATATACACATAGATCTACACAAAGCAACTTTTATTCTCTCCCAAAAATCATATAAAAACAGAAAACAAGTGGTATGAACTCACCTTGGGGTTTGGTTCGATTTTGATGAAGGGATATGAGAAAATGATGTTGTTTTCGGCCTAGCTTACTTCCTTGAAAAGATCTCGAAGATGTGGATGGTTCTAGGAGTGTAACAGAAGATTTGTGATGTTTTGAAGAAGATCTAACATAAGATGGATTTATCCAAATTAAAAGTGAAGTATCTTACCTAGTATGTGAGTTGGAGGGACCTTCTTGAGCACACACACACACACACTTATGGGTTTATGGAAGAAAATGGAAGAGTTCTTGAGGTTTTTGGTATTGAAAGGAAAATTGAATGATTTTTGGTGAGGGAGAATGGCCTTAGGTCGAGATTAAAAAGAGAGAGGGAGGGGAGAGAGTGGAGTGACCTTAGCATGGAAGTATGAGAGTGTTGATACATGAGAGGTAATTAGTGTGGAAGTCCTACATGTAAAAATGAGGTATCAACCTCTTCCCCATGCAAGATTTCTTTTTTTTGTTAAGTGATGTTGTTGGGCCTAGATAATGGGCTAGAGTAATAAAAATTAAATGATTTGGGCCTAACCTTGGCCTTGTTCGAAATTTGTGAAGCTCCAAACATTTTTTTTTTTCCGGCTCATTGGGCCCTTAAGAAGGTTCACGTCCCACTAGGGCAAATGGAACCATTTATGGCCCAACAAGACCTATTAGAGATGAAAATGGATTATTTTAGGCCTACATGACCCATAATACTAAAGTATTATGATTGTGGTCCATTTAGAGCCCAAATAGTCGATTTGAAAGTTTATTGGTCCATTAGGCCCAATAAGAGAATCCTTGTCCATAAAGAACTTGAGTCGGGATTTCTAGGGTTTCCAACCCTTATTTGAACATATAAGATATATCTGAATGAGAATGAAGTATAGTATTCACTTAGAGCACAAGTTATTACACTAGGTGAATGATTGCATGAGAGTAGAATTTCCTAGCAAAAATGCTAGTTGTCACATCTAACGATTCTAATATTTCTTCATCTTCTGTTTGTGATAAACATGATATGTCATGGGAGAGAGTACCGTGCAAGGATGACAAAGGTCAACCCAATTTCAAAATGGATTGGGTTCCAAAGACCAACTGATCCCGCTCTGTGTCAGAGCAGCTATGGAGGCATATCATCAGACTTCAGTTTGTTAGTAGTAGCTATTCCAGGCACATGATATGGTGGCATCTCTCAACTATAAAACACTCAGAACATTGTTTGAGAGTATGTGTCCTTGCAGGAAGGGAAGAAAGGATGTGATCACTCATGGGGTTAGTGCTTAACGATGTGAAGAATTTTCGGATCTGTTCTGAGATTATGCGTACTGTTCTCAGACCTTCTGGATGCGAATTCAATCGGTGACTTATGGTTTGAGTTTTCTTCTCTATACTCCCGAGTTTATCTTACACTGATTCGTTTTGAAGACAGTCTTTTATTTTCTTCTAGTTTTTCATTAGTAAGTATTGTTTGGGAAGTGATATCAAAAACGTGATAACGGGCAGTCTAAAACATGTGTAAAGGACTGAATCTAAATTGTCTAGATTCTGTGTTCAATGTGCTGGTAGGCACAAATGATTTGACAGTGTGGATTTAGATAGAATTTTTTGACTGACCATACGATGCTCTGGTAGAACGAGCAGTGAGATAAACACGGGAACCTACATGATACACTAAATTAATACGCATCTAGAATTGTGGATTAATTTTTCCTTGATGTACAGACTTATTTCCTTAATTCTGGTTCTGATAGGGCGACTGGGGGTTCTGATAAAATAGGTTTGTAGGAAATTATTTTCTTGCTTTCTATCTGTCAGTCATATGTTGCTTCCTCTGCGTGATTGAAATAGATCCGACCTGGACTGTAACATATGAAACTCTATTTCTACGCACCTCTTTATCTATGAAATTCTTTCTATCTGTTAGCCATATGTTGTCCCCTCTGCGTCATCGGAAGATCCGACCTGGGACACAGCATATGCACCCTACTATCTCTATATCCATCTCTCTCTCTCTCTCTCTCTCTTTCTCTCTCTGTTAGTCATATGTTGTCCCCTCTGCGTGATTGAAATAGATCCGACCTGGGACATAACATATGCATCTATCTCTAAATTTTTCTTCCTCCTTAATAATTGAATACTCACCTAAAGCAAGGATTTCTTTGGAAGTTCTTGATAACCAGGGTATATCAGGAAGCAGGAAACACGTTCTAGTGTAACTAAAATTGAACCATTTAGAGGTTGTATGTAGATCTCGCAGCTTAATTTAAGTGTACAACAATACCTGTGGTCGTCGTCAGGAAAATAGTTTACTTAGAAAAGTTTATCGATATCCTTCGTGTCCAAGCGGACCACAATACCGTCAATTGACCAGATCTATTCATGAAGGTGAAGGTACTGATAAACAAGTTCATGCTGTCTCACAACTTTGATCCCAAATATTTTTCTTTTTGTTAAATTTATTCATAGTTTTCCTCTATGCACAAATTTAGGGGGAGAATTAAAAAAAAAAAATCAAAAATTAAACAAAATCAGAAAATTCAAAATCCAAAAATATTTTTATTTCTGTTTTATTTCTTGTTAAAAAAATCAAAAATCCAAAAATATTTTTGTTTACGCTTTATTTTTCTAGAAAATTTGAAAAATCCAAAAATATTTTTTGTGTGCTAAGTTTTCCTTTAGTGTTGTTTTGTCTTGAAAAGTGATTTCAGGTATTGATAAGACTCATGGAGACTGTATTGAAGACTTTCTGAGCCAAGGCCGCATCCGTGAACATCGAAGAATTCTCATTCGAAGGAGCAAGAAATGAAGATTATTCTTTCAACATTCAATTATTCTACCCTAGAAGCAAGGTGAAGCAGAAATTGAAAATTATGTGACGGATTGCATTGAAGCCTCCTCAATCAATCTGCAGCTATCGTTGTACCTGCTAAAGTGATCCAGAAGATTTGTTCTCTCTGATGCTCTCTCTGAAGATTCTCAAGATGAAAGCGCTATCTTTCAAGAATCAGTACATCAAGCCTCCTCACGCAATGTGTGTTCAAAGTCAATTTTTTGAAGAAAAGCCCAACTACTCAAGATGAAGTCATTCATTCAAGATTCATATATTCATCTTGATGTTGTGAAGAAATCAAAGATAAACGCTGAAGGTAATCTCCAACAGAAGATTAACAAGAAAAGCCAGCTACTTTTTTGACGGAGCTTATTGGGTCATTTAGAAAAGAAAGTTATAAACCAAGGGGGATATTTTTGGGTCGAAAATATGGTTTATACTTTACTTTTCTAGGAAAATATATTTCTGTGTCTTGGACCGTAAACAGCTTGGTGTTTACAGTCGTATACGTGTTCACAGTTATGTTTACAGCCGTGAAGAGGTTTACAGCCGTAAACCCATTCATAGCCCATGTTCACCAACCCATGTTCCCTATAAATATAGGTGTAAGGGGTGAGGAGTGGAGTGATGAGTGAGAGACTAGAGGAGCTTATGTGTGTGTATTTGAAGGTGTTCTAGAGAGAAGAGAGTGTGTGTTAGTGTGTGTGAATCTTGTATCCGGATCTTCATTCATATCAATACGTACAAGATTCATCATGTTCTTCTTCTCCTTCTCTTATATTTAATCTAACATCATCTGTTTGATTGGGACCCCGCACCATCAAACGGATCTGATTGATACACAAGTACATTGGGGACTTACAAAGTCAACAGTCCATGTTAACCTCAACTCGTCAAGTGCATCTAGCGACTCGTCGAGTTCCTATCGAGTCCAAACAACCTGATGAAACCCTATCCAACTTGCCGAGTTCTTTCATCAACTCGACGAGTTCACTTGATATTCAGAAAGTGGGGAAACCGACCCGACTCGTTGAGTTGCTAGGGTAACTCGTCGAGTCCCCTTCCTGTTTGCTTGTTATGATGATACATCGAATCCAGTGACTCCAGGGCTTAGATCTGAAGCCCTAAGGTGTCTAGGAGGATAAAGTTTCCACTTTACCCTCTAGAACCTTTCCCAATGCTCTAAGGCCCTTATCAAAGGTTGGAAAGCTCCAAAGCCTTGTCATATGGTCCAAAACTCTAGGGATCTAGAATCTCTCCTCTACAGAGAAGTTTCTAGTCCTTAAAACATTGCAAAGATGGATGCTTTATGGACATGCATGTCCACTGCATGTCCTTAGGTCCAGTTGGCCAAAAGGAGGGAAATATGCCCTAAAACTCCTTGCTTGACCAAAGGCTAGATCTAGCCCACCTTGGGACCATCTCTAGAGATCCATAATGTTTCAAACTTTATGAACCGCATGCATGAAATCAACAAGAAGGATAGGAAATGAACAGTAAATTCAAGATCTAGCCGTATTCTAAGATAAAAATTGAATCTTGAACAATTACAACAGTCCACAAGATGATCAAGCTCAAGAGTGAGAGCTTGGTTTACTGGGTCTTCTCCTTCTTCTTAAGGTTCAAAATTCACTCTAGCTCACAAAATGAAAGAGAGTGGGGATTAGGGTTTAGCACAGGCGTTCTTAGGGTTTGGAGGCTGGTAGAAAGTCAGCCCCAAGGATCTTAAGGAGATTATATAGGGTGCAAACCCTAAAATTAGGGTTTTATCTTTACAGTGCCTACTCATCGAGTTAACCTTCCAAATCATCGAGTAGGGTGTAGATCTCGTGTCCTTGAAATGTCCTCTTTGTCGAGTTGGCTCCTAACTCGTCGAGTCCATGCACCAAAACCCTAAAATTAAACAATTCAAGTTATACTTGGAACAGGTGTTACATATAGCCTCAGAATGATTGATTTGGCTTTATTTCTTGCTCCTTGTTTGGTTGTGGTCTTAGGGTAGAGTCTGTTATTCAAAAGTCTACTTGATTCTATTCTATGCATAATTTGCATGCATAAAGCAACCTGTTACGATTGAGTTCTAGTTTGGTATGGATAGAGGAAATCTTAGGATAGCCTAGGATTTGAGCAATGCGATAACCCATGAGATATGATTTATTTTGGGATGAATCGGAGTTATCAGGTAGAGCCTTGGTGAAGGTATAGGTAGGTGTGGAAGATAGTAATTGGTCAGTACTACTGAAAGCATGGGACTTGTACCTGAACCAATGTGAGATCTGGAAGCTCTAAGGAGAACCGATGAGGGAGGATCCCCTCTTTGGACATCCTGATCATCATGTTTGATTGTATTGTAGTGTAGTATGGTGGTGACATGGTTTGGAGCAGGGGGATTAGGATCAGGATCAGGATTCAGATCTGGGTCGGGTGACACTACCGAGCCTATTGACGAGAGGTGGTGCGAGCCTATTGCAGATGAGATTACGAGAGGCATCCTTGATGCTACCCCACTGATTATTGGGATGGTAAAGGAAGGGATGATGGAGAGTTTGGAGGAGAGGCTCATGTAATTCAGAGTCGAGTTAGCTGCGGGCCAGGTCAGGGCCCGAACTCCCTCGTTTCGGGAGTTCAAGGCGTGTGGGGCTCTAGAGTTCTTTATGGGTCAGGGACCCTGTAGTTATCCAACACTGGGTGGCCGACATAGAGAATGGCAAGCGCACGAGTTCTTGCGCTGATGCGGCAAAGGTGGGTTTTGCTTCATGCATGTTGACGGATCGAGCTCGGGATTGGTAGAGAGAGGTGACTAGCTTATGTGAATACATAATGCACTAGTTTTTTTATTTATAATTGCTAATTTATCGCATCTAAACCACACCTTACAAGCAGTGAACCCGATCAAGTATAATATAGCTTTGATAAGCATGGGTGTCGAACACAATGAGAATGGCAGTGAATTAATTTAAAATATTTGATTATAGGTTACAAAACACATGAAAGGAATAAAGAAATGTTTTATTAAATCACAAAAGAATAACTAAATAGAAATGATAGGAAGACGAATCTCTTTAGGTACTTTGTTTTAGACAAATTACACCTTAAAATGATTGACAACTGCACACAAAGATTTATTTATTCATGTTTGTCGATTTCTAAACTGATTAGGTTCATGTTCATTATTGCTAATCCTTTAGCAAACAAGTCAATTCAAGTAGTGATCAATTGATTAAACTAACATGTTTCCTAGTGTTTAGTTCGTATCAAGCAAGATTTGTAATAATAGTTAATCAAATTGGTTGGTTCAATTAACTCATATGTGGTTGGTCATCACACGTGCTCACACATTGATTTACTTATTTTCTAGTTAACTCTAGTTTCATGTTCACTATTCCTAGGAATATAATCTTGATGGTCATCAAAATCATAAGTAGCAAGCAATCAAACAGATGTTCATACAACTCAATATACTTAATAATTAACAGAAAATAATTTTCATTAACACATAACGATCTTTTAACAAGCTTGAAAAGACAAGTTAAACATAAATAAAACAATCCAATTCAGCAATTAATCCATAAATCAAGGTTTCATCTAATCATAAACACAATGCAAATGGTTGTAATCCCACAGTATGCTACAGACGAGGATATGAGGAGGACGAAGTATCATTCTATGCTGAGGGATGATATCTGAGAGTTTGTGAGCTTTACATGGTGAAAAATCCTAAATAAGATGGTGGAGAAGGCCCGTGAGCGGGAGATGGAGTTGGACTTCCGCACCAAGTGGAAATCTGATCAGGCACAGACAGCAGTAGGTTAGACTAAAAAGACTAAGACCTCAATTCTTTTAGTAGGGGCCAGCAGGGCCATGGTAGGTGTGCCAAGTGCATTAAACCGCATAGTAGGGCTTGTCGAGTGGTAGGCTCAGGATGCTAAGCATGTGGCCAATCGGGCTACGTGATTAGGGATTGCCTCGAGAAGGGATTGATTTGTTTCCACTACAACCAGACTGACCACATATAGGCCGATTGAATGAGGTTGTAGGGTGGAGGAGGAGCAGTGGTGGTGCCTACGCCCGCTATAATGAGGATCACTGATCGCCGCCTTGCTAAGGCAGAAGCTCCAGCGGTGAAGAGCCGTGTGTTTCAGTTAACTACCGAGGAGGCTCGGGCAATGCTAGACATTGTGGCTGGTATGTATTTATCTTCCTACTCTATATTGATTTGCATTGCTTATGTCTATGCATTTGTGCTCATATATAGGGACCTTTTTGGTTAATGTTATGTCGGCTCACATTCTATTCGACTCGGGTGCTACATGATCGCTTGTATGTCTTGCGCTTATCAAGAAGTTATGGGATGCGTCGGGGACTTTGGTTTCCTCGCTTGTGGTTGAGATTACGGATGATCGCATTGTGAGTGTTACAAAGGTGTATAAGGACTGTGTCCTGAATGTGCTTGGGAAGAGGTTTCGTGTTAATCTAGTCTCAATACCATTGCAAGGGCTGAAGGTGATCTTTAGGATGGACTGGTTAGGGGCCAATATGGCCATGATAGATTGCGAGCGCCAGCTGGTGAGAGTTCGAATCCCAAGTGGGGGAGAACTGGTTATTCATGGAGAGGGGGCCTCGCAGGGGCCAACCCTCTGTTCAACTGTGAGGGCTAGGAGACTTCTCCATCAGGGTTGTTCAGGATTTTTGGCGTACATATCAGATACAAGGGTTGAGCCTACGACACATTTGAGTAGTGTGCCATTTGTATGAGATTTCTGGGATGTCTTTTTCGAAGCGTTGCCAAGGGTGCCTCCGGAGAGGCAGGTAGCGTTTCGCATTGATTTAGTACCACGTGCTACTCCGATAGCCAAACCAACGCACCGGCTGGCTCTGCCCGAGATGCAGGAGCTATCTACGCAGCTTCAGGAGCTGCTAGACCAAGGGTTTATCCGTCCAAGTAGTTCCCCGTGTGGAGCACCGATCCTGTTAGTGAAAAAGAAGGACGGATCATATAGGATGTGTATTGATTATCGATATCTGAACAAATTAATGGTGAAAAACCGGTATCCGCTCTTGAGGATCGATGATTTGTTCGATCAGCTACAGGGTGCATCTTGGTTTTCCAAGATTGATCTTCGATCGGGGTACAATCAGATGAGAATCCAGGATGAGGATATATCGAAGAAAGCTTTCAGGACTCGGTATGGGCACTATGATTTAGTGGTCATGCCATTCGGGCTCACCAATGCCCCAACAATGTTCATGGATCTCAAGAACAAGGTATGTAGACCGATGTTGGATTGGTCGGTGATCGTGTTCATTGATGATATCCTCATCTATTCTAAGACAAAGGAGCAACACGAGCAACATCTCAGGGAGGTATTGCAGACACTGAGGACGGAAAGGCCAGATCCCAAGCTCTCAAATTGTGAATTCTGGTTGGGAGAGGTGCAGTTTTTGGGGAACATCATCAACTAGGAGGGTATTTCGATTGATACAGCCAAGGTTCAGGTAGTGATGCGGTGGGAAGTACCGAAGAATGCATCTGAGATCCGTATATTCTTGGGTTTAGCACGCTATTATTGGGGATTCATCTAGGAATTCTCTAAGATCACTATGTCAATGACTTGTGTGACCCACAAGAATGTGACTTTCCGATGGGGCCTTGACCAGTAGTCGGCTTTCGAGATCTTGAGGCAGAAGTTCTGTGAGGCCCCGATTCTAGTACTACCTGAGGGGTCGGATGATTTGGTAGTGTACTGTGAGGCATCAATCTTAAGTTTAGGGGAGGTACTGATGCATAGGGGGCATGTGATCGCATAAACCTCGAGGAAATTGAAGACTCATGAGGCAAATTATCCCACTCACGACCTAGAATTAGGGGCAGTGTTGTTCTCTTTTAAAATCTGGAGGCATTAGTTGTATGGGGTGCAGTGCACCATCATTACTGACCACAAAAGTTTGAAGTATTTGATGGATTAGCATAACCTCAACATGCGATAGAGGAGGTGGTTGGATGTACTAAAAGATTATGACTGTGAGATCGTATACCATCTAGGGAAGGCCAACATAGTGATCGATGCTTTGAGCCGCAAAATGGCGGGTTCCCCGGTTGGGAGCGTTTGTTTGAGGATGACAGTGACCTTTTGTAACGACCCAAAATTTCAATAAAATTTAATCTTTTCAAAAACAACCCAATTCATTAAGTTATTACAAAAAGGTTTTCAATACATTTATTATCAGAGTATTCCCAGGTCCATTTCATAAAACATAAACACGAGGAGCGGTACGATCACGCCTTTGCCTTTCTACAGTCTCCTGAAGAACCTAAAAAACATTAAACCACAATTGTAAACCCGAAAGCTTAGTGAGATACCCCCAAAATACCAACCACATATACCATACACATAACATTCAATATCATAACGAATCACAGAACAGCCATGCATATCGGGTCTACTGTGAGACTGGTCCGCCGTGTCGGGCCTTCAGTTCACCTGGTCCACCCTCCGAGTCCAATCATGCCCTTCGAGTCTGCAGTGTGGTTGGTCCGCCCGCATTGGGCCTTCAACCCACATGGTCCACTCTCTGAGTCTACAGTATGACTGGTCTGCCCGCATCGGGCCTTCAGTCGGCCTGGTCCACTCTCCGAGCCTCAGCACGTCTGGTCCGCCCTCGTGGGGCCTACAGCCTATCCGGACCGCTCGTTGGGCCTTCGGAACAACCGGTCCTCCCTGGGTATCTTGGCCTACAGCACGAAGCAGGACCCGCCTCAACCCAACTCCAGATCAAACAACAATGTGCACATAAACATACAATCACATAACAATTCATATTCAGTCAAACTGATCTAGCAGATCACATAACACAACATACTCTAACAGGATACCGACCTAACCGGTCACTAGCATAGCATCATCGTATATATCAGGATACCGACCTTAACCAGGTCTCTAACGAATACCATCCTAACTATCCAGATGCAACATATCAAAGCAATAACATACCAACAGATACCCGGATCTCAATCCGATAAAGGGTTGGCCTTGGTGCCTTAGACCCTGTTGATATAGTGAGGATAACTCACCTCGCAACTGCTGACTGAAAGGATAAGATCACGCTGCTGCAACCTCCAACCCGAACTCCAACATTTTCAATACCCAAAAGACTGAATCTAATAAATACCAATAATTACCAAATTACCCCTGGAAATCAACTGGTCAACCCTTGGTCAAAGTCAAAATCAAGGTCTGCCCCTGACTAACTCTACTCGCCGAGTCAACCAGATGACTCGCCGAGTCCTCATACACAGAACCTCCTTCAATTCGCGACCCAACTCGCCGAGTCCAACAACTCTGAGCCCACTCGCACATAACTCACCGAGTCATCCCTTGACTCTCCGAGTCACAGCACTTCCAAAAGAAACTTGGACCTTACGACCAGACTCACCGAGTCTACGACTATCTTCAACCTACTCGACGATTTGTTCTTCCAACTCGCCGAGTTCCAGTCTTTCTTCAAGCAACTCGCCGAGTCCACCCATGTGACTCGCCGAGTACCACCGGGTCTGAATCCATACAGAGGCTTTCCAAGCCATGCAGATGATCCAAACCATAGATCTGTTGGATTAATGTCTAAGTCCATAACTATAATTGGTAAGACTTGACCCGACCCGGCATGGTCCATTTGGGTTGCATGGCATCATGCACTTGGATAGACTATAATGAGAGAAATAACACTTAAGGTTTGTTAATATATTATAAGTTCTAATATATTAATAAGGTTATTTAATTAGTATTGATCAAGAATTAATTTGGAATTAATTAAGTGATCAAAAGGAGACTAAGTAAATATATGGGTTGATTGTGTAAATCATTCATTCTTATAGATGTGGGCTTGTGATCCAAGATTCCTTATGTTGGACTAAGTCCATGGGGTGACCCATGGATACTCCATGGAGGTTAAAATCCATGGAGCATAAGGAATGGGTAAAGTCATGAGTTACATGGTGTAACCCTAATAGCCACCATATAAAAGAAACCCATGGCTCAAGAAATCGTGACTATGTGTGTGTATGAGGGCTAGACGATTTCATGAAGTGTTCTAATTTCTCTCTAAGTTATTCCAAATGCTTATGGTGTTGTGTGAACCATTTGAGGTGTCACACTTGGGGCACTAGGCACTCAAGCTTCATGAAGACAAGCACTATCAAAGAGGTATGTATTCTATCTTGTTATATCCATTATTTTGTATGCTAGATTAGGATAATACCTTGGATGTTCATATTTGCATGTATAATAGAGAAAACATAGATCCAAGGTATTTAGGGTTGCATGTACACTTAGGAGTGTTAGAATGCTCATAACCCATCAGTGGTATCAAAGCCAGGTTTGTTTTCTTGTTATACTTGCAATAGAGGCTGAAAAATCGAGTTTTGTTGCTGTCAGCCCAGCAGACTCGACGAGTCCAAGGCAAACTGCATCCAACTCGCCGAGTCGAGTTCATGCACTCGACGAGTTGGACCCTAGACAGCATATCTTCGAGGTTTTTGGCTAGAAATGGACTAGGAACATTACCCTAAGTTGTTTTGAACTTATAAACTTGTTTTTTAATGTGGTAATGTTCATGCTAATCCATTTTCAAAGATAATTGTCAATAGATTCATGTTTTGTATTAGTTTAAAAGTTAGACTAATTACATGAAAAAGTTTGATTTGAATTATCTTGTTCTTATGAGTTGCTTAGATTAATAGAAAAGTTGAGTGAAAAAGTTGTTTTCAATCCAAATTAATCTAAGAGTTGATTCTAAAATGTGTTTTTGTAACTTGTCCTCAAGTTATATGAAAAGTCACATTTAAGTTTCATAAAAACTCATAAAAGTTGGCAATGGTTACAAAAGATGAAGAGTCTTGTCCTTAAGTTATGGAGGTTCAAGAGTCACTTCATTAATAAATAAATAAATAAAATATGTAACCTTAATTAATTCCATAAGTTATAATATAAAAAAAAAGGTTAATTCTTTATTAGTTTAAAGTCTTCCATAATTTGTCCACAAGTTATGGAACATGAAGAGTTTTTGGATTAAAACTACTTTAAATACATAAGTTATGGAATTAATTAGTTTTGAATAGTTTCAAAACTTGCCCTCAAGTTTTGGAATTTGTAAAGTTTTCTCTTATGAATACTTTAATTCCAAGTTATCCCTTAGAATTTTAAAAGTTAAAATTCAACCCTTATACTTTATAATATTATAAGTTAATAATATATATATATATATATATATATATATATATATATATATATATATATATGTATAAGAGTAAAGTCGGTCTTACCGCTAGTACGCCTCATTCACGAAGCCGGTCTATAAGGTGGGTATAAGGTTGTTGCCTATAAAATGGCAACTTAATGGGTGTCCACTCTCACCCACCGCTTGCTCGACTGGTGGAGGGTCGTTAGCCGAACGGGTTTGACAGGACTATAATTCTCCCTTCATTAAAAGTATTAATGATAAATACTAAGTAACTAAACTCTTAATAATTCCCAATCTTAGTTACTTAGGAAAATGTGAAGAAGGTGCTAATCCATGAAATTACACTTTGCACTTTGTTTAAGTCGGTTAGTGGAGCGTGTGTGGTTAATCGGCACACTAACTCGTATTTAACAAGGTAGGCAAAGGGTAACTTAATGTTTATCATAGTATCGATGGAGCGTGTGTGGTTAACCGGCACATCGATTGAGGGGTAAACACTTAAGGGTACCAAGTAATTTGCATGGTTACTTCACACCTTGTTTTGTGATCCTCGGCATCCCAGTCACAAAACCTGAAGGGCACACTCGAGATTGAAACATGCCATTGAACAGTTCAATGAATCTCAAAAGATCTAGGAGTTTCAAAACCAATTAAAACCTAATAATACATTTCGTTTATCTTGGTGGAAATTGGTGAATCGTCATTCACCTACCTTCAAATTGTTTTATAGCTTGGATTACGGCATACCTCTTCTAAGTTATAAAATAGTTTGTTGGGTCCTAGCCTTAATATTTCATATTGGGTGTCATATTAAGGACTTTAAGATCAACTATCTTGAATATCTCCCAAAACATGTCTGTTTTAGACATTTATGATCTTCCCAAATCTCTTGAAACAAGCTTTCCTAAATGAAGATGATATCCCATGGAAATCATACTTCTTTCACCTCCTCCAATTATTCTCCCAACCCCACAAGTTCTTGAAAAGTTTAAGATTACTCAAGCCCTAATGGCAAGGCAAGGTCTAGGTGTGATCACATCTTGGAGATGTAGTCACATATTGACAAGCCGGGAGAGTTGGGTGTCAAAGTCTTGAGAAAGTTAGTGGCTTAACTACTTTCTAAGTCACATAGTGAGTTCTTTTGGAACACCTATGAAACAGACTATGACAAGACCCTTAATGATCTTATCTATTTGTTAAGATCAACTTCCTCAAAACTTGATGGATATTGACAATAGTGACACAGGAAATCCAGAAAAAGTATTCTCTTCCCAATGGAAAGGGATCGGCCATAGTCAACTCGGTTGATCAAATGGTAAAGAGAAAAACTAAGTTTGTGATAGTCCCGTGTACCATTATCAAAGGGTCCATATGTTTATATTGCCAAAGGAAGGGTCATTAGTTGCGAAGCTGCCAAATTTACCTAAGGATGTTAAAGTCAATAAGTTTGACTCTACTTCAGGTAAAGTCCACTACTCTAACTCTGTTAAGTTTCTATTCTGAGATTCTTATTACATGATGTGACTGGGTCACATGGTAATGTTTTAAGAATCAAAGAAAAGTAAAGGAACTTAAAGAAAGAATATGTTGAATCTGATCGCGTAGATGGATTTCTATCGCGTAGTTTGAAAATCGGATTCTTGAGCTACTTCTTAGGAGTTATGAGATATTGCTAAGGAATAGATAACAACAAGTTTTCATATGGATTGTAAGGATAAGTTTTTCCGCAAAGTTTTAAAATAAAGAAAATTTTCGATTTTAGTTATTTTAAAATATCCTTACAATGGCATTTGAGGGAAAATTGTTGCTTATATGATTCCATTAATAGCAAGAGTGGAAGTATGAAATTGATTCTTTCATTTGTGGTAATGTCTAAATTTATCAAATAAAGGAAAGACTCTCATCACCAAGTCTCAATTGGACCGAAACTTGGAATCATGCAAGTTGTATAGCATGATGAATGAGAACTTCCAAGTATTGGAAAAAATTAAGACTAATTACTTGTTCACATGGATGTGTGAGTCAAGTAATGGACTAAGGGATCGAGTACATAGTCATGTGCACTGATTTAGTCCACCACAAAAGATATAAGGCTATTCGTCATAGTTTACTAAAGCTTAGTAAATATGATTATACTTACAAGAGTAAGTGTAACTCTAAGACATTGGAAAAGGTTCCAATGTAAGGCAGAGCGAATAAGAAGAATCAAATTAGGCAGAAGGATAAAAGTTTCTCAAATCTGAAAAGATGGGAGAGTACTTTAGTATCAACTTTGTGATCATCTTAATGATTAAGAAACCATATCAAAATTAGTTCTCTAAGAAAGTCTTAGTGCATTCTTATGACTAAGAAGAAGGGATCTTGAATTGTTGAAATGGTTAAATCAAGAAGATGAGTCATACTTCGTTCCAATACAAGTCTTAGAGTCGTACTCCAAGATTGTAATTTGAGTGACATGTCTTAAAGAAGGTTTAAAACACTTGACAAATGTAAGAGTAAAAGTTTTCTACTCTTGTACATTTGAAATTGGTAAGTTGTGATGTTTTGGATAAAACAAAGACCAACTTCGGCCAATTGTGTGAAGTGTTTGTCTTGATTAGAATCCACACTATCTCTTGGATGTTTGACAAGGAAGTCTTATAGGTCAAGAGGACAGTGGGAGTCTTAAAGATCTTGAAAGTCTCAAGAACTAATCAAGTGTCATAAAGTTTCTCTCCGATTCATGAAAATGATGGTGAGGAAACACTTTCACTAAGTAGATTTTAGCTAGATAGCAATTGTGATGTTTGCATTCTCAAAGTCGTTAGTGGAGTGTGTGTGGTTTATCGGCACACTAACTTGGACTTGTGAGAAATGGCAAAGGTCAAAACGATCAAGACTATGATTACGGCATCTCTTTTCATAGTTCTTAAAATTGTTTTGACACACCCATGAGCTATCTAAGGGAAGGTGTATGTTTTTGATAAAGTCTTATCAAAACAATCTAGTATCAGAAATCTGAACTTTGGTAAGAAAGTCAATAAAGTATTGATTTCTAAAAGTCGAGCTTTCTGAGTATCTGTCAAAGCTAGTGGGAGCATAGGTGTTATGCTAATAATCATCATGTTAGTGGGAGCATGATAATTACGATAAGTATTGCAAGCTAGCAATGTTAATTATAGAAAACAAAAGATTTCAACTGTGAAAAAGTTGTTTTGCTATAATTAAGGGAGAGGAAATTATACTTCATCTCAAATCTATAAGCTTAGATCGTGAGGTTTTAATCATTTAGTCAAGGATATATATGAATTTCATGTTGGAATGGCTCAACATAAGGAAATTCTGTATATGGGTCCATTATTTGCGTTCTTAAATTCGATTATGATTACGGCATCCCTTTTCATAATCTGAATTATGATAACTTGGCAAATAGAAATGGAAATGTTATAGCAAAAGACTGGTTTAGTCTTTATGTGAGACATCATGAATCGTGTCCCATATGCTTCGGATATAGGACCGATTACATGTGCTATATTCATCCTTTCTAAAATTTTCCAAATGTCTAGGGCATTAAGAAGGGAAAAGGTTTAGAACTGGATATGACTAAAAGGATTAAACAATTGTCAAGGACAATCTAAGGTTTACCAAAGATTGGTTACTCAAGGACAATTGGAAGTATAGTGATAATTCTGGAAGGACCATATTGACATAATCTGTAAGGAGGCAACTCTTGTTCAGATGTGATAGTCGAAATGGAATCTGGAAAAGTTTCAAAGTTAGAATTTTCAATCTGTGTAAGATTAAGGAAACTTAATGCAAGAAGGATGGTTCCAAGGACTTGATCTCCTTTGGAATGCTCTGTAATGATTGTTGTTAAGTCTTTCTGACTTTGTGCATAATCATTACAAGAGGATCGATGCATATAAGTTTAGAATCTAACAGATTTCAGTAAATGACATGAATTTGGAATTCTTGCATTTGCAGTAAGGATTTGGGAGTGTGAAAAGAGAATCATTGAACTTATGTTCATTTGATCTAGTTCACAAAATAAAGATCATAGACAAACATATTATGCATACTTGGTGTATGGCATGACTAGTGTTTAGAAAACATAGTGTGCATGCTTGGAGCATGGGACAACTATCGTTTTAAATTCAAGAATAATGTTGATAGTTGAAACAGTATACAATGAATAATGTGTAATCATATGGTGATAAATAAAAAGTGTTTTATTTATATTCATAAGTTCTGAGACCATAATGGATTCAATTATTATTGTGTTTCACTTTGCATGTTTTGACTTCCCGAATAAACTAGGTTATTCTTCCGGAATGACTAAGTTATTCAAACCATCCACAGTCGGTCATATGTTGGAAGCAGATATGAATTAAGACTGTCATGGGTTGGCTTGTAGAGGTCTAAGTTGTTGGACAAAGGGCTACAACACTCATGAGTGCTCATAAGTTCTGAGTATTGGATTCAACCCGCGCTCATTGGAATCACTTCATGGATTTTATCACGAGTGATCATGAGACGATAATATCTTATATTCTTCAAACCTAGAGATATGAGTTGTTACTATGAGTTGGTTGTACATGGATTGCACGAAACGCATTGGTAACTCGATGTTATAAAACGTGTCTTTGTGTATGATTCAACAAGTAGTAGAACAAGCCATATGAGTCGAAGTTTATCCATTCCTTTTACCTTCGGGATAAAAGCGATATCTGTGGGCCCCTCGATGATTTGATGATGACAAATGGAAGTGCTCGGTCGGGCCAGGACTGATTTGATTTGTTCAATTAGTCAGTCGTCATAAATCGGAAATCGGGAAACAACAAATGGACAGAGAGAATGATTATAATCCATGTCTCAGTCCATATGATATCTAGAATGGAGGAATATATGATCCCTTATCTAATGGACAAGTCATTGACAAGATCAGAGTTCATCTACAAGGTCAGAGTTCGACAAAAGCTTTTGAGAGCTACGATTGCCAGTTGGTTCCTGAAGTCATACGCAATAATAGTTTTAGACTTATCCAAGTGGGAGACTGTTGGATTAATGTCTAAGTCCATAACTATAATTGGTAAGACTTGACCCGACCCGGCATGGTCCATTTGGGTTGCATGGCATCATGCACTTGGATAGACTATAATGAGAGAAATAACACTTAAGGTTTGTTAATATATTATAAGTTCTAATATATTAATAAGGTTATTTAATTAGTATTGATCAAGAATTAATTTGGAATTAATTAAGTGATCAAAAGGAGACTAATTAAATATATGGGTTGATTGTGTAAATCATTCATTCTTATATATGTGGGCTTGTGATCCAAGATTCCTTATGTTGGACTAAGTCCATGGGGTGACCCATGGATACTCCATGGAGGTTAAAATCCATGGAGCATAAGGAATGGGTAAAGTCATGAGTTACATGGTGTAACCCTAATAGCCACCATATAAAAGAAACCCATGGCTCAAGAAATCGTGACTATGTGTGTGTATGAGGGCTAGACGATTTCATGAAGTGTTCTAATTTCTCTCTAAGTTATTCCAATTGCTTATGGTGTTGTGTGAACCATTTGAGGTGTCACACTTGGGGCACTAGGCACTCAAGCTTCATGAAGACAAGCACTATCAAAGAGGTATGTATTCTATCTTGTTATATCCATTATTTTGTATGCTAGATGAGGATAATACCTTGGATGTTCATATTTGCATGTATAATAGAGAAAACATAGATCCAAGGTATTTAGGGTTGCATGTACACTTAGGAGTGTTAGAATGCTCATAACCCATCAAGATCTACTCCTCCTAAGGCCATCCATCACGTAAAGTGGCAATCTTTACGTGAATCCAAGAAGATCTAGGCATTTTCACTCTAGGGTTTGGGTTTGGGACAAGATAGCTCCATCAACTACACAAGAACAGGGACTTTAATGCACTTAAGACCTTCTCCACTTCAGATCTGAGGTAGCAACCTCAGATCTATCCTTCAAACTCAAGATGCCACAAATCTAAGTTTCCCACACAACCCCAAAATGATGAATCTAGAAGAAAACAGCCCAAGAACGAGATATTACCTCAAAATGAAGCCCCTAACAGCAAGGAATCTGAATCTAAGCAAAGCCCTTTGCTCCAAGACTCTTCTCCTTCAAGATTTCTTCAACAAGCACCTCCCCAAGCTCCAAATGCACTCCAATCTTCCACAATCTTGCTTTTCTAGGGTTTCCGGACTTCAAGGAAGATCAAAGAGGCTAGGGAGAGGGTATAATGTCCGTTAAATAGGGCTCATCCCCCGGATTTAGGGTTTTCTCCACTCATCACCTACTCGCCGAGTCCATCTTTGGACTCGCTGAGTAGGCCACTTGACACGCGACCAAAGTTGCGACCCTACTCGTTGAGTCCATCCATGGACTCGCCGAGTTGCCTTTCAAATTTACACTTTTAGCCCTTCAACTCAACTCTTGATATTCCGAGATGTTACAATTCTCCCCCACTTAAATTAGGCTTCGTCCTCGAAGCCTACGATAACTCGACTCTAGAAATTTTCTCGCATTACAACTCCTGGCGTTAACCCAACCAAGCTCCTCAAGGCACAATCATGGAAACCATAAACTCACTTTCTCCTTGCTCGTGGTGTCCTGACCACCGTTACAAGCCGGCCACCAGCTTTACCCTCTGATAAGCACACATAACAACTGAGTACCACTCATGATGCAACACTGCTCCAAAGCATAACCATTAATCAACCCAAATGAGCTATAAATAACTATGCACCACCCGATTCCCGATCCGATTCCAACTGTATCCATTCCATGCTGACAGAAAGACACACTCTTCAGAGCAACTCCCATGAGTTCTCCTCTTGCAATCGCATGCACATGCTGAACTAGCTCTAGCACCCTCGGGTTAGGAAACCCATCACACTGACGACCCTCAAAACATCCCTCAGGATGAACCACTGCTACACAATTCCTTCACCGAAAACAAGTTGGGAATCCAAAACTCCATACATGCATCCCTTACGAGCCTCTTGATTTTTCAACCTCGGAATTTCCTCCTGCGACCTCAGCAGACATCCCCACATGATGTCATCCCATACCGCCGCCGCACACGCGCTGCTTAATGACTACAATTGGACCACTCCGGTCATAACCCTGCACTACTGCTTTCACTTCCATGAATTTGCACTCCCCTTCGGAATTACATTCCTCCCTCTTTCCTTACCAAGGAAAACCACTTGACCGCCTTGTCACCACGACAAGTGCCACGGTGCTCACCCAACACTACACCACCCCTTTATAGTATAACCGCTATCCCATGCACCATACATACTCTGAATCCACTCGCGAAGACTCTCAAGTCCATGCACTACCTCCACTAATTGTGATCAATATCCGGGGCCAGACCTTGCAATGCTAACATATCATGACATACTCAATCCATTACCTCGCACCGATCTAACGACACATACAGAGTCTTCAGCATGACTGGACCGCCTTACTAGGCCTTCAGCCAAACTGGACCACTCTCATAACCTTTAGCAGACCTGGACCGCCCTACAGGGCCTTCAGTCTAGTTGGACCGTTCATCAAGCCTTCGGCTTGACTGGTACGCCTATTGGCCTTCAGTCTATCCGGACCGCTCAACTAGCAATCAACATTTCGAGTTACCTCTCCGGGAAATCCTCCCATGCATACTGTTCTAGCCCCCCAGGGGTTTCGAACTCTATCTCCATCATACATACTCGATCTTGGCCTGATCCCAGGCCCTATACACTCAAATACCCTTGGTCTGCATCTCACCCCGCACGCCTGCCATTTACTCATATCGGTCTATACTCTCGACTGACAGAACCACTGCTGAAACTGAAGCAGCCAAACATCCTACTATGCTCATCGATCTTCTGGAGAATTTTCCAATTCTCCCCCACTTAGGGCACTGACTAACAACCACCGGTCGCCATCACCGACCTCCCTCAACAACCCTTCATGACACATACTCTTTCACACGAACCGTTTCCCACTAACGCGAACAACCTTCACCAATCGCATAACAATACAGATGATCCCGACACGAAAGATCTCAATCCCCCACTAACCACTCCTCAGATTGCAACTGCCACCCGATATCCAAACCAACACCCGATTCCCACGAACAACCCTCATGAAAGATAACCAACGAATTTCCAAACACTAAGTCCATAACCATGCCATAACCCTCAAAACCAAAGAATACAATACCGAAATCCACGCAACAAGACTAGAAGATAAACAATACTCCACAATAATCATAAAAATAATAAGACGTTAAGAAGAACATACCCACAGCTGAATCCGGCACTGCCCAGACCTCCTCTGTTAAAAGCTGAAAAGCACGACCCTAAGCCCTTGGGGGCTCCACTCCACCCTGACCTCCTCCTGTGATCCTCAAAGTGGCCAGTGCTGGAGCCTACACCGGTCCTACAACAAGCTGTGGGCAGTTGACCCTCAAGTGCCCAACCTGATGACACTGATAACAAATCCTCAAATCCCGAACCGGCACTGACTGCCGACAATCCCTCGCATAGTGCCCCTCCTTTCCGCACTTGCGGCATGCACTACTGGACTGACAAACTCCAGTGTGACCCCTCCCACACTTCCCACAAACATGGCTGCCCTGATTTCCCGTCCTGGAATCAACGGTCTTAGACCGTTTCGTTGCTGGCTGCAACTGCACCGGAGCTTGCCTCATCTCATGCAACTGCAACTCAATCTCTAACTCACGCCGCTTGGAGGCCTCCTGAAACTCCAACAAGGTCTCGCACCTCAGCGTGGACACAAACTGTCTGATGTCTCTCTTTAGCATAGTCAGATATCGGGACATCTGAGCATGCTCCGAAGCGAACTCAGGGCAAAACATCGCCCTCTCAGTAAACATCCTGGTGATTTCCGTCACTGACTCCGAATCCTACTTCAGCTAAAGGAACTCCTGAGCCAACCTCTCCCTCTCAACCTGTGGAACATAGCGAGTGCTGAACATCTCTCTAAACTAATCCCATGAAACCACAACTCTCTGCGCATCCGAATATGACCCTGTGGTCAACCTCCACCAATCCTATGCCCCGAGCCTTAACAGGTTCAGAGCACACCTCACTCTCTGATCAGTAGGGCATGAACATGTGAAGAAACACCCCTCCACGTCTGATAACCATCTCATAGCAACGATCGGATCCTAAACTCCATCAAAGGTGGGAGGCTTCGTATTATCGAAGTCCCAATACTGAAAACCTCTACTAGCTCCTCCCCCTGCCAATGCTATAGCCGCTGTAGCCGTCGCGGCAGCCGTCTCCGTGAGAGCCGCATAGCGCTCATCAAAATACTCTACCATAGCGGTCTTGATCGACCCAAACAATTCTGGCAGCTCAGCCCGGAACAATGCAGCAACCTCATCATGAAGGATCTCACAAATCCTTGCATCCAAATCGCCTGTGATCATTTGACCCACAACCTCGGGCGGTACGGACCCACCCGGAACTCCCTCTCCTGCTCCCGATCCTGACCCGGATCCACTCCCAGCATGCCCTTAAATCTCCATACTGAAAATAAACCACCTTCCACACCTACCCATATTTGTATGAAGTACTACCATAACACCCTAGTGAAAACATACATAACAACGCTCTATCCTCACTACTAGAGGAACACGAGAAATCTCTCACAAGGAAACCCTAGGCTAGCAGGCATCATAAATCAGGCAACACATCATGAAATCCTGAAGATCCCTAGCCTAACTCTAGCATGCTGTTCTATCAAAGCTCAATAAAACAAATATCATGTATAGTAATTTGGGGTTACTTATTGGCACCGGCTGATCGTACCTCCGCGTCCTCCTTTACTTATTTTCAAAAACCATTTTAAATTCTCTTTTGAAAACCTCCCTCGATTTGAGACTGGAGTCACACAAGTGTCCCTCCAATTCACTCAAACCAAGGCTCTGATACCACTGTAACGACCCAAAATTTCAATAAAATTTAAACTTTTCAAAAACAACCCAATTCATTAAGTTATTACAAAAAGGTTTTCAATACATTTATTATCAGAGTATTCCCAGGTCCATTTCATAAAACATAAACACGAGGAGCGGTACGATCACGCCTTTGCCTTGCCACAATCTCCTGAAGAACCTGAAAAACATTAAACCACAACTGTAAGCCCGAAATCTTAGTGAGATACCCCCAAAATACCAACCATATATACCATACACATAACATTCTATATCATAACGAATCACAGAACAACCATGCATATCGGGTCTACTGTGAGACTGGTCCGCCGTGTCGGGCCTTCAGTTCACCTGGTCCACCCTCCGAGTCCAATCATGTCCTTCGAGTCTGCAGTGTGGTTGGTCCGCCCGCACCGGGCCTTCAACCCACCTGGTCCACTCTCTGAGTCTACAATATGATTGGTATGCCCGCATCGGGCCTTCAGTCGGCCTGGTCCACTCTCCGACCCTCAGCACATCTGGTCCGCCCTCGTGGGGCCTACAGCCTATCCGGACCGCTCGTTGGGCCTTCGGAACAACCGGTCCTCCCTGGGTATCTTGGCCTACAGCACGAAGCAGGACCCGCCTCAACCCAACTCCAGATCAAACAACCATGTGCACATAAACATACAATCACATACCAATTCATATTCAGTCAAACTTATCTAGCAGATCACATAACACAACATACTCTAACAGGATGCCGACCTAACCGGTCACTAGCATAGCATCATCGTATATATCAGGATACCGACCTTAACCAGGTCTCTAACGAATACCATCCTAACTATCCAGATGCAACATATCAAAGCAATAACATAACAACAGATACCCGGATCTCAATCCGATAAAGGGTCGGCCTTGGTGCCTTAGACCCTGTTGATATAGTGAGGATAACTCACCTCACAACTGCTGACTGAAAGGATAAGATCACGTTGTTGCAACCTCCAACCCAAACTCCAACACTGTCAATACCCAAAAGACTGAATCCAATAAATACCAATAATTACCAAATTACCCCTGGAAATCAACTGGTCAACCCTTGGTCAAAGTCAAAGTCAAGGTCTGCCCCTGACTAACTCTACTCGTCGAGTCAATCCGATGACTCGCTGAGTCCTCATACACAGAACCTCCTTCAATTCGCGACCCAACTCGCCGAGTCACCCCGAGACTCGCCGAGTCCAACAACTCTGAGCCCACTCGCACATAACTCACCGAGTCATCCCTTGACTCACCGAGTCACAGCACTTCCAAAAGAAACTTGGACCTTACGACCAGACTCGCCGAGTCTACGACTATCTTCAACCTACTCCTCGAGTTGTTCTTCCAACTCGCTGAGTTCCAGTCTTTCTTCAAGAAACTCGTCGAGTCCACCCATGTGACTCGCCGAGTACCACCGGGTCTGAATCCATACAGAGGCTTTCCAAGCCATGCAGATGATCCAAACCATAGATCTACTCCTAAAGCCATCCATCACGTAAAGTGGCAATATTTACGTGAATCCAAAAAGATCTAGGCATTTTCACTCTAGGGTTTGGGTTTGGGACAAGATAGCTCCATCAACTACACAAGAACAGGGACTTTAATGCACTTAAGACCTTCTCCACTCCAGATCTGAGGTAGCAACCTCAGATCTATCCTTCAAACTCAAAATGCCACAAATCTAAGCTTCCCATACAACCCCAAAATGATGAATCTAGAAGAACACAACCCAAGAGCGAGATATTACCTCAAAATGAATCCCCTAACAGCATGTAATCCGAATCTAAGCAAAGCCCTTTGCTCCAAGACTCTTCTCCTTCAAGATTTCTTCAACAAGCACCTCCCCAAGCTCCAAATGCACTCCAATCTTCCACAATCACGCTTTCTAGTGTTTCTGGACTTCAAGGAAGATCAAAGAGGCTGGGGAGAGGGTATAATGTCCTTTAAATAGGGCTCATCTCCCGGATTTAGGGTTTTCTCCACTCAGCACCTACTCACCGAGTCCATCTTTGGACTCGCCGATTAGGCCACTTGACACGCAACCAAAGTCGCGACCCTACTCGCCGAGTCCATCCATGGACTCGCCGTGTTGCGCTTCAAATTTACACTTTTAGCCCTTCAACTCTACTCTTGATATTCCGGGATGTTACACCTCTCTAGTGTTGTACATGATCAAGGAGGCTCAAGTGGAGAGTTTGAAGAAAGAAAAGTAGAATTTAGAGCGCATACGGGGTCAGATTCCTTTGTTCGTCTGGGATGGTCGAGGTCTCTTGACCTAGTGTGGTCAAGTGTGGGTTCCAACATCTGGAGGAGTGAGGCAAAAATATTAGAGGAGGCACACAAGACTAAGTTCTCCATACACCTAGGGGCTACAAAAATGTATAGAGACCTGAGACTGAGTTAATGGTGGCCCTGCATGAAACGGAAGATCGTCTTGTTTGTGGAGCGGTGCTTGACCTGCTGGAAGATCAAGGCCGAACATCAGTAGCCTCATTGCAAGGTTCATCCGCTACCCATTCCTATGTGGAAATGGGAAAAGATCACCATGGACTTCATCACGAAGTTACCTAGGACGACAAGGGGTGTGGATGTCATATGGGTTATTGTGGATAGATTGACGAAGAGTGTCCACTTTATTCTGATCTCCGAGAGCATCTTCTTGGAGAAATTAGCAAATATATACATGTGAGAGGTGGTAGTTATGCACGGGGTGCCAGTGTCAGTAGTCTCCGATCGGGATGTTCGATTCACATCTTGATTCTGGAAGAAGTTCCACGAGGAACTAGGGACTCAGTTGCATTTCAGCATGGCATGCCACCCCCAGATAAATAGCTAGAGTGAAAGTAAGATCCAGACACTCGAGGATATGCTTCGGGCATGCGAGTTATAATTTAGAGGAAGTTGGCATACATACCTACCATTGGTAGAGTTTTCGTATAACAATAGTTATCATGCTAGTATCGACCACCCCCCATTTGATATTTTGTGTGGTCAGAGGTGTAGGACACTAGTTTGTTGGGATGAGGTTGGACACCGAGTCATGGGGAGCGTCGAGGTGGTGCTCAAGACTACCGGGATGATTCAGCAGGTGTGCGACCGACTACGAGTCGTACAGATCCATCATAAAATTTATGTTGTCCGGCATCGATCAGATCTTGAGTTCCAGTTGGGGGACTTTGTGTTACTGAAATTGTTGCCGTAGAAGGGAGTAATTAGGTTCCGAAAGAGCGGCAAGTTAGGGACTCGATACATTGGCCCGTTTAGGATTTTGGCCTGGGTGGGCAAGGTGGCATACTGTTTGGATCTAGCGGACGAGCTTAGCGAGATACACAACACCTTCTACGTATCCTAGCTCCGGAAGTGTGTCACAGACGAAGCCACGGTCGTTTCTCTGGATGTCATTCAGGTGGATAAGAGCTTGAACTACATTGATCGGCCTGTTGTAGTCTTGGATAGGAAAGTTAAGGTCCTTTATAATAAAGAGGTGAAGCTAGTTATGATGCAATGGTAGCACCGAAAGGGCTCTGAATAGAAATGAGAGTCGGAGGAGGAGATACGGGAGTACTACCCTGATTTGTTTGCATTAGCAGACTTCGAGGACAAAGTCTAGTTCAAGTGAGGGAGATTTGTAATGCTCGTTTGAGGTATCTATTACTTTTCAGAATTTTGGGGCTTAAGACTGGAACTCGACGAGTTTGGGAGCTCCAACTCGTCGAGTAGAGATCACTTGTGGGACACGGAATTTAGGACCTACTCGACGAGTTGGAAGGCCCAACTCGATAAGTAGGCACTGTAAAGGAAAACCCACCCTATATAATATCCTTAAAACATTGAGGTTGACCTTCAATCGGCCTCTAAACCCTAAGAACATCTATGAGAAACCCTAATCTCCATTTTCTCTCATATTGTGAGCTAGAGTGAGTTTTCGAGATTAAGAAGAAGAATATAGTGAGAAGAAGGAGAAGATCCAGCAAACAAATTCCTCACCCTTGAGCTTCAGCATCTTGGGGACTATTGTAAGCATTCAATATTCGATTTTTATCTTAGAGTACGGCTAAATCTTGAGTTTATTCTTCATTTCCCATCATTCTTGTTGATTGCATGCATGGGGTTCATAAAGTTTGCAACTTTATGAATCCCCAGGGCAAAATGGTTCCATAGTGGGCTAGATCTAGCTTTTAGTGAAGCATTGATGCCATGCATGAAATTTAGGGTATATTTTCCCTCTTTGGCCATTTTGACATCAAGACATGCATTGGACATGCATGTCCATAAAGTCTCAATTTTTGGAATGTTTCGAGGACTAGAACCTCTTCTGGAAATGAGGGATTCTAGATCCCTAGAGTCTTGAACCATATGGCTAAGCTTTTGAGCTTTCCAACCTTTGTTAAGGGTTTTAGAGCATTATGAGTGGTTCTAGGGGATAAAGTTGGAAACTTTATCCTTCTAGACACCTTTAGATTTCAGATCTAAGCCCTAGATTCCCTGCAATCAACGTACCATCCAAATGTGAAAACATGGGAAAAACTTAACGAGTTGTTCTAGCAACTCGACGAGTTGGTTCAGGTTTCCCCGTCTACAGGATATGAGTGAACTCGACGAGTTGATGAGACAACTCAGCGATTTGCCTAGGGTTTGTCCTAGTTTTTTGGACTCTGAAGGAACTTGATGAGTTGCTAGATGCACTCGACGAGTTAGGGTCAACATGAACTGTTGACCTTGACCATTGACTTGGGATTTGACCAGGGTTGACCAAGTTTGACCTTGAGGGTATTTTTGGTATTCCGGAATTTTGACAAGACTAGTCATATGATGATTATAGGCAGTTAAGTTAGAGCTGCACGTTGGGACTTATCGGATCTTGTCTTATCAGTTCAACATTCTTGAGAAGGTGAGCTTCCTTACCATACCGATGGGTCAAAGGCACCAAGGTCGTCCCATTTTATGATACGTGGTACACTATTTGAAGTAGTGTTATGTGGCATGATTGTAGGTTATATGCTAGGAGGTATGCTAGTTGTATATGTGGGTGCATGTATGAAAGACCATGGGAGAGCTCATGGTACTTGGATGTAAGACCATATGGAGAGCCCATGGCTTTCCTTTTAAAGACCATGGGGGAGCCCATGGCACCTAGATGTAAGACCATGTGGGGAGCCTATGGCTTTCCTATTAAAGACCATGGGTGAGCCCATGGCACTTAGGTGTAAGACCATGTGGGGAGCCCATGGCATCCTGGAGTAAGACCCTGGGGGAGTCCACGGTATCCCTATATGTTGTATGCATGGCTTTTGTGGTTTATGTAGCTTTTGTAGCTAGTATGGATTAGACGATTATGTGGATTGTGTGGGGTATGCGTTGGGAAACTCACTAAGCATTAGTTTTTTCATTTGTTTTATGTACATATGAGCCAAAGGGCAATGGCAAGGCTTGATTGCGCGACATGCACTCCTCGTGATTTGATTTGATGGGACACTCTGATGTTAGAAATAAAATTTTAATGTTATGAATTTTAAAAACAATAGTCCTTGTTACTTCATATTATATGGGAATGTCTGGTTAATTAAAAATCAAAAATTTATTTGAAATTTTGGGTCATTATATTACTTGAGTCAGCCAATTACATGCATCATACACTTTGTTCTTTCTTAAAACTCTTTATTTTAATTTTTAGAAAAATTATTTTCTTCGAAAAATCTTTCAAACCCTTGATTTGAATCCGAACACCCCCGAAGGTGTGTCTGCTTCCCTCAAACCAAGGCTCTGATACCAACTTGTAACATCACAAAAATTACGACCAAAAATTTCATTTTTAATAAAACTATTATAAAATCATTTGTCTGAAACAACCATAGTAACAACTCATATCAAATCCAAAGTATCAATAATCAAAACATATCATGATAAAAACAACATCAGAGTAACAATACCAAAGATATCTAGTGCGGAAAATGTAGTGTGATGCGTTGTCATCATGTCGACTCCTTTCCCTTCAAAGAGGAAGCACCTGAAACCAAAACTGAAAACCGTAAGCACAAAACTTAGTGAGTTCCCCCATCATACCACATACCATAATATAACATACTGCCTAGCATATTTGCGTGCTGGCCTACCCCTTCGGTCCCTTTTAACTGGTTATCGCTTGCATATCTGGTTGCTAACCTACCCCTTCGGTCTCTTTCAGCCGGCAACTACCTAGCATATCTGGGTGTTGGCCTACCCCATCGGTCTCTTTCAACCAATATATGGGGACTATTTCACCCCTACCACTACCAGATAATATCCTAGCATATAACTATAATTCTCCTACTACCGAGCATATCTGGGTGATGGCCTACCCATTCGGTCTCTTTAAACCGGTAACTGCCTAGCATATTTGGGTGCTGGTCTACCCCTTTTGTCTCTTTCAACTAGTAGTCGGGGACTATTCTACCCCTCCTACCACTATCACATCATATCATAGCATACTAGCACATAAATCATAACTGATAGTGGTATACCAGACAATTATCACAAATACAATCATTTCAACTATAATCAACTACTAGTGGACCGACATTGGTTCCTTCGACCCACTTCTACTAGAAGGTAACTCACCTCGGTAATTGGGAATAGATGCAAAGACTCTTGCTCTAAAATCAATCTCTCTTAGAGTCCTACACATAAACATTTCCTTTAATTATCCTTCCATACTCAAGACCCTTAAGGGTCAACTTTGGTCAAAGTCAAAGTAAAAGTCAACACTCTAGTCAAAGTCAACATCTGGCCAAAGTCAACATCCTGGTCAAATTCAACATCCAGGTTAACTAAACTCGACGTGTTGGTCCATTAACTCGTCAAGTTCCATGAATCATAAAACCTGGAAATTGCGATCCAACTCGTCAAGTTCTTTCATGAACTCGTCGAGTTTCTCCCTATAACAAATCCGGGACTTCTCCAATCAACTTGTTGAGTCATCCTTCAACTCGTCGATTTTTTCCCTTTACAGACTTGGGACACTTCGACCCAACTCGTCAAGTTCCTTTATGAACTTGATGAGTTCTTCAGTCTGTTGAGCCATCTTAATAGATTAAAGTCTTATCCTTCAAATTCAAGCCTCCTACTTCATCTACATGCTAAAAATGTCCTATTAGAATGAGATGTTTATCTGAAGGGATTTAATGTGTTTTAGGAACTTCTAGTAATCTTCGACCTATCTATCTTGCTTTTCTCGGCTTGGAAATGGCATCGGTGGCTGATATGATTTAACGGGTTCCTTCTTTTTGTTTTTAGCAAAAGACCACATTGTTGTCTCTTCACCATGTCATGGTGAACATTCAGTGATTTTCTCGATTTGTTTTTTATTTTTCCTAGGCAACCTCCAGATTCTTACTAGTGATAAAAGTTAAATGGGTAATAGTTTTTCCACACCTTGTTGTTATGGCATGGATATGGGCTCCTCTTCGGTTTTGTTCAGTGTTGCCTGGAAGAGTACCCGGTAATCTTTCATTGAATTGCTTCGAGAGTTGCTCAATTTGTTTCTCCATATTCAATATTGCAGCTTACTACCTTCTGAGTACTGCATCGGTATCTTCATGCCTTTTCTCAGATGCGGCAGCAAAGTGAGCAAGCATTGCTTCAAAATCACTTTTCTTCTCGGAAGCCGATTCCTCGTTTTTATAGAAGCATCTTCCTTTTTGTTCATATTTTCCTTCTTTTGTTTTCTTGTATTCATCATATGGTAACCGTTTCTTTTTAGGCTTCCTCCAGTCTTCGTCATAATGATAACCACTCGAATAGCAAGCTTGGGGATTTCAGTTGCCATTTTCATCAAGATCATAGTCCTTAGTTAAATGCAGACCGTTACAATTTTCATACCCCATGCGTATATCATGGATGTTTTGAATCATTCTTGTCATTATTCATTCCATGCTTTCTAACTTTTCCATAACTGCTGCAATGTCATTTGAAGTTGCATTCAATATTCCCCTTGCTACGTCTTGTCGAGGGTTGTGGTATTCTCTTGAGTGTTTGGAGAATTATTCGATTAGCTCCATGATTACGGACGGTGCTTTCTTGGTGGGTGGCCATTGAGACTCAAGGAGTTTCCTATTTGTCATGTTTTACCAATCATAGAAGATTGATACTTCTTTGTTGCACATTTAGATTGTTTTGGGTATAGTTTCTGAGTAATCCCATATAGCGCTCCCATGCCTCATACAATGATTCCCCCATGTCTTGCTCAAAATTTGTGATAACCTTCTTTAATTTTGAAACCATCAATGGTGGGTAAAATTGGTGTATGAATTATTCACCTATTTTTGCCAATGTTGTTATTGTTCCCGGTAGGAGTGCTTTTAGCCAGTCCTTCGCCACACCCTTAAGAGTAACAGGGAGCATTCTTAGTAACACCGTCTCGTGTGGTATGTTGGGATCATTAAAGTAGTCAGCGATATCATTGACCTTGTCAATATTCTTGTAAGCGTCCTCGTGATCCTTCCCATAAAATGGCATGTCTTTCATTTGAGCAAGTATGTGTCCTTTTAACTCAAAGCTAGTTGTCTTGGGAATTGTGGGTTGCACAAGACCCGGTCCGTTGTCATCATGCATCTGCCTCTTATACTCATCCATTTTCATGTCTGCAATGTCCCCCATATTGTTTTTGGTCTCATCTCTGGGTTCACTTTCTCCTTTTGGTTATGCTTCGGGCTCATAACCAGCTTCCTTTTTTATTGAACTCTTCTCAAAGCTTTCAAACTGGCTTTCGTCTTCTTTATTTTTACTTGATTAACCAACGAGTTTTCCTTTCTTTTTATGGAATGCCGACTCAAGATCTTCAAACGGTGGCATCAATGAAAAATTTGGTTTTGGGTCATATACTAGCTGCAATAAAACAGAAAATAAAACGTAAAAAGAACAAAAACAGAAAAATGTATGAATGGTCACCATGTCGTGGTCGAGTAGAACCACATCATGCTGAGTTGTAAAAGTCAAGAAAACATAATTAAAAAAACTGATAACTTTGTATGGAATAAATTCCAAACAAAGGGTTGATAACAAATAGCAAAAAATAAACTAACTAATTTTTGAAACCGTTCCCCAGCAACAGCACCAAAAACTTGATACGTAATTTATATACTAGTTTAATCCAACTAATTTAACTAACTATTATGCTTAAGGTAGTGTACCTAATCGAAAACAGAATATCACAAATAATCGGGTATCGAACACAGGGAAAGAATTGATCAAAGTCAGCAAAAGAAAGCTAGGGAGGTAGCTCACCAGCCATAAAGGCGTTGTAGCAGTTCACAAGTCCAGTTACTAAAACCATGTTCTCATCAGTTTCTTTGGGATCAAGATTGGGAATAGGTGCTTTCGAGGAGGAGGCTGCATGTTGATAAGGCACTGATGGTTGAAGGTTATGCATCGGTGGAACAGCATGAGATTGTGGTTGTAGGGCAACAAAGGTTTGACATTGTGGAGTGGTGAATAATAAGAAGGCATTATTTGAAGAGATCCCAAGGTTAGCAGTGGAATATGAATTTACATGATTAATCTCCCTCTACTTGTCATCAAGGTCGCAAGCTTTAATAATTACCATGGTTTCCATAAGAATCGTACGGTTGAGGTCCTTCTTCTTCTTGATCACTGAGACATTCATGTCCCATGACTTTGGCAATGAGTTCAGCAGCTTCTTGTTAATCTCAGACCTTGTGACCAAAATACCAGCAGAGCTCATCTCAGTAATAAGATTAATGAACCTCTGCAATTGATCTTCTAAGGATTCTCCCAGAATATGGTTGAACATATTAAACTTATGCCTAAGCATGTCCTGACGACTATGCTTCATATCCTTGTTTCCTTCGTATACCTCAATCAGTGCTTCACACAAAGCTTTTGCAGAAGTGTATTCTCTAAAACATTGAACAATTTTTGGAGATAAGACCATGGTGAGTGTGGCGAGTGCTTTCTCTTACTCTTTGATTTTCTCAAATTTTGCATCGCTGTATTTTTCAAACTCCTTGTCAATGATTGTTCCATTCTCAAGTGGTGTGGTGATTCGAACTAGCCCGTTCAAGATGCTTCTCCAAATCTTAAATTCTTTCATCTTTATGTACTTTTCCATGCAGTACTTCTATTACGGGAAACCCTCTGCATACAACAGACATGGGATCCTCGTAGTGGTTCCCACGATTAAGTCCAATTCTTGATGTGTTGTTCAAGTTTGTGATTCCATTTTTTTAATTTTTTGAATTTTCTTAATTGATTGAAGTTAAAGGATTGTGATGAAAAGCAACTGTAAAAAATTATAACCAAATGAGTTCACGGTCGTAAAGTGTTCACGGCCGTACACAGACAAAGTTTGACAGTCGGTTCATAGTTCAGAAGTTCACGACCAACTCGCAGTTCACGGTTCACGGTCCAACTGACGGTCAACTAACAGTTCATGGTTCACGGTCCAACTAATGTTCAACTAACAGTTCACGATTCACAGACGATTCAGGTTCCAAACAAAGGTTAACAGTCAATAAGTGGTTCACTGCCAATGAGTGGATCATGGTCAATGAAGATGAACACGGCTGATGAAGATGAATGGTTCATGGTCGTACACAAAATTCACGGCCGTAAACTAATTAAACAGTGAAAACTGCAAATGCCCATAAACAATTGATTTTGATGCTAATTTTGATTCCTGTGGCCTTGAATCTTCATGATCTAATGCAGAAACCTCGTAAACAAGCTTAAACAGACACGTAATTGAAGATCACTCCAACCAAGAACACCACTTGAATGCTTTTGACACCGGATTGGCTCTGATATCAATTATAAGTCCCACAAACGCAAACCAACCAGTGATCAAACATAATCAAGATGAAATAACAATAAGAATTATAAGGATTAGAAGCAAAGAAGTTCCAACAATGCACACGTTGTATTCAGCCGTAAACGTCAAGTACACTTGGAACACGCACATACACGTTTGATAGACCAACAATAATTCTGACACATTCTGACACTATTTATAAGGACCACCCAACCGTGAACAAGTTCACGACCGAACACCCGTTCACGGCCGTGAACACCCTTAAAAACGCAAACACTACCAAAACACCCAAAACATGACCAAAACCCTACTAATACCTATACATATTGATGCCTAACCTAAACCAACAATTTATGACCTAACATACCTGACAATATGATGAGATGAAAACACTCTTTGATCGTTTAGATCTTACACAGGTTTATCAGAATCATGCAAAAAAATAACAAACAAAAGAATAAACCAACAATGAGCTGAATGATTCAATAGATTCACACCTCAGCAGAGCTCGATGAAGAACTTCCGCTGTAGAGGCTTTTAGGGTTACAATCGATACAAACAAAAACGTTATGAATGATCGACTAAAACATCTACGAACCAAGATGCATGAAAGCATCTATAAATACTAAAACCCTAATAATTAAATCACGGATTGACAAGCCCAATCTGGATACAAAATTGGGCTAAGAAACGAGCCCAAGACGCAACACATATTAGACCCAACAATCTCCCCCTTTGCGTCAATTGGGGCGAGACCTTACTTCGGCTTACTTGCACCTGCGGCACCAGCTTTCTTCACGGTCTTGAACAAGCAAGGAATAATGGCCAGAAGTGTTTGTCGGAAATGAATATACCAGTTGATCATGTCGTTGAAGTATTTCTTATCACTTTCAGAATTCTGCTATCATCGATTGATGATCCCCAGAACATGTTCCAAGCAGGATGTGGTGTAAAGATGTTTGTCAGCCAAAGAGAATAGGCATTTCTGACCTTCTTCCCTGGTGAACATGACTAAGTTTCGCTTTGGGTCAATCTTCCCCATCTGCATTCTATTTAAATCACTTGCAGAACCAACTGGAGTGATAGTAGGCTTCTTTCTGAGTACACTTGCAACTTCGTGATCCAACTTGGCAACCTCCAAAATGTAACACACCAACATCCTCTTGAAATGATCTATGATCGGCCCATATTCCATTTCATTAATGAGGAGGATGTTGTGCAGGATTATCAAGTCATGAGGACTTAGATTGGGAAGATCAGCGAGAGAAATGGCATGTTCGGCTTTGTCGGACCCCCTCAAGACCTTGAATCTGACATTTGTGAAGTTACCCTCCCGAACGGGTTTAAGAAACCAAACGTTGATAATCTTCTGTGCACTCCACGTCTGATACTGAGGTTCAGCAGTCCTCAGATAAAAATCGATAAGTTCCCTATCAACCTTCGGGTGAGGATGAGGGACTTTAGCTATGTGGGAGAATGCATGAAAGATGAAAGCCTTTCGTGTCAGGGGCATGTCAAACTGAGAATCAACCAAATTGACCCGGTCCAAGGAGATCACGGGTTCAAGCAAAAGGATGTTGGGGGACTCGATAGCTTCTTTGACAAGCTCTTCAGGATTCCAAGGAGGGAATAGGGTTTTTCGTCTTTCAAGGAGATCATCAGCCTCCTTTATCTTCCTTTCATTAGCTTTGGCCTCCATAGCAATCCGAGCATTTGTATCAAGCTCCTTCTCCCTGGCCTGTTTCTTCAGAATGTCAGCAATAATTTCTTTATCTTCACTTCCATCACTGTCAATAAGAACCTATTTTCCTTTGTCTTGAGCACCCGAACCTGATGCAGGAACAGTTGTTGGTTTAGTTGCTTTAGGTGGAACTGATGAAGAAACTAGAAGTGGTTGAGATTGAGCTTTGGAAATAGGAGGAGGTTGAGATTGAGCTGTGCCCTTTGAAGTCTTTTCTCCCCCTTGTTTCGGATGGTCCACTTGCTCAGGAAGCCCCTCAAATCGGCTAACCAAGGCAATGGCAGGAGCAAGCTTCTCAGCAAGAGTTCGCCTCACCGAGTAGTTGAGAATCGGATCATGAGCTTCAATGATATTGGAGAGGGCTCCGTGGACATCAGAAACACAACTTTTGACCACAGCTTTCTCCGACCGAAGAGAATCGACCTCCTTCTCTGCTTGGGAGATTTGATGACTTGTAAGTTGGAGCTCAGATATTTTGCGGGCAAGCTCATCCCTTGAAGAATATTTCATTGCAAGGGTTTGTTGGAACTTGAGCAGACGATCTTCAATGGATAACTGAAAAGACTGGTTGTCTTCTTTGAGGGTTTGACGAAGACTGGCGAAATGTTGTTTTTCTGTTTCTAGGGAAGTGGCCAGCTTCTCCACAATTGAACTAACCTTTGTGGCATTAGTTTCGGTTGCCCCCCGCAAAGACTCCAGAAAGAAGTTAGCATCTTGAAATAGTTTTTCGATTTTTTCGATCGGCGCAGCACAGGCCTTTGTTGATTTGTCAATAGCAGCAGTAGTGGAGTTGATTGAGGCTTCGTGTGCCTTGGTGAAAGTATCCACCATCCCCTTAATGGCAGCTTCCGAGATATGGGACTTTGAGGAAGAGGAAGAAGCGACGAGATTATCAATCTTCTCATGGAGTTCCTTGATGTGATTTTTGGTGACAGGAGCATCATCATCATCATCATGACTTTGAACCTGGTAGGGGCTGTAGTAAATGGAATCGAAGGTCATATCTTCCCCTCCTAGAAATGTCTCAGTTTCAGCTGAGTGAGTGGGAGATAAAGGTGATGTGGATGGTCCAGTTGTGGGAGTAGGTTCGGGTGCTGAAGTTGGTTCGGGTGTAGGTGTATGTTCGGGTTCTGAAGTATGATCTCCCATATCAAATACGTTGGTTCGAACTCCAGTAGTTGTTGTTTCGGAGGCTTCATAGAAAATGGGTGGTGGTATAGGAATAGAAAAGGGTGGAATGTGAGTAGAGGTAGTTATGGGGGAATAGAAATAGATGAGGTTATGATGGGAATGGAAACAGATATAGTGAGAGGTGGAGAAGAGATAGGTTCGGTTGTAACAGGTACCTCATGTATAGGAGAACGGGGAGGAGAGTTTCCTCGAATCGACTCTTCAGATTGTGAACCTTCATCGTCTGAATTGCTCGAGGAAGAAGCAAGAACAAGTTTACGCTTAGGTTGTGTTTTCTTCTTCTTTGGTGGAGGTGATTAGGCTGCTTTTGTTAACTTTCTCTTCTTAGGAGTAGGGCCATTTGCTCCTTTTGCTGCTTTCTTGATTTTCCCCTTCTCTGGTTTCTTGCCCTTGATAGCAGGTTTGTCTGCTTCATTAATAGACTGAATCATCTCGGGTGTCAACTCTCTCGGACCCGAAGGAGGAAACTCCTTGTAGGTTTTGAAGATTCGGCTCTCCTTGGATACACCAGCATACATGGACTCTAGAATTGAGCCAACAAAAATGAATTTGGATGGATCAGTTACAATAATCTTGGTGGTATGAAACACACCAATCGAGGAAAGAGGAGAATTGGCCACAGTGGGGACATGATATTTATCCATAGTCCATTTTGTGATGATCGTCCAAAACCTGGCATAAGAGATTTCAGTGTGCCGAGAGGTAGAGCTGAGGCTTTGAATCAACTGTTGCCAAAGGACTGAGCCGTAATCGAGGTTGATCCCATTGTACAGACCATAAAGAATGGTCATGAATAATCGGCTGGCCCCATCCGAACCTACACTCCACTCAAATAAACCCTTGAATAAGATCGTGAAAAAAGCCATTCTATTGAGGAGGAAGGCATGACTTCTTGAATTTCATCACGGTCGTAAGGATTTCTGTGTAACCCATGTTGTAAAACATGGAGAAAAGTTGACCCACAGAGATTAAATCAGGGTTAACCCTCGATTCGTCAGGTTCAAACCCTAGAAGCCAGCAAAATCGCTGCTTGGAGATGGAGGATTTGTTGTCAAGAATGTCGAAGTACATACGATCAACAGATTTGTCGTAGTGAGCGGTGGAGAAAACCTACGAGAGACATTCCATTGGCACGATTTCAACCTTGGAGAGTGTGAGAATTAGTGTAGAGTATTTGAGACACTCCACTATGGGATACATAAATGCATCATAGGAGATTGGGTTGAGATCGATGACCAAGCTTTGCTGAGGTCTGATTGGAAGAATGGTTGATCGAGAAGAGGTTTCATGGACTGAGGAGGAATTCGCCATTGTTGAATGCTTCAAAGAAAAAGATAAACAGTAGGAGAAAAACCTTTGTTTGCTTTTTGGGTTGCGATGAAGAGGGAAAACATTCGGGGTTGAACCCTTTATATCGGTTATGGAGGAGAGAGAAAAATTCACCCCCAAATCTTCTCGGAACTTGGAACGGCACTTGATGTGATTGAAAATTAACAGTTAGCATCCCCGATGCTTACGCATGAGAGAGAATATTGTTGCCTTTTAGCACGCGTTCCCGTCAAATCACTGTTGAAACCGTTAATCTTCCGGTTGAGTCAGCATCTTATCTTTTAAATGAGTTGTCATCAGTAAAGAGAAGCAAGTACTTATAAAACCACAGCGTTTCCTTGTTGAGTACATTATTAATAACCGAAGGTTCATAAGGGAAAGTAGTTGGTAGAGAACCGAACCGGACATTTGGAAAATTAAAGATTTCCGTGCATAGAGTGTCAAAGATAAAGAAATAAAGCTATATCTACGTGGGAATTTGTGATGTCAATATAGACACAAAACAATGGATCCCAGGCACAAATCTCTTCCTTCAAAGTCAAGAGAGACTTTAAAGTGTCTGTGTGGTTTCCCATTGAATTACGATCAAGCACTTGTTAAGAAGTGTTGAAAGGCATCTTTTGATGAGGCTTAGAAGGGTGGCTTTCGCTTCAGTTCAGAATTCCGGATCTTGACATAAGACCGAAACCGAATGAAGTACTTGTGAGACTGATGTGATCTGTTGAACAAGTAGGTTTGGATTATATTTAGTGACTTGTTGGAAATGTTTGGTATGAAATCCCAAAAAAAAAAAAAAAAAAAAACTGGATTCTAAAGGTATAAATGTTATCGTATCTAACAATTTCATAAGAATCACACAAAAAGAAAATTTGAGATTTCATGGTACAACCACTTGGGTGGATTTGTTAACTCATGGGTGAAAGCTAGAGCAATTATAATTGTTCACCATCAATGCATTGTGGGTATTGAATTGTGGGTTTCACTTAGCACGTAGTGACACGAAGCTAAGATCATAAACACAGAGATTGTGTAACCATAAACCTCAGTGGTTATATCTGAGAGTCTCAAGGGTTACATAAATGAACCGAAATAAAATGGAGAAAAAATTTTGAGATGTTGTAAAGAAACCAAAGTACCTCCACTATAAAAGAGTGACCAAGCAGAAAACTCTTAACTCATATGAGAAAAGAGTAAGGTAGCTCATGATTAGAATAAATTTAACAGCCTAATTGGGAAGACAAGGTTTGTATATACCCAGTCAGTAAGGATTTATTCAAAATCAAATGAGGCTTTGGACAACATGCAGCAGCATGCTTCTAGGGACACTTAGCTAGTAAAAAGTGTGAGAATGATACCTGCCCCATCAATATTCCAGAAACCGCTAATCGTGAATAGAAGTAAAGAAAAAAAAACAAAAAAATATTTTTTTGAAGTTTTGATATGTTAGTAAAGAGAGGAGCAAAACAAAAGTATACAATCAAAGACATCACCCTTTTTTTTGAAGATAAGCGAAAACAAGTTTAGTGGGACCGAACCCGAAATAGACCGAGCGTTCGGTTCATTTCGGTTCCCGTGTGAACCACGCTCGAAATAGACCATGCGTTCGGTTCATTTCGCTTTCAACTTTTAGGTTTGAGAAGGTGTTTTTGGTACTGACTCCGATTCTATCATACCTAAGCCTTGCAGGATTTTATTGAAACTTGCTTCAGGAAGGGCTTTGGTGAAGATGTCGAACAGTTGATCAGTGGTTCGAACAAAGTGAATTTCTACGTTTCCATCTTCCACATGATCCTTAATAAAGTGATACCTTAGTGCTATATGCTTGGTCTTGGAGTGTTGCACTGGGTTATGATAGATCCTAATTGCACTTTCTGAGTCACAGTATAGTGGGATCTTTTTCATATTGAGTCCATAATCCTGGAGTTGGCTTTGGATCCAAATCACTTGTGATGTCCAGGAGGCGGCTGCGATGTACTCTGCTTCGGCTGTAGATAGAGAAATACATGTTTGTTTCTTCGATTGCCAGCTAACTAACTTTCGGTCTAGGAATTAGCAGCCTCCTGTGGTGCTTTTTCGGTCTAGACCGCATCCTCCTAAGTCTGCATCTGAGTAGGCTTGAACAAAGAAGCCTGGGTTTGAGGGATACCAGAGACCGAGAGAGGTGGTTCGCTTCAAATACCGGAAAATATTCTTCACTGTCAGTATGTGTGGTTCACGAGGATTTGCTTGAAACCTGGAACAATAGCATACTGAAAACATTATATCAGGCCTGCTAGCTGTGAGGTACATTAGGGAACCAATCCTTTGGCGATATAGTGTGATGTCGACAGCCGGTTTCTCCAAAGAAGGTGTGAGCTTGGTGTCTAACGCCATAGGGACTCTGACCTTTGAGTCTCCTATCATGCCAAATTTAGTAAGGAGAGTCTTTGTGTATGCTTCCTGTTTGATAAAGATTCCTTCGGGTCCCTGTCTAATATTTAAACCAAGGAAAAATTTAATCGGACCCATTGAGCTCATTTCAAGTTTAGTCTCCATCAATTTCCTGAATTCTACTGTTAGGCTGGGATTCATGGAGCCAAAGATGATATCGTCGACATATTTGAACAATCATAAGGTGGTTACCTTCTTTTTTACGAAAGAAGGTTAGGTCAACCGAACCTTTTTTAAATTTAGACATCTTTAAAAACTTAGTTAAAGTTTCATACCACGCCCTAGGAGCTTGTTTCAAACCATAAACTGCCTTATCCAAGATGTAACAGTGATTTGGATGCTTTTCATTTACAAAACCAGGAGGTTGCTCCACGTACACGGTTTCTTCAAGTTCACCATTCAGAAAGGCACACTTCACATCCATCTGGTAGACCTCAAAGTTCTTGTGTGCGGCATAGGCAAGAAATATTCGAACTGATTCCAATCTTGCAACTGGAGCGAATGTCTCTTCATAATTGATTCCTTCTTCCTAGCAATATCCTTTCACCACTAGCCGAGCCTTATTCCGGATCACATTTCCCTCCTTGTCCAGTTTGTTTCTGAATACCCATTTGAGACTGACAACAAATGCATCTTCCGGTGTTGGAATAAGTCTCCAGACCTTATTTCTTTCGAACTCATTGAGTTCGTCTTGCATTGCCTGAACCCAATCAGAATGATCGAGAGCAGTATTGACGGTCTTCGGTTCTATTTTGGAGATGAACGAGTTAAACATGCAGAATTATACTTTGGAGAATAGAGTAGTTTGATTCGCTTTTAGTTGTGATCGAGTTAGAACCTTTTCTGATGCATCACCCACTATTTGAGATGCAGGGTGATCTCTGGTCTATTTGATGAGAAGAGGATAATTTGGATCATAAGAGGGATCCAACTCAGCATTTACTTCTTCTTCTAACTCCGATTGTAAATCATCATCATAAAGCATATCGGAATTCTCCCCCTCGACAAATGATGAAACGTGTGGATGTGAACCAAAAAATCCTTCTTCTATTAGGCTTGCGGGCTGTTCCGGACTTTCAGGTGTTATAGGACTTTCTGTTCCTTCCGAACTTTCGGTTGCTACAGGACTTTCAGCTCGTTCCAGACTTTCGGGTGCTATCGGGCTTTCTGGTCGTTCTGGACTTTCGGGTGCGACCGGGATTTCGGGTCGTTCCAGACTTTCGGGTCTGTCAAAGATTGGATTCTCCCCCTGGATTTGTGAGTCATCTTGATCTGAAGAGACTTGATTCTCCCCCTCGACTGAAGTATTGCTTTAAGGAGGTTCGTTTCTAACCGGTTCTTCTTCTGTCATTCGTTTGGCTGTATCTTCAACAATCTTCTTAAGGTGATCTACTTTGTTATCTGCAGCTCCAGCTTCAGAATGAATTGCCTTCTCAGGTCATCAAATAAATCCATGAACTGATCAAAAAGATTGGCGATTGATGTTGTGACCTGACCGGTTTGAGAGAAAATCTCTCCAATTGTCCCTTCGGTAGACTTCAACTTCTTGACATAATTGTCATCAAACATCACATAATAGGTTTCTTCAATACGTTTAGAACGCTTATTCAGAACCCTGTACACCTTTGAAGTAAGAGAGTATCCCAGAAAGATGCCGTCATCAGCTTTGACATCGAATTTGTTGCGATGCTCTTTGGAGTTGAAGATGAAGCACCTCGAGCCGAACACATGGAAGAACTTGACATTCGGCTTCCTGTTGTTAAGAATCTCATAGGGGGTGAGAGAGAAACACTTATTAAGATAAGACCTGTTTTGAGTGTAGCAAGCTGCAGCAATGGCGTCTGCCCAGAAATATAGAGAGCATGGTTCGGGCTTCCTCACACAGGGATCGGTTTCGCCTTTCGACAATTCCGTTCTGTTGAGGAGTATAGGGGGTGAGAAATTGTGACTCGTGCCTTTTTCTGCTAAGAAATATTCTAATTCTTTATTCTTGAATTCTAGTCCATTATCGCTCCTGATGTTTCGAACGACTTTTCTCAGTTGCACTTCAACATGTTTGATAAAGATCTTCAGCTTGGGAGTTGCCTCGGATTTGATTTTTAGAAAGAACACCCAAGTAAACCTTGAGAAGTCATCAACAATAACAAGGATGTATTTGTTACCACCAATGCTCTCAATTGATGATGGACCACATAACTCGATGTGAAGCAACTCAAGTGGTTCAACAACTTTTGTATTTATGATTGTTGGGTGACTTTGGCGACTTTGTTTCCCCATTTCACAAGCAGCACATAAATGTTCTCGATCAAACTTGAGCAGTGGAAGACCCCGCACATGATCACCGATGACTAGCTTGTTGATGTCTTTGAAGTTGAGGTGCGAGAGCCTTCGGTGCCACAACCAGCTTTCGTCTGAATGAGCTTTAGAAATAGACATATGGTTGGTTTTCCTTTGATTGAGTTGAGATTCAGAGGGAACATTTCACCTTTTCATTCTGACTTGAGAATCACTTTGTTGGTCCTCTTCTCTATTATTTCTGAACCTTCGTCATCGAACGAAACTTTGAGACATGTTCCTCCCAACAGTTGAGACACACTGATGAGGTTATGCTGCAATCCCTCTACATAAGCCACCTTCCTGATTGTAAAATATCAATTGGTTATCATCCCATAACCCTTGATCGTTCCATAGGAGTTGTTACCAAACTTGACGTTACCACCGTTTTGAAGGGACCGAAACTCCCTTAGTTCTTCCTTTCTTCTTGTCATGTGACGCAAGCAGCCACTGTCTATGTACCATTCTTCGTCGAATTGCTCGTCACTTATAACCTGCAAAAATTAAGCAGATTTAGGAACCCAAAGTTTCTTGGGTCCTTGTGAGCCTTTCAAAGAAACAGAAATAGCAAGAGAAGCATCAACAAGATAAGTTCATTTTATTAAGGTTGTTTTATCTTTCCTCTTAATAGTAAACACTTTGATTTTATTAGGGTTAGTTTCAAGTGTTTTGGATTTAGGTTCAGGATTTTGGACTTTAGCTTGCTATCGGTCTTCATTTGCTGAGGTAATCTTACTTTTTCCTTTCAAATCCTTCGTCGATTGTGAGCTTGGTGTAGGACGCGAATTAGGCTTAGAAGAGGAATGAGAACAAGAAGAATTAGAGGAATAGAATTTAGAGTGAGAATCTTTTCTGACTTCAGGTTTGAAATGATCCTTTTGATTTTGACCATTTGAGGGACCGAAGCTGAACCTTCGGTTGCTATTTGTTGATGGGCTGAAACTGCCTTTTCAGCTATAAAAGCTTGATGGACTGAACTCAGGTCTTTGTCTGTTGTTGTTTGGTGGACCGAAACCGGGCTTTCGGTTGCTATTGCTATCAGGACCGAACCTATTTATTCGGTCTTGTACTTTCTGTTTCCCGAAAGTCTTCTTTCGGTTCTTTTGATCCAACCGACCGAAGCTCCTTTTATCTTTATTATCTTCTCCTTTTGGCTTGGAGTTTCTATTAAAGTGAGTGTATTGAGGATTTTGAGAGCGCCAAAATTGCTTTCGCTCTGAGAGATTTTTCTTGTATCTCAGATTCCTCTGGTGCTTTTGATTGTTCACCTGTTTCGGTTGTTTGTGAATATTTGCCTTCTGTTTCGGCTTCTGAACAACAGGTTCACTTTTCATGGAAGAGGTTTCGCTTGTTGAGGAGACGTATTCCATTGGAACCTCTTTTGTTCCACTGGTACTGGGTACGTCATAGTTGGTAGGTTTATTTAGTGGTTCTGCTACGTATCTACCTTTGGTCTTCCATGATGTTCGCTCCGACAAACCAAGTGTTTCATCTACATTGTCTATCGGTGCAGACCAGAAATACTCATCACAACCATCTGCATTATCTTCATTCACCAGCGCAGTGAGTTCGGCTGTCTGATGTTCGGTTACTCCTGTGACCTTATAAACTTGATTGGGAGTTGTTCTTACCTTTTGGTAAACAACGGCTTTTTCTTTAAGGACTGGGGACTTACTTTTGGATAAATGAGCGAATTCCACAGAATTTTCAGAAATCAAGTTTTTGTGGTTTTCAGGTTCGCTCTTAATAAATTCTGAACAGTCAACCTCATCCTCAACAAAGATTTCACTCATGTCATCATCCTCATTAAGTTCAGATGCATTTGCAACATCAATTTTATTTTCTGAACTTAATTTGGTACTCAATGATTCAAATTTTTGTATGGTTTCGGCTCTGAGTTTCAACTTGTCATTTTCGTCCAAAAGGTCTTTGAGCATGTCCTTATGGTCTTTGGACTTAATAAATGATTCAATTTTGTCCAGACCAAACATATAAGTGGGACTTACATCATCTGAAGATACAACACTTTCACAGTTGTATGCTTCGGCATCAATTTCATCCTCCTTTAGCTCAAGAAAGGGCAAAATCATGTGATGTATTTTCTGGCCTATTTCAAAGTTCAAATGCAGTTGTGTAATGTTAGTATAAAGTCTTTTTGCAATCAAACAAAAAACGTTTCTCTGTTTTAACAATTTAAGATTGTCTCTTTGAAAATAGATATTTTCATCCCTAGACCTAACCAGCTCCAACTCCTTCTGCTCAATCCACATTCTTCACTCCTCACTCTTGGATGACACCCTGCTCATTTGGTCAGTTAGATTAGAATTCGTGACACGTGTTTGAGTTAAACAACTATCTAGATTTGAAATTCTTGAATTCAAGTTATTTAATTCTTTTTCATACGATTTTTGTGGGATTTTAAACGAAACAAAAATGGATTGTACCTTCTTGATCAGTTCATCAAGTTCATTGATCTGCACACTGAAAGGCTTCGCTGTAAAGCACACATCCTCTCGCTCCTTAGTCACTTCATTTCCACCATCAGTATTGTATCCCCTCATCTGGGATACATCTGTCAACATCAATCATCTTCCACTAGCATCACCACTCTTCGCCACATAAGCCTTTCCATGAGTAGACTTTCTCACTTCATCATCTTCTGATTCGGTCGACCATACCTGTACGCCACCGAACTCATCATCATCTACCGAACCCTGCACAATTAGAGCATTCATCGAGGTATTAGTAGTAGCTTTCTTCCTTTTAATCTCCTCCAGTCTTTTCAGGAGACTCGCTTCTTCATCCTTCTCATCATCCTTCTCTGCCATTTTCTTCAACACGCAATCTTTTGCGTAGTGATTTTTCCCTCCACGGTAAAAACAGCTGACACCAGAATCAGCTTCACCCTTCACTTCTTTCTTTGGTTCTTCAACCTTCAGCTCCTCTTTTGCTTTCTCAGAGCTGTAGCTTCCTTGCTAGTTTCGGTTCTTGTTGGTAGGAAACTTCTTCTTGATGAACCTCCTGGGATTTGACACCATCATGGCATAGTCTTCAGATGTCAGATCGTAGTCTCCTAGATTCAGATCTTCTTCTTCTGCTGTTGTGCTCTTACCCTTTGACAGAAGGGCCAAGGACCCAAAGTTTGAGACCACGCTTTTCTCTTGTAACACATTCTTTTCCTGGGATTTTAGAATCCCCACAAGTTTCGCCAAAAATATGACTTAAACTGACCGTGTGCTTTAATTGTCGACACAACCGCCGTCCATTCGAGTCTTAAGCCATTTAAGAAAGTGACCTTCTGTTCGATGAGCTTTCTTTCTATATCATGTTTGATCATCTTACTGAGAAGATGATTGAATCGATCGAACGTTTGTGTAACAACCTCCTCTGGCTTCTGCTTGAACTCTCTAAATTCTGAGAGAAGTAGGGTCTGAATCGTGTGCTCCAGATCTTCATCTGTGGAATACAGTTCTCGCAGCCGATCCCAGATTTCCTTTGCTGTACCACATGAACTTACCAATCGAAACGTGTCAAATTGAAGGGCGAATCGAATTAGTCTCAATGCTTTAATGTTGCATTGGAACTTTTCCTTTTCGTCCTGAGCGACGTCCTTCACATCTTTTAAGAGATCATTGTACTCCTTCTGAGTTTTAATGATTCTTGAAGTGCTTGAATGAGCGAATGGGCCAACTGTGATTGCTTCCCATATCAGATACCCATTATCTTCCGATCCAATAACGTAATCTTCAAAATGGTGTGTCCACACTTTGTAGTCTTGAACGTAGAGGATTGGGATCTTGGTTGTTGATCTGATGCTATTAGAGATGTTGATGGGATTGGATTGAGAATCGTCCATGCTTGATCGTTTAACCTGTTATAAGATCAGACTTTGTAATACGTAATATTAGTGCAAGATTAATAATTAATGAGATAGTCAATTAAGGAATGGCGGCTCAATAAATATCAATGAATACGGAATGAACCCTAATCACTTCTTTGATAGAAGAGATGTGTATGAATTACACAGCCTCCTGCTCTGATACCAATTGATGAGATGAAAACACTCTTTGATCGTTTAGATCTTACACAAGTTTATCAGAATCATGCAAACAAAATAACAAACAAAAGAATGAACCAACAATAAGCTGAATGATTCAATAGATTCACGCCTCAGCAGAGCTCGATGAAGAACTTCCGATGTAGAGGCTTTTAGGGTTATAATCGATAGAAACAAAAACGTTATGAATGATCGACTAAAATAGCTACGTACCAAGATGCATACAAGCATCTATAAATACTAAAACTCTAATAATTAAATCACGGATTGACAAGCCCAATCCGGATACAAAGTTGGGCTAAGAAACAAGCCCAAGACGCAACACATATTAGACCCAACACAATATAACAATTCACAGATCTCGATTCAAATTGGTTATTGGTTTCTCATCTAACGAAAGACCTCACAATACCAGATCTAAATGTGAGGGGAACTTTCCGACTCCATATTTCATGAGATGTTTTCAAATCTACTTACTTGGATACAAGGTTCAAAATATCTTCTGCTATTTCAAGTGTATATTCCTAAAATAAGTTGAATGGTAGCTAAGCACGACTCATCATAGATCGAACCATATAGCATTCGATTCTCCTTTTAGTAACATCATTGTATTATGATGTCCTTGGAGAATCCAATTATGGAAACCATTATACAATATATAGGATAATTATAGAACCCGATACTAAGGTATTCTTCTTTCATTTTAGATTGAAGACCTTTTATGTTCATGCCCAATTGATTCCCTACTGATACTCTTTCAAATTTTTCAAAGTGTCAGAATTATTCTTAATCATATAAACATAACCACATTTACTAATCCTTTCAATAAATATGACATAGTAGTATATATCGTCCCTAATGGTGGATCTGATGAGTCCACGTATATTAGTGTGTACAAGATACAACAATCCTTTATCACCATTACATGTCTATGTGAGTGGTGACCAAGTCATCTTGCCAACATACAAGACTCACATGAATTATTCACCTCAAAGTTGAATTATTCCAAGTCCGGTCCAATTGGCGCTTAGTGATGCGAGTCTTACTTATATGGTCAAGGTGATTATGAAACGAACACCATCATATCTAAACAATTAAAAGAATCAATGTAAGTCATCACTGCTATTATTAGAAACACAAACTATAATTTCATAAATACCAATTGCAAGAAGAAGTTTTAAACATAAAATTATCATCTTTATAAACTAGAATTGTCACCTTTCCATTATGAAATGAAAATTGAAATTCATGTTTATACAATGCATATGATGAAATTTTAGTTTCCAAGCATCTCCAAAGAGTAACAGAAACCAACTGGATTTATCCTAAGTCCATTACTAAGCATAAGCTCGAAATCTTCAATCATTGAGACATGCAACATTCATTGATTCCGATTATTAGGTTTAGGTTTTTACACTTAACTTCCTTCTTTCCTATAGATCCTAAAATGTCATCCAAATGTGATTACCACATCATGCATCAAGGAACTATGAACTGGATGTATTTGGAGTTTGATTATTTAAGTACTTGATGTAGAGTTAAACGTTTGACTTTACCATCCAAGGTACTTTGGGAAACTTCATTTCCTATGATCTTTGTCATTAAATTAATTGCAACTTGCCTCTTTTGAACCATGGTTCCATGGAATAAAGGACATTCCAATTCTTTTCCTTCATAATGGGAAGTTTCGGCCGAAAACTGTTCCTTTCCATTTAGGATTCGAATGTTTCCTATTTATTCTACCGACATTCAAAATCGATAACTAGAATTGGATAAGAAATCTAATTCCTTTATAGTTTCCTGGTTTGGAGAAGTTTTAAGAATCTCATCAATGTTTTCCTCCATGCTATTCATACGATAAATCAAGTCAAAATTATCATAAGAACTAACGAAAGATCCAAACACGAGATCTATAGCAAGACTCTTGTCAAGGGCAACATTGTGATTCTAGAATTTGTCTATGTAGCTCTCACTGATTACATACAAAACCCTTTTCTTCAATTCGAATGCAATTAGAAACGTTTGATATTTTCAAATTACTCTTATCTTGCTTTTTGGTGAAAAAATTATTCAAATGCAAATTCATTTCATATGTTCACATGTTCACAAAAAATCATTTGTGAACATCGAGGACATATACATAATGATGCAAGAGAACCATATTTGAAAATCTACATTTTATGGGAATAACAACTTATCTAAAGTTAAAGCATTATTTGTTTATGAGATATGCTCATTATGGATATCCTTACCAATATCAAAATCAAGGAAGATCCTATAGAAAATGAGTAATTACCAATAAAGAACAATTAGAAGCTAAATTAGAAAGTGGGTGAATATTCCATCTAACCTAAAGGAGGAAGTTTAATTAAGTCGATTTATTCCTTAGTTATTAATCCAAATTTAAATTAAGGCTAGGATCCATAAATACTATTCGTAATATGAAGAGGATGTCGTAGTTATACCACAAAACTATTTTAGGTAGGTAAAGAATTTTACCAATTTCAATGAAATTCCTAGATTTTTTATGTCATTGAACGATCAATGGCGTGATAATCTCAGATTATGCTCTTCAATTTGTGACTAGGATTCCGAGAATCACAAATAAGATGTGAATAACCATGCAAACCCGCGTAACATCCTCGAGGTCGTTTATGATCTTATATTTATTACCAGTTAACCATACACGCTCCATCAATAACCATAAACCTCGAGTATGTAACATTATTTCAACTTTATAGTCCTACATTAGTGTGTCGGTTAACCACATACACTCAACTAACAACTCACAAAGAAATAATGTGCGTTTTCATGGATTAGCATACAATTTCATATTTTCCCTAAAGTAACTACAGTAGGATTTTATAATGTTCTAGTACTTCATACATTATACTTTTAATGTTATTATATCCTATCAAACCCATTCGGCTAACGACCTCCACAACACAAAGAAGCGGTGGGTGAAAATGATATTCATTCAGCGGTAATTTTATAGGTTGTTTCCTTATACCTCTCTTAGAATGTGGCTTCGTGAATGAGGCTTATGATTGATTCGACGGACTTTTAATGGTACATATAGTAATAGACATGTACATATGTATAGGTTGTATTTTAAAACTTTTGAAAATACAAAGTTGAAATCATATTAATTTAGTTAACATTTAATAATTAATATTTGAATTAAGTAGGATTTAAGAATTATCTATTAATTAGACTTTTAATTAATTTTCTTAAATCTTATTAGGATAATTATATTATCTTATAATTGAGAATTATCTTATTTAATCTTCCTTTCATATTCAAATTAGGATTCTTAGTTACCTACTTGATATATTCATATCTTATACATTTAAAATAGCATGGATTAACTAGTAATTATCATGTCTTTTGAATTAAGGCAAGAAAATTCGAAAATCACAATCTATATTGATTTCACGTCATGATCGAGGACTATTCAAGACATGACAGATAGTTTTGTCAATTTTTTTGTTTGTTTGTTTCGATTTCATGTGTTATGTACCATTAATGTGAAAATCAATGCTCTGATACTACTGGTGGGTTTTCTAGGTTACATTAACAATGTCGTTGTAGAATTTTACTTAACACTTAAGGGTACATGCAACCTAAATTGGATTTATGTCCTTTTCACATCTAATAGCCACATACTTATGAAACACACAAACTAAACCCTATGAATCAAAATCCATGGTCAAGAACACATTCATTTTGTAAATCCTAATCAAGCTAATCGAAGTCTTGTAGTCAACTTGGAAACCCTACCTCCAATAGTGTGCACATCTCTAATGGTTTACACCCAAAACGCAAGAAACCCTCGGATTAAAGGTGAGAGGGGATAGAATTTTGTTTTCCACTTTTCGGTATGAGAGAGCCACGAAATTAGGTACCCCAAGGGTCCTATTTATAGTCTAGGTAACTTATGGACAAAGCATGATTTGAATGATTAAATAATAGATTTAATCTTAATTCAAATCATTTCCTTATTTACTACCTTGAGGCTTCTAGAAACCCTAAATAGGCTCTCAAAACTGCCAAGCCTTGGTAGGTTCTAGAATTGCCTCTTTTATTCAACTATTAAACAATTACAATTCACCCCGTGTACGTTTAACTCACTCCAATTTATCCCGAATTAATTCCAAATTAATTTTGATTAATAATTAATCAATTTTGACTATCTTTAATTAATTCATATTAATTATTAACTTCTTCTATTAATTTATTAATTACATACTAAATTAACAAATCATTTATCAATTAATATCTAATTAATATATTAATCACATAATATATTAACAAATCATTTTATCTCTCTCATTTGATCAATCTAAACCATTTTCTGGTTATGAGGGCAAATCCAAAAAGAATTTTACTTTTATTCATCAACATTATACAAATTTAGTTAGGAATTTAAACACTTAATTCAACAATAACAACAAAAAAATGCTAAAATGTTAAAACAGACTATATAAAAGAAGTAAATAAAACAAATTATCAATATGTTATTATTTATGAACACAAACCTTTAAACATATGAAATGCTTTTATTTTCCTTTAAAGAAAATGAATTGAATGTAATTAATGTCATATTATTTATACGGTTAATTATTTTAGCATGTGTAGCAACGATAGTTAATTATTAGCTAACAAATGTTTTTTAATTTTGCTTTGAAAATTTTACATCTTTATCAAGAAATATATTCAAATTTTGATAAAAATAAAAAAATAAAAAAAATAAAAATAAAAATAAAAATAAAAAACTAAGTAGTTTTTTAAAATTAAATATCAAAAGTTTATATCGAACTAATATAAAATTTGTTGTACATATATAATGAACCCAAAATCGAAATTTATTTTACATTTAATTTAAAACTACATACTTATATTTTAAAAATAAAATAGCAACATACTCTTATTTTTAAAGTAACGTGTTTTTTTCTGTAATAACACATCATATGTTTTTTTTTATAAAAATAAATATATTTGTATAAGAAAAATAAAGATAAAACTTTAAAATTACATCACATAAAAATTAAAAAGTAATAAGAATGATGCTTTTATATTTCAATTTTTTTTAAATAAAAATAGAAAACGAAAATATTTAATGATATATTGTAGTTTGAATATTTTAAATAATGTTTACACAACAAAAATTGTTTATATATTAAATAAAATATATTTGCATGATCACTAAAACTTGTAAGTTTTGTTTTTTTATATATAAATATTATATTTTATCTTTTTTGTTTTTTACCTTTTTATTCGACTTATGGTAATTAATACAGTAATTAATAAACTGTTTTAAATTTTCAAAATGGTCCTTAGGTAATGTTTCAAAAAATGGAAAAAAAAAATAATCATTTTTTAAAAAAATTTCAATAACTGATACATCTAACAAACAACCATCAAAATGACCATTTGTATACAAAGTTTTTTTCTTAAAGACCATTGATCCAAAAAAAACAAAAAAAAAAACAAAAACAAAAAATGTAAAGACTACTTTAAAGACAAAACAAGAAGCTCAATGAACATTTGTGAAATTTTATCTAAAATATATAAAAATATATATTTTTTTTCATAATTGTAATAACATATTAACTATTAATAAGTTAAAAGATGACTTAAATAATACAAATTTTAGAGTAATATAATTAAAGGAAGTTTAATCTAACATTCAAAGCAAACAAGAATTTGGGAACAATGTAAAAACTCTAAAAACTCAAGTAGATCCATTAACATTAAAATTTAGTATCAAGAAACAATTTAAACCCAATGATAAAAAACATAATTATTTTAATTCTCCTACATGACATAGTTACACCATCGTAACTGCGTAACAAGAGAACAACAACAATAACAACAACATGAACAACAAAAGTTGCAATTTAATAAAAATTCTAACATATTTTTTGCTACTTTCGTGCCTTCCCACATCGCAATAAGTTTGCTGGCGCATCATATTCGGTAAAAAGACTTTTCTCATCATTCCACACTCGAGCATACAACTGTTGTCCCAAATACTGCCTCGGCCAATTCGCCGATCTTAAATTCCACATCCCCTTGTTATCCAACGACACCAATATCGAGCTCCAAGATTTTGGATAAACCTATAAATAATCCAAAAAAGTCAACACAATATTGTTCAACAACCCCTATGTTGGCCCACACAGTCAAAATGTAAATCAAGTACACAACAAGTAATCCAATAACAAAGCCATCACAATATTGTCCACCAGGCAACAACCCATTAGCTGGTCCACACTGTCCCTACCACAAAAGCATCATGTGAGATGTAAATCAGGTACCTGGACTGTGTATCGTGTGGTGGCGTCGTTCAAATTGTAGAATCTACTCCTCATTGTCGAATTCCACTGGCCGCCACCAAACCTAAAGATTCCCAATCTTGATTATAAGTAACTCATTTCTTGATAATCTTTAAAAACAAAAAAAAAATCTTTTTTAATTTTTATCGGTACCCAATAAAAAAAAAATTCTTACCCAACACTCCAAAAATCATGCCCATCAAGATGCCATGATTGCATCGAGTTTTCATTGTTTTGAAAGACAATTTCCACAAAGTCATGAAGGGCAAAACCAAGAACAGATGGCGCAAGAATCGTGGGTCCCGCAGAGGGTCTATCTTTGACCGAGTTGACTTTAAAGACACCAGGAATGTTGAAATAGTCAGCAAGCTTCAATGGGGTAGCTGGGTTGACATGGGACACTTTATTCACAGCATATCGAAGCTTTCCATTGATAGTAGCTTTAGAATTAGCCAACACAACAGTTCTTGTTATTGGAATTGTCCCAAAGTGAAATGAACCTTGAGGGTTTGGCCTTGCTGCATTTGCTGTCAAGTTCCATCTATATACAATGGCAATGAATGGTAAATATCGGTTCCCAAAAGGGTAAATTTGGAAAACTGAAAAAAAAAGTTTGTTTACCTGACTGTTCTGGCTTGCTTCATTGACCAGTGAACTTGGTAGGTAGGGCCAACAGGTAATGGCAATGAAGCTTTTGATTTAGCTCCATCATAATGGAGGATTCCAGTTGCAGTAAGAATGGATTTTGTGAATCTTGAAGAAGCAACAATGAAATAATCTTTTGAAGGAGAATGTAAAGTGACTAAAAAAGAAACAGATTGACCAACATGAAGGTCAAACGATTCGTATGATTCGTGTAATGTATGAGCTCCTTCTACTTCAACTAATGTCATTGCATGCCCTTGAATCCTAAAGTTTATTGAAGTTGTCAAAGCCAGATTCGACACCCTAAACAAGTATCTTTGACCTGATAAAAAAAAGTCAAAATATCAAGATTTAGTCTACACTAAAAAAGAATCAAGTTCATGAAAGAGGTCAAGGAGTCAAAGGGATCAATACCTATTTTACCAGTGAAAGAAGTGCCACGTGGACTCCCATTAATGAGGAGACCATCAGGCTTAGTTAAAGCTTTCCCTGAGTCAAGTCGTTGTTGCAATGTCTGAAAGAAAGGAGTTGTTAACTATTTGTCTATTTATATAACTTTCTTTAAAAGATACACAAGAAAGTTTAGAGCTTTATGAATTTAAAGATATGGAAGAAAAATAAATACAAATACAAACCTTGTGATCAGATTTCCACCAGTCACTGACAATAAGAGTGAACTCTGCAACAGGTTTTAGATATGGGACAAAAATCACAGGTCTTGCTTGAATATTGAATCCTCCAAAACCACCAACAGCTCTATGCATTGCAGTTGAAGGGAAGTAGGAGAATGTTCCAATTTGATCTTTGACTTGCATGTGATATGTCCAGTTTGTTTTTGGTGGAATTGGACAGTTTGTTCCAAGCACTCCATCTTGCCATGATTCCTTTCTCTGTTTGATTCCATTCCTGTTGTTCCATTCCATAGTTAGTAACTTAGTATCAGACTTTGTTCAGAAAAGAAAAAGGAAAGGAAAGGAAAGGAAAAACAACATACCATGTGATGAGAAAAGGTTCATCAAGCTTATTAATGACATTAACAACGACATTGTCATTAGTTTCACATTCGATGGTTGGGCCTGGAAATTTGCCATTGATAAGTATGCCCTATAATTGTTGTGTACAAGAAGTTGTTAAACTTTAAGAGTGTTGGTATTATATTAAGTATGACAAGAAGTAAAGTAAGTGGTGAATGGTTTATTTACCCTTTGTGGAACACCAAGAGGAGAAATCTGTCCATATGTAATTACCCAATTAAAAAATCTATATGGGTCTTCAGCCTTCACACAGGAGATACATGCCCAAGCCAAAAGTCCAAGAAAAAATGGTAGGAAATTGGCCCGTTTCATGTTGTTGGGGTATGTCCTTTCTGAATTTTGATACCTGTGTTATTGAAGGATTGATTAGGGGTATCCATTATGAGATAGGTGAAGAAGATTTAAAATTCAAGAAATAGACCAGATTAGGACATGTAAAATCAAACATCATTTTGATCGAAAAGTTTTTCAGTAACAGATGAACTATTCATAACTACATTTTTTTGTTTGTTTAATATTCAAATCAAACAAACGAACCTCAATGCAGAATCAATCATCCAAAAAGAATATCCAAATCAACAAAATGAGTAATGTGTAGCAGTTGATACTTACAGAATCGAAAGAACGAATGCAGAGTGAGCCTCTGCCAAATTGAATTGAGGGAGAATGAGTAATGAGTAGCAGTTGATAGTTGATGAGAAGATGCAAGTCCATTGGACAATTTATAAACACAATGCCGCATGAAACACCAGAAAAACGAACGAGGAAGCGTTTTCCAGTAAAGAAACGAAGATCGAGTACGGCGCACTTCATGGTGGTTATTAATGATGATCATAACTGTGAGTGTTAAGTAGCAGAAGCTGATGATTTTAAAAATGATGAGTTTGCTTGAGATCTATATTATCCCGAGTGAAGTGAGTTCGATGCCGACTGAGATTCGTCGGTGAAACCCTAGAATGTCGCAACGGAGGGCGGATCAATCATTAATTTGGGGGTTAATGGTGATGGAGGGAAGAAGATTAGGGTTTAAGCGAATTCACGTGGATGGAAGGCGCGAAAACCATGGGAGACTTCAGTGGATCGGGTCGGATTTGTGTTTCCCCACGAGGCTTCTTCGTTAAATGAATCATTCTTTCCACAGTTCCACCCACTTATTTCAAAAATCAGTTTTGGCCTTTTGGGATAGTCACCATGATTTTCAAACTCAAGCCTTGAGTAAACGACATAAATAAGTAACAAATTATTTAAATTGTATTAAAAATAGGGTGGTTAATATCACTTAACTAAACCAACTTTTGGATTTTAATTTAAAAAGTACCTCATGCTTTTTTTCTTTCTACACTACAAAGACATAAATTTCATATTTACAAACCATGTAATAGCCATTTCCATTAATGATGGTGGACTTTTTTTAGTAAAAAAAGAATTTAATTTAAAATAAAAGATCTCTCTCTCTCAAACACACACATTGCTCTAGCATGTAAAAAAGTTATGTGCTTTTTCTTTTATCATTCCAACATCAAGGGTCAACAATTCCATTTAGCAGGATGTATGAATATGAGAGAAAGTATGATTGATTGAGAAAAGGAGAGACATAGAAGGATCGAGAAAGGGATAGATTGGTGTGTATGTAGGGTGGAGAGCAACAATACCACTACTGCCTTATAGCGGTCAGATTTCATAGTAGCGATAGTGACACGAGTGTGTGATGGTTTACAAGGCAGATCATGATGCCTTCATCTCGTCGACCTTGAAACCAACATCATCGAGCTTGATTCTGATGTACATACCTTCATGATTCCTTTGTTGTTCTTCATGAAGCTTTAATGTTGTTCTTAATTGTAACACATGGTTTCAACTTTTTTCCTTGCTTTGGACTTCTATAAGTATTCAAACTCCAAGCTTTTGCATCTTAAGTTGTAGATCTATGTTTCTAAGCTTATTATTGGTCCTTTCATATTGTTTAGATGGAGTTTGGAAAACTCTAGACCCAAAGGTCGAGTCTTGGGGTCTTTTGGACCCTTTGTGACACTTGAAGTTGATTTTGGTCCTCTATTTTGTACCATGCAAGGTTATGGATTCTTTTTTTGATCCCTTTTGGTCTAGAATTAGAGATCTTGGTATTTGGAACATGCAAATGGATAAAGTTGGAAACTTTATTCAATAAGACCATTATTTATTGAGGTTTAAAGGGTTAGAGTTCAGATTAAGACCTTAGGAGAAAGTTGGTTGTTTTTTGTTATTCTCGATGTGAGGGGTAAAGAATCACGACGCGAGCCACAACAAAAGGGAAGACTAGCTTAGTGCTAAAGGATATTATGTGTATATATGTATTATGGTATATAGTATTTTGAGGAACCTGCTAATCTCCGTGCTTACCCAGTTGATTACAAATGATTTCAGGTTGTAACGACCCAAAATTCAAGACCAAAAATTTCTTTTAATAAAACATTACTTTAAGCAAAGTCATCATTCCAAAACATAATCAGAGTATTAATTTTCAAAACAAATGTTCGTTATAAGAGTAAACATTCCCAGGCTGTCTAATCTATGGTGTGTGACATGCGATCACCCCGAGCTCTTCCCTCCGCTACCGGAAGTATCTGAAACCAAAACTGAAAACCGTAAGCACGAAGCTTAGAGAGTTCCCCACCCTACCACATACCATGCATAATCACATACTGCACATACTGGGCCATGCCCGCTATCCTGGGTCTTGCCCCCTGCCTCGGGCCTCGCCCGCTATAACGGCCCCGCCACTCCAGGCCCCGCCAGGCTTCGAGCCCCGCTCGGATACAGATCTGTTTCACTTAGGCCTCGCCTGTCACAGGGCCTCGCCCGCCAACAAATAATAACACATAAACATATCACAACACATAAGCTAAACTCATACGACTGATCCTGTCCTAAGGCCTCGCCTATCCTGGGCATCGCCCTTGTCCTGCTACTGATGAGTCATGGAACCCCGTCCACGCTCCTACTTGTAGTGAGATACGGACCCAGCCTACTCTCACTCCTTCCCTAACTTGGGCCTCGCCCCTGTTTTGCTACTAATAAGATATGGAACACCATCCACACTCTGCTATTGGTGAGATACGGGACCTCGCCCACACTCACCTCCCTACCAGGCACATACATGTATCACGCAGACAACAAGTATAAACTATCATATAAACAAATACTTGAGCACCCACCCGCTATTAATGGACCTCGTCCGGAATATCATACTAGCATATTGTGCCTAAGGCTAACCCGGGGCCTTCTACTCATAACTACATGGGCCGGTATTGTGGCCTTAGACCCATTCACACAAAGGGAAACTCACCTGCACTGGCTGAACTTGTTATTCATCTCACTAGTTGTTGCCCGGCAACTCTCTGAACTCCTGCTCCCCTTGCTCCCTGAACTACCAATATCAATGCAACACTGAGTCTAACTAACCCCCGAGAGACAACCAAGTCAACTATAGTCAAAGTCCTGGTCAAGGTCAACCTTCCAGGTCAACCCTACTCGCCGAGTCACCCTACTGACTCGTACAGTTCATATGTTCAAAGTCCTTCCATTCGCATCTCGACTCGCTGAGTCTACCGATTTATGAGTCATGACCTGTCCAACTCACCGAGTCTCCACTCGACTCACTAATTCGAGTCTCAACTCGAAGGGTTTGGGGTTTCGCAACCTGACTCGCCGAGTCCAAGAACATACTCGTCGAGTACAAGGCAATCTTCATCTGACTCGACGAGTTGTTCATCCCACTAGTCAAGTTGCTCCTGCTCTTCATGCTACTCGCCGAGTCCACTCAAAGGACTCGCCGAGTCCATTCAGATCTCCTTACATGCAGAGGACTTTTGAGTTATGCATGAACTCCCAACTGTAGATCTACCCTTCCCAAGCCTATTCCTCACGTAAATTTGCAAACTTTACGTGTAGAGAAGGAGATCTAGGCAAAATACACCATAAACTAGGGTTTCAGGCAAAGAGGTTCCATAATCAACTCAAGGGCTGATACTTTATGCTTCTCCATACCATAATATGCTTAGATCTGAAGTAGCAACTTCAGATCTGGCTTCTAACTCAAAAGAGATAACTAATCATGGGTAGAAAACCCCCAAAACTCACAACCATACTAGATCTAAAGGAGAGAACGACTTAATACCTTCAATAACTCATAAAGCTTCCCCAAATCTTTAGATCTAAGGCCAATCCTTGAAGCTTCAATGATTCCCCTTCTTCTTCTTCCTTCAAATCGCCCAAAAATGGCTTGGAAGCTTGAATGAGCAACAATGGGGCTTAGGGTTCGATGTTTTGGGTGAAAGAGGCAGTAAAGGAACCCTAGGGGAGAGAATGAGATGTTTAAATAGGCAACAAGTCCCGATTTTAGGGTTTTCCTCGCACAGACTAGACTCGTCGAGTCCCCTTGGCCGACTCGCCGAGTCGGTCACTTACTCCTCGACCCGGATCCCGCTCGGACTCGCCAAGTTCCTCCTTGGACTCGCCGAGTCGCCCTTTAAAATTAGGGTTTTCTTTCCTTTCTTGGCCTTCCAGAATTTGGGTGTTACAACTCTCCCCCACTTTAACTAAACTTCATCCTCGAAGTTTGCTATGATCCACCGCCTGTTATCTACCTCCAATACCCCACCATTTATTCTAACACCAGCTGCCTACCTTCGTTGGCCTTCCGCTCAGTCATTCAGACTAACATCAATCCTTACAAATAATAATCTCGGGTCCATCCTGACCCTGAACATTCTGGAAACACAACTTACTCAACCGACAATCCTTCTGGTAATCTCCAATTACTGCACTGACCCCATAGGGGTCAACCCCTTCTTTCCTTGCATTATTTCCTTGCCTTCCCAAGGCAATGCTCCATAACCATCTATTTTCATTGCCGCTGTGAAGACCCTATCTTCACCAAATCTATAACTCCCGCTACTCCGAGTCATTATCGCCAGTATCCACTGGGCATTCTTTCTACTATCATTTGGTGTTGAGCACCCCACGATCAACTAACTAAATTCCACCATACGCTCGCACTGCTACTAACTGAAAATTCTGCTATCCCTTATCCGACTTCCGGATGAACTGAGACCACCCTGGTCCCTACCAACCTATCAATATCTGGATTACCGGCTTCCACCGATCGCTGACCCAACACAACTACTAGTCGCTCCCAGCGACTTTCGAAGAAGCTTCAACCACCTAAAATTGCTCAATCTATCCTGCCATGCAAGCACTTACAATTCCCAGGGATCTCCAATCCCCTATCCAGACACTAAGATCCCTACCAAGTCCCACATGTGCTGCTAAAACTCACGGGCCTCGCCCACGGGTCTCACCCAACCATACTACTGAGCAACCCTGCTCTCAGGTCTCACCTATACTGCTACTCTTATACGGGCGTTGCCTACGGGTCTCACCCAACTATATCCTAGAACGGCCTTTCCCAAGGTCTCACCACTCTAGGGCTATACATGCAAACTTCCCATCATTCTCATCCATTACCCATTCCTGATACCTTTCTGAATGCTAGGAGATAAGAGCCTCGCCTTAACTCTGCCAACGAAGCTACTACGGAATGCTACGACTTACCCGTAATCTTACATCACCTTCTATCGCCATCTACTAGTGAATGCTATGGCTGCCCCGTAGTCTGACAACACTTCCACCACTGACTGCTAGTGAATGCTACGGCTGCCCTGTAGTCTGACAACACTTCCCACCACTTACAACACCTTCCACCACTGATTGCTAGTGAATGCTACGGCTGCCCTGTAGTCTTACAACACTTTCCACTACTGATCACTGTTGAAGAAGGCTGAGGCTCTCCCGCCGCTCTTCCATGCTCCACATGTTGTCTTTGTCACTATCTACTAACACGAAAGCATCCCATGCTATCTGTCCTCAAGATATTCATTCCGACTCACATGAGTCCTACATGCGATCCCTAAATCCTGAATTTCAGACCACATACTCATCATCACCATTACATGCACGAACTGATGGGGAGTTTCTCAAACTCCCAACCTTGAACTACTCAATCCATCAAACGCTTAACTACCTCTTTTCCTTCTCAGAAATCGCGTACTCGTTCTGGATTTGCGTGCTCTTACCCTTGTATACTCGAAGGATTCTCCCCCACTTCGATCCTGCTTACACCTTGCTGCTCAATGAATAGAGATCCCAATCCTTGCTATCATTCCATAATCAACCTGCTGAGGAATCCCAAGCTTACCATAGTTAGGGATCTAACCTGTCCATTTCTAAAACATATACGGGTCTAAACTAGTGAGACATACCAAGTCCCTCCAAGGCATGCTACAGTTACTGCACCCTAAGTAACCTTTTCCAACAGAACCCATCCCTTAACTACTATCCAAATATCCAAGATATGCAGATGGCATATAACTCGATCACAATCAAACCGCTCAAAAATAAAATACTCATATTGATAATGATGCAGAACCATAACAATATAATCATGCACAAATAAAAGAACTGAAAACGGAAGTCGCATACCTACAACATCTGACGCTGCTCGCATCTCCAAGGTAGACATCTGAAAAGCCCTGCCTCCCACCGCAGGCGCCTATGCACGGCCTTGACGGCCGTCTGTGATCCTCAAGGTTGCAGGGGTAAGTGCCATCACCCGTCCTGCTGGAAACAAACTGGGGCACTGGGCCTTCTTGTGGCCCTGCTGATTGCAGTGAAAACTTATCAAGTCTAATCCCTGAGTGGTGGTAACAGTACAATCCCTGCTAAAATGACCAGTCCGACCGCACTTGAAGCAGCCATACTCACCACTGCTACCACTCCTGTACGCGCCCCCGTGCGCCCTGCCACACTTCCCGCATTGACTGCGATCCTGATAATCCCTCGATCTCGATTCCGATCCCTTGGGCCTTTTTCCCTAACTCGCGGCTACCTGAACCTCATCCGTCTTCCTCTCCCGGATCTACTCCAAATCAATTTCACTCTCCCTGGCCCGAGAAATCATATCTTCCAGCGTCTTACAGCCAGACCTGCTCACGAACTCTCAGATGTCAGCCATCAACATCTCGTGATATCGGGCCTTCTTCATTTCCTCATCCGCAACATATTGCGGTACGAGAAGAGCCCTCTCCCTTAACTTGGCGGTGATCTCCGCCACAGTCTCCGTCAAATCCTGAAACTCCCGTGCCAACTGCTGCACCTCAATAATTGGCAAAAACTCCACCCTTAACCTGGCTGAGAAATCGCTCCAAGTCATCGCGTCCAACGCAGCATCATCACCCAAAGCATGACCAATCTCTTCCCACCAATCCCTCGCTCTGTCCTTTAGGAGACAGGAAGCGAGTCTGACCTTGTCCTCCTCAGGACACCGGCTGGTACAGAATGCGTTGGCAACATCAGCCAACCATCTGCTGCTAGCGATGGGGTCCCTAGCCCCATGATAATCTGGTGCCCCGCAAGCCCTGAACTCCTGAAATGTCAAGCTACGCGCTCCCATCAATGCCATTATCTCAGTATGGAATGCTCCCAGCCTCTCATCCAAAATCTCCAATATAACCTCCTTGACCGTGCCAAAGATCACAAGAGTCTGAGCTAGAATACTGCGCGTAACCTCAACTGATATCAACTCCCTCATCCGCTCCTCGAGCTGCTCGGCCCCTGAACCCGAGCCTGATCCCTCTCCGGTGCCTGATCCGCCCACTGGTCTCTCTCGCAACGTCACCATGCTGAAACATATAATACAATCACTATCAGAATACTCCTCACTGCTGCGAGACCAAACATACGCACTCCCCGGTTCCCGGTCTTGTCTCGGCCTTTCCTGAATTGAGTACGGATCCTCTGCTTTCAGTAGTACGGGCCCATACTACCTTCCACATCTATCCGTACTTTCCTCAAGAACTGCTTTGACTCCACCAGGTCCCTTTTCTACCACTACTGCTCCCAGCACTACCTCATCCTAGGCTTACCCTAAGGAAACCTCTGACTCAACTCAAACCAGTCCTCAGTTGCTGAAGGTCTCCTTGTGATGCCAATTAGCCACCACCTGGATACCATCACATGTGACGAGGCTTAGATAATCCTTCAAGTAAAAGACTCGTCCCTACAACGGTTGGACTCAAACAAGAGCTACGCAAAACGACCAAATCCAACACTCTGAGATTATTCAACCCTGATCACATGTGACGTATCGCATCCACCTAATGGCTAACTCCCATCACTCAGAATCTCACAATGCACAAAGCAAGCAGTATTCAGACAAAGGGAAAAATCTAACCATAACATACTCGAGCAATCATAATATCCTACCAAGAATCTGAACTAGCATGCAACACAAACTCATAAACTCAGGCATAACCTAAACAAGCTATCCTACTATTGTCTAACCAGTACTATCATGCAGCTCAAAAGCACATATAACAGGCACATAAGGCATCCTCCCTAGATCCTTAGTCCTAATCTAGCATGTTGTTCTATTAACTGATAATCAAAACATAGACTTGTATGGGTATTTTGGGGTACTTACTTGAGCTCGGTTGATTGCATGCACCACACCTCTTTTCTCTTTTCAAAGTTCTTTTCTTTCTGAAATCTTTTTGCTTTTCTAAAACTGTTTTCTTTCTCAGAACTCTCTTTTTACAAAACTTTTTCTTTCTCAAAACTCTCTTTTTACAAAACTGTCTTTTCATTTTGAAAACTTCTATACCAATTCCCCAGTTTGAGTTCAGACACACCCGAGATCATGGCCGAATCCCTCAAACCAAGGCTCTGATACCAACTTGTAACGACCCAAAATTCAAGACCAAAAATTTCTTTTAATAAACCATTACTTTAAGCAAAGTCATCATTCCAAAACATAATCAGAGTATTAATTTTCAAAACACATGTTCGTTATCAGAGTAAACATTACCAGGCTGTCTAATCTATGGTGTGTGTCATGCGATCACCCGAGCTCTTCCCTCCGCTACCGGAAGTACCTGAAACCAAAACTGAAAACCGTAAGCACGAAGCTTAGAGAGTTCCCCACCCTACCACATACCATGCATAATCACATACTGCACATAGTAAGCCACGCCCGCTATCCTGGGCCTCGCCCGCTATAACGACCCCGCCACTTCAGGGCCCGCCTGGCTTCGAGCCCCGCTCGGATACAGATCTATTTCACTTAGGCCTCGCTTGTCACAGGGCCTCGCCCGCCAACAAGTAATAACATATAAACATATCACAACACATAAGCTAAACTCATACGACTGATCCTGTCCTAAGGCCTTGCCTATCCTGGGCCTCGCCCTTGTCCTGCTACTGATGAGTCATGGAACCCCGTCCACGCTCCTAATGGTAGTGAGATATGGGCCCAACCCACTCTCACTCCTTCCCTAACTTGGGCCTCGCCCCTGTTCTGCTACTAATGAGATATAGAACACCATCCACACTCTGCTATTGGTGATATACGGGACCTCTCCCACACTCACCTCCCTACCAGGCACATACATGTATCATACAGACAACAAGTATAAACTATCATATAAACAAATACTTGAGCACCCGCCCACTATTAATGGACCTCGTCCGGAATATCATACCTAAGGCTAACCCCGGGGCCTTCTACTCATAACTACATGGACCGACATTGTGGCCTTAGACCCATTCACACAAAGGGAAACTCACCTGCACTGACTGAACTTGCTAATGATCTCACTAGTTGCTGCCCGACAACTCTTTGAACTCCTGCTCCCCTTGCTCCCTGAACTACCAATATCAATGCAACACTAAGTCTAACTGACCCCCGAGAGACAACCAAGTCAACTATAATCAAAAGTCCTGGTCAAGGTCAACCTTTCAGGTCAACCCTACTCGCCGAGTCACCCTACTGACTCGCCGAGTTCATATGTTCAAAGTCCTTCCATTCGCGTCTCGACTTGCCGAGTCAGTCCGTGACTCGCCGAGTCTACCGATTTCTGAATCATGACATGTCCAACTCACCGAGTCTCCACTCGACTCACTAATTCGAGTCTCAACTTAAAGGGTTTGGGGTTTCGCAACCTGACTTGCCAAGTCCAAGAACAGACTCGCCGAGTACAAGGCAATCTTCATCTGACTCAACGAGCTGTTCATCCCACTCGTCAAGTTTCTCCTGCTCTTCATGCTACTCGCCAAGTCTCCTTACATGTAGAGGACTTTTGAGTTATGCATGAACTCCAAACAGTATCTACCCTTCCAAAGCTTATTCCTCACGTAAATTTGCAAACTTTACGTGTAGAGAAGGAGATCTAGGCAAAATACACCATAAACTAGGGTTTCAGGCAAATAGGCTCCATAATCAACTCAAGGGCTGATACTTTATGCTTTTCAAGACCATAATATGCTTAGATCTGAAGTAGCAACTTCAGATCTGGCTTCTAACTCAAAAGAGATAACTAATCATGGCTAGAAAACCCCCAAAACTCACAACCATACTGGATCTAAAGGAGAGAACGACTTAATACCTTCAATAACTCATAAAGCTTCCGCAATTTTTTAGATCTAAGGCCAATCCTTGAAGCTTCAATGATTCCCCTTCTTCTTCTTCCTTCAAATCACCCAAAATGGCTTGGAAGCTTGAATGAGCAACAATGGGGCTTAGGGTTCGATGTTCTGGGTGAAAGAGGCAGTAAAGGAACCCTAGGGGAGAGAATGACACATTTAAATAGGCTCCAAGTCCCGATTTTAGGGTTTTCCTCGCACAGACTAGACTCCCCTTGACCGACTCGCCGAGTCGGTCACTTACTCCTCGACCCGGATCCCGCTCGGACTCGCCGAGTTCCTCCTTGGACTCGCCGAGTCGCCCTTTAAAATTAGGGTTTTCTTTCCTTTGTTGGCCTTTCAGACTTTGGGTGTTACACATGTACTGTTCTGATCGTAAGTTGGTCAAGGCTGGAATATACACGTGCATCGACATCATGTTTTAGATTTTCCGCGTGTTCTATTTTATGCTTTGATTTTAATAAGTTGTCTTTGGATTGCCAAACAAGGGTTTTCGTTATGAATAAATGAATGTTTGAATGGGATTTTTTCTTTTAAAAATGAAAATTTTATGTTGGAATTTGGGACGTTACAAAAATCATTGGATAAATTTGGGAAATTATTCATCTCAATGCCTTTTTCTAATCAATATCCACAAGAAGATCTTAATTTATCAAGAGGATGATAATGGTAAAAATCTAGTTCTAGATGCTTCGTTTGATGGATATAATCTTGATACTTTTTCGTTATTCATTTGATGCAGGGATTAAGTCTTTGGTCATTCCATACGTAGGTGGGTAATTGTTCTCGTCCTTGGAGGCGAAACGGTGTCCCTGTCACTCCCCCATGGCACCCTTGATAAATCATGGGCTTCTGGGTCCAATGGAAACCACATGACCTCCAGAAAATTTAGTTACATCTAGGTGAGGAGCGTTGGTGAAGATAAAGGGAAGCAGCGGTAGTGGTTGTTAAGGAGAGACGACTTGGGGATGTATTAGGGCAGTCAATGGGGAAATAATCAAAATATGGGTGTTAGCCAGAGAGAGAACAAGAAAAAGAAGAAGCAGGGGTGGGTAGGTTTTTTTAATAATTAAACTCATTGAAATAAAAAAATAAAATAAATTAAAAAGGTAAAGCAGTTTATGTCGCTCAAAGACTATACGTGCAAGTTTTTGAAACCATATGGACTATTCATGCAAGTTTAGAAACCACAAGGACCATTTATAAAAAAAATAGCATCGAGTGAAGTTGTGACCTTTGGTAAACCATAGGGACCATTTATATAATTTTATCTTCCAATTATAAGAAAAATCCATAATCAAATCTCTAAGAGTATTTCTCTTCATCTTGGACTCGACAAATAGAATGTTGTTTCTAAATCTCCAACTCACCAACTGCATAATCATAATAATATCTTTCAAAGTAAGATGTTTTATAGGAGTAAGGTGAATCGTATCCACCCAAGTAATAACATCTTAAGTGGCATCAAAATTTGGAATGCTTGTTTTGATGAGATTTAGGTAAAAACAAATATTTTTAAAACCCTTAAGTTCACATGCACCCTAAAGGATCTATGTTTTCACTATTGAACCTATAATTATGAAAATCAAATAAAAAACCCTAAGAATCCTAGATGATTTTCAAAAAACATTGTCACACCCCTGAACCAGACGTCGGAAACGTCCGAGGGATCTTTTGACTTGAATTGAATACCACCACAATGAATATACATGAATCATAACATAATTCATCACCATGAATTGAACTATTACAATTGATATTGTTTACATTCAGTACATTGTTTTAGACATTATGTAGCACCTGGTTCCTGGTACGTAAAATTTATCTAAGTATTGTCATTTTTTAGCCTTGGACTCGGCGAGTTGTAGGTCCGACTCGCCGAGTAGGGACGGGGTCCGGGGGCACGTTTAAGTTGGCGACTCGGCGAGTCCATATTCTGGACTCGGCGAGTCCCCGCTGTTTGATGAAACCCTAAATTTCAAGGGTTTGCACCCTATTTAAACCCTCTTATCCACTCCTAAGCTCACCCCCTTCACCCTCAGAGCTCCCAACATCGTTTATACCCTTATTCCCTGTGAGATTGAAGTGTTTTGGTGTGTTTTTGAAGATTTTGAGGAGAAAGAAGAGTAGATCAAGAAGAGGAGAAGGAGGCCAGGCATCTTTGTGTCATCTCAGCGTTTTCCTTGAGGTATACCTCGTTTCCCCTCTGTTTTCAAGCTTGTAGTCTCTATTAGCTTCATGAAAGTCCTTCTTAAGCCATTCCCCAAGCTTGTTTGTGCATTGTGGGTTGTATTAAGTTGTTAGCCTCTAGATCTAGGCTTGATTTAGTCCCTAGAGCTTGGATCTACTGCCTTTATGGAGTCATATTGCATGAAAGCCCTAGATCTACCCCTTTTGGTGCACTTTGAGCCCTAAAACCTTCATTGGTGATTATCTACATGTAAAGTTGGAAACTTTACGTGTAATCCATACCCTAGAAACCCAGATCTGTGAATGGCATGAGCTGGATTCAAGAAAAATCGAGTGTATAGTAATTGCATGTGGCCGACTCGGTGAGTCGAGTCGCGAGTCCCTGAGTTTCCCCTTTTTCGCATTGGCGGGTTGGGGGTAATGATTCATTGGGTGTGACTCAGTGGGTCGAAAGCTAGACTCACTCATGAAGTCACTCGGCGAGTCAATGCCATGACTCGGCGAGTTCATGGCAATCTTCTTGTCTCAAGAACAACTCGGCGAGTTGTTCATACAACTCGGCGAGTCACATCTTAGAGTGTTCTTCGGATGAAGGTGAACTCGGCGAGTTGTTCATACAACTCGGCGAGTAGGATGAAGGACTTTTGGCCTTGGGTATAGAGAAAGGGACTCGGAGAGTTGGCAAGCCAACTCGGCGAGTCTGGTCAACTGGCAGTTGACTGTGACTTGACTCATGACTTGTTAAGGGTAAATGGACAAATTACCCTGAAGGCGGTTAGCAGTATTTGACTAAGTGTTTTGTGGGAATTGCAGCCGGAGGATTTCCGGAGCAGCAGCAGCAGTTAGACCATTCCCACACAGATCAGCAGCTACTATGAGGTGAGTTACCTTCCAGTAGCGGTGGGTCTAAGGCCACAATGTCGGCCGACCAATAAGAGATGCATGATAGATGATTGTCTTTGTGATATCATCTAGGTTTGCTACTACCTGATATGTTATATGCTAGCATGATATGTTGTATGTGATAGTAGTAGAGTTTGGTTGTTAGGACCGAAGGGTAGTCAAACACCCCAGATACGTCTGACAGTATATGATGATATGTTTGCATGCTGGGTTATTACGTTATATGCGATAGATGTAGTAGGAGGGGACTAGTCCCCGAGTTCGGTTACTAGGACCGAAGGGTAGTTTAGGCACCCCAAATATGTTTGATAACATGTTATGTTATGATATATGTGATAGTAGCAGTAGGGGTGAAATAGTCCCCGAGGTTCCGTCAGGACCGAAGGGTAGTCAGCACCCCAGAATGGCTTGACATGGGTAGTCAACACCCCGGAATGGCTTGACACGGGTAGGTCGGCACCCCAGAATGGCCGTACCGGGTAGGTCGGACACCCCAAAAATGCCTGGCAATATGTATGATATGCGATTGTATGGTATGCGGTATGATGGGGGAACTCACTAAGCTTCGTGCTTACAGTTTTCAGTTTTGGTTCAGGTACCTCTTCTTCGAAGGGGAAAGAGCTGGCGCAGTAGCGGCCCATCACACACATGCTCTGTATTCCGCAACATGAGATCTTCCTGGGGATTTGTACTCTGACATTATTATGTTTTATGAAATGTTTTTCCAGACATGCGATATCTTTATAAAATGTTATGATCGGTAAACGTTTGAATTCGAATGTTTTGCTAAGTATATGTTTTCAAAAATGAAATTTTTGGCTTGTATTTTTGGGGTATTACACATTAAAAACTCATAACATAAACTGTCTGACAGATAATCTAAGCAAAACACCATGACATTACTTAGTACTTATTCTTCGGTTGACCTGTTACCCGAGAATACAAATTATTTTGAAAAATGTCAACATATGAAATGTTGGTGAGTTCACAAGTAATGTTGTGGTAAAATGATTTGGTGTAGTTTGTAAAACCCAAAAAATCCGATATTTTCTGAAAAGTGTATTTGTTTATAAAAAGTGTGAAGATCCGTGAATATATACTTGTTGATTTTCAAAACATGTATAATTGTTGAACCTTTGTATACATCACGCAAATGAAAATGTTGAACTTCCCAGGAAAACCCGATGTTTTCCCAATACATAAAATACATTGACTTGTCTATTGTTATACCGATACGTCAAATGATTTTTATTACCCGGGTGGCGTTGGATTAATTAGGGTTTGTGAGTTGTTATAATCACGCATTAAAGAAAATGACTAGTTTATAACTACAAATTACAAACGATCCTTAAAGGCGTCGGCCGTTACTACTCACTTAATCCACCCACCCTGATTGCTCTTGTTTATCGTCCTGAATCTGTTTACTTTGATTTCTCATAAGCCCAACAACCGAGGAGATAGGAGAGTATGAAGTCCCTTTATTTCCATGAGTTATTCAAGGCTATCGGGAATGCGAAAGACACTTGGCCCAACTCGCATACTACTGAGAAGAGAGAGAGAGAGGAAGAGAGAATATTGATGAGATGTTTACTTGGATGTATAAGAATTGCATGGAAAACCATTAAGTAAAAATGAGGTGGAAATGAGAAAGTCAACTCCTCTTTCTCTTGTGGGTTTGGGCCGAAAATGGAGAGGGAAAGAGAACAATTTTTGGGCTTTGAATGATTAAGCCCATTTTATGGTTAAGTTAGATGATTTTTGGCCCAAATAAATATAAATATGATTTTTATGACCTATTAGGGCTAAATTAGGTTAGTTATGGCCCAATAAAGTCCATTTAGGTATTTTATTTCATCCTAAGCCCAATATGGCCCAAAATATTTGAAATATATAGAAGTGGGTCCAATTAGATCCCATTTAAGAGTTCTAAGCCCAAGATAGATAAATTGGAAGCTTATTGGCCCATTAGGCCCAATAAGGAAATCCTAATCCAAAATGGACTTAACAAGGACTTCTAGGGTTTCCAATTATTTGTTGACTATTTGTAGTGCTTGTATGAAGTGTTTCATTGAAATTCTGCTGTTATTGAATAAGCATCCTACATGCTTTCACATTGTTGGCTCACATTTGTTATTATTGTTCAATGTTTACAAGGCATCAAAATTCCTAGTTGTGACATCATCCCCCCATTAGAGGGAATTTCGTCCCGAAATTCTTTTGAAAGCTAGATTTGAGAATGCTAGAATAGATGAGGGTACATTTGCTTCATTTGATCTTCGCGTTCCCACATGAATTCTGGCCCACGCTTCGCGTTCCACCGTACCTTCACAATCGGAATGCGACTTTGCTTGGTACGCTTCACCTCCCTATCCATGATTTTGACTGGTTCCTCGACGAACAGGAGATTCTCGTTTACACAAGAAATTTTGAGATTTTTGGATGAAGGAGAATGGATGATTCTTGAGTGGTTTAGAGAGAATTTTGTGAAGTGTGTGTGTTTCTCTTGCTCTCGGCCGAAGAAAAGAAAGAGAGAGAAAAGAGAGAATATTGATGAGATGTTTACTTGGATGTATGGGACTTGCATGGAAAACCATTAAGTAAAAATGAGGTGGCAATGAGAAAGTCAACTCCTCTTTCTCTTGTGGGTTTGGGCCGAAAATGGAGAGGGAAAGAGAAAAAAAAATTGGGCTTTAAATGATTAAGCCCATTTTATGGTTAAGTTAGGTGATTTTTGGCCCAAATAAATATAAATATGATTTTTATGACCTATTAGGGCTAAATTAGGTTAGTTATGGCCCAATAAGGTCAATTTAGGTATTTTATTTCATTCTAGGCCCAATATAGCCCAAAATATTTGAAATATATGGAAGTGGGTCCTATTAGAGCCCATTTAAGAGTTCTAAGCCCAAGATAATCATAAGATATTATCTTCTCATAACTACTTGTGATAGATTCAATGAAGTAATTCTCTGAGTGTAGGTTTATCCAGTGCTAAAATCTTCATTTCTAAGTACTCATGAATGTTGCAACAATATTATTGATAGTTCTAACTCCTTATACAATCTACAATCCAATTCATGAAAGTCTTAATTCACCACTTACTTTCAAAAGTACGACTGACTGTGGAATTTGAATAATCATATTATTTGGGAAGTAAAACATGCAAATATGAAACACGAGAATAAACAATTGACAATAGGCAGTAAATAAACTCATAAATAATTCTCTATTATTTAATCACCAAAAGTCAATTACATTTAATTTGTTACAAGTTTCAAACTATATATCTAATTTCTAAAACTAATATCATCTCTCATACCAATGCTCGTAGCATACTGACTATTCCTAATCCTACTCAGAGCCTTCATCAAAGGATCTGCAAGATTATCTTCTGATGATACCCTCTTCACGATGATGTGACCTTATTCTACCCTATGTCTGATGTAATGGTATTTTCTGTCGATATGTCTAAACATTCCATGATCTCTTGGTTCCTTAGTCAAGGAAACCGCTCCTTCATTATCAGAGAAAAGTTTCATTGGCTCCTGAATGGTCGGGACAACTCCAAGGTCACCGATAAAGTTCCTCAGCCAAACCGCTTCCTTTGATGCTTCACTTGCAGCTATGTACTCTGATTCACATGTTGAATCAGCCACCGTATCCTACTTGGAACTCTTCCAAGTTAATTCTCCACCGTTCAGAGTGAACACACAGGCTAACCGAGAATGAAAATTATCTATGTCTGTTTGAAAGTTGACGTCACTATATCCACTTACTCTCAATGTATCACTGCCGCCATGGACTAGAAGCATTTCCTTTGTCCTCCTCAAATGCTTGAGAATGTTCTTAACCGATGTCCAATGAGCTTTACCAAGATTTCCCTGATAACGACTAGCCATGCTCAAAGAAAAGGACACATCAGGGCAAGTACATGTCATAGCGTACATGATCGACCCCAAAGCAAAAGCGTAAGGTACCCGAATCATATCATCTATCTCTTCATATGTATTTAGGCTTAAGTCTTAATCAATTTGGTATTACTCTAGATAGGTAGTTATCCTTTCTTGGAGTTCTCCATACTAAACGTCTTTAGTGCTTTATCCAAGTATGTACTTTGACTAAGTCCAATTAGTCTCTTCTTTCTATTTCTCAAGATTCTTATCATGAGAATATAGGAAGCTTCTCCAAGATCCTTCATGGAGAAACACATTCTAAGTCAAGAATTAACTTCTTGTAAAGTTGGAATGTCGTTTCCCATGAGTAGTATGTCATTGACATACAATACCACCAAAGTCACTATACTCCCACTAGCCTTGATATATACACATGACTCATCTTCACTCCTAGAGAAACCAAATTCTTTGACTTTCTCATAGAAGCAAAGATTCCAGCTATGAGATGCTTGTTTCAATCCATAGATGGATTTCGCAAGCTTGCACACTCTATTTGGAAACTTTGCATCTACAAAACCCTTTAGTTGAATCATGTAAACATATTCAACCAAATTTCTGTTAAGTAAAGCGGTTTTGACATCCATCTACCAAATTTCATAGTCATAAAATGTAGCTATGGCGAGCATTATCCGAATAGATTTTATCTTGGCCGTTGGTGAGAAGGTTTCATCATAGCCAACCCCTGGGGTTTGAGTAAAACCCTTCATAACCAGTCGAGCCTTGAAAGTGTGTACATTTCCATCCATCTCAGTCTTCTTCTTGAAGATCCATTTTCACCCAAATGTCTTTTGACCTGGTACATTATTAACCAAATTCCAAACTTGGTTGTCATACATGGACTTGATCTTGATACCCATTTCCTCTTTCCATTTAGCAGCCTCAGGGTCTACCATTGCTTCCTTGTAGTTAGCCACCCATCCAAACTTATCATTGCCATATCACTGAAAAACATGTCACCATCTGTAATAATATGGAAACCATAGAACTCAGGTGGCATGCTAACTCTATTAGAATGCTTAAGAGGTAATGACTTGTTTATCGATTCAACACAAACTTCTTCTTCTGGTTGAGTGTTGGTATTATCTAATATTCCTTCACTAGTTGACTCTTGAATTTCTTCAAGGTCAATGGTACTCCCACTGTCCTCTTTGAATATGAGCTATATCTTTCTAAAGACTCCTCTTCGTGCTACAAAGAACACATTCTCACTAGGTTTGTATAACAAATATCCAAAAGATTGCTTTAGGTAACCAATGAAAATATACTTCTCACTTCTAGCTTCTATCTTGTCATGAGTCTCTCGTCTTACGAAAGCTTCACAACCCCAGACTTTGATATGTGCTAACAAGAGAACTTTCCATGTCCATATTTCGTGAGGAGTTTTGGCAACCTTCTTTGTAGGGACAAGATTAAGGATATGGGTGTTTGTATCTAAGGCATACCCCCAAAAGTAAATAGGAAGAGAAACACGACTCATCATGGAATGAACCATGTTTAACAAGGTCCGATTATGCCTATCAGCCACACCATTCAATTGTGGTGTCATAGGAGGAGTCAGTTGTGAAACTATTCCACATTCATTTAGATAGTCATTAAACTCGATAATAAGATACTCTTCGACTCTATCGAATCTAAGCATGTTTATCTTCCCGCCCAATTGATTTTTTCTTGTTTAAATTCTTTGAACTTTTTAATGGTTTCTGACTTATGCTTGATCAAGTAGATATAACCATATCTACTATAATCATCAGTAAAATTCACATAGAATCCATTAGCATCCCTTGTGGATGATCTAAAGGGTCTACACAAATATGCATGTATGAGATCCAACAAACCTTCACCTCTTTCACAAGATCCAGTGAAAGGTGATTTTGTCATCTTTCCCAAAAGAAAATATTTGCATGTATCATTTGACCTTAGGTTAAATGATTCCAACACTCCATCCTATTAGAGTTGGGAAATGTGTTTCTTGTTAATGTGTCCAAGATGACAATGCCACAAGCATGCTTTGTCTACACCATTAGACGAATCAATATGAAACACATTATTGCCTAAATTATTAACACACGCCACAGTTTCATACACACCATCACAAGGTAAAGCTTCAAATATAAAAACACCATTTTTATAAGTAGAAATAGAACCATTCAAATAATTAAATGAATATATAGGTTTGTACAAATTCATGAAATAAAATAATGTTTCTTATCATTTATGACGAATAACAACAATTTATAAAATCTAAACAAACATCATTACTAAGCACTAGACTATAAACTCCAATCTTGGTAACATGATAAGATCGCCTATTCCCCATGATCAAGTTCCTTCTACCATGCTCCACCTCCTCACTTCTTCTTAGCCCTGAATATCAGAACAAATACGAAATCCACATCCTGTATCAAGGACCCAATAATGAGAATGTGATGAGTTATTAGATGAAATAGTGTATATACCTACAGAAGCTGGCTTCACCTTGCCATCCCTAACATCTTGCAGAGATTTTGGGCAACTTCTTTTCCAATGCCCTTTGTCGTTGCAGTAAAAGCAAATAGCCTCTTTGAGATCAAAAGAGGGTGTATTATCCGAACTGAAATTTCCTTTAGGGCCACTATTGGATGACCCTACATGGGACTTTCCCTTCCAAATTTTCTTGGGAGGACCTTTCCTCTTTTCACCCTTTCCCTGTCTAATGGCTAGGATAGGATCACTAGCCGGAGTGGAGGCAATAGTTTTTCCCTTCATTCCTGCTTCAGCTGTCTGTAGAAGGTTATGCAATTGAGCCAAGGTGGTCTCAATGTTGTTCAGATGATAAGTTAGAATGAACTGGTCATAACAACCTAGTAAGGATTTTATGACTATTTTAATAGCCAGATCCTCATCAAAGTGCACATTTAGCCTAACAAGCCACTTTGCGTATCTTTGCATCCTTTGCATGTGGGAACAGATAAAGTCTCCCTCTTTGAGCTTGCAAGACATGAGGGATTTGACCACCTCGTATTTTTCTTGACGAACTCTCTTATGGAACTATTCCACAAGTTCCTTGCTCATCTCATACGGCCAATAGTCTTCATAAAATCTCTACAACTCAGGGGGCATGGTGGCTAGCATGGTGCAACTTTTGTTGCATCATCATAGTGCTTCTTGTAGGAGGCTAATTCTTCATGAGTGGCCTTTTCTTCGTCGATTTCATTTAGTTCCTTTTCGAGGACATACTCCTTGTTCTTGAAACGAATAGCCATTTTGATGGTGTGCATCCATTCATTGTAGTTGGTTCCATCCAATGTCACCTTTGAGCAGATGGAAAACAACAATAAGTTATAGTAATTGGAGGAGGAGGAGGAACCATAAGCATTAGTTAGAATAGACATATGTAAAAGGAATGTAGTTTTAGTTAGATAAGAATAATCCTTAATATAGTGACCCAAAATAAATTATTAAGGCTAGGATCCAACTATACAACTTAGAAAAGGGATGCTATAATCTAATTGTAAATTTTATAAAGGTAGGTAAATGACAATTTACCAAATCCACCAAAAAGGAAATGAAAATAAGTTAAGTGAAATTCCTAGGTCTTTTGAAATTCATTTAAATTATTCAATGACATGTTTAATCTCAAATTATGTTCTTCTATTTGTGACTGGGGTACCGAGGATCACAAACAAGATGTGAATAACCATGCAAATGTTCTTGGTAACCTTATTATCATTTATCATCCCAATTGATGTGCTGGTAAACCACACATGCTCCATTAACAACGATAATTTATGAGATACCCATTACATCTCTTTATGAGATACCGCAAATCTATAGCATATCAGAGACCCCTTCACTTCCACTCATTGCTACCTCACTCTTCACATACTGCAGCCTACCCCTTCCTCGCAATCTATCCACCCTAAGCCTTGACCGCAAACCTCAGTGAAGACCTTTATCTTTGGTGATTGTATCCTATTCACAACCTATCCACTACAGACCCACCTTCCCACTGAAGACCCCTAGTCCTCGGTACTCAACCCTTCCCTCCTCCCCTCCTCTTCTCAGCCCTCCTCAACCTTGCACACTCTTCACCTGACCTCTCATTTCCTTCCTCCTCAGCCTTTACCCCTCTCATACTGCAATCTGGGTACATCAACATTTTTCAGTAAAGCAAAGACTATTTATGTAGAGTTCTTATTTTTTACTATGATATTTGTTCAGACAGTCTTCAATGACAAAATAAACCGGATATAGATGACCAAAGAGTATTTATTTTACTCTCATTCTTGTGTTTTATTGAGACCCTTCATACATCTAGGGAGAGCATGTGGAGCTCTTGGTAACCGACACTCTCCATCCAAATTTATTTATTTATTTTTGATATTTGGGCATTGCTTATCAAAAAATAGGGAGAGAATATTATGTTAGCATTCATATAAGATTTTATGATTATTTGAGCTTAGATTTTCAAGACTTCTGAAGATGATGATTTATTTAGTGATGCGACGTGGCACTGATTTTGGTCATTTTTGATCAAATTTTTGGCTTCACTAGATGTTTCCTAGATCTGGATTATTTATTATTCATACTCTAATTCAGAATGTTTCATATTTTTAGTAGATTATTCGTTTGAAGAATTTTCGATGTATTATGATTCGAGAATAAGAGATGTTTTAGACTTTTGAATATGGGATGTTTAATTCAAGAGTTATTGGTAAACTTTTGAAGTTGATCAACTTGGTTCATTGATCACATCTGTAGACTGGAATCTTACTCTTCAACACCCAATATGTTTGACTTTGTTGCTTAGAAGACTTTGACTATAGAGATTTCATCGCCCAGTTTCAGACATCACAGACACTTCAGAGTTTTAGAGACATTTCAACATTTGGTTTTCATTATGTATCATTTTTATTACCTTACTTGCTAGTTGGTTACTATATGTTTTAGCCTTTTATCACTGTATTTGTATCCCTCATCATTTATGAGAATTTAGGGAGAGATTGTTAGAGCATGGAAATGCTCCACAAATTATGAGTGATAGTTAGGTTATTTTATTCCCTTTTATTTTTACTAAGCTATCTCTTTCTATAAATAGAGAGGGATGGTCATTTGTATGTGTGCACCAAAAATGTAGTCTTTCTAGTTAGAGAGAGTATGGTGGGATCTCTCCCACCAAGTGTTCTTCATTTTCATACTGAAACTCTTTCTTTTTAGTAAAATATAGGATTACTCATGTTCTTATGTTCTTCATATTTTTGTTGTCGCTAAATCTCAAGTTCATATTATTTCGCACAAGCCGATCATTTTAAAATGGGATCCAGCATAGAGAACCAACTGGGCAAGAAAATCAAGATACTTCGTTCTGATAGGAGCAGAGAGTATCTTAGCGATGACTTCTACAATCATCTTTGAAGTTGTTGGATAGTTTCATAACTAGCTCCACCAAGAACACCACAACATAATGGTGTGTCTAAGAGGAGAAATCGATCCTTACTTGACATGGTTCATTCTATGATGAATCGTGTTACACTCCCAATTAGTTTATGGGATTATGCTTTGGAAACGACCGATTATATTCTAAACCTTCGTAATATCCACGAAATCAGAATACATTTAAATTATTCAAAAATATTCCAATAACCACAAATGTTTACAAAATCATTGTTTCAAAAGTGTTAATCAATAACTAGAGTGTCCCAAAATCCAAATATCATAAATCTGAAGGATGTGCATGATCATGCCTTCGCCTTGCCACGGTCATCTGAAGTACCTGAAACAATAAACTACAGTAAGTCAAAGCTTAGTGAGTTCCCCTAAAGTACCACCACACAAACATATAACCAGACAAATATCGGGTCCACAACCTTTCGGTTGGATTACCCCTGGCCCACAACCTTTCGGTTGGAATGCTCCAGCCCACAACCTTTTTGTTGGATTGCCAATACATATTTATTAGGTCCATAACCTCCTGGTTGAATTACCCCCAACCCACAACCTTTCGGTTGTAATTCCCCAATCTATTGACTGACAGCACAAAGTAATACAGTCTCAACCCCACCATATCATGGCGACATATACGTAATAAATAATATATATCTAGCAACATATAAACATATAACTAGTCAGAAAATAAACATGTAGATCTACAAATCATAACAACATCATATATACCAGGATACACAATCTAGTGGGTCGGCTTTGGTACCTTCGACCCACGAATACAGTGAGGAAAACTCACTCTCAGTCTGAAAAGATAGTTGATCACACCATAGCTCTACGTATCAACTTTACGAGTCACATGTACAACAAACAGTGACCTTTTCTCAAAATATTTCCCAAAATATCCTCCAATCGAACTTGGTCAAAACCTTGGTGAAAGGTCAAAGTCAACATGTAAGCTCAACCAGTTGCCATGTCGTAGCTAGTTCCAATGACGATGTGGGGACCATAGGATAAAACAGTTTCATGGCAGCCATCCACCATGTTGCAGTGACCCATTCACCACGTCGTGGTGAGTGTTCAGACCAACTTAATCCAATAAGCTCTTATTCCATCAAACCAACCATTCAAACTTCCCATATGGCATTCTCTCACATAATGAACCATAAAAATTGTTGCTTTATAGACATGCATGTCTAATGCATGTATTGAACTCAAACTAGGTAAAAATAGAGTAAAAGGGGGAAGATCACATGCAAGAGTTCAAAACTCTAAGAAATTCCAGATCTAACACTCCTAACCCCAAAGAACTTTGAGGATCCATAAAAATGGCAACTTTATGGAATCCCAACACTCCAATATATCCCAACATGAAGAATAAGGCATAAAAACCCATATTTATGCAAAATAAACCAAAAAGTATGGAACTTGAGGACTTACAAAACTCCAAAAGACGCACAAAAAGAAGATAAGAAGAGTTTCTTGCTGAATCCAAGCCCAAATGTCACATTCTTCTTCTTATAATACCCAAAAATCAACATGAAAGGATTAAAAAGCAAATTGGAGGTTAGGGTTTTCTTGGAGGTTGAGAGAGTGTAATGGAGGCCGAGGGTGAGCAACCCTAGCCATCACATTCCCTTAAATAAGGGGTGCAAACCCTAGAGATTATGGTTTCTTATTAAACTGCCACCACGTCGTCGTGGTCATTTAAAACCCGCGATACAATGACCATTTCCACGTTATGGGATGCCTTTACCATGATGTGGCCCTACCCAAAATCCAAAAATATATTTAGTTTAAATACCTCCAAGAATCCAGATGTTACAACCTCATACCAACTAAGAAGGTTCAAAAAAACACCATTTGAAATGTGCAAAGATACTCGTCCCTCTCTTGCACGAATCAAAGTCTGGGGTTATGAGCCTTTTGAGACGTGCTAGACAAACTTGAACCCATATTAGAAAGGTTTTACTTCATTGGTTATCCCAAGAATTCTTTTGGATATTTGTTCTACAAGTCTATCGAGAACAAGATCCTTGTTGCTCGTAGGGCAGTTTTTCATGAGAGAGAACTAATATCACAAGAAACTAATAGGAGCTCAATCGATCTTGATGAGATTCAAGAGTTAACCAATAAAGAAACTGAAGTTGACATTAGTCCCTAATAAGAGTTTAAACAACCTGTTGAGGAATCTATTGTACTTCCACCACCATCTCGTAGATCTGATAAACAACGTCATCAACCTGAGTTTTATGGATTCCATATTACTCCAGAGGATGATAACCTATTAGGCAATAATGAGTCGCGTAGCTATCAGGAAGCCATGGCGAACCTAAAGGCTACAACATGGAAATAGGCGATAGACAGCGAGATTCAGTCCATGTATGTTAACCAAGTATGGAACTTGGTTGATCATACACCTAGTCTTAAAACCATTAGGTGTATATGGGTATTCAAGAAGAAGACTAAAATGGTTGAGAATGTACAAACTTATAAAGTTCAATTTGCCGTGAAGGGTTACACTCACACTCAAGGAATTGGTTACGAGGAAACTTTCTCGCTAGTAGCTATGGTTAAGTCTATTAATATACTACTTGTCATTGTTGCATATCATGATTATGAAATATAGAAAGTGGATGTAAAAACTGTTTTCCTTAATGGGAAAATGACTGAAGATGTTTACATGGCTCAACCATAAGGTTTTATACAGTTCAAGTCTCATAATATGGTATGTAATCTTGAGAAGTCCATTTATATACTTAAACAAGCTCCTCAAAAGGTGGAAAATTTGTTTCGATGAGAAAATCAAGGAGTTTGGTTTCGCACAAAATGAAGATGAACATTGTATGTATGTTAGATCTAGTGGGAAATTAGTTTTCTTTATTTTCCTGTATGTTGATGATATTTTACTAATAGGAAACGACATCCCGACACTTAATAGTGTAAAAGCATGGATTGGGAAAAGTTTTACTATGAAGAAATTGGGAGAAGTTGCCTACATACTTGGTATAAAGATATATAGGAATATATCTCTACGTTTAATAGGACTTTACCAAAACACATACTTAGATAAATGCTAAAGAAATTTAAGATGGAAGAATCTAAGAAGGGATTTGTACCTATTCAACATGGCATAGTTTTGAGCAAAAACGAATGTCTTAGTACTTGTGAAGAACTAGACAGAATAAGTCGAGTCTCATATTCTTTTGCTATAGGATCAATCATGTACACCATGATATGCACAAGGCCAAATGTCTCATAGGCCATTATTATTACGAGTCGTTATCTATCAATCCTGGTGAAAGTGATTTGACTGCATTCAAGAACATTCTGAAGTATCTTAGGAGCATTAAGGATATGTTCTTGATTTGTGGTGGTAAATGTAACATCTCGAAAAGTACAAAGAGATTTTTCATTTTTAAAATAGAATAACTAGTTAAATCCTTGCCTCAAAAAAACATTTAGTAACATTTGCATGATTGAAACCATACATTGTCAGAGTTAAATTTATAAAACTGCGGAAATGAACTTCTTCGATGCGTGTGTACAGTCCTGCCGAGATCTTCTCACAAACGACCTGCAAAATGTTTAATCCACAACTGTAAGCATAAAACTTAGTGATTTCCCTAGTATACCACATATTCCATCATACAACATTACATCCACACAAGATCTCAGCTCTAGCGTCGAGAAATCAAATCTCATATCCATAAACATATATCAAACATAATGGGCCCAACCCTAGGGAGTATACAAGCCGAAACCTAACTCCATTGCCAGATTCTCGACCCTGGTCTTACATACAAATGTTGTGATTCAACCATAGTATTTCCTATTATTGTTGTGATCCAACCACAGTCTTTCATATCAGTGGTGTGATCCAACTACATTATTTCCTATTAGTGATGTGGTCCAACCACAATATTTCATATTAGTGTTGTGATCTAACCACAATCTTTCATATCAGTCATAAAGTCATATGTAGTCAAGGATCAGATAGACAATCAAATATATGACCCACCCGAGAGCGAACAATCAGACAAGAACATCGCAATCAGGCATTAGACCAAGAGTTCTCAGGCTATCAAACATAAACTATGTAGAATCCAATCCATCACTATCACATAATCATGTAACATAAATACATAGAAAATAATAGCATGTTCATACCCTTAGCAACTAGCCTTCCCTAGTTCCCTACGATTAACCACTTCTCAATTAAGTCCTTCACTGGTTAGTCATACATAATCTTGATAACCGGTCTACCCCGATTATACTAAATAAACATAACCCCTAATAGTACCATACGATCAACAAGCAAAACCCTTTCAGTCTAGCATACAATGACATTAAATTTCCCTTACCACATATATATACAAATGAGTTATCTCAGCCACTAACATACTTGTGCTCTAACAAAACCTCTATCATATCATGCAAATAACATATAATAGGATACGTAGTATAGTGAGAAACTTACCTAAATACAATTGAAAGTACACATGCCTCGAATGCGATTCAACACCGGAGAAATCATGAGCACATACCACTTATTAACAATAAGAGTCTAATCTTTAGTCCAAAACTTATATCCTATCAAGTTTGACCAAAAAGCCAAAATAGTCAAAAGTCAATTGTATTGCATTACACTTAGCGTAGACATACCTAAGCTCAGACGCTTAGCATAGCTCATCTACGCTTAGCGTAGCCCTAAAATACAAAATAGTCGAATTCCTTCATCCATATGCTCAGCGTAGCACAATGCTATGCCCATCGTACATTTTTCATAGAACCGAATTTCCAGAAGTCCATTATACTAAAAAATGACTCATAAAAATCAAAACTTTATGGAAATGCATGTTGCATACATTTCCTACACCATTCTAGATCAAAAATGGTGAAAATATGACCTTGAACCCATACATGACACCAAAACAAGTCCAAACTCCAGATCTAAAAGATAGAAAACTCCAAGGATATTCAACAATGATAAAGTTGCAAGCTTTATCCAAAGTTCTTCCTTGAACTCCAACCAAAACCTCAAAAAGGGACTCAAAGACCATAATATGAAAGATCTAGAAAGCTTAATTCATAAAACTGGGAGCTTGATGACTTACAAAGGCCCTTAAGATGCACAAGAAGTTGGATCCTTATGGAAACATTCACTCAAGCTCCAAAGAATGATAAACTTCCTTGAGCACTCCCAAAATGGAACCTACAACAAGCAAAAGGATGGTGGAGAGGGAAATGGAGGCTAGGGTTTCGTTCTTTAGAAGATAAAGGTTGATCCTTAGAAACCCTAAAAGTTACAGATGCTTAAATAGTGCCCAAATCCGGAATCTAGGATTTTTCTACAAACGGTAGAGCTAAGCTTAGCGTAGGCATACCTAAGCTCAACGTAGACATACGCTCGACATAGCTCCCCTACACTCAACATAGGATCAGAATTTGAAATCCATCATTTTATAATAACAAAGGGCCTATTTGAAAATGGATGTTATAGTAAATATGAGCTAAGCGTCAAAGGATATATGGATGCAAGTTTATGAACTGACAACGATAACTCAAGATCTTAGTCTGGGTTTGTGTTTACATTAAATAGAGGAGTGGTAACTTGGATAAGTTTATTATTTATACAACTACAAAGTTAGAGTACATTGCAACAAACGAAGCGCCTAAAGAAGTAGTGTGGCTAAAGAACTTCATCAACAATCTAGGTATTGTTCCAAGCATAGTTAAACCAGTTGAGATCTTATGTGATAATGAGGGTGCAACTGCCTTAACTAAAGAACCTCAAGATCATAAGCGCACAAGGCATATTAAAAGAAAGTCCATATTATTAGAAAGCTAGTTGAAAATGGAGACATTATCGTGAGTCGGGTTCCATCTGAAGACAATCTAACAGATCCACTCACCAAACCATTGTCACAGATTAAGCATGATGCTCATACTAGTTTTATTGGCATTATATGTGCTAGTAAATTGGTTTGATAACACAATTTGTAGTTTGATCTCCTTTGGGAATTTTTGGATATTTTCAAATTAGTATTTATTTATAATAATATAATAATAATGCTCATAATATATGTGTCCTATTTTTGCATGTTTAGAACCCCTTCCAGAATAATTTATTATTCAAACAGTCCACAATCAATCCTACCCTTGGAAGATGATAGTGAACTAAGATTGGCATAGTATTGGTAGATTGTTCATAGGGATGAACATAGCAAAGCGCTGCGACCAATACTGATGAGTACTTAAAAATGATGATTTTAAGTATTGGAGTAACCACTCTTAAATATTACACCATGGATAATGTCATGAGTAAATTAATACAACTAAATTTTCATATTCTTCAAATAGAGATGCATGAGGTTTTGTTCTACAATTTATTGTTCCTTGGTTTTTCCCAACATTGTCCATAATTGGCATCTATATAGGGTTTGACTAGGTATTTCATGAAGAATAGTACTAACCTATTGTAACACTTGAATTAGGTATCTTTATATTTAACCTTCCTTATTTAAAGCATTGAAATGTTGGTCCTTGTAGCTAGTACGCGGGGTGTACCACAGAGTATGCTTGGCGTACTAGTTGAGATATGAATGCGGGCATCGACCACATACACTGGGCATATGTGGGTTACGCTAGCTAGGGGAAAACCCTAATTTTTAGGGTTTGTGCCCTATTTAAGCTTCATTAACCCACCTCCTGGACATTTTAGACCAACCTCCACCCTTTGAAAACCCTAATTCATCCTTTTTACTTGTGTGGTGCTCTTGTGCTCTTGCTTTGAACTTTGGTGGGTTTTGTGCATCTTGAAGTGGTAGAAGAAGAGGTTTGAAGACTCATTACTTGGAGGAGAGATTAGAGATCCAAATTTAGCTCCATTATTTAGTGACTTTTGAGGTATAAAGTCCATACCTTTTCTACTCTTTGCATTGATCTACTCTTTAGCTTGTTTATGGTTATTTTAGTCCCTTTTGGTTGGTCTTGATGAGGTAAGGCCATTTTAGAAGCTAAACCTTGTAGATTTGGACGTTTTAAGGGTCCCTTAAGCAAAAAAAATGCAATCTTTATGGTATTTATGGACTCATGAGTGTGTTAAGTCATTTGTTAAGCTCTTTTGAGCTCTAAGAGCCTCATTAAGCCATGCGTGCATGTAAAGTTGCCAAGTTTATGTGATAAACCATCTTAAGGAAGTCAGATTTGAGTGTTGGTTGAAGTATTAATCAATTAAGGGTTGAATAATAGAAGTTGGCCAAGCTGGGAGTACGTTCGGCGTACAAGCCGGTACGCTATGCGTACAAGCCCCAAAGTGAGTATGCTAATCATACGAGTTGAGTACACCCGCATACTCAGCAGATGGGATTCAGACTCTTAGGCTCTCAGTTTTGGGCCATGTTTGGACTTAGGTGATTAGGGCCTTTTTGGGCCATCAGGTTTTAGTTGGGCTGATGTTTTATTTTAGGTGCACTTGGATGAAGGCCCACAAAGGGACTTGGGCTCAATTTGGAAAATTGGGCCATATTTGGGCTTTAGGGTGACCATTTTGAAATTGGGCCTTCTAGGGTAGTTGGTTGGGCCTTAGTCTTGGACTAAGCTAGGTAAAAGGTAAAATAGTATTTTTACCCTAATTAACACTGATGGTATGGATTGGAATCCAATTATTAATTGGATGTTATTGGTATTAATAGCTCGGGGATTTGTCAGACCAGCAGCCAAAGATTTATCAGTGTGATTCAGCAGTTCTAGGTGAATCTTCCTCATTGTGCTTAGTGGGTTGAAAGTACATATGTTGACCCATGGTTTGTTATGTTAGGGTTCTTGATATGTGCATAATTAGTTAATTATTTAACATATATTCTTAGTTATTTTTGGTTAGTTATGAGAATAATATGGACAAAAGGTACTTAAAATGCTTTGAATTGTGTTTTCAGTCCAAAAGATATGCTTGGAGGCAAAAAGGAGAAAAGGGAAAGCAAGTGAAGGTTAAAGGGTGAAAAGGAAGACCTACTCGGCGAGTATCTCGACCTTACTCGGCGAGTACACGATGAGATGCCAGGAGATATGTACGACTGCTGATTTAGAGACGGATAAGTATTGACCTACTCGGCGAGTTGATTCTCCTACTCGCCGAGTATCCTCTGTTTTGAGATATCTTTAAAAGACGAATCCTTATCACATGGGACAGAACCCCTGGCGAATTTTGAAGAATTAGCTGCGACTAAAAGGTTCAGAAGGCGCTGGAGAACCCTAAGCTTCAAGAGTTGGAAGAATTCAAGTAATTAGGTTGATTCTACTTCTTAGACTTAGGAATTCAACATGTTTGCTTTCATAAACTTTGTTTTTATGCTTGTTTCTACTGCAACTATGAGCTAAACTCGTTTTTGTTTCTGTTTGGGGAATATCAAAGAACTCCTATGGTTTAATTATTAAATTTTGTTTAATTGTCTATTGGTGATTTATTAAATTAAGTTTGTTAAAGAACCTTATGTGTTAATCACTACTATTTTCTGTTAATTGGAAGGCAATTAGGTTGCATGAACATCACTTAATTGTTAACCTCATATGTCTATGTGAATGCTAAAACGTATGCTTGGAAGTAATGATTATGAAACTAAGATTAATAAGAAAATAGGAAGATTAATGTGTGAGCTTGTTGAGAAACCATTAACAAGAGGTTAATTGAATTAATAACTTAATTGACCATTACAAATCTTATTTAATCCAAATAATTAATCTAGGGAATTAATTAGTTTAAACACTTGATCAACGCTTAAATTAGTTAATTGTCTAAGGGTTAGGAGTAATGAACATGAACCTAACTACTATCATTGGTAACCAATAGCAATTAATCTACCTTAACTTAAATAACCATAGGAGTGAATTGATTGAACCTAAATAGAAACATCTTTATCAAATTTGGTGAATAGTTGTTGATTTAGTTAATTAGTTAAATTTAGTTTGTTTAAGTTTCTAGTCTTGCAAAACTAGAGAAAAACCATTTACTTTTATTATTTGTTTTAGTTAAAATTAGCTATTAGTTTAATTTCCGTTCCCTGAGTTCGATACCTTACTTATCAATCTATACCACTTAAAGACAGGTTCACTGCCTTTGTGTGTTCAAATTATTAATAAAAAGTAGGGATAAAACTAGTTGAATTTACACACATCAAGTTTTTGGCGCCGTTGCCGGGGAACGGTTCTAAATAATTAAGCTAATTCCTAATTTTTTCGATCCTTTGTGTGAGTTTACTTGCATAAAGTTCATTTATTGCAATTTAGTAACTAGTAATTAGGTTTTAGTATCTGTTTTAGTTAGGTTAAAAACTTAGAATTTTTTTTGAAAACTCACTGATACTCGCTGAGTGCACTCGCACCTACTCGGCGAGTAACAGCTTATTTAGAAATTTTTTCTTTTATTTGTTTACAATCTTTTTGTTCTTTTTACGCTTTTATTTGATTAATTTCAGGACTTTCATGACCAGAGGAGCAAACACACCACTGGTACCCCCGTTTGAAGACCCCGAATCCGAATTGAAAAGAAACAAAGGGAAGGACGTGGAGAGTTCAAGCACACCAAAGAAATCACCATTGTCTAACTTGAAGACTGTTTTCGGGAAAAAGAAGAGCAGCAAATCAGGAGCTTCAAGCGCTTCCTTAATAATTGAAGAGCCAATTCAAGAAGAGATTAGATACGAAACCGAGGAAGAAGACGAGGCAACTTACGAACAAGACACCGAATCGGAAGAAGAGTTAGCGTTCACTATGGCTAACATTGATGAAATTCCCATGGGAGAATGGAAGAAGAGGATGCGCGACGACCATGGCCCGGGACTTGTGCAACCCGCAATTCCCGCAACTGCCACCTTCGAGCTAAAAGGTCATATCCTAGCTTCACTCAAGGAAATACCTTTCTACGGGAAAGATCATGAAGATGCCTACAAACATTTGGATGAAGTAAATGATGTTGCTGATTACTTCAACATTCCAAATGTCACCCGAGAAACTCAGCTGCTTCGGATGCTTCCAGTAACCTTCAAGGGTGCTGCTAAAGACTGGCTCAAATCACTTCCTCCCGGGTCAGTCACTACTTGGGCCAGAATGAAGGAAGAATTTATAGATCACTTTTGCCCACCATCAAAGATAGCCAAGCTCAAGAAGGCCATTGCAAATTTTGAACAACAAGCTGGAGAGTCGTTATATGAAGCATGGGAGAGGTACAAAAGTCTGCTACGAAATTGCCCACACCATGATCTAAATAGCCAACAAGAAGTGTCCATCTTTTATGATGGAGTCAATGTCACGACCCGGCAGCTGCTAGACTCACAAGGCCCACTTACAAAGAAACCACCCCCGGTGATCAAAGAATTAATTGAAGAATTCTCTAAACACTCTAGAGAATACCACAACCCAAGGAATGATGTCACGAGGGGAGCCGCGTACGCTGCTACTGAAGATTTATCCGCGGTCATGGCCATGTTAAAAACCATGGATAGAAGAATGGACAAAATGGATCAAACCATCCATGCCATACGGGTGGGTTGCGAGAATTGTAATGGACCTCACCTCACTAGAGATTGTGATTTGGATGAGCACGGCAACAAAAAGGCACAAGTAAACTATTCGAGTGGTGACCGGTATGATGAAGATTGGCGAAAACAAAAGAAGGAGTGGTTGCCTTACGAAGAGTACAAGAAGGCCAAGGAGGAGAAGTATAGACAAAAAGGGAGAGGATTCTACCAAAAAGAGGAACCGGTGCAAGAGAAGAAGCCAAGCTTGGAAGAGATGCTAACTAAATTTGTGGCTGCTTCCGAGAAAAGACACAGTGACCACGATGCTGCTATCCAAGAAACAAGAACAATGCTCAGGAACCAGCAAGCATCCATCCATAATATAGAAACTCAGCTTGGGCAACTCGCTCAACAACTAAACCAAAGGTCACCGGGTGAGCTTCCTAGCAAAACCGAGAACAACCCACGAGGCGCGCAAGTGAACATTATTACCACAAGAAGTGGGAAGGTTATTACTCCCCTGGCCCCCATTCGTACTGAAGCGAATAAGGACTCACAGAAGGAAGGAACGGAAGCACAAGCTGAAAACCCACATTCACAATCTGAGAGCCCTACTCGCCGAGTAGGACCGATGGACTCGGCGAGTACATCTGAAAAAACGAATGATCAGCCACCCTTGAAACCATACCAGCCTCCAATGCCGTACCCAGCCCGAGCCAAGAAGGAGAAGCAGGAAGAGGAGTATCAGAAGTTCCTTGATCATATTAAAACTCTTCAAATAAACATTCCTTTCATCGAAGCCGTCATGCAAATGCCCAAGTACGCAAAGTTCCTTAAGGAACTCCTCACTAATAGAAGAAAGATGGAAGAGGTGCAGAAAGTAGTATTGAATGAGAATTGCTCCGCCGCCATGCTAAACAAATTACCAAAGAAGAAGGGTGATCCGGGGAGCTTAACTCTACCTTGCCAATTTGGCAACTTGGCCACCATTCATGCTTTAGCTGATTCTGGAGCGAGTGTGAACCTTATGCCATACTCATTCTTCAAAAAGCTGGACCTCCCGGAGCCAAGGCCAATTCGGATGGCCATTCATTTGGCAAACAAGACGGTCACTTTTCCAAGAGGCATATGTGAAGATTTACTAGTGAAAGTAGACAAATTTGTCTTCCCGGCTGACTTCATCATCCTAGACATGGAGGCGGATCCGCAAGTACCAATCATCCTTGGAAGACCCTTCCTCAACACCGCTAGCGCCATCGTAGACATGAGAGATTCAAAGCTCACATTGCGAGTTGGGGACGACTCAGTAACATTCGGGGTAGACCAAGCCATGAAGTACTCAAGGAGCAGTGACGACACGGCGTTCTCAATCGACATGCTTGACGAGTTATTGGAAGAAGACATACCTGAAGATTCCAGCAAGTTTGTAGCTTTGGAAGAAGTGTTTGATCCAGAAAAAGACTTATTAGAGATTGAAAGACTGTTGGAGGAAGCAGAGTATGAAGAACTAAAAAACCAAGCTGAAAGCCCTACTCGCCGAGTAGACCCGATCTACTCGCCGAGTACACCTGAAGAAAAGTCAGCAGTCGCGAATGCCGCCATGAACTCGCCGAGTACCATACCTGCACTCGGCGAGTCCGCTACTATGCACACTAAATTGGAGCTCAAAACACTGCCTAACCATCTGGAATACGCCTTTCTGGAAGAAGGAAATCAGAAGCCAGTGATTATAGCCTCAGATCTCTCCAAGATAGAAAAGGAAGAGCTTGTACGGGTATTGAAAAAAAGGAAAAGAGCCATCGCATGGAGCATCTCCGACATAAAGGGAATAAGTCCATCCTACTGCTCTCACAAAATAAACTTAGAAGAAGGAGCCAGGCCGGTGGTGCAACATCAAAGAAGATTAAACCCGAACATGCAAGAAGTCGTCAAGAAGGAGGTGGTAAAGCTTTTGGATGCAGGAATCATCTACTCCATCTCCGATAGCCCATGGGTGAGTCCGGTCCAGGTGGTGCCCAAGAAAGGAGGAATGACGGTCATTACCAACGAGAAGAACGAGTTAATTCCAACGCGAACGGTAACCGGTTGGCGAGTGTGCATCGATTATCGCAAGCTAAACGATGCCACTCGCAAAGACAATTTTCCCCTTCCTTTCATAGACCAAATGTTAGAGAGACTCTCGGGCCATAGCTACTATTGCTTCTTAGACGGGTTTTCCGGGTATTTCCAAATACCCATAGACCCAATGGACCAAGAAAAGACCACCTTTACATGCCCCAGTGGGACCTTCGCCTATAGACGCATATGCAATGCACCTGTGACATTTCAAAGGTGCATGACCGCCATATTCCATGATATGGTGGAAAAATTCATGGAGGTCTTTATGGATGACTTCTCTGTATTTGAATCTTCTTTTAATGACTGCCTCACAAATCTTGACTCGATGCTTGCTAGATGTGAGAAAACCGACTTGGTCCTAAATTGGGAAAAGTGTCATTTCATGGTCAAGGAGGGTATAGTATTGGGACATAAAGTCTCTAAAAAGGGAATTGAGGTGGATCGGGCAAAGATAGACACCATCGCTAAATTACCCCCGCCAACTAATGTGAAGGGCATTAGAAGCTTTTTGGGACACGCAGGTTTTTACCGGCGTTTTATTAAAGATTTTTCCAAAATTACGAAACCTCTAACACAATTATTATTAAAAGATGCACCCTTTAATTTCACTAAAGAGTGTTTAGAGGCATTTGACTTCTTAAAAGAAAAATTAACTAATGCCCCAATCATTATAGCACCAAATTGGAACTTACCCTTCGAGATCATGTGTGATGCTAGTGACTATGCACTAGGAGCGGTCCTTGAACAAAGGGTTGATAAGCATTTCCAACCCATTTATTATGCAAGCAAGACCTTGAATCCTGCCCAAGAGAATTATACTACTACTGAAAAAGAACTGTTAGCCGTAGTTTACGCTTTTGATAAATTTCGCCCTTATTTGGTTTTATCTAAAACCACTGTTTTTACTGACCACTCGGCTATCAAGTATTTGTTTTCCAAACAGGATGCCAAGCCAAGACTAATACGATGGGTGCTTCTTCTTCAAGAATTCGACATAGAGATACGAGATAAGAAAGGAATGGAGAATGTAGCGGCCGATCATTTATCTAGGCTCGAGAACCCGGCATTGCAAGAAGATAAGGATGGAGACGACTTCCCGGATGAATACATTATGGTGTCCGTGGGAGAGGAGCCATGGTTCGCGGATATAGCTAACTATTTAGCTACCAATTACGTCCCGAAGGATTATAGTAGTCAGCAAAAGAAGAAATTCTTTTCAGAGATCAAATATTACTTTTGGGACGATCCATACCTCTTCCGAAGCTGCGCGGACGGGATTATAAGAAGATGTGTGTTCGGAAAGGAGAGTCGAAAAATACTAGAGCAATGCCATAGCGGACCCACGGGAGGACATCATGGAGCACACTATACCGCGAAGAAGATCTTTGACATTGGGTTCTATTGGCCTACAATCTTCAAAGATGCAGCCCAATATGTCAAAGAATGTGATGCTTGCCAAAGGGTGGGAAACATTTCCTCCCGTAATGAAATGCCACAACATAGCATTCAAGTGTGCGAGGTGTTCGACGTGTGAGGCATAGACTTCATGGGGCCATTCCCCACATCCAAAGGAAACAAGTACATTCTAGTGGCGGTGGATTATGTGTCAAAATGGGCGGAGGCGCAGGCTTTACCTACAAATGACGGACGGGTAGTGGTACGGTTCTTGAAAAGACTATTCTCCCGGTTTGGTGTTCCAAAGGCCCTAATTAGTGACCGTGGTACACACTTTGCCAATGATCAATTGGACAAGGTGCTCAAGAAATATGGGGTGACCCATAAGTTCTCCACATCATACCACCCACAAACGAGTGGGCAAACGGAAGTTACCAATCGAGCTTTGAAGCGTATCTTGGAGAAGTCGGTGGGAAGCAATCGCAAGGAATGGTCGGATAAATTGGATGACGCGCTATGGGCATTTCGTACCGCTTTCAAAACACCTATTGGTACTACACCATATAGGTTAGTTTATGGAAAGCAATGCCATTTACCGGTTGAAATCGAGCACAAGGCATATTGGGCGCTAAAAAGATGTAACTTTGACATGGAAGAATTGAAGACCAACCGCTTAATGCAAATGAATGCCCTTGAAGAACTACGAAATGAGGCCTATTCTAGCTCGTGGCTTTATAAAGAAAAGACCAAGAGATGGCATGACCAAAGAATCAAAAGCAAAGACATCCATGAAGGCCAAAAAGTACTACTCTTCAATTCCCGCCTAAAACTCTTCTCGGGTAAACTTAAATCAAGGTGGGATGGTCCATTTGTGGTCAAGACGGTGTTTCCTCATGGGGCTATTGAATTGATCTCGAGAGATGGCACGCCATTTAAAGTCAATGGCCATCGAGTGAAGAAATATGAAGAAGGAGTCCCCCGCAATGAAGGAATGGAGGAGCTCCTGCTGTGCGGAATCGCAAAAACATAGAAGGGGCGGAGTCCAGCTAATGACTCCATCAAAAGAAGCGCTTCTCGGGAGGCAACCCGAGTTTCACGTTTGCATTTTCTTTCCCTTTCTTTATTTTTCGTATTGTTTTTTTTCATTTCTCTTCATTCATTCTACTTCTCTAAGTGCTTGATGACAAGCTCTACTGAAAGTGTGGGGTGGAAAGGCTAAAATAAAGGAATTCACATAGTAAAATTGGCAAAAACTTAAAATTTTTTCAATCTGAGACATATACTCGGCGAGTATATCGGCTATACTCGGCGAGTAAATGTTCGTATGCAGCCAAAACTTCATAACACGCGTCCGTACTCGGCGAGTATATCCATTATACTCGGCGAGTAGACGGTTTAAACCCAGTAAAATAAATCTGTAAAAATTGCTTTTGTTCAACACTTCACCCCCATACTCGCCGAGCACTCTCTCTCAGCCGCCTCTCAAGAAGTTCTTCAAGATCTAGTCAATTTTCTTCCAATTTCTCTTAATTCAAGCACCAAGGTAACATTTTTACTCTTTAATTTCATGAAAGGTCCAATCTTTGCCACCTATTTCCCCATATTTGGGAGATTTTCAGATTTGGGGAGTTTTTCACAATTTTTAGGGCTTTGATTTACTCATGAATTAGAGGTTATTTGGTGTAATTTATTCAACATATGTGGTTAGATACACAATTACGACAAACCCCTATGGATAAATTGGACTAATTCGCAGATTACACAAATCTGATTTCGATCTGTCCGAGTGTTCATACTACTCGGCGAGTATGCTCGCGTACTCAGCGAGTAGGTCCCACAAAGATGACAAATTTTTCTGTTTTAATTATGGGGTGTTGTTTGTTGTTGTGTTTTTGTTATGTTTATACAGGGAGCATGGCAAGGAGAGGACAATCATCAAGAGGAGGAGGCCGTGGTGATATGTCATGGTTATCTTTTCAACACATCACCTCCAAATCCTCAAAAACCAGAGCTTTAAACAGATTGGAAGCTTTGCGACAAAAGGAAATTCATTTGCCCACTGCAGTAGATTGGGGATGGTTGGGCAATGTCGGCTTGGAAGAGGAACTCACCCCATATTTAGTGAAAGATTGTAATTTGGGTTATGCCAACATCACTTGTGATGGTTGGTTGCAATTGTTCAAGATTCAAGAGCCAGTATACGCAGAGTTGTGTTGGGAGTTCTTCGCTACCATCTCATTCCGAGGTGGTAGTGAGTTTTACAATCCAAACACGATCTCGTTTTCTTTGGGTGGGGAGCTGCATCAATGCAGCATGGTTGAGTTCTCTTGGCGGTTGGGCATCTACGATCAAGATATGGTGATGACGGATTACTTTGAAGCCTTCTTGGAGAATACCTACAAAGAACTTCCCGAGGAAGTGGTGGCATCGACATGGTGGAGTACAATTGCTAACCGAGTTTACATACCTTCTACTGCTCAAGAAGGTCATATCCGTTCTCCGATCCACCGACTCCTTCACCGGTTCATTGCAAGCACGATCAACATGCGGAAGGATGGGGATAAAGTTCCCACACTTGATATTTTTTACTTGTGGAGTATCATCACTCCCGACGTCTTCTGCAACCTCCCGTATTTCATTGCCAAATTTCTTGCGGAGGGGGCGGTTAAGGAGAAAATAAACTCGAAGATAAATAGGGGCATGTTCATTACTCGGCTTGCGAAATCGTTTGGGATATTGGATTTTCCGCAAGCTCAAGCGTTGACGATTATCCACCCTCCTCCGTTTAACACTGCACTTTATAGGAGGGCTCGGATAGTGGAGAAATTTGGTGATTCCTTTACTATCCCAAATGAGGATGAGCCGGCGGTCCCCGAGGAGCCGGGAAGGCGGGTTCGGCCGAGGAACGAGCGGGTACGAGAAGACCCACCGGTGATTCCGGTGGAGGATAACGAGGGGTGGAATCAATTGGAGTATAGGCGATACTTGGATGATATAGGGCAAGGAGTCAATTACACCAATCAATCCTTCGACTATCTTTTCCAACAAATGCATATTGCCCCGCGGCCGGGACCCGGTTATCCATACATTATGAATTGGGACGAACGGATGCAACGAAGGGGTGGAGAAGGAGGTAGTGGAGCTGGAGGAGCCGGGATGGACGAGGAGGAATGAAGATTTTATTGTTATTTGTTTTGTTTGTTTGTGATGTTTGTTTTAAAAACAATTGTGAACATGTGAACTTGGTGAAGTGGTTTGAATTTTAGTGTTACTGTTAGTTTTCTTTTCAGGTATTGAAGCTAGGATGCATGCTATTTAGGAATGGTCAAGCGAGGAATGAGAGCCTTTAGGAATGCTTATGGAGTTTTGTTCTTAGGATCGAGTCCGTACGAATCGAGATTTATTAAAGTGTTGCTGTTTAGAAAATTCTTGGAGAGTGCGTTTATATTTGCATGACAACACTAGAGTAAAGAGAGCCAGCATTTAGAAAACTTTTGGAATTATGCTCTACTCGCTGAGTGCACTAATACTACTCGGCGAGTAAATCTGCTTCTGCACGAACTGCTTGTCCGACACCTTCTACTCGCCGAGTTTACTCGCCTACTCGCCGAGTAGCCTGCTGCAGGAGGATTTATTGACTCATTCTGGTTATTGTTTATGCGCCATTCATACATTCTTTATGCACTACTACTGAGACTTGTGCAACAACCAATTTTCCTTGGAGTTTTCGAGCTATCAACCACACGAGACATATGACACCCGTGCCATGGATGAGCTGTTCCCATGGTTAAAGTCACTAGAAGATGGAGTTGAAGACGAGAGTGAGAGTGTCAACCTAGCGACTGCTACCCCAGGGGAGTTTGTTCCAACTTTCTCTCTATTTGCATTTTTTTTAGTTGTTATAATATGCAATGAGGGCATTGCATAAAATAAGTGTGGGGTAGGGGGTTAGTCACATCCTAGAACACTTAGAATCTTAATTTAGGCTAATAATTTTTAAATTTGTTGAATATTTAAAATGCTTAGGTCTTAAATTAGAAAATTTTGGTAAAAAATTAGGATTCCATGTTAGAATTATGTTGATAATTGCATGAAAACCCAAATGTTTAGTTGAGCCTATATACGTTCTAGTGCATTTGTGGCTTCCTTATTTCAGTGAAATCATGAGACAAAAACACGACCCTGCTCAGCCTGAGGGATGCAATATGTTTAGCAGCCTAAACCTGAAATGTATCCAGGAAGATTTTTATCATTAGCCAATAAAGGTTGAGATTGAGCGCCCCTGCTTAAGCATGTAGGGATGTGAGTGAAAAAAAGTGAGGAATACATGTAAAATAAAAAAAAAAGAGAGAATTACAAGAAAAAGTTTGAAGAATTTTTGGAGCATCAAAGTCCAATATCAAATATGAAGATCAAAAATTCAAAGAAATTCAAAAAGTTGAAGATACCAAAAATCAAACAACAAAGGTGGTGAATTCAAAGAAATCAAAGATCAAATATCAAGCAAGTGAAGAATTCCAAAGAGCTCCAATGTGGTATCATAAATTGTAATTGTCTAGATTATGTATGCTTGGGTTGCTCAATTAAAAATACCTTGAGGGTAAAGAGGTTTTCTGAGGATGGATTCGGAGGGTTGCATAAAATGAGCATAGTTCGGGGTGAGTGGGCGAATGTTTATGAGGATTGTGAGTATTTGAAGTATGGGGGGTTTTTAGGAATTAGACACAAATGCATGCGTTGCGGTCTTGGCATAATGGCTGGGAAGGATTGGAGTTATTAATGTGATTTTAATGTGTTTAAAATATAGTTTTGCTTGGGGGCAAGCAAAAGTCAAGTGTGGGGTATTTTGATATGTGCATAATTAGTTAATTATTTAACATATATTCTTAGTTATTTTTGGTTAGTTATGAGAATAATATGGACAAAAGGTACTTAAAATGCTTTGAATTTCGTTTTCAGTCCAAAAGATATGCTTGGAGGCAAAAAGGAGAAAAGGGAAAACAAGTGAAGGTTAAAGGGTGAAAAGGAAGACCTACTCGGCGAGTATCTCGACCTTACTCGGCGAGTACACGATGAGATGCCAGGAGATATGTACGACTGCTGATTTAGAGACGGATAAGTATTGACCTACTCGGCGAGTTGATTCTCCTACTCGCCGAGTATCCTCTGTTTTGAGATATCTTTAAAAGACGAATCCTTATCACATGGGACAGAACCCCTGGCGAATTTTGAAGAATTAGCTGCGACTAAAAGGTTCAGAAGGCGCTGGAGAACCCTAAGCTTCAAGAGTTGGAAGAATTCAAGTAATTAGGTTGATTCTACTTCTTAGACTTAGGAATTCAACATGTTTGCTTTCATAAACTTTGTTTTTATGCTTGTTTCTACTGCAACTATGAGCTAAACTCGTTTTTGTTTCTGTTTGGGGAATATCAAAGAACTCTTATGGTTTAATTATTAAATTTTGTTTAATTGTCTATTGGTGATTTATTAAATTAAGTTTGTTAAAGAACCTTATGTGTTAATCACTACTATTTTCTGTTAATTGGAAGGCAATTAGGTTGCATGAACATCACTTAATTGTTAACCTCATATGTCTATGTGAATGCTAAAACGTATGCTTGGAAGTAATGATTATGAAACTAAGATTAATAAGAAAATAGGAAGATTAATGTGTGAGCTTGTTGAGAAACCATTAACAAGAGGTTAATTGAATTAATAACTTAATTGACCATTACAAATCTTATTTAATCCAAATAATTAATCTAGGGAATTAATTAGTTTAAACACTTGATCAACGCTTAAATTAGTTAATTGTCTAAGGGTTAGGAGTAATGAACATGAACCTAACTACTATCATTGGTAACCAATAGCAATTAATCTACCTTAACTTAAATAACCATAGGAGTGAATTGATTGAACCTAAATAGAAACATCTTTATCAAATTTGGTGAATAGTTGTTGCTTTAGTTAATTAGTTAAATTTAGTTTGTTTAAGTTTCTAGTCTTGCAAAACTTGAGAAAAACCATTTACTTTTATTATTTGTTTTAGTTAAAATTAGCTATTAGTTTAATTTCCGTTCCCTGAGTTCGATACCTTACTTATCAATCTATACCACTTAAAGACAGGTTCACTGCCTTTGTGTGTTCAAATTATTAATAAAAAGTAGGGATAAAACTAGTTGAATTTACACACATCAGTTCTAGATGTCTACATGACTCTTGCATGTGTATGTATGCTTCAAGGGCGGGGCCCAATAGGTCATCTATATGCCATTACCTGTTTTACTTATATGTTTGTATGTTGGGCGGGGCCTATTGTGAGAGTTAGGGTGGGGCCCGTTATACTCAGTGATCAGGGCTTTTTATGTGAGTTAGGGCGAGGCCCATTATACTTAGTGGGTGGAGCCCATTATATGTTTGATATGTGTGGTATGTGGTGTTTTGGGGGAAACTCACTAAGCTTCATGCTTATGGTTTTCAGTTTATGTTTCATGTACTTCTAGTGTAAAAGAGAAGAGCTCGAGGATGATTGCAGTACACACACGATATAGTTCTGCATTTTCATGACAACTCTGATAAATTATGATGTTTTGATACATTTGATCTTTTTGAGAATTATGTTGATGTTTTGGGATAATGTTTTATTAATTGAAAAATGAAAATTTTGGGTCTTATTTTTGGGAAGTTACACCTATGTAGTTAAATTTTATTTGATCCTTCTGACAAAAATGGAGAAGTAGATACCTATGGACCCCTCATTGATTTGGTGTTGACAACACATGCTTGGCCAAGCTGAGACTGAATAGAATAGATTCGACAGTCAGTTTGAAAGGTCAACACAATTCAGTAGAGGGGAAACATAATCTTGAACTATGAGATTGACCGTTGATCCATGTCTCTAGGCATAATACGATATGAGATTGACCGTTGATCCATAACATAATTTTGGGTCTTATTTTTGGGACGTTACACCTATGTAGTTAAATTTTATTTGATCCTTCTGACAAAAATGGAGAAGTAGATAGCTATGGACCCCTCATTGATTTGGTGTTGACAACACATGCTTGGCCAAGCTGAGACTGAATAGAATAGATTCGACAGTTAGTTTGAAAGGTCAACACAATTCAGTAGAGGGGAAACATAATCTTGAACTATGAGATTGACCATTGATCCATGTCTCTAGGCATAATAAGATATCATGACGATCAAAGGAATTTGAAGTTATTAGTCTTAGGGATGTTTATAGCAAAGTTGTTATAAGTATAATAGTTGCATTAGATTGTCACTCATTACTTTTCTAGTAAGTATTAGAATGAGAAATTGTTGACGTCTAAGTGCAAGTGGGAGTTGATGAAGATTAATGCTCATAGCCATAACAAAGCCCAATGACATTACTATAAATAACAGTGTCCCTTTGGGTTACACGGAAGAACAAAAATAATCATATATGAAAATATATTTATTTGAGGGACTTGTTATGTTAATTAATTAATAGTAAATAAATAGAATATGGAATATTACATAATGATTTGAATGCCATAGATAATTACTATTATATTTAGTATTTATCTTTAGGGTTTCAAATCACTTCCATATAAATAGAGGGCTTCAAATCCAATTTTGACACTTGTGAGATATACATCTAAGCTACAAAAGTTTGTAATACTCAAAACCCTAAAGAATCTTTAATCATCGTTCTTACATCATGAACGAAGAACAAAATCGATGTTTTGATTCTATTTAAGTTTGAAGTTTGAGGATCACTTGGATCTGCTTCTTGTTTGCATCTTGGGTGCGATCACAAAAGAGAAACTCTCCTTTGGGTACTCTAGTTCATTCAATTGGCTCAACAAAAGAAGAAACCAACTAATAAATCCAAGGTTTGTTTTCTATAGAGGTCTACTAAGTTGCATAGAGTAGTGAGTTTAGATCCTTTAGATTTCGAGTTTAGATTAGATTTTTTTTATTGTTTATGTTGCCTTATGTTTGATCTAACGAGGCCCGTAACCCATCAATAATGTCACTAAAATGTCTAATTTTACGTATTAACATCTGATAAATTGCACGAATGATCCATATGATTTGGGGTAATCTGTGTGCTTGGTCCCTAAATCTTTCAATATAATGATATATTTTTATTTTGTTAATTCTTTTTTTATTTAGTTCATTTATTATTTAATAAAACTAATTATAAACAATTGTAGTGTACCCACCTACCTTAATCTCTTTCCCTTGCCCCACTGGACAAATACTATTGAGTTTCTCAGAAATAACACCGGTCACCATCTCCGGCCACATATTTGGTACCAAAGAAATCACCGTAAACTCAACACAGATGACCTAATATTCAACCAAAATCAAATATGAACTTCAAATCTAAATACAAAGTCGGAACCCGGGACTCAAATATAAATCCAAAATCAAGTATGTAGCTCAAAATCAAATCCAAAAACCAAAATACCTTAGGCAAAAACTACAAATATAATCCAGATTCAAAAATCCTTAATAACACCATATTCAAACTGATTAAGTAAAAACAAACCTAGAAAATCAATATACAAAAAATTATATAGAGATGTGGAGGAACAGGTCATCAAATCTTGTAGGTCTTCAAATATTCAACCAATAACAAACCTGCAAGTTGACCCTAGCCTCCATAGTTAGTAAACAATTTGCAGAGAGAAATAAAGGAAAGGTTGAGGTTATTTCAGTTTTGGTTGCATAAGGTGCTTGATCGTGTAGGTATTTAAACCAAGCAAGCTTCAAGTGATGTTTCTAGTGGTGTTTTGATGTTGTGATCTGTAGTCGGAGTCGTCCTAATTACTTCCAAGAGTCGTCATAATTTCTTCTCGTGGGTATTGGAGGTTCAAGGCTCATCATATGATAGAGGAGGTAGAGGTACAAGTCATAAATTAATGGTTTTCAGCAGAGTAGAGAGGCAAGGGAATAAGAGAAAGGTTGAATGATCTTGTATGCTCAAGAATCATATTAAAGTGATATTGCTAACTAACATATGATGCTAATGGATCACACTAACAATTGGAAATTATTTATTTCTTTGAAGTAATAATTTTCATTAGCAAGTAATAATATATAATTCATAAGGTATGAATTAATAAGTCTTATACAACATTTTTCGACTAGATAATTTCTTTTGTCTTTTACCAAAAAGTTAAAGTTTATAAAATTGAGACTTTTCTCTTCCTTTTTATGAGGTATGGCCGAAATATGCTTGAAAAGACAAGAACATGATGTTTTGACTTATTTAATCAAAAGTATTATGAAGCATAGGGAACTATCTAGCTTGTAGGTGCAGGGTGTTTAATGTTTACAAACCCATGAGTACTGTGTATGCTATACACATGAGAGTGAGTCTTTCATTCATTTGTCTTAATCCTGTTTAGAATCGTAACATGCATATGTGCATGGATTCTCTCTCCATTTGTTCATTCTTTTGAAGTTTACTTATATATTATGCTCTCTTTATGATTCTTATTTTGATAAGAACATAAAGCTTAAGAGATTAAGAATTTTCTTACAAGACTAGCATCTTAAATAAAGTTGACAACTTGTTGGTATCTCTAAAGTTCATCATTCTTCATCAACTTCCAAGCCTCCCAAGAGGATCCAAAGAACTACAAAGGCTGTAATTTATCCATCTTTTTTTTGGTTAGTGTTTAATTTTTCTATACTTTGCAAGATGATCCTTGGTAGGTTATAAATTTGTTTTATGTTATTCAAATTATCAATTCTTCCGTTGCCCAAATATCATGTTTTTGAATAAAAACCCAACAAAGATATGAAGTTTTTTCGGGATATTATTTGTTTTTTTTTTCTCGATTTAAACCTTAGGTAATTGATTTCTCTTGCAATCTTTTTTAAAGATGGAGAAGATGATCGGACTAGAAGGAGGCAACGAAGAAAGGGGAAGGGTTATGCGGGTTTTCGACACAGGGAGCAGAGTTTTCTAACGATGTGTGTGTTTTAGGGCAAGATAGGGAAAATGTTACGTAGGTTTGTAGCAAAGGGAATAGAGAGAGAGAGAGAGAGAGAGAGAGAGAGAGAGAGAGAGAGAGAGTGTGTGTGTGTGTGTGTGTGTAGGTGGTGGCAGATGAATTTGTTGATAGGTTTGGAGTTGAAAGAAGCTGATAGTAAAGGTGAAGGTTGAGAGTGCGACCCACTGTTTTTAATAAACATTTTTTTGGGTAGGAAAATAACAAATAAAGAGTAAAGAAATTAAAAAAGAAATAAATCATTTAGTCTTTTTTGTATGTGAGAGACCAACACACAACAAAAATAAATCATAGGGACCGTCCGAGTTAAAAAATTTTATGGACCAAGCGTGCACATTACCCGAAACCACATTGACCGTTCGTGTAATATACTCTTAATATCATATATAGATCACATTACTATATTTGTTTAATTTTTTGATAGATTTGAGTAAAAAAAAATCTAAATTTCGGACTTATTCTTGAATTTCTAGAGTTTTTTTTTTTTTTTTTTTTTTTTTTTTTTTTTTTTGGAAATCTGAAATTTCAGTTCGGAATCCGGAATATCTATCTGAATTGTACTTTTTTGGTGGAAAAAATAATTTTCTTGGTCTTAAATACTCATTCCAAACCAAATAGTTATTTTTGATAAAAACAAATTTTATAAATACCCGTTAAAATGTGATTAAATTACTTAATTTCCCTTGAATTAATAACTAGGTGTTATTAGTTATCAATTTTGGATAGGGATGTTCATGAGTCGGTTTTTGGCTAAAACCAAACCAAATCGTAAAAAGTCGTTTTTTCGGTTTTTAAATCCATATAGGTTCGGTTTTTCGGTTTTCCGGGTTGGGCTTATGGGTTTTCGGTTTTAAACCGTGGATTTATGAACTCTTGTTTTTTGTTTTTCTAGTTTTTGGGTTCAAACCCAGTGAAAGTACATTGCGATAAATAATATATTTACTTTAAATATACTAAAATAAAGAGTACGCATTTTAGTATTTTAAAAGCATAAAAGTATTCAAAAGATCAAAGTTTAACACCATTAACAGTTTGTTGAAAATAAACATAAAATATTAAAGGGATAAAATATAAAGTCTAAAACCAAACCGTTATTTTTCGGTTTTTGTAAAATTCAAACCTAAACCGTCAGTCATTTCTTTGGTTTCGGTTTTCTGAATTCGGTTATATCGAATTTTTTTTTTCAGTTTTTTGATTTTCGATTCCGTTTTTCTCATGTCTAGTTTTGAAAGGAAGCAACATCAATAAGATGACAATCGCTTGATACAAAATAGAAATCTATCGGGCCGTAATGGACTTCTAGAATCTGGGCTCATATGTGGTAAACCGGGGCACCATGCCAGTATGCCACTCTAAACGGAATTAATGATCAGAAGGCAAACGAACGACAAAATCCCCAATTTTCATCAACGTTCAAGCTTATGGAGCAAATGCACGACTTTCAGAAAACTCAGACAAATCCACGCGTACATGGTCGTCAATGGCTTCAACACGAGTAAATTTAACCTCAGGGAACTTATTTACGTCTCTGCTTTGGTTATTCCTTCCGGCATTAGTTATGCACACCAAGTGTTCGATCATATCACCCAACCAGACCGCTTCATGTGGAACACCATGCTTAGAGGCTCAGCTCAAAGCCCCAACCCCACGAACACCGTTTCTCTGTACACCCAGATGGAAAGACGCGGCATTCAGCCTGATCGCTACACGTTTCCGTTTGTCCTCAAGGCCTGCACAAAGCTTTCTTGGTCTATTCTGGGATGTGCTGTTCATGGGAAGATTACGAAACATGGGTTTGACGAGAATACATTTGCGAAGAACACACTCATCTATTTTCATGCTAATGTCGGAGAAATAGAGATCGCTAGTGCCTTATTTGATTCTTCTGCTACCAAACAAGTGGTTGCGTGGTCAGCTTTGACTGCCGGGTACGCAAGGAGAGGCAACTTGGGTATGGCAAGGAAGGTGTTCGACGAAATGCCCGAGAAAGATTTGATTTCTTGGAACGTTATGATTACAGCGTATGCAAAGATGCGACAGATGGAAAGCGCCAAGGCGTTATTCACTCAGGTACCAAATCCAGATATCGTGACATGGAATGCCATGATAGCAGGCTACGTAACCTCTGGTATGCACACACATGCACTCCAGATGTTCGATGAAATGACACGCGTAGGAGAACAACCCGATGAGGTAACAATGTTAACCCTTGTCACAGCCTGCACAAACTCAGGCGACTTAGACATTGGTGAGAAGATCCATCGTTCTGTTTTATCTTTAGGTGGAGGGAAACTAAGCATTTTACTTGGAAACGCACTTATAGACATGTATGCTAAATGTGGTGAAATCGAAAAAGCATTCAAGATTTTCAACAACATGAAGGAAAAAGTAGTAACAACATGGAACTCCATAATCGGAGGCTTAGCTTTCCATGGTTCCTCAGAGGAAGCCATTAATGTATTCAAAAGGATGCGTAAACTCAAGATAACCCCAAATGAGATCACCTTTGTTGGGGTGTTAGTTGCTTGTAGCCATGCGGGTAGGGTTCAAGAAGGTCAAGAATATTTCAATCTTATGAAAAAAGAATACAAAATTAAGCCAAACATAAGACATTATGGATGCATGGTTGATCTTTTTGGACGTGCAGGGTTGTTAAATGAAGCTTTTGAGTTTATAGATCAAATGGAGATTGAGCCGAATGATATTATTTGGAGGACTTTACTTGGGGCTTGTAGAGTTCATAATCATGTTGAATTGGGGAAGCTTGCAAATGAGAAGTTATTGAAATTGAGAAAAGGTGAAAGTGGTGATTATGTTTTGTTATCGAATATATATGCTTCACAAGGTGAGTGGGGTGGAGCTGAGAGGTTGAGAAAGGTGATGGATGATAAAGGAGTGAGGAAAGAGGTTGCAAGTAGTTTAGTTGATGCGGATGAAAGGGTTCTCATGCGTTTCTTATTTGACTCAAAACCTCAAATGGAAGTTGATAAGTTTAAGACAAAAGTTCATATGAAATCTTTTGATGTGAAGTAGTTTTGTTCCATGATATACAATTTTGGTTCTTTGGTTTATTGGTTATAATACAATGTGGATTGTTATCCTAAGAAAGTTTTTATGTAAAGTTGTAAGTAACATCCCTTGTATGGCCATTTTGAAATAGTTTTTACGTTTTTTTTTTTAATATTAAAACAACTTAAGTAATAACGAAACTCCCGATTTTCGTAACATTTTTAGAACTAAAACGGTGTTTAAAGTTAAAACATGAGGGATGTTCCAAATCAAATCGAACACTATAATAAAGTTTAAGCTATTTCTAGACTAACACATCATCGACATCATTTGAGTTGCATGTCTTTTACAATGATTTTGTTACATTTAGTGTTTTTTTTTTTTTTTCTAATAAGATTTAACGTTAAACACGACCTGAGTTATTCAAAATCTACTTATTATAACTCAGTAGTGTATGATAATGTTTCATTTGCGTACATGATTTATCATTAAACCGTGTCGTGGTCATCTTCTCTAGCTATCGTGCACCTCCACTTCCCCCTCCACCGCCACCATCCACCTTCGGCAATAAACACCGCCTTCCATCATCACCATTCACCAACCAGAACCACTTATCTCCACTATTCACCACCACCACCATCAAGCAACTAATCTATATTTACATATCTAGGTGTAGATTAAATTAGTATTTATAAAAACAAATTTAATAGACACAATTACTTTTTATTTCATGTGTATTCAATTTGTCTAAGTCATTTGAAAGCCATATAATTGTTATTTTTTTACTTCTCTTTTCTTATACCCTTTCACTTCATAAATCACAAACACACTCTTAGACGCTCGGGTGTGGGCAACGCGGTAGCCGCGTTATATGATGTGGCATACGCCCTTAACGGCGCCATGGCGCGGAACACCACCCCAGGGTCGCGTTAAGGCGCGTTACGCCATGAGATGTTACCACGATAACGAGCCATAACGTGTAGAATTCGAACTGTTTTTGTTTTTTAGCCGTTGAAAAACGGTAATAATACCGTTGCATACGGTATTCAATTAACTTTATATATATCAACAAATATATATCATTTTACCTCTCTATCTCTATTTATCTATATCCATCTCTATTTCATTCAAAAAAAAAATTACCCTCTATGGATAAAACCCGAATACCCCTCCTCCGAAGACAAACACATCCACTCCATTAGGTTTTGCGGGATATGAGGGATACATGAACCTTCTAACATCCCAAAACTCACCACAAATTCCATATTCCGGCAATTTTTTCAATCCCACCTCACCCCACTACAATTCCCTACCTCGCCATTTATGCAACAAAATGCAAACATTCAACAAAACCTTTTTACCACATTCGGTCCCATGCGCCAAACAGTCACACAACCCACACCCACACAAGAATCCGTTGTCGAGACGCAAACTGGTGGTAGTCAGAGAGCATCGGGGAAAAAAGGGAGACCAAAAAAGAAAGGGAAAGAGGTCGTTGTCGGGACAGACGAAACGGAAGCACCTCCAACATGGTGGACACCGGAGGAAGAGCATGCGTTGGTGACGGCTTGGTGCGGTACTTCAAAACAACCAACTATGGGGAACGATATGAAGAGAGTTGCTTTTTGGGATGCCGTAATCGTCAAATTCCGCACAATTTTGAACAAGGGTGACACGTATCGCAATAATGATATGCTTAGTGGCAAATGGACTCAAATTAGCCGGAAGTACACCGAATTCAATTCCATATACAACAAACTTTCTTCGCAACGTTAGAGTGGTGCCAATGATTTCGATGTGTTTAGAGCCGCGAGGGAGGAATATCACGTGCAAATGGGGCACGTATTTGAGTATGAAAAAGTATGGGAGTTAGTGAGGAAAGATCCAAAATGGATGAAAACGCCAACATCATCGGAACAACAACCCAAAAGGTCTCGTGGTTCGGGTTCGGGTTTGGTTGATGTTTCCGACGGACGCACGAACATCGACCTCAACGCGGACACCGATGAGATCCCGAACGAGTTTGACGACGTCGAGGAAATCTCTCCGCCACGACGATCTATGGGGCGCGACAAAGCGAAACGCGCTCAACGACATGCGGAGAAGAATGAAAGTTGTCTTCGAGAGCACGAGGAAATGAAAAAAAAAAATTCGACGCCCACACGGAAATCACAAATAAAAGATACGAATTGCAACGGGAGCATTTGGATTTCCTTCGTCAAGAAGCCCAAGAAGATCGCATGTCGAAGGATTTGGCAATTCTTACAACAAACGAAGAAAATTTACCACCGAGACGAGCTGAAGTGATACGGAGGATGAAGGCACATATTGAGAAAAAATACTTGAGCGAAGAATAGTTTGTCGGTGTTTTTTTTAATTATTATGACTATCGTGTGTTTTTTTTTCAATGTTTTTTTTTGTTTGTAATGTTTTGTTTTTAAGTTTGTATGGTGTTTTTAATTTTCTAGTTAATGAAATTATGTTGTATTAATTTATATGTTTTTTTATAAATATATGAAATATATTAAAAAAATAAAACGAATTAGAAATATATGAAGTAAATAAAAAAAATAAAACAAATTAGAATAATAGAAATTAAAAACATCCAAAAAAAAATAAAAAAAGAAATAGAAAATAGTATGTGTTATCCCATGTTATTTGGTGTTGTTCATTTCCACTCTTGGTGTTATAACACCAAATTGTGACTAGGATGATGAAGTGAACAATTTGAATGTGATAACATGTAATAACATGTTGCCCACACCTAGTAGTCTTATAGTTATTGTCAACGACATATTTGTTGTGCTAAAGTTTCTCAATTTCTTTAACGAGTTTTGGTTTACACTGCATAATGTTGAATAAAACCTCTTGAATTCTTATGTTCATGTGGATGCCAACCGAATTTGAGCATGGTAGTTAAACAAAATTCCTCATATTCAAACGACGTCTTACTCATCAAATAAAAATCACAAACACTGTTGGGCGATTAATAGATCATATGGTTAGACCTCGTGTAACTTATGAAGGCCATGGATTCAAAGAACAACATTCATCTTTCGCTTTGGTATTGATATGTAAGCTTTGGTATTTGTATTCAAGTTATATTAAAAAAATAAGTTGTTAAAATGACATAACACTCATAAAAATATTTTTTCATAGATGGGTCTCACATTTTCACAAATTCAATCTGCAAATTTGTTGGATGGCCATAATTTCTTAGACATAGCTAATATTTTTGCAGATATCATCCGCAAAAAAGTTAGTTATATGGGAAAAAAATATTGTTTTACATACATGTCTGATTTTCACAAATTTTAACTGTGAAAATGTATAAAATCTATTTGAAAAAAATGTAGTTTTATCATATAATCTGACAGACAAATGTCGCACAAACCCCCTCACCTTAATAAAGCTCCACCCTTGAGAGGTGCAGAACTCCAACGACATCAACTCAGAGGTACAAAACTCTGACAACTCTAGAGGCTCAGATCAGCGTAGGTTCAACTTGGAGTGGTCGCCGACGAGGGTCAAGTGGTGGTCGCTGATCTTGAAGAAAGTAGAAAGGAAAATGTGAAAGAGGGAGGGATATCGACGCTTCTTTTTAGGGGTAGGCTACATACTTGATTATAAATGTGAAAGAGGGAGGGATATCGACACTTCTATATTTAATAAATAATACACAAATTATATATAAAAAAAAAACTAAAAAGAAATATAAGGGCAATATGGTATTTTCATGTCTACAAGGGACCAACCACGCAACAAAATCAAAACCTAAGGACCGTCCGAGTACAAAACAAAAGATAAGAACCAAACATGAAATTTGAGTAAATCATAGAGGCATGTTTAGTAATTTGTTCTAATAATAGGATGTTGTTTTACCTTTTTCCCAAATGGCATGCGTTTTTCGCACATGTGTGCAAAAATGATGATTATCTTGGCGACGTGGCAAATTTTTTTTTTTTTTTTTTTTTTTTTTGAAGTGTTGAATGTGATTAGTCATATTTATTGTTTTTTTCTTTTTTTTTTTTTTAAAAAAAAACTTGAAAAAAAATGTTTAGATTGGCTTTTCAAACCATTATATTTGTCAGAATTTCCAAAAGGAAAAGAAAAAACAATTCATCACAATTTATTGATAATCGTTCATACTTGTAAGTTATATTATGCATATTATTCTTTAAATGATATATAAAGAAAGTAAAATGATTCACAAAACCAATTTGGAAAAAAAATGATAAATTAATATAGTCTTTGGCTATTGGAAAAGTTAGAGGGGCATACGCACACCTCAACCCTCAATTGAAACTTCTCTCCGGCTCCAAGAGTTGACTTTATTGTTTTTAAATGTTTCCAAATTTAAGCCATTTCACATCTTCGTTTAATTTCTGCAGAAACTTGAGTTGAATTTCTCTTTGATCTATAGAATTGAAGAACAAGAACAACAAGAAGATGATGAATGACAAGATGAAAGCTTTGATGATTGGAGTTGTAGGTGCAGGAATCACACTTTCCGCTTATTCACAAACATACATGACTCCAACTCAGTGTATTGGCACCGGCCTTGTTATACTAATTGTAGGACTTTTTGTCGGGGAAGGTATCCTTCCAATCTAATTTACTCTTTTTATCGTTCACCAGAAAGACTGGTTTTGATCCTTCACAGATGTTTGTGTATCTGTGGAGGATCTTAGAAAAAAGAACATGTGTCCCGATATCCAGATCTAGATCCGTTGTAGTTTATCTTTTTGTATTTCTTTAGTTTGTAATCTTCATGGTGAATCAAGATCCTAAAAGTATATGTCATGGAATCAAATTATTATTTTTCTTTTTCTAGTTGTAAGATAACCGATGATAAATTGTAATTGTGTTTGGTCATAGGGTAATTTTCATTTTGGCTATAAACTTTCGTATAATAAAAATACAATCAATTCGAATTGTTTGTTTTTTCCGGAGCTTGAATTCTATGTTTCTTATTGATATTGAGTTTGTTTTTAGTTTTAAGATTCATACGAATTCTTAGTTTTAGAATTGATGAATGACACAATTTCCAAGATGGGAATGAGATTATATAATCAAAAAGAAGAGATGCGAATCCAAAACTTGATGTTCAAAGTTATAGAGTTTGACATTTATAATTAAAGAAAAAGATGTATATCAATGCCTTTTATAAACTCAAATATGTAAATAATTTTATAAGGTAAAAGAAACCTAAATATTTAAATTCAAATAGTAATATTTTTCCCTTGTTTTTTTGGGTAATTGACACGACACCTATCCAATAATAGTGTTATGGTGCAAGTTCACTTATCCTCATTTCCACAACCTCTTCTTCGTGTTAAGTACATTCATTTAAATATGAACAATGTTGTCGACCTAACTTCCATCATATAGAACTGGTAAATTTTTATATTTCTCATGACATGATGTTGTTTGACGTTGGTTTAAAAACCTTTGATTTTAGTACATTTAACACAGAAACCATAAACCTTAAGCAGTAAACCATACAATCTTAAAAACATAATCACCACAAAACAAGGCAATACCAAACATACTTTAGGTCGTCAACTAAAAAAAGCTCTTCAATGACATAATTTTTCTTGTAGTAAAATAATTGATCAAAATTTGCATCCATCATTTGTGAACTACTAAATTCACATGTCATGTTTATAATTTACATTGATCATGCCCTTATGATTTATTAAAAAAACCCATTGATCCTCCTTCGCTCCTCTTCTTGACCTCTTCCTAATAAAATCAAGCTACCGGTCCAAGTGAACTCGATTAAAAAAACAATGCTTATTTAGGTACAACACAAAAACCCAAGGGAACTACTGAATGAGATGAAGGAGCACAATCCAAGAATCGGACCGAATCTAGTGTGTTGAACATTTCCCACTTCAATGCTACAAAAGTCTTAAAGATCCAACCCATGAGAAAACAAATCTTCTGTAGCATGGACAATGGAAACCAACATACCATTCGGACCACTGCTAGGCCCGATTTGATCCAATCGACCCTCTTATCCATGAATAGCCTCAATAACATTCACTCATAGAGCATCTTAATACTAAAAAGTCGTCATCTCCATTTAAAAAGAAGGAACATGTTAAAAGAAAAAAGGAGACCTCCCTCCTACTTTTCATGACTTTCTTCCAACTAACCCAATGAGGTTTTCTCTCCCCAACTTAAGCGCCCGGGGAAAAAAAAAAAGGGGGTGGGGGGTGGTTGGAGGGGGGTGTTGTATAGACTCTAGAGTTTTCAAGATCATGTACGGAATCATGAAGAGAGACATGTAATAAATACTTAAGTTTCCATATACCAACTTCAAGATGGTTAATCTCGCACCAATATACAAAGTCCTCACCTTCCATGTCGAAAGGTTGGACATAAATGTATCAATCACCGACTTCCAAGATTTGACTCGGTTTAATTTATTAACCATGGATTTTCAAGAATTAGATAGGTTTATTTTTTCTCCCACAAATTTATGTATTCCTATGTAATGTAAGTTTGCATCTATAAAACCATTCTTGCACCTAGTACTTAGGTTTGGGATAGTAAGTAAGTCTCTCAGCTTTCCCACATAATTGTCTCTTTACCTTGCTCTCGACAATGTAATATCCATATTATAACTCAATAATACCATTCTTTAAAGACTTGCTCATTTTGTCTTTTTCTCCCAGATGGAACATGTAATACTTCGAGGGAGAGTAGCAGTCTTATCCTTCAACTCATTGGCAAAATTTTGATTGAACCCATATCCTTGTTATCAAAGCTAGAATTATAATCAATCCCTTTTCTCAGTTCATTCATAATAAAACATTTTTCAAATCTTGCATGAGCCGCAAAGAACTTATGGTGCCCAATCTATATACATTATACAACATAAATATCTAAAAAGGGTCTGGATGTTTCCATTCTAATAAACCACACAAATCTAAAACTCTTCCTTAACTTGGATCATTTCTTGGAAATAAAAACATTGATAATAATCCCACATTTATAACAGTATTCCATAATTCCTTGATCCCCATATTGTGAGGAGTTGATAATGTAAATAGTTTAGAACATCTTATGTACCTCGACAGTACCATCATTAATGCACAAACTCAACTTCATGGGACTTATCTGATCAAACAAGTTTATGTTGCCTAGTTTTTCAAAAGCATCTCCATTCCCATGACTACCTCTCTTGAGTTGTTAAACATATTTACATCCTCGATTATCAGTCATATCTTCCAAATTAAGAAAACCTCAAATAACTCTAGTCAATAATATAGCTAATCCCACCACAACTCCACGTACCAACTCTACGGTCACCTATACAACAAATAGTGACATTGTCTCAAAATATTGTCCAAAATACCCTCAGGTCGAACTTCCTCAAAACCTGGTCAAAGGTCAACGTCAACAAGTCAACTCATCCAGTCGCCACGTCATGGCTAGCTCCAGCCATGTCGTGGGGACTATAGGATGAAACAGTCGCATAATAGCCATCCACCATGTTGTGGTGATCCATTCACCATGTCGTGGTGACTGTTTAGACCAACTTAATCTAATAAGCTTTTAATCCATCAAACCAACCATTCAAACTTCCCATAAGGCATTCTCTCATCTAACGAACCATGAAAATTGTTGCTTTATAGACATACATGTCCAATGTATGTCTTGAACCCAAACTATGTCAAATTAGAATAAAAAAGGCCAAGATCACATGCAAGAGTTCAAAACTCCAAGAAATTATAGATCCAACACTCCTAACCCCAAAGGGACTCTGGGGACCCATAAAGTTGGCAAATGAAATCCCAACACTCCAATATGTCCCAACATGAAAAATAAGGCATAGAAACCTAGATTTATGCACAAGAAACTGAAAATCATGGAACTTGATAACTTACAAAAGTTCAGAAGATGCACAACAAGAAGATGATAAGAGTTTCTTGTTGAATCCACGCCCAAATGTCACCTTATTTTTCTTCTAATACCCAAAAATCAACACCAAAGGCATAGAAAGCAAGTTGGAGGTTAGGGTTTGCTTGGAGGATGAGAAAGTGTGGTGGAGGCTAAGGGTGAGCAACCATAACCATCACATTACCATAAATAGCGGCGCAAACCCCGAAGGCTAGGGTTTCCCATTAAACCGGCACTACGTCATTGGATGCCTTCACCATGATGTTGTCCCGTCCAAAATCAAAAACATATATTTAATCTAGATACCTCCAAGAATATGGGTGTTATACAATAGATCTTAATCAGAAAATTAAGCAGAGGTTGTAGACAGCTCGGAGTCGGCAAAAGAGTTATACTGAAAAAAGTTGATCCGAGTTAGAGTTTCAGGTCAGCGATATGGTTTTATTGAAGGGATCACCGTGGAAGAGTGTAATACGCTTCGGGAAGAGAGGCAAGTTGGGGCCTCAATATATTAGGTCATTGCGAGTATTTGCCAAGGTAGGCATGGTAGCCTATCAGTTGGATTTGCCTAAGGAGCTCAGACAGATTCACAACACCTTTCATGTTTCTCAGCTACAAAAATTTGTAGTTGATGATTCAACAGTGGTTCGTTTGGACGATATTTTTAGGTTGATTGTCGAGTGAACTATGTTGAGAGGCCAGTGGCGATTTTGGATAAGAAGACGAAGGATTTCTGCAACAGGGTTCCATTTGTCAAAGTTCAGTGACGACATCGAAAGAGTTTCAAATGGACTTGGGAACCCGAGGCATAGATGCGAGAGCACTACCCTGATTTCTTCGCAACACCAAACTTTGAGGATGAATTTTGATTCAAGTGGAGTAGAATTGTAACTCCCAAATATCAGGTAATTTCCAATTTTTACCCAAAGTGTAAATTATGTTACAAACGTGGTCCTTACGCCATGTGTACTTGGGGGGTACGTATGGCGTAGCTCATCAAAAATGTGTGACATGGCATGTGAGTACGTTGGGCATACGTGGCAGCTGAGCAAACCTTAATTTATAGGGTTTGTCCAACATCCCAAAAATCACGACCAAAAATTTCATTTTTAAATCATTAAATAAACCATAATTACTAAAAATCATTTTTAAAAACATGAACCATAATATCTCAAAATATCAAAAACGGTATATCCATATCAAACACATGTTAAATATATCAGAGTAATAATCTCATGCTAACATTATGGTGTGTGCACTGCAATCATCCTGAGTTCTTCCATTTGCTACCGGAAGTACCTGAAACCAAAACTGGAAACTATAAGCAAGAAGCTTTGTGAGTCTCCCCAAACTATCACATATCATACACATAATCACATAATAACATAATAACATATCATGGGCCTTGCCAGCTACATCGGGTCCCGCCCAACATCGGACAATGTCCAGCATCAGGCCTCGCCTGGCATCGAGCAAAGCTCGTTATACCTATAAACATATCAACAATACATATAACAATCACATAACATAAACATATAAACATTCCTCAGACCCCGTGTGACAACCGTCAATTTCTAGTCAAGTCAACAAGTCAACAAAACTAGTGCTTGTATGTTAGGGCTTACTCTATCTTTACTAATGTATTGTTGGATTAGTTTCTAAGCCTATAACTATATTTGGTATGTACTTGACCAGGTTGTGCATGGTCCTTTTGGGTTGCCTTCACCAAAGCAACTTGACAAGGTAATTCAAGGAGAGAGAGAGAGAGAGAGAGAGAATATTATGGTTTATTAAAATATTATAAGAATAATATATTAAAGGAGTATCATATTTATTTAATTAGTATTGGTCATAAATTAATTAGGAATTAATTTGGTGACTAAAAGAGATTAATTAAATAAAGGGGTATAAACTGTCAAATGTATGATAGTTAAGCTTTAGGCTAAGGAAACCTAATGGACTTAAGGGGGAACGAAATTATGATGGGGATCCATCATATTTTCGTCCAAGGCCTTATTCCAGAAGGTTCCTTGGGCTGCTTAGTGGCTAAGCTGTCCATTAGGGTTTAGACTGAAACCCTAGCAGCCTGCAAGTATAAATAAGACCCCTATGATATGAAAAAATGGCTACACTTGATTCCAAGAGAACCCTAGGGCTGATTTTAGCATATCTCACCCTCTCTCATATTTCCTTCTTGCTTGTGGGGTTTGTGAACCATTAAAGGAGTTACAATTGTGACTCTAAGCTCAAGATCCAGAAGACTACAAGGATTTCAAGCTATTTGATAGAGGTAAACACGTAGATATGTTCTTATGATGTTAATTGTGAATTATATATGATATATCCAGGGTTGCAAGTTTTGGATTCAATGCATGTACATTAGAGAAACCTATATCCAAGATGCTCCCTGAAGCTGGTCAAAGAGATCATCAATCCTCGGGAGCGGGTATCGGTTCTTCACCGTTACCTTGTTCAGCTCCCGGTAATCTATACACATCCGATGCGACCCGTCCTTCTTTTTCACGAACAGAATCGGGCTCCCCAGGGTGAACTGCTCGGTCGAATGAATCCCTTGTCTAACAGCTCCTGTAGCTGCGTAGACAACTCCTGCATCTCAGGAGGATCCAACCGATACGGTGCCTTGGCTATTGGAGCCGCACCAGGAACGAGGTCAACCCTGAACTCCACCTGTCGCTCCGGAGGTATCCCAGGAAGCTCCTCTGAACTCCACCTTGCCGACTCGCCGAGTCCCTTTCTCTATACCCAAGTCTTAATAGTCGTGCATCCTACTCGCCGAGTTGTATGAACAACTCTCCGAGTTCGCCTTCATCCGAAGAACACTCTACGCTGTGACTCGCCGAGTTGTATGAACAACTCGCCGAGTCTGTTCTTGATCTAAGAAGATTGTCTTGAACTCGCTGAGTCAGGGGATTGACTCGCCGAGTTCCTTCATGGATGAGTTCGGCTTCCAACTCACCGAGTCCACCCCGGACTCACTACACTACTCGCCATAACGAAAAGGGGGAAAACTCGGGGACTCGCGTCTCGACTCGCCGAGTCCGATGAACGAATCACCGAGTTGTTACCATGCAATTACTATATGGTCGATTCTGCTCGAATCCAGCTCATGCCATACATAGATCTATGATCCTGGGGCTTGATTTACACGTAAATTTTCCAACTTTACGTGTAAATAGGCAACCATGAGGGTTTTAGGGTCCAAAATGCACCAAAAGGGTAGATCTAGGGCTTTCATGTAATATGGTTCCAAAAAGACAGTAGATCTGAGCTCCTGGAGCTCAACCATGCCTAAATCTAAAGGTTAATCAGCTTATTATGAACCCTCAAACCTACCCAAGCTTGGAAATGGTTCAAGAAGGACGTTAACGGAGCTATAAGGGACAATAAGCATGAAAACAAGGGGGAAAACGAGTTATACCTTAGGGAACACACTGAGATAGCTCAAAGATGCTTGACCTCCTCTTCTTCTTCTTAATCTACTCTTCTTCCCACTTCAAAACTTCAAGAGGACACACCAAAAGCTTCAAACTCATAAGGAAACAAAGCTTGGACGAGATATAGGGCTCTGAGGGTGAATGGGGGCGAGCTTGGGTCGCACAAGCTAGCTTAAATAGGGGGAAAACCCTTGGAATTAGGGTTTCATCAAACAACGATGACTCACCAAGTCCAGGATATGGACTCGCCGAGTCGCCAACTTAAGCGTGCCCCCGGACCGCGTCCCTACTCGGCGAGTCGGACCTACAACTCATCGAGTCCAAGGCTAAAATAACAATTACTTAGATAAATTTTTACGTACCTGGAACCAGGTGCTACAGTGTGAGCCTTTTTTAGATTGAGAGTGTGTCTTGGTGTTCTTGAAAGAAGAAGAAGGTGGTGGGGTCATCTTGGAAGCTTCAAGCTATTGTAGATTTGGAACTTCCACCTTGCAAGCAACCTCCAGAAGGTATAAAGTTAGAAACTTGATGAATATGTTCTTAGAATATTGCTATCTCTTAAGTTTTATACATTTTGGTCCCATGGTCTTGGTATTCATGAATATGGCTTACTCTAAACCAAAAGAGTTGTCCTTTCAGATGTTTTTGAGTGCTATGAACCATAAAAATGTGATCTTGGTCCCTTTCTTCCCTCCATGTAAGCGTTATGGTGCTTGGGTTTGTGTTTTAAATTAGGGTTTTTGTTTTTGGACCACTTCTAGTCATGGATAGTCATAAAGTTGGAAACTTTGTGACTTGGAATAGTATTTGGGTCTAGATATGAGCTTTGGACATGCAATCTTAATGGATTTGGCACTTAATAAGAAAAAATAGATACAGGCGGAGTACGTTGGGTGTACCAGGTGCTACGTTGCACGTACTCGACAAAGGTCCCATAGTTTGGAAGGATCACGACTATGCTCAACGTAGCGACTGAGTACTCAGGGTGTACTCAGTCTGTGTTGATTTCCCTTTGACTTTTGACTTTTTGACTTTGACTTTGACTAGGATTTTGACCAAGTTTGAGTTAGGGCATTTTGGGTAATTGGAATAGTGATTTGAGATTAGGTCTTTGTTTATTGCATATGTGACTAATAGAGACAATAGTTGGAGTACTGATCTATTCAGTTACATTTCAGACTATGAGGTAAGTTTTCCTCATTATACTCGTGGGTTGAAGGCACCAGTACCAGCCCATTAGGTTATGTATCATGGTATGTAGAATGTTGACATGTTGTAGTTATTTGTAGATCTATATGATTATATGTGTTGTTATATGATTTATCTGTTGCATATGTCGAAATAATGTGATATGGGTTGACACTTTACTGCTATGTGCGTGAGCCAACATACCGTAGCCTTTCAGTACGATGATTGATTGGTCCAAGGCATTCCAGTTAGATGACCAGGGACCTAGCATGCATGATTGTATATGTTCTGTTGTGTGAGGTATTTTGGGGGGACTCACTAAGTTTTGGCTTACAATTTGATTTTATAGTTTCAGGTACTTCAGATGATCGGGGCAAGGTGAAAGCGTGATCGTACACATCCTTTAGTGATATGTTTTTGGAGATTTTAGGATACTCTGATCTTAGGATATTTGTATTCAGATATTTGGTTCTTATGACTTGGGTTTTTATTGAAACAGTGATTTTACTAAATTGAAAGAAAAAAAATGAAATTTTATTGTGATTTTTGGGATGTTACACCTAACCCTTAATCAAAATTGATGTCTCTTTATTTATGATGTTTATGTGTTTATTTTTCATCATTTTTTGGGTTTTTGTTATTCGATGTTGTTTAAGACTAATCATGTAAGGGTATTACCATAATTGGTTTCATGTAATTATAAGTGCAAGTTTGTAATGAGTATGTAAGGTCCTTGTATCTTTTTGATATGAGGAATAAAAATAATTTTTTTCATATGAAGTTGCAATATTAGTGTTGTATGAAAATGATTGATTAGTGTTTGTACGAAACTGATTTATTTATAATTTTCCTTCAAAATAAATAATATGGAAATGTTTACCTATATATAGTGTCTTGCCAAAATGCACCTAACAGGCTACAAAATGCAATCAAGTTCATTTATTTTACAAAATTTTGAACTTGACAATAACGACACAAGTATAGAACACAATGGAACTCGTATAGGGTTTGCAAAACGTTGGATCATACTAGCCTATGAAATAGTTCAAAATAACTTCCAATTAAGTTCAAACATTATCAATTAATGTAGTTTGCATATTTCATGGTGGAGGTAGCACATGTGCAACATGAATTTTGTCATTTGAATTCATAAAATCCCTTATATCCTCATACATGGTAATCAAGACCCATGAAATACGCCTAAGATTGCATCTCGAAATTCATCAAGTTCTAAGGTTGGTATTGGGATCTCAAATTTACATAAGCAACCTTGCAAATATTTAAAATTTGAAATGAAGTCCAACATAATCTAGTCAAAATATTATGTTGTATGAAGTCCAAGCATGGCACTTTAGATTCAACATATGATAACGATGGAACGGATTATTGAAACTATAAAAACAGGTTCTTCGAGTTTAGTGAATAACTCAACAAAATAACCACAATCGGTATAACCTAACTACTAAAAAGCCTATATGAAATGCCTATTTTAAAGGGAGAAGACTTTATGTTTGGACAATTTATTCAAGTTTTATTTATAGGGTTCTTATCTGGACATCATTTTTAAACAATACCTAGGTGGCAAAATAACACAAGCAGTATAACCAACTACTACAAAATACATACTTTAATGTGAAAAAGACTATTTCATAGAAGTTCTTTGTATCATCCCAATGTTCATGTATAAATTTAAAAATTATTATTCATGTTTTCAGGACAACTTGATGAGTTGGAGGGCTCCAGCTCGTCGTGTAGAGATTTAATGGCCGCGTATTTTTTAGGGTCTACTCGACGAGTTGGAGGACCCCAACTCGATGAGTTGACGTCTGTTTATGAAACCCTAATTTTTATGGTTTTTCACCCTATTTAAAGGCCTTAACTCTCATATGTGGCCTCCCTCATCGTTCCCTTAGTCTAGAGAAAACCCTAATCATGCCTTTTCCCCATTTTGAGTGTGTGTGAGCTTAGAGAGTGTTATTTAGTGCTTTTCTTGAAGGAGCTTGAGGTTGTTGGTGCAAGATTAAAGGGAGAAGCTCGAGAGGTGGTCGTGCATGAAGCGAGAGATCGCATGGTACGTCGAGAGGTGCTTGACCTGCAGGATGGTCAAGGCCAAGCATCAGAGGCCGCATGGAAAGTTGCAGCCTCTGGAGATTCCCATGTGGAAATGGGAGCAGATCACGATGGACTTTATCACCAAGCTGCCGAGGACGGCAAAGGGATATGATGCTATATGGGTCATCGTGGATCGATTAACCAAGAGCACCTATTTTATGGCTTTTCGGGAGAGTTCATCGGCCGAGAAGTTGGCCGATGTGTATCTTCGCGAGATCGTTGCTCGCCACAGGGCACCGGTCTCTATTGTGTCAGACCGTGATGTTCGATTCACCTCCTGTTTCTGGTAGAAGTTCCATGAGGAAATGGGCACGAGACTGCATTTCAGCATCGCTTACCATTTGCAGATAGACGGCCAGGGTGAGCAGACCATTTAGACCCTCGAGGATATGTTGAGGGCATGTGTCATTAACTTCGGTGGGAGCTGGGATTCCCACCTACCCCTTGAAGAGTTCTCATACAACAACAAATTTCATTCCAAAATAGGTGCTCCACCTTTCGAGTTGTTGTATAGGCGGAGATTTTGTACCCCGGTTTGTTGGGGTGAGGTTGGTAATCGAGTCATAGGTCGGAACGAGGTGGTTCTATAGACTATCGAGAAGATTCAATAGATCAGACAACGATTACAGACTGCTCAGAGTTGGCAGAAAAGTTATGCCAACCGACGTCGATCCGAGTTGGAGTTTCAGGTCGGCGCTATGGTGTTGCTAAAGGTCTCACCCTGGAAGGGGTGATCCACTTCAGGAAGATAGGAAAGTTGGGTCCCTGATATATTAGACTGTTTCAGATTATTACCAAGCTTGGCAAGGTAGCATACCGACTAGACCTTCGAGAGGAGCTCCGTCAGATTCATATCACTTTGCACGTTTCGCAACTACAAAAGTACATATTAGATGAGGATGAGGTAGTGTCATTGGATGACATTCAGGTCGACGAGAGCCTGAATTACATTGAAAAACCATTAGGTGTCTTAGAGAGGAAGATAAAGGTCCTGCACAACAAGGAGATACCTTTGGTAAATGTACAGTGGCAACATCGGAGGGGATCTGAGTGGACCTGGGAGTCGGAGGTTGGGATGCGGGAACACTATCTGAAATTGTTCACCGCAGCCAGCTTCGAGAATGAAGCCTAGTTCAAGTGGGGGAAAACTGTAGCATCCTAGTCTTCAGGTATAAATTTAAAACTTATTATTCATGTTTTCAGGGCAACTTGACGAGTTGGAGGGCTCCAACTCGTTGTGTAGAGATTTACTGACCGTACATTTTTCACGGTCTACTCGACGAGTTGGAGGACCCCAACTCGATGAGTAGACCCTAAAAAATGCACGGTCAGTAAATCTCTACACGACGAGTTGCCAACTCGAGGAGTTTACGTCTTTTTATGAAACCCTAATTTTTAGGGTTTCACACCCTATTTAAAGGCCATAACTTTCATATGTGGCCTCCCTCATCACCCCCTCAGTCCGGAGAAAACCCTAATCGTGCCCTTTCCCCATTTTGAGTGTGTGTGAGCTTAGAGAGTGTTCTTTGGTGCTTTTCTTGAAGGAGCTTGAGGTTGTTGGGGCAAGGTTGAAAAGAGAAGCTCGAGATCTGGGATTTTCAATGTTGTTGCAGTTACTTGGAGGTATAGATTCGTTATCTTGATCATACCTTCTCCTATATCTCTTCTTTTAGAACTTATTATCATTACTAGCTTATTTTGGGACCATTCTTGGATTTGAGGATGTTATGAAGCCATGGTTTCAAATCTAGACATCTCATGGCCTCCATATACTTAAAATTGCCGACTTTATCAAGTCTTGGACTTCCTTCATGTACTAAGTCCCTTGATAAGCCTTATTTGAGTGTTCTAGCCCCTTTGATGCCATGTATGGACGTAAAGTTAGCAACTTTACGTGGTATCTCGGTCCTAGGGGACCAGATCTGTGGTTTGGGAGACTTAGACTAGATTAGAAGTGTTTGAATGCATAAAGGCTAGGACAAACTCGAAGATTTGCTTTGCTAACTCGGCGAGTTGATGAGGGTTTTCCCGTTTTGTGTATACTGAAGAACTCGACGAGTTGCTCTGACAACTCGATGAGTTGGATCGAGTTTTCCCATCTTCTGGATGATGAACGAACTCGGTGAGTTGATGAAATAACTCGATGAGTTGGCTCCCAGTTTTCTGAACACTGAAGGAACTTGAAGAGCTGTTGGATGCACTCGACGAGTTAGGTCAACATGGACTGTTGACTGTAGACTTTGACCATGGTTGACCAAGTTTGACTTTGGGGGTATTTTTGGAATTCGGGATTTTGATGAAGTTAGTTACATGGTGGTTGTAGGTGATTGAGTTCGGAGCTGCGATTCGAGGTTTGGATCTTGACAGTCATTGCTACTTGTGTGGTGAGTTTTCCTCACTGTACTAAAGGGTCGAAGGCACCAAGGTCGTCCCTTTGGATTGTTATCATGGTTATAGTATGCTTGTATGTGGTTATGATTTGTTAGATCGGTATCCTGGTAGATAGGATGTTGGTTTGCTGTTATGATCTGTTAAATCAATATCCTGGTAGATAGGATGTTGTTTTGCTGCTATGATTTGTTAGATTAGTATCCTGGTAGATAGGACTATTCTATTCTTAGTGATCTGTATGATATGTGATTATTTGTTGATTGTTTATGTGTTATCAGTATTTCGAAATATGTGTGTGTATGGTTGGGTTGAGACGGTCCTGCTTTATGCTGAAGGCCAATAAACCTAGGGTTGCCCGGATAAACTGAAGGCCCTACGAGGCGGTCCAATCAGGCTAAAGGCCCGACGAGCGGTCTGGGTAGGCTGTAGGTCTTGCGAGGCGGTCTAGACGTGTTGAAGGCTTGGGAGCAGTCCAGATAGGTTGTAGGCCCTGTGAGGCGTCCAGTCAGGCTGAAGGCTCAGTATGCGTGCTGTTATGTTATCTGTTTGAATTTTTGTATTTTGGAGGAACTCACTAAGCTTTAGGCATACAGTTTGGTTTATGGTTTCAGGTACTTCAGAGGATCGTGGGAAGGCAAAGGCTTGATCGTGCACCTCCTTATATTTTGTGTTATGATTTTTGGGAATTTTTCTGATGACAAACTATTTTGAAAAAAAATTGTAAAAAATGATGTTGTGGATGTTTGAAAAAGTTTAAAATTTTTCTAAAATTTATGGATGTTACAAGTTCGTATCAGAGCTTTGGTTAGAGTAATTGGAGGAACACTCGTGTGAATCCAGTCTGAAACCAAGGAAAATATTTTCAAAATGATTTTTAAACGGTTTTCAAATGGTTTTTAAAATACTAAAGGAGGATGCGAAGTGTACAATCCGCCAGAGCCAATAAGTAGACCCCAAAATACCATAGTATTATTGATATTATGATATGTTAAAGCAGCATGCTAGTGATAGGCTAGGGATCTTCAGGATATGCATGATAGAATTGTCTGATTACGTGATACTTGATAGCCTAGGGTTTTTCCTTATATGAAATCGACATCATTACTGTAATTGCTTAGTATATACGTCACGGTTATATATAACTAAGATCTTATAGCATGAGAATGTTTGGTCTGGCCTTATTTCCTGTTATTTTTTTATGAAGGGCTTAGGGTAGGATCAGATATTCAAAAGTCTAAATGGTCCATTGTTATTTTTGGCTAGCATACACCAGTGTTGCAGGGTTGGTGGAAGTTTCATGGACGAGTTGTGCGAGATCAGTCGTCCATTTGTGAGATGTTCAACTTTCCTATAGGAGTGAGGATTGAGTGCTCTCTTATGTTATTGTGTATTGCTAAGGTGTTGTGATGATCCTTGAGACAAATATGGGTAGGTGTGGAAGGTAGTATAGGCCCATACTACTGAAAACACATGACCCATACGCGTAGCATGGAAGTCACAACTCCTATGGCGATTACGAGGCGATTTGAGATCGGATCCGGGTTAGGATCAGGAGCTGGCAGTTAGGGCAGGCCAGCATTGATAGAGGATCGTGTTAGGGAGATCATCCACGAGGAGGTGATTGATATTTTCCATGGCTAGATGTCGGAGATGTTCGGTTCTATCAAGACCGTGATGATGGAGTACTTTGATGACGATCACGCAGCCATCGCTGAGACTGTTGCAGCTGCGGCCTCTACAGCTGTGCGGCTACGGGTGTTGGACCAAGATGGATGTTTCAGTATTGGGACTTCGATAACACGAAGCCCCTGACTTTCGATGGAGTTCAGTACCCGATTGTAGCAATGAGGTGGTTATCTGATGTGGAGGGATGTTTCTTCACTTTTTCCTGCCTTACTGACCAGAAGGTCAGGTGCGCTCTGAACCTGTTAACATCCATAGCGAAGGATTGGTGGAGATTGGTTATGGGGTTGTATTCTGATGAGTAGAAAGCTATTGTGACATGGGATCAGCTCAAGGAAATGTTTCGCACTCGCTACATTCCTAGGGTTAAGCGAGAGAGGTTGGCTCAGGAGTTTCTAGATTTAAGTCAGGGTACAAAGTCGGTGACCGAGATCACCCGGATGTTTACCAAGAGGGTGATGTTTTTCCTGGAGTTTTATTCCGAGCAGGCTCAGATGACTCATTATCCGAGCATGCACAAGATTGAATTCAGACGGTTAATTGCTACCCAGTGTTGAGATACTTTACTAGAGTTATAAGAGGCCGCTATGCAGCGTAAGTTGGAGATTGAGCTTTAGTTGAGGGAGCAGAGGTAGGCCCGGCATAGGCATAGCCAGTGCTGAAGCGGCACAAGGCCGCAGATTCAAGGATAGGAGGTCAGCATGGCCGCACTTGTGGGAAGTGTGGCAAGGTTCATTCTGGAGCATGTCGATCTGGTAGTGGGTGTCACAAATGTGGCAAGGAGGGGCATTATACGAGGGATTGCCGCCAGTTCACCCCTGCTTCGGATATGAGGATCTGTTATCATTGTCATCAGTTTGTCCATATGATATACTAATCCCTTCTTCTAGTCTCTCAGAAGGGGAAAAGACCATTTTACCCCTACACCGATCCAAATGTCCAATTGTTGACCAAATCCTAAAAGTCAACGGAAGTCAACTCCAGTCAACGGTCCCACTTTGACCAGACTCGTCGAGTGTTCTCGAGTGACTCGGTGAGTCCATGCGTGTCCTCTGAATCCTCCTAAGTCCTTACTCGACTCGTCTTGTTAACCTTTCACTTGACGGGTTACCACTGATCACGAATCGCGAGGCAACCCGATCCGACTCATCGAGTCCTCTTAAGGACTCGGCGAGTTTCCTCCATGGCAACACTCATTTGACCTTCTGAGGTCAGATTTGTTTCTCTAACTCATAGATATGGCCTTCTAGCACCAAAAACTTACATAAAGGTTCAATCTTTACGTCCATGCACCACACATCAAGATCTATTTGAAGAAATAGCCCTTAAAATGACAACCTAGAGTCAAAACCCCAATGGGACTGCATAAAGCTGGATGGTTAGGACTCTCTGGACCTCTTAAGGTCCAGATCCAATGTCTATTCCTCAATGGGACTCTACATGCTCCATATTCCAACTAAAGAAGGGACAAAGAAACCCTAGATTCATGAGGTCTACTTTATACATGAAAATGGGCATGGATTCATACCTCAAACAACAACCTTTGATGAAGTGATAGAAGATCTGAGCTCCTCAATCAGCCTAGCTTGAACCCCTTCCTTCTTCCTTGCAAGAATGCTCTAAGGTGAAGAAATTAGCTCCCCCCCCCATACACACACACACACACTCTCTCTCTCTCTCTATGCTCTCTGGTTCGAATGGTGTCTCTCAAGGGTATGAGTGGCCGCAAATGAAGGCCATAAGTACCCTTAAATAGGGCACAGGCCCAAAGATTTAGGGTTTCTTCATACAGCGCGGACTCGTCGAGTCCATTTATTAATCTGAGTTATCAGTCGCGATCCTACTCGACGAGTTTAGGCGTCAACTCGTCGAGTCCCTCTTCTCATCTTAAAACAAATACTTAAATTGTGATACCTGGAAATTCGGATGTTATAGTAAACATACAGTGGCAGCATCGGAGGGGATCCGAGTAGACCTTGGAGCCGGAGGCTAAGATGCGGGAACACTGTCCGGAATTGTTCACTGCGGAAGGCTTCAAGGACGAAGCCTAGTTCAAGTATGGGAGAATTTTAACATCCCAATCTTCAGGTATAAATTTAAAACTTATTATTCATGTTTTCAAGGCAACTCGATGAGTTAGAGGACCCAACTCAATGAGTTGACAGTTCTTTATGAAACCCTAATTTTCGGGTCTTGCACCCTATTTAAAGGCCTTAAATCTCATATGTGGCCTCCCTTATCATCCCCTCAGTCCATAGAAAACCCTAATCGGGCCCTTTCCCCATTTTGAGTGTGTGTGAGCTTAGAGAGTGTTCTTTGGTGCTTTTCATGAAGGATCTTGAGGTTGTTGGTGCAAGGTTAAAGGGAGAAGCTTGAGATCCGGGATTTTCAGTGTTGTTGCGGTTACTTGGAGGGTGGCCATCGTTGATTCTCAGTGTGGCGGGTGCAAGCACCGCCACTACTCCTCCCCCTTCTAGCAACCTCGGATAATCATCCTGCTTATGGGCGGTCTGGTTGCAATGAAAACAAATCAAGCCCTTCTTGGGGCAGTCCCTGATCACGTGGCTTGTCTGACCACACCCGAAACATCCCGAGCCAACAGTCCGACAGCCCCCATTGTGCAGCTTACCGCACTTGGCACACCGGCCCCGGCCCTGCGGGCCCCTGTTAGATGAATCCGAGTTCTTAGGCTTTTTAGCTTGACCTACTGTTGCCTGGGCCAGCTCAGGCTTCTGCTTCGTGCGGGAATCTAGCTCATTCTCCCTCTCACGAGCCTTCTCCGCCATCTCATTCACGGTTTTTCACCTCGTAAAGCTCACAAACTCCCAAATATCATCCCTCATCATGGAATGATAGCGGGTCCACCTCATCTCCTCATCGGTAGCATATTGTGGGATCAACAAAGCTCATTCCCAAAACTTGGTGGTGATCTCCGCCACAGTCTCGATGGCCTGCTGTAAATCATGAAACTCCCTCACTAGTCGTTGCACCTCAATGGGTGGTGCAAACTCCAAGTCAAAACGCCGAACAAACTCGACCCATGTCATCTCATCCACCACAGCTGGTCCCACCTGGCTAGTAACCTCACCCCACCAATGTTGGTCCTTGTCTCTCAGTATACAAGAAGCAAACCTAACCTTTGCCGCATCCGGGCAAGAACTCGTACGCTGGGCGTTCTTGATATCCGCCTCCCAACATCGGCTGACAATGGGGTCCTTGACCCCGAAAAACTCTGGCGCCCCACACGCCTTGAACTCCCAGAATGAGGGAGTTCGGGCCCCAATCTGATCCGCCGCAATCTCATCCCTGAATGATCTGAGTCTCTCCTCCATAATCTCCATAATGCCCTCCTTGACCGTCCCAAAAATGACTGGGGTAGCGTCAAGGATGTCCCTGGTTACCTCGGCTGCAATAAGCTCATGTAGCCTCTCATTAATGACATCAGTAGTGTCGCCTGATCCCGCCTCGGATCCAGATCCCTATCCTGACCCCCGTGCTCCAAATCGTGTCACCACCATGCTGAACTGAAATATTATAAATCACAATGATCAGGATTTCCATATAAAGGATCTTCCGACATCGGTCCTCCTTAAAGTCGTCAGATCTAACATTGGTTCGGGTACAGTTCATGTGCTTCCAGTAGTACGGGCTCAATACTACCTTCCACGCCTACATGTACCTTTCCGCACTGCTCTACCTGATAACTCCAATTCGTCCCACAACCAAAACATATCCCACAACTACCACGTACATCAATCTCAGGGTGTCCTAAGATTTACTCTGCTCATATCAATCAGACCAACCATAACAGGTTGCCTTTATGCATGCAAATTGTACACAGAAAAGGATCAAATAGACTTTCGAATAAAGGATTCTACCCTAGGACCAAAACCAAACAAGGAACAAGAAATAAGGCCAAATCAATCATTATGAGGCTATAAGCTCCTAACCGTATACAATTTTAAAAGCATACACATAGCAAGTCCCATATAAACAACAAGCTCAAATATCAGTATAACATGGCTAACATATTAGGGAACTACTTATTTGCCTCAGCTGATCACGCGCGTTGCACTCTCATCTTTTCATTTCTTTAAAAAACCCCTTTTATGTTTCTTTTGAAAACAAGTTTACCATTTCATTAGTTTGAGTCCTGACACACCCGATGGTGTTCCCAAATCCTCAAACCAAGGCTCTGATACAAACTTGTAACGGCCCAAATTTACAAAGAAAATTTTCATTTTAATTAATCAAAAACATTTGCATAAATCATGAAATCCCAACACAATTGTTTTAAATCCACATTCATTACAATTTTATTTAAAAACATCAGAGAGTCCCCAAAACATATCAGTGAAAGAGTGACAGAGTGCACACCGCGCCATCACGCCTTGCTCTTGCCCTTGGGCTTAAATGTACCTGAAACAAACCCACAAGTGGTAAGCTTGAAAGCTTAGTAAGTTCCCCAGAGAATACCCACACACAACCACATATAACATATCATACTCGCTAAACAACTATACAAATCACATAAGCCATGCATACAACATATAGGGATGTTGTGGGCTCGTCCCCATGGTCTTACTCCAAGATGCCATGGGCTCCCCACATGGTCTTACAACTAAGTGCCATGTGCTCTCCCATGGTCATTGATAGGAAAGCCATGAGCTCTCCACAAGGTCTTACATCCAAGTATCAAGGGCTCTCGCCTGGTCTTCGATAGGAAAGCCATGGGCTCTCCACATGGTCTTACATCCAAGCGCCATGGGCTCCCCCATGGTCTTTGATGCCAACATACCACATATAATACTATCATACTTCCTAGCTCATACCAACTATCATACCAAATAATACCATTTGTAACATCCCGGAATCGCAAGAGTAGAGTTGAAGGGCTAAAAGTGTATGTTTCGGAGGGCGACTCGGCGAGTCCATGGATGGACTCGGCGAGTCAGGTCGCGACTTTGGTCGCGTGTCAAATGGCCTACTCGGCGAGTCCAAAGATGGACTCGGCGAGTAGGTGCTAGGCGAAGAAAAACCCTAAATCCGGGGAATGAGCCCTATATAAAGATCATTATGTTCCTCCACAGCCTCCTTGATCCCCCCCTTGAGTCCCAGAAACCCTAATTTCGTGGAGAGTCCCATTGTTGAGCAAATTAGAGCTTGGAGAGGTGTTGGTTGAAGAAATCTTGAAGGAGAAGTGGCTTGGATCAAAGGGCTTTGATTGGATTCGAGTTTCATTGTTGTTGAGGCATCCTTTGGAGGTAATACTTTCGTTCTTGGGCTGTGTTTTCCTAGATTCTCATTTTGGGGTTGTGTGGGAAGCTTAGTTGTGTGACATCTTGAGTTTAAAGGATGGATCTGAGGTTGCTACCTCAGATCTGGAGTGGAGAAGATCTTAAGAGCATTAAAGCCCCTGTCCTTGTGTTGTTAATGGAGCTATCATGTCCCAAACCTTAGTTCTAATGTGTATTATGCTTAGATCTTCATGGATTCACGTAAAGTTTGCCACTTTACGTGATGGATAGGTTGTTGGAGGCTAGATCTATGTTTTGGATCAATTGCATGGCCTGAGATGCTTCTGTATGGATTCAGACCGGTGGTACTCGATGAGTCACAAGGGTGGACTCGACGAGTTGCTTGAAGATGGCCTGGAACTCGACGAGTTGGAAGAACAACTCGGCGAGTAGGTTGAAGATAGCCTTAGACTCGGCGAGTCTGTTCTTGGACTCGGTGAGTCTTGTCGAAGAGTCCCAATATTTCTGGTTGAGTTGATGAATCGGTGAGTCAAGGGATGACTCGGTGAGTTGGGTGCGAGTGGACTCAGATTGGTTGGACTCGGCGAGTCTCGGGGTGACTCGGCGAGTCAGGTCGCGGATTGAGGGAAGTTCTGAGCTTGGGGACTCGACGAGTCATTGGGATGACTCGGCGAGTAGAGTCAGTCGTGGGTTGACCAGTTGTCTTCCAGGGGTATTTTGGTAAATAAGGGTATATATTTATTGAGTTGAATGTTTTGATGTTCAGTGAAGGAGTTCGTGTCAGAGTTCGGAGTAGCGGGATCTTATCCTTTCAGCCGGCAGTTTCGAGGTGAGTTATCCTCACTATATCAACAGGGTCTAAGGCACCAAGGCCGGCCCTTTATTGGATTGAGATTCGGATATGGTTATTATGTTATTGTTTGATGTGTCTGCATCCTGGTAGCTAGGATGGTACATGCTAGGAGACCTTGTTAAGGTCAGTTTCCCGATATATAGAGTAATGCTATGCTAGTGACCGGTTAGGTCAGTAACCTGTTTAGGGTAATGATATGCTATGTGATCTGCTTGCTCGGTTTGTTGACTATGACTGTTATATGATTGTATGTGTTGTGAACACGGTTGTTTGGACTGGAGATGGGTTGAGGCGGGTCCTGCTTTGTGCTGTAGGCCAAGATACCCATGGCGGACCGGTTATTCCGAAGGCCCAGCGAGCGGTCCGGATAGGCTGTAGGCCCCACGAGGGTGGACCAGATGTGCCGAGGCTCGGAGAGTGGACCAGGCCGACTGAAGGCCCGATGCGGGCGGACCAGTCACACTGTAGACTCAGAGAGTGGACCAGGTGGGTTGAAGGCCCGATACGGGCGGACCAACCCCACTATAGACTCGAAGGACATGATTAGACTCGGAGAATGGAGCCGGTGGACTGAAGGTCGGATACGGTGGACCAGTCACCCAGTAGTCCCGATATGCATGGCTGTTCTATGTTCTGTTATGTTATGTATGTTTTATATGTTATGGGCCGGATGGCAATATGTTTTGGACCGGAAGGTCGTAGCCTGGAAGGGCGTATATGTGGTTGGTATTCTGGGGGTATCTCACTAAGCTTTCGGGCTTACAGTTGTGGTATAAAGTTTTTCAGGTTCTTCAGGAGACTGTGGCAAGGCGAAGGCGCGATCTTACCGCTCCTCATGATTTTGTAGCAATGTGATTCTGGGAATACTCTACATGATTTGTATTGAAAACCTTTTTGTAAACAACTTAATGAAAATCGGGTTGTTTTTGAAATTTTTAAATTGGTTGTATTTTTCGGTTGTTACAAGTTGGTATCAGAGCCTTGGTTGAGTGAATTGGAGGAACACTTGTGTGACTCCAGTCTCAAATCGAGGAGGGTTTTCAAAGAGAATTTAAAATGGTTTTCAAAATAAGTAAAGGAGGACGCGGAGGTACGATCAGCCGGAGCCAGTAAGTAACCCCAAAATACCATACATGACAATTGTTTTATTGAGCTTTGATAGAACAGCATGCTAAAGTTAGGCTAGGGATCTTCGGGATTCTCGATCTGTTGCCTGATTTATGATGCCTGCTAGCCTAGGATTTTCTTGTGAGAGATTTCTGGTGTTCCTCTAGTTGTGAGGATAAAGCGTTGTTTTGTATGTCGCTAGGGTGTTGTGGAAGTACTTCATACAAATATGGGTAGGTGTGGAAGGTAGTATGGGCCCGTACTACTGAAAGCACGGACCCATACGCGTATCAGGGAAACCATGAGCTCTAGGGTTGGGATGAGAGCTGGTTCCCGGGATAGTGGAATATGTCTGAGATTTTGGTGTTTTATTTTCAGTATGGAGATTTCAGGGCACGCTGGGAGTGGATCCGGGTCAGGAGAGGGAGCAGGAGAAGGAGTTCCGGGTGGGTCTGTACATCCCGAGGTTGTCAGTCAGATGAGTACGCACGAGTTGGATGCGAGGATTCGTGAGATCCTGCATGATGAGGTTGCTGCATTGTTTCGGGCTGAGCTGTCGGAGTTGTTTGGGTCGATCAAGACCGCCATGGTGGAGTATTTTGATGAGCGCTATGCGGCTCTCACGGAGATGGCTGCCGCGGCGACTACATCAGCTGTAGCAGCGGCAGGGGGAGGAGCTAGTAGAGGTTTTCAGTATCGGGACTTCGATAATACGAAGCCTCCCACTTTTGATGGAGTTTAGGATCCGATCATTGCTATGAGATGGTTATCAGATGTGGAGGGATGTTTATTCATGTGTTCATGCCCTGCTGATCAGAGGGTGAGGTGCGCTCTGAACTTGTTAAGGCTCGGGGAAAAGGATTGGTGGAGATTGACCACGGGGTCGTACTCGGATGCGCAGAGGGATGCGATTTCATGGGATCGGTTCAGAGAGATGTTCAGCACTCGTTATGCTCCGCAGGTCGAGAGGGAGAGGTTGGCTCAGGAGTTCTTGGAGCTGAAACAGGATTCGGAGTCAGTGACGGAAATCACCAGGATGTTTACTGAGAGGGCAATGTTTTGCCCTGAGTTCGCTTCGGAGCAGGCTCAGATGTCCCGATATCTGAGTATGCTAAAGAGAGACATCAGGCAGTTTGTGTCTGCGCAGAGGTGCGAGACCTTGCTGGAGTTGCAGGAGGCCGCCAGGCGGCGTGAGTTAGAGATTGAGTTGCAGATGCGTGAGCTGAGGCAAGCTCCGGTTCAGTCACAGCCGGTGACGAAACGGTCTAAGACCGTAGATTCCAGGATGGGAGATCAGGGTAGCCACGTCTGTGGAAAGTGTGGAAGGGGTCATGCCAGAGTTTGTCGGTCCGGTGGAGCATGCCGCAAGTGCGGAAAGGAGGGACACTATGCGAGGGATTGTCGGCAGTCAGTGCCGGTTCGGGATTTGAATTGTCATCAGGTTAGACATTTGAGGGTCAACTGTCCACGGCTTGCTGCAGGACCGGTGCAGGCTCCAGCACCGGCTACATTGAGGATCACAGGTGGAGGTCAGGGTGGAGCGGAGCCCCCAAGGGCTTAGGGTCGTGTTTTTCAGCTTGCTGTTGCGGGTATGTTTCTTTCTGTTGTTTTGATTATTTATGATTATTGTGGAGTATTGTTATCTGCTAGTTTCGTTGGATGGTTATGGAGTTGCGTTTCGGGTTTTCGTGTGGTATCCGTTGTTCCCTGAGGGTTTGGCGAGTTGTGTTCGAGACTTTGTTTTGGTATCCTTTGTTCCCTGAAGGATCGATATGGTTATGGATTAGTACTTCGAGCTATTGTGGATTATCTCTGTGAGGATTAGTGGCAGATGCGGCGTTGGTTTGTATGTCAGGTAGCCTCTGCAGTCTGAGGGGTGGATATTTGAAGATTGGGTTCCTTTCGAGCGGGTTGCTCAGTGTGGAAACATGATTTTTATGGAAGTTGTTAGCGCCGGGGAGAAACATGTTGCGTGTAAGTGTTGGTCTTCTGCAAGGTTGCTTTGGGAGATCGGTGATGGTGATCGGTGATTAATTGTCAGTGTCTTAAGTGGGGGAGAATTGGAAATTCTCTGGATGGTCGTTAGGCTTGAGAGGTTGCTTAGCTGCTTTGGGAATTCAACGGTATTTCTTTCAGCCGAGAGCAGGCTCGTATGAGTGAGTAACAGGCATGCGTGGCGGAATACAGACCTAGGGCATTTGATTGTGGAAGGCCTGGGAGCAGGCCGGGATCGAGCATGTAAGATGGAGATAGAGTTCGAAACCCCTAAAGGGCTAGAACGATATGCATGGGAAGATTTCCCGAAGAGATAGCTCGGAATGATGAATGCTTGTTGAGCGGTACGGATAGACTGAAGGCCGGTAGGCGTACCAGTCAGGCCGAAGGCTCGGAGGACGGTCCAGTCAGATTGGCTGAAGGTTCTGAGAGTGGTCCAGATTGGCTGAAGGCCTAGGGAGGCGGTCCAGTCATGTTGAAGACTCTGCGAGTACTGTTGGATCGGTTCAAGGTTATGGGTTGCGTATGTTGCAGTGTGATTACATTAGGAGGTCTGGCCCCGGGTGGCGATCTTGAGCAGTGAAGGTAGAGCATGGGCTTGAGAGTCCATGCGATGAGAGTCAGAGTAGTAGTGATGTATGGATGTCGGGTACGCTTTAAATAGGTAGTGTAGCGTGGGGTGAGCACCATAGTACCTGTCATGGTGACAGGGTGGACGAGTGGTTTCCTTGGTAAGGAAAGAGGGAGGAATGAAATTCTGAAAGGGAGTGCGAATTCACAGAAGTGAAAGCGGCAGTGTAGAGTTATGATTGGAGTAGTTCGTCGATGGTTTTTTGAGTAGCATGTTTGCGGCAGTAGAATAAAAGCTCATTCGACTAGAGACATCTGCTCAGGGCGCGGAGGGAATTCCGTAAGCGTAGAGCCAGGGAGAGGGGTTCGGAAGGGATGCAGGGAGAGAGTCTTGGACTCTCAGTGAGATTTTGATAAGGGTTTTAGGTATGTATTAGCGGTTCATCCTGGAAGGATGTTTGAGGATATCATCAGTGTATCGGGATTTCCAAACCTGAGGGTGCTAGAGCTAGATCAGCATGTGTGTGTGATTGTGAGAGGAGAACTCGGGGGAGTTGCTCCGGAATTGAAGAATGGGTCTTTCTGTCGTCATGGAATAGATAGAGTGGGATTCGGATCGGGGATCCGATGGTTCATGGCTTTCTATCCATATGAGTCAAGTGAAAGATGAAAATTGGAGCAGTAAGACATCATGGGTAATTCTCGGTTGTTGAGTGCGGCTATCGGAGGGTATAGCTGGTGCCCGGGTTGAGTAGGTGGTTGGGACACCGTATGGAAGGAGAAAGTGAGCTTCTGGTTTCTATGATTGTGCCTTAAGGGACTTGGTTCGGTCAAGGTCAGGTGGCGCGTCGTGGGAAGTAATTTGAAGATGAGATGCCGTAGACTTCGAGGACGAAGCCTAATTTAAGTGGGGGAGAATTGTAACATCCCGGAATCGCAAGAGTAGAGTTGAAGGGCTAAAAGTGTAAGTTTCGGTGGGCGACTCGGCGAGTCCATGGATGGACTCGGCGAGTCAGGTCGCGACTTTGGTCGCGTGTCAAATGGCCTACTCGGCGAGTCCAAAGATGGACTCGGCGAGTAGGTGCTGGGCGAAGAAAAACCCTAAATCCGGGGAATGAGCCTTATATAAAGATCATTATGTTCCTCCACAGCCTCCTTGATCCCCCCTTGAGTCCCAGAAACCCTAATTTCGTGGAGAGCCCCATTGTTGAGCAAATTAGAGCTTGGAGAGGTGTTGGTTGAAGAAATCTTGAAGGAGAAGTGGCTTGGATCAAAGGGCTTTGCTTGGATTCGAGTTTCATTGCTGTTGAGGCATCCTTTGGAGGTAATACTTTCGTTCTTGGGCTGTGTTTTCCTAGATTCTCATTTTGGGGTTGTGTGGGAAGCTTAGTTGTGTGACATCTTGAGTTTAAAGGATGGATCTGAGGTTGGTACCTCAGATCTGGAGTGGAGAAGATCTTAAGAGCATTAAAGCCCCTGTCCTTGTGTTGTTAATGGAGCTATCATGTCCCAAACCTTAGTTCTAATGTGTATTATGCTTAGATCTTCATGGATTCACGTAAAGTTTGCCACTTTACGTGATGGATGGGTTGTTGGAGGCTAGATCTATGTTTTGGATCAATTGCATGGCCTGAGATGCTTCTGTATGGATTCAGACCGGTGGTACTCGACGAGTCACAAGGGTGGACTCGATGAGTTGCTTGAAGATGGCCTGGAACTCGACAAGTTTGAAGAACAACTCGGCGAGTAGGTTGAAGATAGCCATAGACTCGGCGAGTCGGTTCTTGGACTCGGCGAGTCTTGTCGAAGAGTCCCAATATTTCTGGTTGAGTCGATGAATCGGTGAGTCAAGGGATGACTCGGTGAGTTGGGTGCGAGTGGACTCAGAGTGGTTGGACTCGGCGAGTCTCGGGGTGACTCGGCGTGTCAGGTCGCGGATTGAGGGAAGTTCTGAGCTTGGGGACTCGGCGAGTCATTGGGATGACTCGGCGAGTAGAGTCAGTCAGGGGTTGACCAGTTGTCTTCCAGGGGTATTTTGGTAAATAAGGGTATATATTTATTGAGTTGAATGTTTTGATGTTCAGTGAAGGAGTTCGTGTCAGAGTTCGGAGCAGCGGGATCTTATCCTTTCAGCCGACAGTTTCGAGGTGAGTTATCCTCACTATATCAACAGGGTCTAAGGCACCAAGGCTGGCCCTTTATTGGATTGAGATTCGGATATGGTTATTATGTTATTGCTTGATGTGTCTGCATCCTGGTAGCTAGGATGGTACATGCTAGGAGACCTTGTTAAGGTCAGTGTCCCGATATATAGAGTAATGCTATGCTAGTGACCGGTTAGGTCAGTAACCTGGTTAGGGTAATGATATGCTATGTGATCTGCTTGCTCGGTTTGTTGACTATGACTGTTATATGATTGTATGTTTTGTGCACACGGTTGTTTGGACTGGAGATGGGTTGAGGCGGGTCCTGCTTTCTTGTAACGACCCGTTCCCGGTATGTTAATTCATTAGTAATTGTTTTAATGTTTTGCAAGAGGGACTCGGCGAGTTCATAGCCTGACTCGCCGAGTAGGGTCGCGACTTCGAGCACGTGTTAACTGGAGACTCGGCGATTCCATTCGTTTGGGTGAAACCCTAAATCCCCGGGTTGCCCACTATTTATGTCACCTTATAGCCCCCATTGTCGCCTCCTTCACCCTCTAAAGCTGTGAGAAAACCCTAGTTCATCCTTGAGAGTTTGTAAGTGATTTTGTGTGATTTTGTGAAGGCTTGAAGAAGGAGAAGAAGAAAGGAGCAAGGAGAAGAGGTGGAGTGCCAAGATCCAAGGGCAAATCTGAGTTATTTGAGGTATTTTCGGATTTCCCCTCTTGTTTTATGCTTTAAACCTCCATTAGAACTCTTCTAAGAACTAGTTGATGCTTGTTCCAAGCCTTGTGCTTTCATGAACGCCCTAATAAGCCGAGATAACCTTGGATCTATTCATTGAGAAGTCCCATAGTCCAGATCTATTGCCTTTATGAGGATACTATGCATATTAACCCTAGATCTATCCCTTTTATGCATCTTTTAGCCTTATTTTCCCTTATTCATGTGTTGTACACGTAAAGTTGGAAACTTTACGTGGTAAACCAGCTTATTGGACTCAGATCTATCATTTGTATGTGTTGGATTCAAGCAAAATCGGGTGAAAAATAGTTGCATGGCGGCAACTCGGCGAGTTGAGTCGCGAGTCCCCGATTCCTTCATTTTTAGCAGTGTTGAGTGGAACCAGTGAGTTAGAGAGTGGACTCTACGAGTTGAAGGTAGACTCAGTAATGGAGGGACTCGGCGAGTTGTTCATACAACTCGGCGAGTCCAAGGCAATCTTCTTAAGATCAAGAACAACTCGTCGAGTATGTTCATACGGCTCGGCGAGTCGGATGAAGATTGTCTGAGTTCTTGGATCAAGAGGGTACTCGTCGAGTCGATGCCATACTCGACGAGTAGCAGCGAGTAGGATTGAAAAGTGAGAGTAGGACTCGGCGAGTTGGGTGGCCCAACTCGGCGAGTCAGTCCAAGTGAGAGTAACTTTGACCAAGGGTAAAAGAGTCATTTTACCCAAGTGCAGTGTTTAGTATTTGATTGAGTGTGTTTATGGACTTGTAGCCGGGGAGATACAGGAGCAGCAGCCGTTAGCTTCCAGAGCCACACACTCAGCAGCCAGTTTACGAGGTGAGTTTCCTTCCAGTAGGGACGGGTCTAAGGCCACAATGCCGGCCCGTTCAGTTAGCAGTAGTTTCCGGACTTTGATCCGATGCAGTAGCTAGTATGTTTGATGCCTTCGTGGCTCAGACAGGATTTGTGTGCTATGTTTTATGTGTTATGTATTATGTGTTCCGGGCTACGGCCCGATGTAGTATGCAGTATATGTGTTCATGCTAGTTGTTATGTTATGCTACGCTATGCTCAGTCAGTTAGTTCTGGACTTGAGTCCGATGCAAGGGACAAGGTCCCAGTCGGTTCCGGACTTTGGTCCGATGCAGTCGATTCCGGACTTCGGTCCGATGCAGTTAGTTCCGGACTTCGGTCCGATGCAGATAGTTCCGGACTTTGGTCCGATGCAGGGGACAAGGTCCCAGTCAGTTCCGGACTTCGGTCCGATGCAGTTGTCGGGCTTCGTCCCGATGCAGTGGGCAAGGCCCAATATGTGTTTGTATGTTATTGTATGGTATGTGGTAGTTTGGGGGAGCTCACTAAGCTTCGTGCTTACAGTTTCAGTTTTGGTTTCAGGTACTTCCGCAAGCAAAGGGAAGAGCTCGGGGTGACGGTATCGCACACACCACAGCTTTAGCTTTTAGCCTGGGATTGATTTAGTTTGTTTTGATTTGACGTAGTATGATACAGTTTCCGCACAGTGTTTTCTATTATGTTGGAATACATCACGTATGGTTTTATTATATGATACTCTGATTATGGTTTTGATTATATCGAAAAACGAAATTTTTGGGTCGTATTTTTGGGTTGTTTCAAGTTGGTATCAGAGCCCTGGTTTGAGGGATTCGGATACACTTCCGGGTGTATCTGAACTCAAACTAAGGGAAATAAAAGATTTTATTTTAAAAATAATAAAAACGTATTACAAAGAGAATTTTGAAAGCACTTAGAAAGAAAGAATAGTTTTTAACAAGATAGAGGTGTGTGCATGCGGTCAGCCGAGCTCAAGTAAGTACTCCCAAATTACCCATACAAGTTATTTGTTCAGTTTCAGTTCAGTAGAACATCATGCTAGTATAGGACTAAGGATCTAGGAGAATGCCTTATGTGCCTGCTTATGTGTTACAGCTTTATGAGTATTGCATGCTAGTACTGAGTAGACAGCAGTAGGATAGCCTGTTTAGGTTATGCCTGATAGTATGAGCTTAGCATCCTTTGCTAGTGCAGTTTCTTGTTATGAGAATAGTTTTGCCTGAGTCTGTTTCCCTTATCCGAATGCTGCATGCTTCGTGCTTGGTGGGGTTCTGAGTAATGGGAGTTAGCCATTAGGTGAACACATCACACCACATGTGATCAGGTTTGAATAATCCCAGAGTACTGGAACTGGCCCTATTGCGCAGCTCTTGTTTGAGTCCAACCGTTATAGGGACGGGTCTTTTACTTGAAGGATTATCTGATCCTCATCACATGTGATGGTGTTTAGGTGGTGGCTAATTGGCATTATGAGGAGACCTTCAGCAGCTGAGGACCAGTCGTGTTGAGCCTGAGGTTTCCTTAAGGCAAGCCTAGGATGAGAGTAGCAGAGAATAGCAGTAGTAGAAGTGACTTGGTGGAGTTAAGGCAGTTCTTGAGGAAAGTACGGATAGATGTGGAAGGTAGTATGGGCCCGTACTACTGAAAGCAGAGGATCCGTACTCGAATCAAGGAAGGCCAAGACAAGACCAGGAAGCTAGTAGCAGTGTCATGATCCCTTGAGATATTTCAGTGTTCTGATGTTGTTATGATATGTTTCAGAATGGTAGTTTTGCGTCCGAGACCAGCAGTCGGCAGCTCAGATGCCGGAGGGGGATCAGGATCGGGATCAGGCCCGGAGGTCGGGCAGATGGATGAGCAGACCAGAGAGTTCCTTTCTTCTGAGGTTACCCGCATCATACTGGAGCAGACTCCTGTGATCTTCGGTTCGATCAAGGAGGGTATTTTAGAGCTGATGGATGAGAGATTGGGTATTTTCCGTGCGGAGATGGCGACCATGATGGGGTCGTGCACACTTACGTTCAGGGAGTTCAGGGCATGCGGAGCTCCAGACTATCATGGGGCGCGGGACCCCATAGCGAGTACCAGATGGTTGGCGGATGTGGCCAACGCTTTCCGCACTAGCAGGTGTCCCGAGGGGGACAAGGTCAGATTAGCGTCCTGTCTTCTGAAGGACATGGCACGGGATTGGTGGGAGGAGGTCGGACATGCCATCGGGGATGATGCGGCATTGGATGCCATGACCTGGGCTGATTTCTCTACCAGGTTCAGGGCGGAGTTTGCACCGGTCATTGAGGTGCACCAGTTAGCTAGGGAGTTTCAGGACCTTACCCAGACTACAGAGACAGTGGCGGAGATCACCGCCAAGTTCATGGAGAGGGCTCTTCTTGTTCCTCAGTATGCAGCCGATGAGGAGATGAAGAAGGCCCGTTATCATGAGATTTTGCGGAGTGATATCCGCATGTTTGTGAGCCGGTCCAGTTGTAAAACGCTGGACGACATGATTGCTAGAGCTCGGGAGAGGGAGATTGATCTCGAGATTGAGAAGAAGAGGAAACCGGAGGCGGTTTCGGGTTCAGGCAGTTTGGGCAAAAAGCCCAAGGTTTCAGATCACAGGTCTAGGAGTCAGCAGAGCCACGGTCGGTGTGGCAAGTGTGGGAGATTGCACGAGGGGGCGTGCAAGGCAGGGAGTTCTGGCTGCTACAAGTGCGGTTGGACTGGGCATTTGAGTAGGGATTGTACGGCCCCTGCTACTACGGTTACAGCATCAGATCTGATTTGCTTTCAGTGCAATCAGAGGGGACATAAAAAGTCCTAGTGTCCCAGTTTAGCTGCAGCAGGGAAGGTGGTTGCACCTGCCCCTGCCACCTTGAGGATTATAGATGGCCAGCAGGGCCGATCTGATGCGCCAGTGGCGAAGAGTAGGGCGTTTCAGATGACAGCAGAGGAGGCGCGAGCGACTCCTGATGTGGTGACGGGTAGGTATCTTTCCTTCATCTTTTAATTATTATTATCGTTTGAATATTACTTGATGATATGCTTTATTTAGGGTCGTTCTCGGTGAACGGCATTTCTGCTTTGGTATTGTTCGATTCGGGGGCTACCCGATCATTCGTATCGCTTGCGCTTAGCAAGAGATTTAGTAGAGCTCCAGGGGAGCTGGATTGTCCATTAGAGGTTGAGATAGCAGATGATAGGACCGTGAGGGTCGGCAGAGTACATAGGGAGTGTACTCTTCAGATATTTGATGAGCAGTTTTCAGTGGACCTGGTACCTATTCCCCTGCGAGGGAATAAAGTTATTATGGGCATGGATTGGCTGAGCCCCAATGGGGCGGTGATTGATTGTGAGCTTCAGCTAGTGAGGGTTCGCACTCCCAGTGGGGGAGAGTTAGTGATTCAGGGCGAGAGGCCACAGCGTGGACCGATCTTTTGTTTCACCGCTAGGGCGAGGCGCTATGTTCAGCAGGGTTGCGCCGGTTTTGTAGCTTACGTCTTGGATGCCCGGGAGAAGGGCAAGACGACGATTGATGATGTTCCTATTGTTCGAGACTACCCGGATGTGTTTCCCGAGGATTTGCCGGGGATACCTCCAGAGAGGCAGGTTGAGTTCAGGATCGACCTAGTTCCTGGTGCGGCTCCGATAGCCAAAGCACCGTATCGACTAGCTCCCCCTGAGATGCAGGAGTTGTTTACACAGCTGCAAGAGCTGTTAGACAAGGGTTTCATTCGGCCGAGCAGTTCGCCTTGGGGAGCGCCGATCCTGTTTGTGAGGAAGAAGGATGGGTCGCATCGTATGTGCATTGATTATCGGGAGTTGAACAAGGTAACGGTGAAGAACCGTTACCCACTTCCGAGGATAGATGACTTGTTTGATCAGCTTCAGGGAGCATCTTGGTTCTCCAAGATCGATCTACGCTCCGGTTATCATCAGATGAGGGTTAGAGATGAGGATGTACAGAAGACTGCTTTCAGGACCCGGTATGGTCATTATGAGTTCGTGGTGATGCCATTTGGGCTCACCAATGCCCCAGCCGCGTTCATGGACCTCATGAACCGCGTGTGTAGGCCGATGCTGGATCGATCAGTGATAGTATTCATAGACGATATCTTGGTATATTCCAAGACACAGGGGCAGCACGAGGAGCACCTGCGGGAGGTGTTGGAGACTTTGAGGAGGGAGAGACTTTTCGTGAAGTTCTCCAAGTGTGAGTTCTGGTTGCGTGAGGTGCAGTTTCTTGGTCATCTCGTCAACCATAAGGGTATTTTGGTAGATCCGGGCAAGATAGAGGCCGTGATGCAGTGGGAGGTCCCGAGGTCTCCATCTGAGATTCGGAGCTTCCTAGGGTTGGCAGGGTATTATCGGAGATTTATTCAAGACTTCTCCAAGATAGCAGTGCCGCTCACCCGACTAACCAAGAAGTCAGTGGTATTTCGTTGGGGGCCTGAGCAGCAGGCGGCGTTCGAGACTCTCAGACAGAGATTGTGCGAGGCTCCAATCCTTACCTTGCCAGAGGGAGTAGAGGACTTCGTAGTCTATTGTGATGCTTCGATCACAGGTATGGGAGCAGTATTGATGCAGCGAGGCCATGTGGTAGCTTATGCCTCGAGACAGTTGAAGCCTCACGAGGCTAATTATCCTACCCATGATTTGGAGCTGGGGGCAGTTGTGTTTGCCCTCAAGATTTGGAGACATTAACTTTATGGGGTCCGTTGTACTATATACACGGATCACAAGAGCTTGCGATATCTTATGGATCAGCCGAGTTTGAACATGAGGCAGAGGAGGTGGTTGGACGTACTGAAGGATTATGACTGTGAGATCCTTTATCACCCAGGGAAGGCCAACGTGGTGGCCGACGCCCTAAGCCGCAAAGTGTCGGTGGCCCTATCAGAGATCTGTGTATGAGGATGACAGTGATCACTCCGTTGTTGGAACGGATCAAGGAGGCTCAGATGGAGGGTCTCAAGGAGGAGAGGCAGAACTGTGAGAGAATAGTGGGCCGAGTAGCTTCGTTTGATTATGATAGTCGGGGTTTGCTGACGCTTCATGGCAGGGTGTGGGTACCGTACTGGGGTGGAGTACGGCAGGTGTTGATGGACGAGGTTCATAAGTCTCGGTTTTCTATCCACCCAGGGGCGATGAAAATGTATCGAGATCTTCGACCTGATTATTGGTGGCCCTGCATGAAGCGGGACGTCGCTTGGTATGTTGAGAGATGCTTGACCTGCCGGAAGGTCAAGGCGGAGCACCAGAGACCTCACGGCAAGATGCAGCCGTTAGACATTCCCGTGTGGAAATGGGAGGATATCACCATGGATTTTGTCACCAAACTCCCCAGGACCGCACGTGGAGTGGATTCGATATGGGTTGTAGTGGATCGGTTGAGAAAGAGTGCCCATTTTATTCCGATTCAGGAGAGTATATCGGCGGAAAAGTTAGCCGATATCTATGTGCGAGAGATTGTGGCACGTCATGGAGTGCCGGTATCGGTGGTGTCAGACTGAGATGTTCGTTTCACGTCCAGATTCTGGAAGCGGTTCCACGACGAGATGGGTACTCGTCTCCATTTCAGCACCGCTTTCCACCCTCAGACTGACGGGCAGAGCGAAAGGAAGATTCAGACTCTTGAGGACATGCTTAGGGCATGTGTTCTAGATTTTGGGGGCAGTTGGGATACGTATCTTCCGTTAGCGGAATTCTCGTATAACAACAGTTATCATGCGAGTATTGATCGACCTCCTTTTGAGATGTTGTATGGGAGGAAGTGTAGGACCCCGATTTGTTGGGGCGAGGTCGGTCAGCGAGTCATCGGGAGCACCGAAGTGGTGCTCAAGACGACTGAGTTGATCCAGCAGGTCCGTAGTAGGCTGCAGACTGCGCAGAGTCGGCAGAAGAGCTACACTGACAGGAGGCGTTCGGACTTGGAGTTCCAGGTGGGAGATATGGTTCTTCTGAAAGTCTCACTATGGAAAGGTGTCATCAGGTTCCGGAAGAGGGGCAAGCTGGGCCCCAGATTTATTGGTCCTTTCAGGGTTTTGGTCCGGGTGGGTCGGGTTGCTTATCGGTTAGATCTTCCTGAGGAGCTTAGTCAGATCCACAACACCTTCCACGTGTCGCAGTTGAGGAAGTGTTTGGTGGATGAGTCAGCAGTCGTTCCCCTAAAGGATATTCAGGTTGATAGTAGCCTGAATTATATTGAGAGGCCGGTCGCGATTCTGGATCGGAAGACCAAGACCTTGAAGAACAAGGTAATCCAGCTAGTGAAGGTACAGTGGCAGCACTGGAAGGGGTCTGAATGGACGTGGGAGGCTGAAGAGGAGATGAGAACGCACTACCCGGAGATATTTACAGATCCAGCTGTAGCAGACTTCGAGGACGAAGTCTGAGATAAGTGGGGGAGAATCGTAACGACCCGTTCCCGGTATGTTAATTCATTAGTAATTGTTTTAAAGTTTTGCAAGAGGGACTCGGCGAGTTCATAGCCTGACTCGCCGAGTAGGGTCGCGACTTCGAGAACGTGTTAGCTGGAGACTCGGCGAGTCCATATCCCGGACTCGGCGAGTCCATCCGTCTGGGTGAAACCCTAAATCCCCGGGTTGCCCACTATTTAAGTCACCTTATAGCCCCCATTCTCGCCTCCTTCACCCTCTAAAGCTGTGAGAAAACCCTAGTTCATCCTTGAGAGTTTGTAAGTGATTTTGTGTGATTTTGTGAAGGCTTGAAGAAGGAGAAGAAGAAAGGAGCAAGGAGAAGAGGTGGAGTGCCAAGATCCAAGGGCAAATCTGAGTTATTTGAGGTATTTTCGGATTTCCCCTCTTGTTTTATGCTTTAAACCTCCATTAGAACTCTTCTAAGAACTAGTTGATGCTTGTTCCAAGCCTTGTGCTTTCATGAACGCCCTAATAAGCCGAGATAACCTTGGATCTATTCATTGAGAAGTCCCATAGTCCAGATCTATTGCCTTTATGAGGATACTATGCATATTAACCCTAGATCTATCCCTTTTATGCATCTTTTAGCCTTATTTTCCCTTATTCATGTGTTGTACACGTAAAGTTGGAAACTTTACGTGGTAAACCAGCTTATTGGACTCAGATCTATCATTTGTATGTGTTGGATTCAAGCAAAATCGGGTGAAAAATAGTTGCATGGCGGCAACTCGGCGAGTTGAGTCGCGAGTCCCCGATTCCTTCATTTTTAGCAGTGTTGAGTGGAACCAGTGAGTTAGAGAGTGGACTCTACGAGTTGAAGGTAGACTCAGTAATGGAGGGACTCGGCGAGTTGTTCATACAACTCGGCGAGTCCAAGGCAATCTTCTTAAGATCAAGAACAACTCGTCGAGTATGTTCATACGGCTCGGCGAGTCGGATGAAGATTGTCTGAGTTCTTGGATCAAGAGGGTACTCGTCGAGTCGATGCCATACTCGACGAGTAGCAGCGAGTAGGATTGAAAAGTGAGAGTAGGACTCGGCGAGTTGGGTGGCCCAACTCGGCGAGTCAGTCCAAGTGAGAGTAACTTTGACCAAGGGTAAAAGAGTCATTTTACCCAAGTGCAGTGTTTAGTATTTGATTGAGTGTGTTTATGGACTTGTAGCCGGGGAGATACAGGAGCAGCAGCCGTTAGCTTCCAGAGCCACACACTCAGCAGCCAGTTTACGAGGTGAGTTTCCTTCCAGTAGGGACGGGTCTAAGGCCACAATGCCGGCCCGTTCAGTTAGCAGTAGTTTCCGGACTTTGATCCGATGCGGTAGCTAGTATGTTTGATGCCTTCGTGGCTCAGACAGGATTTGTGTGCTATGTTTTATGTGTTATGTATTATGTGTTCCGGGCTACGGCCCGATGTAGTATGCAGTATATGTGTTCATGCTAGTTGTTATGTTATGCTACGCTATGCTCAGTCAGTTAGTTCCGGACTTCAGTCCGATGCAGGGGACAAGGTCCCAGTCGGTTCCAGACTTTGGTCCGATGCAGTCGGTTCCGGACTTCGGTCCGATGCAGATAGTTCCGGACTTCGGTCCGATGCAGGGGACAAGGTCCCAGTCAGTTCCGGACTTCGGTCCGATGCAGTTGCCGGGCTTCGTCCCGATGCAGTGGGCAAGGCCCAATATGTGTTTGTATGTTATTGTATGGTATGTGGTAGTTTGGGGGGAGCTCACTAAGCTTCGTGCTTACAATTTCAGTTTTGGTTTCAGGTACTTCCGCAAGCAAAGGGAAGAGCTCGGGGTGACGGCATCGCACACACCACAGCTTTAGCTTTTAGCCTGGGATTGATTTAGTTTGTTTTGATTTGACGTAGTATGATACAGTTTCCGCACAGTGTTTTCTATTATGTTGGAATACATCACGTATGGTTTTATTATATGACACTCTGATTATGGTTTTGATTATATCGAAAAACGAAATTTTTGGGTCGTATTTTTGGGTTGTTTCATTTGTGCTGTAGGCCAAGATACCCATGGCAGACCGGTTATTCCGAAGGCCCAGCGAGGGGTCCGGATAGGCTATAGGCCCCACGAGGGCGGACCAGACGTGCCGAGGCTCGGAGAGTGGACCAGGCCGACTGAAGGCCCGATGCGGGCGGACCAGTCACACTGTAGACTCAGAGAGTGGACCAGGTGGGTTGAAGGCCCGATACGGGCGGACCAACCCCACTGTAGACTCGAAGGACATGATTAGACTCGGTGAATGGATCCGGTGGACTGAAGGCCGGATACGGCGGACCAGTCACCCAGTAGTCCCGATATGCATGGCTGTTCTATATTCTGTTATGTTATGTATGTTTTATATGTTATGGGCCGGAAGGCAATATGTTTTGGACCGGAAGGTCGTAGCCTGGAAGGGCGTATATGTGGTTGGTATTCTGGGGGTATCTCACTAAGCTTTCGGGCTTACAGTTGTGGTTTAATGTTTTTCAGGTTCTTCAGGAGACTGTGGCAAGGCGAAGGCGCGATCGTACCGCTCCTCATGATTTTGTAGCAATGTGATTCTGGGAATACTCTACATGATTTGTATTGAAAACCTTTTTATAAACAATTTAATGAAAATCGGGTTGTTTTTGAAAAATTTAAATTGGTTGTATTTTTCGGTTGTTACACCATTACAGCTAGGACACTACATATCATGAAATGGGTCGGCCTTGGTGCCTTAGACCCATTGGTATGGTGAGGAAACTCACCTTTGTCTGCTGAATCCGAAAGCTGCTCTCCTAACAATCTATAACCTCCCGTACTGAACATTAATAATAATCCATGTTAGGACTTTACTTAATCAAAGGTAACCCAAACTCCAAATCCTTCCATAAGGCCCAATGGGCCCAAAGTCCATGTCCAAAATCATTAATGGGCCTCTTAGCCCAATAAGGCCCAATCAATATGTCCATGGCCCATAACAGATAAAATGGCTCATTATTCCCATAATGCAATCAAGTCCAATAACCAAATGAGGCCCAAAACAGATTCAAGCCCATATGTGATGCGTACGCTTAACGTACCATCCTGGTACGCGCAGCGTACAGGGGTGTAACGCCCCAAATTCTGGTATGTATTTAAATATCTATTTTTCAAGTTTCCAATAGGAACTCGACGAGTCTGTAGCCCGAATCTTCGAGTAGAGACGGGATAAGCACGTGTTTGGAGTCGGCTACTCGGCGAGTCCATATGCTTGGACTCGGCGAGTCCGCCGGTCTGGATGAAACCCTAAATCTAAGGGTTTGCACCCTATTTAAACGACTTTTTGTGCACTAATCAACCTCCCTCACCCACAGAGAGTTCCATACTAAAACCTTAGTCATTCCTTATCATTTTTGGTGTGATTTCTCATATTGTGCAAGTTGTTGGTGCATTTAAAGCTAGAAGAAGAGAAGAGAAGAGGAGGAATCAAGGGGGAGCAAAGTAGATCCGATTTCCTTGTTGTATTACAGTCTTCTTTGAGATATCAAGCTCAAACCTTTGTCCTTCTTCAATTAGATCTCTTATTCGGCTTGTTTTTGCCATTTTTGGATTGGTAGTAGTATAGAGAACATGTGGTGATGAATAACCATCAGATCTACCCATGTCTGAGTTCTAGAAGCTCATATCTACTGCCTTTATGGGACCATTCTTGCATAAAATCCCTAGATCTACACTTTTGGTCCCTTTAGAGCCTTTTAACCTTCATTGATGCATAGACACACGTAAAGTTGGAAACTTTACGTGTGAAACAAGCCTTAGGAACCCAGATCTATAAGTTGAATGCAATGGAATTGATTAGAATCGACTGTATAGTGTTTGCATGGAAGCGACTCGACGAGTTTTTCTTCAAACTCGGCGAGTCAAGTCACGAGTCCCCGATTTTTCCCCTTTTGAGTTATGCCGAGTGGAACCAGTGAGTTGGAGGTGGACTCAGTGAGTTGGAAGTCAGACTCAACAATGGAGGGACTCGGCGAATCAATGCCCTGTTTATTAGTATCGAGGAGGGACTCGATGAGTTGTTCATACTACTCGGCGAGTTACAGGCTAGAATGTTCTTATGATGAAGGAGAACTTGACGAGTTGTTCGTACAACTCAGCGAGTCATATGAAGATAAACTGTTTATTAGTATTGAGAAGGGACTCGATGAGTTGGCGGCCTAACTCTACGAGTCGGGTCAACTGTATGTTGACTTTGACCAGGAGGTTGACTTTAACTAAGGGTAAAATAGTCATTTTACCCTCAGTATAGTTAACAGTAGTTGATTGAGTGTGTTTATGGGAATTGTAGCCGAGAGAGACCGGAGCAGCAGCAGACAGTTCCTGAGTAGAGTTTCAGCAGCCGGCTTTCGAGATGAGTTTTCCTTCCAGTAGGAATGGGTCTACGGCCACAATGCCGGCCCGTTTAGTTAGCAGTAGTTCCGGACCTTGGTCCAATGCAGCAGTTAGATTGTTTGATGTCTTTGTGATTCAAGCATGTTTTGTGTTATGTGTTCCGGACTTCGGTCCGATGCAGTATGCAGTATATGTGCTTATGCTAGTTGATATGTTTATGCTATGCTATGTTATGCTCATCCAGTTTCCGGACTTCGGTCCGATGTAGGGGACAAGGTCCCAGTCAGTTTTGGATTTCGATCCGATGCAGGGGACAAGGTCCCAGACAGTTCCGGACTTCGGTCCGATGCAGAGGGAAAGGCCCTGGTTAGTTCGGGACTTTGGTCTGATGCAGTGGGCAAGGCCCAATATGTGTTTATATGATTGTATGGTATGTGGTAGTTTGGGGGAGCTCACTAAGCTTCATGCTTACAGTTTCAGTTTCGGTTTCAGGTACTTCCGCAAGTAAAGGGAAGAGCTCGGGATGATGGCATCACACACACCACAACTTCAGTTTTTATCCTAGGAGTTGGTTCAGTTCTCTTAGATATGACTTGACACAGTTTTGATACAGTTTTTATCACAACACTTTATTATGGTTTTGAGATATTGACGTATGATTTATATTTTATGACATTCAATGTTATGGTTTTAGTATTATTTAAATGAAAATTTTTGGGTCATATTTTGGGACGTTTCATGGGGTTTTGGGACTTACGCGCAGCGTATACTGGGTTATACCCAACGTACTACCAGATTAAGCACTTTCTCTATTAAGTGCTTAATACTCGATTCTTTTACGTCCAAAAGTCAGATCTAAGCTTGTTAAAACGTCCTAAGGCATAAAGTTGGCAACTTTATGCCTTTGCATGACTTGTATGCACCCAAATCCCCCATTAAGACCTTTTCAAGGTTCTTAACCCATGCATGAGGTCAAAAATCCCACCAAGGCTCCATTTTTATCTTACTAAAGGACCAAGGGACCTCAGATCTGTCATTCCCATCTCTTGGAGTTGATTAACTCATAAATGGAGATCCAAAATCAACCAAAGGGACAAAACTAGAAAACCCTAGCTAGATCTAGAGATTTGAGTGGAAATATCCAAGATTTTTACCTCTAGGAACTCCTCAAGGTCGTCTATGTGTAGATTCTTGAAGCCAAATGACACTCCAAGCTTCCTTGACCACTCCTTCTTCTTGGATGAACACTAAAACGAGCACAATTTCACTCTTAAGGCTCAAAATGCACTCACAAAGGATATTAGGGCTTCCAGGAACGTTTGAAGGTGAAAGGAGCTGATGAGGGTGAGGCCCAAGTGAGTTAAGGGCGTTTAAATAAGTCACAAGTTTGCAAATTAGGGTTTGCACCCTCGGCACGTACGCCCAGCGTACGTGTGGTTCCTACGCGATCATCCATGCATAGTATGCTAAGCATACTCATAAGTACGCCCAACATACTTAAGGGACCAATTAGGTCAAAAACGAAATTCTTCAAGGGTTTCAAGTGATACCTAGTTTAGGGCATTAGACATGGCCTCTATAGACTTAAAGTTGCCAACTTTATCAAGTCTTGGCCCTCCTTCATGTTCTAAGTCCCTTGATAAGCCTTATTTGAGTGTTCTAGCCCCTTTGATTCCATGTATGGACGTAAAGTTAGCAACTTTACATGGTATCTCAGTCCTAGGGGACCATATATGTGGTTTGGGAGCATTAGACTTGCTTAGAAGTGTCTAAACGCATAAAGGTTAGGACGAACTCAATGAGTTGCTTTGCTAACTCGGTGAGTTGATGAGGGTTTTCCCGCTTTCTGTATAAAAAATAACTCGACGAGTTGCTTTAACAACTCGACGAGTTGCTTTAACAACTCGACGAGCTGGATCGATTTTTCCCATCTTTTGGATGACGAACGAACTCGGCTAGTTGATGAAATGACTCGGTGAGTCAGCTAGGGTTTCTCCTAGTTTTTTGAAAACTGAAAGAACTCGACAAGCTGCTGGATGCACTTGATGAGTTAGGTCAACATGGACTATTGATCTTAAGTGTTGACTGTAGACTTTGACCATGGTTGACCAAGTTTGACTTTGAGGATATTTTGGAATTCAGGATTTTGATGAAGTTAGTCACATGGTGATTGTAGGTGATTGAGTTCGGAGCTGCAATTCGAGGTTTGGATCTTGACAGTCAGTGCTACTTGTGAGGTGAGTTTTCGTCACTATACTAAAGGGTCGAAGGCGCCAAGACTGTCCCTTTGGATTGTTATCCTGGTTATAGTATGCGTGGATGTGGTTATGATCTGTTAGATTAGTATCCTAGTAGATACGATGTTGTTATGTTGTTATGATCTGTTAAATCGGTATCCTGGTAGATAGGATGTTGTTTTGTTGTTATGATCTGTTAGATCGGCATCCTGGTAGATAGGATGATGGTATGCTTAGTGATCTGTATGATTTTTGCTTGTCTATTGATTTTTTATGTGTTATGAGTATGTTGACATATGTGTGTGTATGGTTGGGTTGAGGTGGTCCTGCTTTGTGCTGAAGGCCAACAGACCCAGGGAGGCTCGGATAAACTGAAGGCCCTTCGAGGCGGTCCACTCAGGCCAAAGGCCCGGCGAGCGGTCTGGATATGTTTTAGGCCTTGCGAGGAGGTCTAAATGTGTCGAAGGCTCGGGAGCGGTCCAGATATGATGTAGGCCCTGCAAGGTAGACCAGTCAGGATGAAGGCTCAGTATGCGTGTTGTTATGTTATCTGTTTGGGTGTTGGTATTTTGGGGGAACTCACTAAGCTTCGGGCTTACCGTTTGGTTTATGGTTTCAGGTACTTCTGAGGATCGCAGGATAAAGAAGGCTTGATCGTGCACCTCCTCATATTTTGTGTTATGATTTCTGGGAATTTTTCTGATACCAAACTATTTTAAAAACAATTTGTAATAAATGATGATTGTGGATGTTCGAAAAAGTTTAATTTTTTTTTTGAAATTTATGGATGTTACATTCTTCAAGTTTTGGATTAGATTTTTTTTATTTGGACAACATATTACTAAATGATACCTAACTAGGCAGATAAACACAAGTTGTATAAGCAAATACTACAAACACCTGAGAAATATCTATTTCTAAGCAAAGTTCTAAATAACGTTAGCGTTGACTTGACGGAAATGTCAAGCCTTAAGTTTTTTTGAATCGCAGCGACCCACGCCATTTGTAAGGCATGACATAAGGCGACAATTATATATATATATATATATATATATATATATATATATATATATATATATATATATTCTACTATTATTCATTTTTATATGAATATACGACTTAAGACAAAACTTTCTTAAAGCTTGGCGGCAAGTAGAAGCCTTGGAGCCATGGCGAGCTTTTTAGAACCTTGTTTTTAAGTAAACAATGACTCCATCTTGGATAAATTCATCGCATTTTTGAGTAGGTTTTCATTTTTAACATATTTTTTTAGTTTTTAACTAAATTATAGGCATTTCAAAACAAACATGGAAATTAAAATTATAAACAACTTACTTAGGTACATTGTAATCTCCTTCGAGTCCATAGTCTGTCCCTAGTACAATGTGAGAGAGTTCGAAATTTTGATCTTAGATGTAACGACCAAAAAATTTGAGAATCGATTTACTCATGCAGTAGTAATATTAAGAAACTTGTAGTTCACTCTGATACAACTGTGTGGGTATAAATTTTGTCAAAAACAAAGTCCGTATGAGAAAGTTTTGGTCGTTCGAAGTTGAGATAAAAGTATGTTGCTATTCTGAGAAATTAAATGAAAGTCAAAGTCAAACAGTCAAATTTTGATGCTATGCGACACATAGATTTGGTTACACGGTTCAAAGATGAAGTGAGTCACGAGGATACATGTCAGTTGGAGAGTGACACATGATAGGTGCAGAACTCGACATGCAACCACTATCTGGCTACATGTCTGTCGCGGCACGGCTGCTAGAGTTATATGTGTGTGTGTGTGTGTGTGTGTGTGTGTGTGTGTATATATATATATATATTTGTCATTATGTACGGTTTTTCCGAGAGAGCTCTAAATTGTTACGTAATGTCATGTAGCCTTTGGAAATACGTTTTAACGTCGGTATACAAGAGTTGAGATAAAATTCGGTCACTGATTGGTATGGCTTATAGACAAAGATATTGAAGCCGGTTTATGAGGGTACGATCGTTGAACGAGATAAGGTATCATCTTAACCCGGTAGTACGTAATTATGTTTATGTAGCGTTAATCATGTAGGTTTAGAACCTCATATAATTACTAGAGTCATGATATGGTGTTATTATGAACTCAATGGTAATGTTGATGGATGAACTCTGTTATAGGATTCTCGATTTGGATGACCATGATTGTGAGCCCTAATCTTTAGATATATGAAATTAAGCTAACTGCTTATAAGTTTAGGTCGTTTAGCAGTTGTGATATGGAGTTTAATTAGCCTGGTGAAAAATGGTCACCTAGGTTAATTCCTAGTGAATTGGGATAAGTCCTGAGGAACTTAGTATATTGTCCAAACAGGTTTGAGTAATCGGTTGAGTTGCTAGGCATCACCAACTAGAGGCCAAAGCAAAAATTAGTTTTCACTAACTGGCTAGGTGAGTGCATGTGAATATTTATAAGTTCATACCAAATGAGTTTTTTATGTGTAAATATTTGATATTAAGTGTTTTATCATTTAAATGATTATGTTCTCAAGGTTGAGATTTAGTTGGCATAGCTGGTAGTTTTAATATGAAAACTCTAGCATAAATTATGTTTATCATTTAAAGTGCTTGCTACTAGTTCTATTATGAAAGTTTTAGCATGACATATGGTTGTTACCAATTGTTGGGACAATTGATGTTATTATGTGTATAATTGTGAATGAGCTTATGGGCTATAAGCGAACAGGTATTATGCATTCTATATGCTAGTGGTGTGATATACTCCAAAGTGAGTATTGGAGATCACGGATTGGGATACATGACAATTATCAAGATTGTATTTCTCGTAATTAGTAGTTGTCAGTGAATGAATTCATGTGATAGAACCTAGTGATAGATTACGGTCACAAATTACCTAATGATAGGTTACGGTTACAATTTCTTACAGAGAAATGTAACGCCCGGTTTCCTGGTACGTATTTGACTTAATTACTTATTCATTTATGCATCTTAGAACGGCTACTCGACGAGTTGGTAGCCCTAACTCGTCGAGTAGAAGACAATATATGTGCAGGTTTTAAGTGAGCTACTCGACGAGTCGGGGTCTTGACCCGGCGATTAGGACAGGCTGGATGAAACCCTAATCTTTAGGGTTTGCACCCTATTTAAGCCCCATATTTGGCCTCCACCCCATCCTTCATCACCTCCAAACCCTGATATCGAAACCCTAGTCCACCTTGAGTGATCTTTAGCTATTCCTTTCCATTTTTAGTGTTATTTGTGCCTTGTGAAGCTTGTAGAAGAAGAAGAAGATAGAAGGCCCAAGGGAGAAGAAGTAGATCTAGGAACTACACTCCACTAGCTACATTTTTTGGTAATCAAGTCTCTAACTTGATCTTCTCCTCTTAGATCTATTTGTTTCCATTTTTTGAATGTTTTGGTTCGAGAACCTTGATCCTTAGGAGTGCTACGTCCCAAGTGACTATTATCTCAGATCTAGAGTCTAGGAAGGGTTCCATGGCATAAAGGTGCAAACTTTATGACCATGGAAGCCCCATGCAAGCTTGGATGCAAGAACATAGTCTTTTTAGCCCTAAAAGACCATGAATAGAAGGAAATCTCGGGACTTTACGTGTCCGGCCGATGATATCAGCCCAGATCTAGTATATTGTGCCTTGGTTTAGGAAGTTATGGCTTATGTATCAAGATTTATGGATTAAAGTAAGTTAGGGTTTGGATTAAACCCACTAAGAAGGACTAAGGATAGGTAAAGTTGGAAACTTTACCCTTAAGAGTGTATTCCCAATATGTAGAAGAATTTTGGAGCATAGATCTGGAGTGTAATTCAAACAGGGGAACTTGGTGAGTCTAGGGAAGGACTCGATGAGTTGGTGCGAACTGTCCCGATTATTATGACAGAAAGAATTCATCGAGTCTGTAAAGGGACTCGATGAGTTGACTCAATTGACAATGAGTTGAGCATTACAGAGACTCGTCGAGTTGGGTTGACTGGGAGTTGACCTTAACTTTGACTTTGACCAGAACGTTGAATTTGACCAGGGGTAAAATGGTTATTTTACCATAAGAAGGATTAGCATATTTTGACTAAGTATTATTGTGATGTTGATAGCCGGAGAGTTGTCGGAGCAGCAAACAGGGATTCCTAACTCGAGTTTGCATCGGGCGGGACCTGATGTCGGATTAGTCTGATGTTGGGCAGGGCCCGATGCAGTGGGCAAGGCCTAGTATGTGTTATTATGTGTTATTGTATGGTATGTGGTAGTTTGGGGGAGCTTACTAAGCTTCGTGCTTACAATTTTCAGTTTTGGTTTCAGGTACTTCAACTAGCAAAGGGAAGGGCTTGGGATGATTGCATTGCTCACACCACAATCTTCAGCCTGTGATATTTTAGACTCTGACATTTGATACATGATTTTATACAGTTTTCTGGTTATGATGTTTGAGATACATAACATGTGATTTTATTATGATGTTTTATGAGTTATGAGTTTTTCTTTAAGGATTTAAAAACGAAAATTTTGGACTATAATTATGGGGATGTTTCAAGAAATTTAGTTTATAAGTCCTAGTAGCAGGACATAATGTTAGGAGGCAATGATTCCTCATTGGCTTTGGATAGCAAATATTCATTATGGATTCATTAGGGGTATTAATTCCCCGTATGTCAAAGTTTATGTTTTGTAATAACAAGTCTCGTGGGTGCAAATCTTATATACATGATTATGTTTTGAGTGCAATCTTATGTGCATGATTATGTTTTGGAGTGCAGTTTTATCTGTAAGATTATATCTTAGGATATGAAATCCTAGTGTGTATAGTTTTATTGGCAATGTTATGTTTTAGATATGTGGGATTCCCCATCTTTGTTTATTATGATAGGTTAAATGTTAAAAGGTTGTCAGTATGTTTTAACTGTTATATTGAAAGCATGCTTGAATTATTTTGCGAGGTTAAATTTCATCTAACTCACAAGTCTTTTCGAATTACAAGTAATTTTTAAATGTGTTATGTACTCGTGTATCAAAGTAAAGCTTAGAAATATGTTGATAGAGAAGACTTATAGAAGGCTTAGGGAATTCTACAAGTGGGTTCTCTTTTACTATAGTTGTTGATATTATTTTTGTAACACCAAACAATGGTAAGCTCTAATATAGAATTTAAAGGTTTTTGTAAAACCATATTTTACAGCTATTGATTTTCACAGAAGTATACAAACATGATAAATTTTAAAAATATTAAAATAAAATATGGTTGTTACAACGGATTTGATTGTACCGCATTCCTTAAATAAGATGGACCATATAAACATGCAGGCATCATCGGACCTTTGGCGTGGAATTTGAGGTCCGAAATGACCCACTTCAAATTACGTGGTCAATTTTGTAAACGGATGGACAAAATCTTGGTGTTTTTATAATCCTAGAAAATCATATGGTCATATTTTTGTGATTATCCATTTATCCCTAGAACTATAATATAATACTAAGTATATCCAAAAATAAGGATAAATAACTTTTTATAAAATGATTTATATATATTTTTTTCCAAATTTGTGGAACGAATTGTTTTTTTAAACGTAATTATATTTTATTTTGTGATAAGAAGTATGCAATGTTTTACCTGTAACTTATTTAACCAATTAAACATGGTTTGAATAATTAGTGTCGGTTGTATAAAACGCGAAACCTTGTATAAATCCAATTGACAATTTTATTTTCATTTATATTACTTATTTGACAATATAGAATGGTATATATTACATACTAAAAATAAATGTATTGGTAGTTAAAATTATCATCTATGTAAAGTTGTTGGGAAAACATTTTTTATAATTACAAATTTTAAGTAAATCTAAAAATTACTTTACATAAAATAAAAGTAAAATCAACTTACCAATTTTTTTCTATGTTGTACTTATATAACCATTTAGAATAGAATATAAGAAAATAATAATATTATTTATATGTAAATGAATCAAAATTAGAGTCTCCCCATAATTGTTAATATATATATTTTTCACTTTTTTTCCAACAAAACTTAGGCTAAAGGGTTATACTTATAACATATAATTAAAATCAACCTGTTTTTTTAAATAAAAAAATAAAAACTTTTTTATTCTACCATATGTAATTAGCTATAATAATTAACATCAATTTTTTTTTTTTTGATAAATGACTTTTCATCTTGTAAATATACAAATCACTTGAACCATTAACATTAGTACACTTACAAAAATTTAAACTCTCTTTATCTATTTATCAATACATTTGCCTCAATAAATCTATATAATATAATAATATGTATATGATACATATTTATATTTATTATACAAAATCCAACATACATACTTATCCGATTGTTGACATCATCATCACATGGACAAACAAACCAACTTGATAATTATCATCATAAATCTAGCATGAGAAAATGAGGAAGTAGTCTAGCCGAAAAACGACTTGCCGGGTTGACCTACCAAAAAAAAACTACAGGTTTTCCGGCAAGTCATCCTTGGCTGGACCACATAAAACCTTATTCCCACATGCAAGATTTTAGATGAAACCGAATCATCTCAATCAAAGTGTAACCCCTCATTTCTCTCTAAAACAAACTTATATGTAAATAAGTGGGCTAGAATTACACAAGAATAGTGATTTATTTGGAAATGATTTGTTAAAATCTCCAAGAAATATGGAGTTGCCAAAAGGAGAAAGAAGCCTAGATTCTCTCAAGAAAACAAATGGGTTTCCATTCTTACGAAAACAAAAGGAAATGGTGGGAAAAAACACAAATGAGTGGGTGGGGTGGGTGTCTTTATAAAGGGAAAGGTGTTGATTTCTAGGAGAGTCATAGATTTGGGCAAAATCTGAAGGGTACTTCCAAACTTTCTTGTGCATTACCCAATTGTACAATTGAACATGATGTGCAATACCCATTTGTACAATTATTATAAATGGTGTACATTTCATTTATAAAAAGATTTCATGAATAAGATGTGACCTAACAAGAACTCTTCACCCCCCATTAACTAGGGGTCTAACTCTATAAACTCATCTAGCTTTCTCCACTTCTTGGATTTAAAAAAAACAATGGTATCATAAACTTCAATTTTGACATTATAACGTGTCTATCATCCAAGTTAGAATCACACTAGATTGAAACTAAAAACTAAGAACTAAGTTTGTTTTTATTTGAGAAATATAAGTATTAAATAATATTGTTTCAAGTATTAAATTACGTTAGGGTTTCAATACTAGCATGACATCAATGACAAGGAACATATTTTCGTTATGCTACTAATACTTTTACACTTTTACTAGCTCTGATGCATAAAGTTTTGCATAAAAGATAACCAAATAGAAAATGGATTCATTACACTCAATCTCCCTTGTGAATAGATGTGAAAGGGGGTGTCAGCATTCATTTAGTACGTTATAAAGTCTTAAAAGATTTGATACCACAACCTAGAAGAAATATTTGTTAAAGAAAATGGCAAAGAAAGATCAAAGTCTATACAAAATTAAAAGAAATTATACTTTATATGTCCAGAAAATATTACTCATGTATGAAAGACCTTTTTAATTTATCTATTTATCCGTTTAAGATTTTGATGTGATTGACCATATTTTTAAATCGTTTAAAATTTATATAAACGTTTTATCAATGTTTTTTTAATTTTAATGAAAGGTTTTTATTATAGAAATTGTGTGAGTTTTGCACAGGGAGTTGGTTGGGCAAATTTACTTCTTATATGAATAACTCCCACCAGACCGCATTCTGCCTAGGAAAGTGACCCATGACAACTACACTTTTGTACTTTTTTCTATTAACATAATTATTTTTTAATTTCTCTTTCTATTATTTGGATGAACTAAAAATTTATTACTACTTTAAACAAAGATACCTGATTACAACAATATCAATTAGTTTGAAAATCTTATATAAAAGCTCTCAACTATATAAAAGAGTCCATAGAACTTCATATTTAACAATATAATATACAAAAAATAATTTTTGTAACAATATAAAAGATAACATATTTTACAACTATATAAAAATTAAATTTTGAGAACAAAAATGTCATGTCAGATATATGTCGAAGTGAGATATTAAATCATTATCTAGATAAAAATGAGACACTCTCAATGATATATATATATATATATATATATATATATATATATATATATATATATATATATATATATATATATATATATATATATATATATATATATATATATATATATATATATATATAAGAAAATTTGGTAAATAACCAAAATTAGGGTGAGTTTGAAGAAAATAACTACAAAAATGAAGATTTCAAAAAATGACCATAGGTTCCGCAGAAGAGGTTCTGCGGAACCATAAACACCTCTGTGAAATGTGAACACTTCTGCGGATCTTGGTTTTTGTCATTTTTTTTTTGTTTTGTTTTTTTTTCGTTTATTAATATTTTTTTTAATCACATAAGGTATTATGTGATTATTATGTAAAAAAAATTGTTTTTGTTTTTCATTTTTCTTAATTAATTACCCGTTTATAAAAGTTGTGTGTTTATTAAAAATTATATAAATATTCTATGTTTTTTATAAAATTACAGACACCGGTATTCTGAATAATAAACATACTTTCAATAGGTTACAAAACATATATACTTTAGAAAACATAAACATATAATCTTCATAATAAACATATTTTGAAATAAACTATATTGAAGGCTCTACGGATCATCTACAGCTCTGCGGAATCTTTGTTTGTTTTTTTTTTTAATCTTTTTAAATTTTTTTTCATTTTTCATTTTTCATTTTTTTTTTGCGTTCATTTTCGTTTATTAATATATATATATATATATATATATATATATATATATATATATATATATATATATATATATATATATATATATATATATATATTAAATACACTAATACCTTATGTGATTATTATGTAAAAAATTCTACAAAAAAAATGTTAAAATAATGAAATGTTTTATGTATTATGTTTGCCTCTGAGGAACCAAAACACCTCTGCGGATCTTGAGTTTTTTAATTTTTATTTTTTTCGGTTTTTCGGTTTTTCGATTTTTCTATTTTTTGTTTTCGTTTATTAATATTAATTTTTTTAATACACTAATACCTTATGTTTTATGTAAAAAAATTGACAAAAGGAGGTTAAAAATAATGAACTTATGTTTAATATCAGTCCACAGAACTCTTTGCGAATCCACATAACTATTATCAGCGGATCAGTGTACACCTGTGCGGATCAATGTACACCTTTACGGATCAGTATACACTTCTGCGTATCAATATACACCTATGCAGATTAGTATACACCTATCCGGATCAGTATACACCTCTGCGGATCAATGTACATCTTTGCGGATCAATGTACACCTCTACGGATTAATTATAAAAGTTATAGACGTATTTTAATGGGTTTTTGTGAGTTTGTGAGTTTCAATTACCAATAGAAGTTTTTTCATTGTGTTTGTAGAGAGTGATTAGTATATACAAAACAGTAAAAATACATGGAAACATACATCAGTAACAAACATATTACATAAAACATTTCATTATTTTTAACTTTTTTTTTTGTCAATTTTTTTACATAATAATCACATAAAGTATTAGTGTATTTAAAAAAATTAATATTAATAAACAAAAAAGAACGCAAAAAAAAAAAAAACAAAAAAAATTAAAAAAAAAATCAAAAAACAAAGATTTCACAGAGTTGTAGATGATCCGCAAAGACTTTAATGAAGTTTATTTCAAAATATGTTAATTATGAAGTTTGTATGTTTATGTTTTCTAAAGTATATTTTTTAACCTACTTAAAGTATGTTTATTATTTAGAATACCGATGTGTGTAATTTTATTAAAAAAAAAACAAGAATATTTGTATAATTTTTATTAAACACACAACTTTTATAAACGGGTAATTAAATAAGAAAAATGAAAAATAAAAACAGATTTTTTTACATAATAATCACATAATACCTTGTGTGATTAAAAATATATATTAATAAACGAAAAAAAAAAAAACAGAAAACAGAAAACGAAAAACGAAAAAAATGAAAAAAAAACTGAGATCCGCAGAGGTGTTTACGATTCCACAAAACCCCCTCTGCGGAACTTGTGGTCATTTTTTGAAATCTTCATTTTTTTGGTCATTTTCTTCTAACTCACCCTACATTTTAGTCATTTGACGAATTTAATCTCTCTCTCTCTCTCTCTCTCTCTCTCTCTCTATATATATATATATATATATATATATATATATATATATATATATATATATATATATATATATATATATATATATATATATATATATAAAGAATGATCATCCTTAGAAATAGTAAAGTTCCTAAGGTTTTAGCAAAACTAGTCATTTGTTTATGGGTATGCGTTCTCTTCTGGCTTTGTTGCTGTCGATTTTTGTGTGGAGCATTTTATGTCATTTTCTCAATTCTTTATGGACACGTGTTCCTCAACCACGGCTAGTTTCTGACAGAATTCCATACGTGCTTCCTCCTTTTGTTTCTTCTGCCTACTCCCACCACTTGTTGCCAATTAGGTATGGACAACAGATAATCCATCATCGCGTAAAGTCGTCGATAACCTCATCTTCACCGTCATGTAGCAATTCTATTTTTTTATTTTAATTTGCACCCACCCATCCACCGCCTCAAAAGTCTCCACCGGCTCACTTACAGTTACTAAATCGATTGTCTCCACTTCTTTCTTCTCACTCCCTCTTCTCTATCATCGACTCCATTTTCCTCCACAATGTTCCCTTTCCTTTGAGAATCGTCGCTCTTTTTAGGGTTTGCAAAGTAATCGTCGCACTGATATGCCTCCTTCAGCCTCTCCATCGCCATCATCTACCAATTTTGGCCTATGTGATGTTGCAATTTAGGATTTTTCACCAAACGGAAAATCGGTTCCATAGATGGGTTGCGATGCAGTGGATGTTTCTACCGAAAAAGTTTCAAAAACCGCCTAACCAACATCGCAGGTTTCTAGGAACCCTCTCCGTGTTCCCTATTAACGACGACCACCTTCCTGTATACGCTTTCCGTTCAATTTGTTCTAAGAAATCTGTCTAACCAATTTAGGTATCTTTCTCTCTACTTTTTTATTTCTCCTTAGCTTCAATAGAAATTTTGTCATTTGATAAAATGCATAGTTGAAATCTAGGTATTTGTAACTGGAAGATAAAATATTATTTATGTGTTGTAGTAACTTGTGCTTAACTTTAGGAGATGTTTAATTTGCAGGAAATCACACCCTCTTCTGTTGTGATTGGTGATGTGGGGATATCTTGCTTTACTGACTATCATCATCAATGATCTTAAAGTAATCTTCAGGTTTGATTCAGTGGTTCACAAGGATGGATGATAAGTTGATATAATCTAACCATATGGAATAGTCGGTCTAAGGTTAACATGGACTTGGGATACTTATAACCCGTAACTTTATAAATCTAAAATCGTATGAACTTGGTTATGTTGTAAGGAAGACTTGTGAGAGGTGCAGTTGAGTTCAATATCATATGCATCCATGTCTTTCAACATTCCCATCAAATAATTTTTACCAAGGTACCCTTCAAGATGGAGTGACCATAAACGAAAGACAACCAACATGCTTTGATTCTCCATGTTCTATCCCAAATCACCTTCATGTTTTTTTATGTCTACGTATGTGTTACATGTGCAAAATGATCTTAATGTTCTTTTATGTTACATGAGCTCACTAATAAAATACAATGATAATAATTAATTGTTACCAATACAATAAGTAATTTGGGATATTAAATAAAACAAATAAATTTGTAAAAATAATTAAGTTTTGAGGATTAAATAGAACTAAAAGAATAAAGTTGAACAATTAAGAAAATTAAATATAAAAAACATAAAACTCACAAAAAAAGCATTTAATAATATTAACCTATGTAAATTGTCACTCTGTTTTGGTTGTCAATTTGTATCCACCATAGGAATTCGATTATCCACACCTTTTGTAGAGCGTGTCATTTAAAGTATGCAAGAAGAACTAATAGAATCTATATTTATTTTAATATTAGAAAGTATGAAGTTTGGTTCTTTATAAACGAAAATTGACTATTCTAGATTGACAAACTATTTTGCATTATTCTCAACTTTATATATATATATATATATATATATATATATATATATATATATATATATATATATATATATGATGGAAAAAGAAAGAAACTTCTCTCTCTAAAATTCATTCTACCACAGGTAACCAAAATGTTCATTTAGAGATATATTATGTCATCTTTATAAAACAAAAAAAAATAGCAAAAAGTTAATGAAGGGTAGTTTAGTTATTTTTGTTAGAGTAAATTACACGAATGGTTCTTATGGTTTGGGGTAATTTACGTACTTGGTCCCTATTATTTGTTTTTGTTACGCATTTGGTCCTTACTTTTTTTTTGTTACGGTCTTGATCCTTATCTTACCTAAAAAAATTATTATTTAAATAGGCAAAAGTGGTAGGATAGGCAATGTAAGGTTATAGGGATGGGTTGAGAGAGTGTTTATTTAAATAAATTAAAAAATGAAGGTAAAAATAATCTTTTTAGATAAGACGGTGACCAAACGCGTAACAAAAACAAACAGTATGGATCTTCCGAGTTAAAAAAAAAAAATTAGGGACTAAACACGTAAATTACCCTAAACAATAGGGACCATTTGTATAATTTACACCTTTTGTTATTATTGGTATGTTATCTTTCTTCTATCAATGATGTCTAACTCTTTTTCTTCTAGATTTAAGGAAAAAGATGTTCATGTTATAGTTTTGGTGACCATTCTAACCAAGCTAATTAATTTCTGCTACCAAGAATTTCACCTCAACATATCAAAGAATTGGACAACATAAAGTTGCACAAACATTGTTGCAATTCAGTCAATCTTCGTTGTACTAAAACAGCTTAAAGGTAGATAAGTTTTTATCTATAGAGAGTGAAGCAAATGAGTTTTTATATAATTACAACCTCTTATCAAGTTCAATTAGCTTTTAATTTGAAATTTATGTAACTCTACATCAATGTTGAAATTCGAATGCATTATTTGATCGACACTATAATCAAATACGTTATGTTTTTACAGTTAGTATCAGATCAAGATTACCATGAGATGGAAAGATAGTGACTTTACATCTTCTATGTTAACAAATTCATACCCCGCAAAGCTGGGTTTCTCATCTAGTTTATTTTTATGAAAGTATTACATATGATAAAAACATACTTTATAATGACGATCAAGACAACTATGCTCAGTTTTACATAGATAAGTTAGTTTATCTTTTGAGTTTATTGTGTTTTAGTTTTTTATGTTTATCCTAACTTTAAAACTAGCATTACAATAAACTATTTGAGATAGATCATTTATGGGTAAATGTCATTTTAGCACAACCAATTTTTTCCATTTGTTTTAAATAGTCATTGAATTTTTTTTTATGCATTCTAAGTCATTAAACTTTAATTTTAGAAGAGAATAGCTAGTTACAAGATGGTGTAGCCACACAGAATTGATTTTGCTTCAAAATTGGATTTTTAGCCGTCAAATAAACTATTTGAGACCGCTATTTACCGCGAACCTCATCAACGCTATAGTAGCGCTACACCCGCTTTTACAATTTCGTACATGTTTGGTTACTTTGACAAAGAAAAAAACGATTGTGTTATTTCAATATTAAATCCTTAGTTAACTAGTCCACTACACTTTTTGTCTTAATAAATCCAGATAATAAATATAATTAATTACAAATTACAAAACAACAAATGACAATTTTTTTTATTTGTTTCAGTAATTAGAAACCCCGAACGAATTGAGTTACTATGATATTTTGACATTTTTTTAGTTTTCATATTACTATATTAGAATATTATATGTAGATTATGTTATGCTTTTATAGGACCTTTTACAATAATAATTCTATATAGTCTTAATAATCTAATATATAAATTTTGTATAAATATATAATATAAATTATACATAATATTAAAAAACTGTTATATCACTACTAAACCACCACAATTTCATATAGCAGCATGTGGCATTTATCAAAATTTTGACCGTAATAACTACTTAGCCAAACATAACCTTAAAAAAATCAATTGCTAGATCAAAATTGGTTATTACGCAGTTATAGGTTATAAAACTCATGTTCATTCATTCGCCCATATAAGTTGGTTTTGTTGCAAGTTCACGCCATATATACTCTATATATCGATTGTTGTATTGTAAACCATGACCACAACTAATCACAATATATCAATGGTAACACCTGTTTCTCTACAGTTGACAGTCAAACCAATTTTATGTAATCCCTAAACTGTATTGTAACATCTTAATAAACAAAAACCATATCAAGTATTTAAACAAATAACTTCAAAAAAAAGGTAACAGAATAAGCATCTTTCTTCTACCCAAAACCAAAAAAAAACATCATCTTGACAAACCTTCAATAGCCCTCCGTTTCTATTTCTTTCATATTGGAATAGATACATGCCCCCTCTTCCACTCATCAATAGAAAAAAAAAAATAGATATACAGATAAAACCAAAACAAAGCATCATGCAAAGAGACTAAAAGCATGGTTGGTGGGACAAAAAAAATTGTAATTTTGTGCCTCTATCAGTTGGTATCAGTATTAGTATCATAGTCCAATGCATAGCAAACACAGTGATCAGTATCACAAGGGGTTGTCTTATTATGTTATACGACCTAATAGATGGTAAAAGGTGGATTAAATAGTGAACATTACAAAGTGTGAAAAGTGAAAAGGTTTTTAGGAATTTGGAAACATTGATTGATTCAAGGCACAGGTTGTTTGGAACTTAAGAAATCAAATCTTATGGATAAATATGACATCACTAGTAATATTTTTCATCTTCAAATGGTTCGGTTCAGTTCGGTTCAACTGGTCCTCTGGTTTTTAGGCTTCAGGCTTGGCTTCAAGTATGTGTCTCAGGCTCAGGCTCAGGCTCAGCTGTTTTATAGGGAATAATGGAAGAAAGGAAACAAAGGTTAAACTTAACCATATACATTTACTTTGGGTACTTTATTCCTATTTCCACTCTCTTTCTCTCTCTCTCTCACTAATCTAAAATTGGTATAAATAATAAATCAATCAGCCTTTGGAATTGGAAATTGGAAATGGGTTAAATTCGTAGACATGGAAAACAACAAAACTGATAAACCTAGTAATAAACAATAAATAAACTAAACGTCTATTTACTACATACTTGACTTCAACATAAATATACAATGGAACAATTAGAAGATAACATGTTATTTTTTTATTACTTTTACGCAAATGAGGCTTTTTTATTTTAATGGATTAATGGTTGTTCTGATTTGGCCTCTTACTGGTTTTGTAAGAAGCTGTGTGTGACTCATTCAACAAATATCAAACATCCCCTTAGTATTTATTACTTTTATGCTAATGTTTCAAACGGTAAATTACGTTTTTGGTCCTCCGTTTTTCACTTAAATGACTATTTTTGGTCCTCCAACTATAACTGTTTTTTGCAATTTTAGTCACAAAAATATAGTCATATTTTTGGAACAATGACCAAAAACATTTAATTAAGTCCTAAAACTTTTTTGGGACCAAAAACGTAATTTTTCTGTTTTTTTAATTTAGGTTAAATTACATTCATCATCCTTGTGGTTTATCCAAAGTTACAGTTACTGTCCCTAAAAGTAAATTTTTGCTCAAGATTGTCCTTTGGTATAACTTTGTTCTAGCTTTGATCCTAAACCAATATAAAATAACTCTTTTGCCCTAATTTTATATTATTTAACTTTTTTTATTATTTATTTACTTTTTATATTATTATTAGCTGGGAAAAATGGCGTAGTGGTTTTCAATGGAGGAGGTGAAGTAGTGGGTCTCCCTTGCCTTAATTATAATATAAAAAGCAAATGAGTAATAAAAAAAGTTTTAAAAAAAATCAGAAAAGGGCAAAACAGTCATTTTACATCAGTTATAGAGCAAAACTGAAACAAAAAAAAAAATGAAACCAAAGAACGATGATGAATATCATTTAGCCTTTAGTTGATTGATTATGTTTGATATTCCGAACTAAAAAAATTATGTATAAAAAAATATGAACTTTGTAATTTCTAAATTTTTTTTTTTAAATTCAAAAAATCAAGATCTTTACTCACCTTCAATAACCATAATCCCTCCGCCTAGAACTAGGGTTATTATCTCGCCTTGATAACCTGCCAACACAAAATTTATTTATTATAAATAATAATATTAAATAAATTTAAAAAAATAAAAATATTGTTTTATATTATATTATATACTTACCCAGAACTACCACTGCGACCTGAAGAATAGCTACCATACGCTCCATACGAATCACCACCACTTCGTCCCTAAAAAAACCATTAAATTAAATTAATTAGCATAACATGGTTTTAGTTTTATATATTTAAATACTTAATACCTGTAAGCTACCACCATAGCTTCCATATGCATCGCCAGGTGGCAAATCGGTAGATGCAGTATTATGATTATGATTACTATTATTATTATTATATCCACCAGAAGAATAAGAATGTCCTCTTCCATGATGATGAGCTTTTGAAGAATCTCTGCTTTCATACTTTCCAACATCAGCCACATCAGGTGCTACAGGTAGATATGGAAGAACTGGGACAAATGTCGATAATGCCCCTTCTCTTTCAAATAGATTTGCCCTTAACCTTGATGTCACTTGTAACAGTGCGTCCTTTGCGAGATCAAGATCTGCAGAAATCTGATAAAACCAAAAGGGGTAGTTTGGTAATTTCACATACAGTAAAAACTTTTGTACACAGTAGACAGTAGCACACAGCTTTACCTGTACCATCTCATCATCACGGTCTGCAACTTTTGGGAGATTCTCTTTGGAAAGTATTCGAATGTTTGCTTTTGTAATTCTTCTTATTTCTGTGATTATTGCTCCTCCTTTTCCAATAAGGCATCCGATTCGAGAAGTTGGAACAAGCAATCGGGTTGTGAATGAAATTAGACCCGAATCTCTCTCTACTCTCTCACTACACCTTGGTTGCAAACGTAATGCAGCTTCTATAGCTGGAGAAAACGCATCTTCAAATGCCTATAAATTAATTAAAGGGTAAAAAGGTCATTTTGCATGAGTCAGAAAATAAATACCGAAATGAAGATCAAAGTCGGGAACAACTTTGGGAAAATTTAATAAATCGGAATGAACTTGTACGTTTGAGTAAAGTACAGGGACCAAATGTGTAATTTAGTAAAATGTATGTGCTAATTTATTTATTTATTTTTAACTTATTCTTTTTCTTTAACCATGTGAAACCTTTTTTTCTTTTATGAATTATAATTTGAAACTTAAATGGGTCACCTGATAAACAAATCAGGTGGGAAAAAAGAAAATGGGTCAACCCGTTTATCCAACGGATCAAATTGGATTGAAAATCTCAACCCATTACATATAATAAAAAGCAACTAACCTATGAATAGTATACTTTTGGGTTTTAGACTTTGGCCACAATAGTTTCGTTTGTTGGCAAGTTTGGTCTCTTTAATTACAAAATGTATCCCTTTAATTTACAAAAAAGGTCCCTTAGCATTTTTTCACGTTTAGGTTTTAGACTTTGGCCATAATACTTTCGTATGTAGCAGCTTTGGTCCCTATGTAGAAAATAAACTCTCCCTATAATTTACAGAAAAGGTCCCTACACATTTTTATAATAGAATTTTTTCATGTGTTCAAATAGTATACTCTTTGGTACATGTGTTTAAAAAAAATTAGAAAAACAGTCCATGCCTGATAGAAAATTTACAAATTACACCCCCCACAATTCTGTGAAACACACGGACAATTTCTGTCTGCATAGGGTGATAGGGACCTTTTGTTTAAACTACAGAGACCATTTTGGTAAAAAGAACCTATTGGCAGGGACTATTTAGGTGTGTGTATATATATATATATATATATATATATATATATATATAGAGAGAGAGAGAGAGAGAGAGAGAGAAATAGAATTACTACCTCTTTGGCTGAAATAGATATTATGCAATCATCTGCTTCAGTTGATGAATTATCAACTTTAATAGCTGCACCAGTTTCCTGTCTAATTTGATTAATTATAGCACCACCTTTTCCTATTACACCACCAATGTTTCCAGTTGGGCAAATCAAACGAAGATGAAACTCCCTTGGAGAAGAATCCTCACGTGGGCCCGGGTAAAACCCACGGGCCCATTCACCACCACTTTCACCCTTGTAACCCCCATATGCACCCACAAGTGGGGCCAACCCCATGATTGGTGCCCCCCCAGGTGTACCCCCCATGAGGGACCCACCAGAATGGTATGCATTAGCATTAGCATTAGGTGTGGAAGAAGACAGCAGGTGTTGAGATCTTGATGGGTTGTCATGGAGGCGTGTTGCTATTTGGAAGAGTGCTTTTCTTACTATAGATGCTTCCCCTGATATCTGTTTCATGATTAAATTTTCAGAATCAAGGACAGAATTGTCATTTTTAACTTACTAAATAAAGTGTAAAGAAATCGATGTAAATAAAATTGTTTCCTTTTGACTTGATGGGTTACGCTAAAAAACCTGTTTCATACACTTTTACATAGTTGTTAAGAATGGTGAGCTTTGTGAATAATGCAAGGGTAAGATGGTCATTTACCCTTACGGTTTAGTCTCATTCATACAGTTTATTAACTATATCCATCAATTCTCACGCTAAAGTTGATGAATATATTAAAAATGGTGGATTTTGTGACTATTGTAGGGGTAAAATGGTCATTTAGTCTCATTCATACAGTTTATTAACTATATTCATCAGTTTTCAAACTAAAATTGATGATTATAGTTGAGAATGGTGAACTCTGTGAATAATTTAAGGGTAAGATGGTCATTTAGTCTCATTCATACAGTTTAATAACTATATTCATCAATTCTCATGCTAAAATTGATGAATATAGTTGAGAATGGTGAACTTTGTGTGTACTGCAAGGATAAAATGGTCATTTAGTCTCATTCATACAGTTTATTGTCTATATTCATCAATTCTCATGCTAAAATTGATAAATACAGTTAAAAACGGCAAGTTTTGTGAATAATGTAAGGGTAAAATGGCCATTTAGTCTCATTCATACAGTTTATTAACCATATTCATCAATTCTCAAGCTACAATTGATGAATACAGTTGAGAATTGTAAACTTTGTGAACAATTGAAGGGTAAAATGGTCATTTAGTTTCATTGATATGGTTTATTAATTCTAGAAAAGAAAGACCTTACATATGCATGACTGATTCTTTTTTACTTAAGCTCAACACTCAACAGTATGTCTTAATTGATTAAGCCAAAAAAACATGGCTTAATGTATTAAGACACTAACCTTTTTGCTTATATGCCCTTCTTTTTCCTCCAACTCCTCTCACATTAAAACTAATGAAAAATGTGAAATTTGCTTTATAGAAGGTAAGGGTAAAATGGTCATTTTGTGATTTACCTGCACAAGTTCATCACTGCTTAACGCACAAGCAGGCAGGTGATTATCTTTCATGATCCGAATCTGAGCACCAGTATCAGTTCGTATAGTTTGAACAATCTGTCCACCTTTTCCAATAACACATCCAATTTGATCTGAAGGGACAAGAAGGCGAACTGTAACTTGTGGTGTTTCTTCAGGATCCATGTCATCCGCCAGGTCATCAGCAACAACTCTATCATACACTTTGAAAAGAGCATCCATTGCTGGACACACTCGTTCATCAGGATCATCAAAATCATTTGTCTCATCACTCGTGCTATGGATAGTCACCACACGTTCATCACACCCTGAAACTGTTTCCCCAATTCTGATCTTTGACTTGCTTTCGGATCTTAATTGCTTGATTATATCACCACCTCTTCCCATTATGCTTCCGATTCGCTTACTAGGACATAAGTAGCGATACACAGTGTCATCTGAACCAATAGAGTTTTGTCCTCCTCTATCATCACTGTTGTTACGCCTCTTGCTTCTTCCATGATCACTGTAATCAGATTGAGAATGTGAACGTTTTCCATGACTACTTCTTTGCCCAGCCATGTGGTGCAAAAATATGTACCTATTATAAGAAATCAGATCCATGAGCATGTTCATATTGAGGAAGCAGAAGTAGTGAAGAATAAGTAATTGGAAGTATAGAAAAGAAGGTATGAATGTGCTGCAAAACTGATTATCTTTGGGTTACTAGAGGATTGCAGCATTAATAATGAGCAGTTAAGAAGTTAATAAAAGAAATCTGATTAGTGAACTTATCCCTATCAAGCAATTATCTGATTTTGTGATTCTTTAAGCAACAATAATCAGATTGAACATGAGTACCATAAATGAAGAATGTTCCAAGCAATGAATTAATAAAACCGAAGGCCAAAAAGTGAAAAAGACAGACAAGATGATCGTTTCAAAGTCTTTGAGCTCTGGTCAAGATCTAGATCTGGAAACAGTAAATCGCCGGTAACATTTTTCAAATCTAAATGTAAAATATTACGAAGTACGAGGAAAACTAAGACAGGAATCATTGAAAACCACTACAAGATTCAACTTTTTTTCTCTAATCGGTCTGTAAACTAATCTAAAATATGTACTATTAACATTCGCGAAAATAAAAGCCTGAAAACATAAATTTAAATGTTTCATATGGTTCCTACACAAATCTAATAACTTGCAAGACAAAAAGGATTAGAATTTGATACCTCGTTTAGATTGCAGAGAGAATTGTGCAAATGGCGAGGTCAACTCGACGTTGTAGATTCAAGAGAGAGATGAACACCTTCTGTATTTTGGTATTCTAGGGTTTCAGACTATCGATCCAAAAGTCGTGCACGGAACATATAAAAATACACATAAACCGACCCCTAACAAATAAAACCCTTATTTTTTTTTTTAATAGGATAATTATTAGAAAACATTTAAGTTTCAAATTTGTTTAAAAAAAATATGATTTAAGTATTAAATATTCAAAAATCATCATCAAACCATAGTTGTCAAAATCGCGATCCTGATCGTAGGATCGTACGATCGTACGATCCTAGGTATGAAAAACGATCCGGATCGTAAAAGGATCGTATTTGGGGTAGGATCGCAGGTAAGATCGTAAGATCGTAGGTAGGATCGTAGGATCGAGATCCGATCCGATCCTACCTTCCTTTGATTTTTTTTTTTTTTTTTTTTTTTTTTTTTTTTGCAAATGAAATTTTTTTTACCACTTTATGCCTTTTATCCTTTACCAATCTACCATTTATCATTTTTTATTGTGATTTATGATTAATATTTTGAAGTTTTTATAACTTTTGAATGAAAAACTAAATGTTTGAAATAGTTTTCATGATTAAATATTATAAATTAAAATTATATTCTATTTTGTGGGATCTTAAGATCTCGATCCCGATCTTACGATCCCGATCTTGCAAACCCAAAATCGATCCTAGTTAGGATCCCGATCTTGACAACCTTGCATCAAACTAATAGTTCAAAAAACACCAGCAAAATATAATGTTCTCTTAAAAAAAACAATCATTTTTTTGGTTTGAGGTACTTACATGTTTAGTCTCTAAACTTTTTCCTTAACTCGAATAATCCTTGGTGTTTATATTTATTTTGTCTTTGAATCCCGATTAAATTAAAAAACTAATATATCTTTATTACTTTTATTTAACATTTATTTTTATTACTTGTATACAATTGATATATTAACAACAAACTATCTCATGTCAAACATGAAAATTTTTGAACAAATATGTGGTTCCTCTCGTATTTGCCAAAGTTTCCAAAAAATTGTCCATCTTGTCTTTTTTTCTATTTAAAAAGGGTGTTTTTACCTTTTTTTTAACTTATTCTAATATTTATATGTTGTTAATTTTTATAAACAAAAGACAAAAGATAAACATATAAATAAGTCTCTCTCTACTAGTAGTGAAATACACACCAACATTATATATATATATATATATATATATATATATATATATATATATATATATATATATATATATATATATATATCACTACTAGTAGTTTTAAATTTATATTTGCACTTAATCATAGCTAGACTGCTACACAATTAGACAAGTGTATCTATTTGTTTGACAGTATACATATGATAAGAACGGGTTATCGAACACTTAGGGAACGGATATTATTCTAGATTAGAAATACCTACTACTGATTAAATTAAAAAGTATATTATAAAAGTGAAGGTTTTTTATTTTAACGTTTAGAAACTTCTAATATCAATTCAAATAACTAGCTAGCAAACGATTACTAAACTAAGCAAACAGAATAGAAAACAATGAAAATCACGATTAAATGAACACTTACGTTTAGATTCGAATCACTTCTTTCTTATGGTTGATTTCTTTAACATTGCAATGCATTATTTAGTTGGTTACCATATTATACAATTACTAGTTATCTTGGACAGATTTCTTAGTACTAGTAATTAATGAACAACTAACTTCAATGATAATGCAATTAGTGAACACATAATTAATTAAATTTAGTTGAACTATGAACAATATGATCTAGTGATTTCTTATCAAATGTCATGATAATCAATCTAAGCATGGCATGGGTTATCTAATACTCTCTAACACAGTCAAAATTAATTATCACTATCACCTAACCCTAGGATTAGATCAATCTCTAGTCCTAACATTTTAATGATCATGAATCAATTAAGATTCAAGTTAATGTAATCTGACTGGTCCTCTTAAATACACATAACTTGGTTATATGCAATAAAAATCATAACTTTAGCATGCACGGTGAACGATCAATCAAACACAAATATTAACCAAACTAAATAAATCCAATATCATCGAAATCAACACATAGTTTTGATCTACTCTAAACGAATGTTTAGGATTATTAGCCCATAACTAAAGCAAAAAAAAAAAAAACGAATTAACACAAAGTAAATTGAATTAAACATATTTAAATCAAGAAAACAAAATGATTATTTGTTATTTGTAAGGGTTCTTTGGTGTGACACCTGAATTCCAAGTATGATCTATATTTCAAATTATGAAAATCCTAATGGCCATGGCGTGGTGAAGGGAACACCGCAACGTGGCATTTTGCCATAATCACATATCTCATTTAAGTTGGTTGCCACAGCGTGGAAATTTATTTTTGGAAAACGCTAATTTCTGGATTTTTTGCATTATTTAAGGGAATTAGTAGCTAGGATTTCCTCCACCCTCAGCCTCCATCACATCCCAAAGCACCTTTGATACACCCTAGCCTTCCTTTGAAGTTCTTGGCTCACTTTTATGTTTATGATCTTGGAAGGAATAAGAAGAAGTTTTACGCATAGATCTTCAAGCAACTCATTTCTCCTACTTGTGTGTATCTTCTGGACTCATTGTAAGTCCTCAAGTTTCCACATTTTTTTCTCTCCCCTCTTAGATCTAGGTTTTACTACATGTTTTGGCTCGTTTTTGGGTTTGGGTTGGTTAGATGAGATAAAGTTGGCAACTTTATAGTACACTTTAGTCCTTTAGTCACCATATCTTATGGATCAAGAAATTGTTTGAGTTTTGGATAATCTTGCATGAGTTTTAGGTCATTTTATCTTCATTTTGACCTAGTGGGATAAAGGACATGCACGTCTATAAATTTTGCATTTTTCTAAACCACTAAGTTCACAAGAAGCATTTTGGAAAGTTGGAATTGAAGGATTAACGGATTGATAGCTTAATCCATTAAGTTGTGTTTATGCAGCTTCCATATCGTGGTGATTGCTTGCCATGATGTGGAGACTAGTGTCACACCCCCAGACCAGAATGGCGGAAACGTCCGTAGGTGGGTGACTTCATTGTGTAGTATCGTAACAATTGTATATAACTGAAACATAGCAAATCCAAAAAACGTACATAAATATGACAAGCTTACATTGTTTTACATCATGTTTATGTTTTCAAGTGTACACAAAAGAAACATCAGTAAACAAATTTCCCAAAATGCAGCAAAATAAGCTTGAGTCCGCAATCCATAACCTGCTTATTGATTTCTTGAGAATACAAGTCGTTTGAAAAGCGTCAACATAAAATATGTTGGTGAGTTGTAACAGCCCGGAATTTCCAGGTATTTATTTTGGGTTTATTTATAGAAATTGTGAGTGGACTCGGCGAGTTGGAGCTCAAACTCGCCGAGTAGGATCGCGGTATTGGGCACGGGTTCGCGTCCGGACTCGACGAGTCCAAGAGTGGACTCGGCGAGTCCACGTTGTGTGGTGAAACCCTAATTTCCGGGGTTTGAGACCTATTTAAAGGGCTTTATGGCCGTCATTTGTGCTCACCCAACCCTTAGAGAGAAACCCTTGAGTGCTTGAACATTTTGAGAGAGAAAGGAGGCATTTCTTGACCTTGTGTGTGTCATTTAGCAAAGAAGGAGGAGATTCTAGGCAAGAGGAAGCAAAGAAGGTTGCTATTCTGTGGATTTGAAGCTTAGATCATTGATCTAGAGGTATGGTTTCGGTTTATCTTCTGTTTTGTGAAGTATAATGGGATTTAGGGTTTCTTATGGACATTATTGGGTTGATTTTATGCCAAATAGTTCCCTTCTTGTGTTGAGGCTCTGGATCTGGATCCATAGAGGTCCAGAGAGCCTCACTCATCAAGCTTTATGTATAGGAATGGAGTTTATGACCTTGAGTAGTAGTATTTGAGACAAAAACATCATTTATGGTCATAAAGAGATTGTATGTGCATCAAGATAGTGACTTTACATGCTAAATAAGCTTGGAAGGACTGGATCTATGGGTTAATGGACTGGATCTGACCTTATGAGCAAGTTTGAGTCATTGCATGGCACGGACTTGTTGAGTCCGAAGAACAGACTCGGCGAGTAGTATGAATATTTCCCGACCACACGGTGAGTGGTCTTGCCGAGTTGGGGAGGGTTGACTCAGTGAGTCAGAGGGAAGTCAGAGTGGACAGGTGGACTGAGTCAAGCTGGACTCGCCGAGTTGTTCTTGAGACTCGGCGAGTTGAGTCGTGGTGGCCCCACAACTCATGCCAGGTGGAACTCGTCGAGTTAGGAGAATACTCGACGTGTCAAGGGAGGATTTCAGGGAAATCAGTGTATACGCTCAGACTTGCCGAGTCGCTATAGTGCACTCGCTGAGTCCGGTCAAAGTTGACCGATGACCGTTGACCAACGTTGACCTAAGTTGACTTGTTAAAGAGTAGTCAAACTTAGTTGGGAAAGTGTTAATTAGAGATGTATTGTGATGTAGGAGGACTATAGCTCGGGAGATCGAGCACTAGTGATTTCAGGATTCACGACTTACCGAGACACACGAGGTGAGTCTTCTCACTATACTTTACCTTGAGTAGGTAACCAGAGTTATGTGATAGAGTATTTGTATGCTATGTATGTTATGTGTTGTACTGCATTATTTCTATGTGATTTATGCTGTGCATGTTTACAGAGTTAGAACTTGAGGGTTCACAGAGTTTGGGTGCACGGACCCACAGAGTTATAGCCTCGAGTGGCTAATATGTGTTATATGTGGTATATTGGGGAACTCACTAAGCTTTGTGCTTACAGTGTTTGATGTTATTTGTTTCAGGTACTAGTGACGATCGCGGGAAGGCGCCGGCTTGATCAGTACACACGCATGGGAGTTATGATTTGAGATCTTGGGATTTTGTATTTACTTGAATTAGATAATTAAATGTGGTTGTTTTCTGAATATTAAATGAATTATGTTTTATAAAAATTTGAAAATTTTGTTTTGAAATTCACGATGTTACATGAGTTCATAAGCATTTGAGTATAAAAACTTTGATGATAGTTTAAAAATCCAGAAAATCCAATATTTTCTTATCAAATGGTTGTAATTATTGTTTCAAATCGAGTATAGTTGCATGTGTGTCATAATTCATTGTTTTCCAAAATCGTACGAATCGTTTCTCCAGAAAATCCTATATTTTCTGATGTATAAAATAGTAATTTTGGTAATAACATAACATGGGTGCGAAAAAAGGTCTCATTGAGGTAGTCAGAATAGTTGATTTTTAACCAAAGATGAAATCTATATAATAACATTTTTGATATATTATAGTGAGTCGTTATAACCATACTAATATGACGGAGTGCCTGTTATGACGTTCTTCAGGCGTCGCTTTTGTTCAAGACATTTGTCACCCTAGACTGGCCGGTCTAGCTGTTGCGGACAGCGAAGGTGCGGGGTGTCAACCCCGTATAGATCTATACACAAATTCCCGCTCTCCCTCCAGGAGACTCTAGTTATAACTCTTACAGGACTTAAGGTGTATAATATTGTATATAATATATGTACTATGAAGATTTCGTCTAACTAGAATACTAATAGTTTCACGCAAAGCGTTGAAATTCATTATTTACCAAATAGTTAATACTAGTTGTACTTGTTGACTAGATATTCCATTTCGTTTCATTTATTGAAAATGATCCGCTCTAAGTATTTATCAAATCAATTCAATATTAGAGATTTCGGATAAAATGGCTCTCCTCTCTATATATTACCGAGTGAGACTCCATTTATCGGGAAACTATCAAGTTATGATTTGTGTAAAACTTATGACTTCTGTGAAATTATGACAATAGCTTTATGACATGCAAAATTTCATGTCATAAAGGTTCTATTTGCATATTTTCTAGGTGAGATTACTTATATCCAATTTTTATAAATAACCCCTTAACAGTTTGTAAAAAGTCATTTATAAAACACCAAGTTCAATTTCGAAGTTCTAGACTTAGTGTCAACCTTTCAAGGTCTATTTCAATAACTTTTATCACTAAATATGAAGAGCATGGATAAAAGGAGGCATGTTAAACACCCCCAAAAACTTGGGAGGCTCCTTTTGTAAATTGTATTACTAATAAAATGATTAAAATATTATTTATTTTCATGGGTTCTGTAAGACTTCACGTTCACAGAGAGTTATACATAAAAAAATGATAATATTTCAACACACGTACACATGCAATCATTCAAGAATTTAGAACAAGAGGTGACTTGTACTCTCCCCCAAAATCAACAAAAACTAAGGAAAAATGTGGGGTATGAAGCTCACCTTGGTTTAGTTCGTGGGATATTTGAAGAGATGATGAGGAGCTTCCAAGTTTCCCAACAATTGAAAGGTTCTTGGGACTTCAGAATGATTCAACGATTATGGAAATTTTCCTTGAAGGAATGAAGCTTGAGTCTTGAAGGAGTTTGAGAGGATTCGTGGGAGTTTATTGATGAGAAAGTGGGAAGTGGGACGAGGGAGGAAAAGAGATTCACGTATTTAAAGGGGAAGGATAAGGAACGACTTGACATTTGCATGGAAATCTGGTGGGTAGGGCTTATTTTCTAAGGGTAATGTGTGTTTAACCGGGATTTTCATGGGAAAATGGAGGATTGAGCATCACATCACAAGGTCAAACCCCTTTATCTTCTTAGGATCCTCTTAAAATCTTAGGTTTTTATTTTATATAAATATATTTAAAATATTTAATTATGGTATAAAATAGGACTTTCAGGGGTTTAGGATATGAAAATTACGAGTTTGGTGTGATTTTCGGCGTCAAAATGCCTTAAAATGTTGAAAAAGTCTGAAAATGATGAAAATCCGAAGTGGGATGATGCTCCTGCGAGGGTCCGAAGGGCTTAAGAAGGATCCCGGAGTCGCTTGCTCAAGTCCGGAGCCGCCAGGCGAAATCCGAAGCTATAAATTTCAATTTCCGGAGTCAGATGTGAGGTTCCGAAGCTGCCTGCTCCCTTCCGGAGCATCTCCCTCGGATCCGGAGTCAGGCACGTGTTCAGTAGCGAAGCCAGCAGTCCGGACCGGCTAGAAATTCCAGAGTAGCGATAATGTCCGAAGCAAGAGGAGTTCCAAAGTGACTATGGCATTCCGGACCACGAGGGTTCCGGGGTGAGAATCTTCTTGGTTCCTTAGGAGGAGTTCGGACCAAGAGGGTCTTTTTGGGTTCTCTCCTCTGGTTTTGGGTTGTTTTCGACTAAGGAGGATATTTAGGGAGATTTAGGAGAGATCTCTTGTATTTGGAGAGATTTCACATACTGAGAGAGATTTGGGAGAGATTCCATATTCTTGGAGAGATTTGGGAGAGATTTGATATTCTTGGTGAGATTTGAGAAAAGACTTCATTTTCTTGGAGAGATTTGAGAAAAGACTTCATTTTCTTGGAGAGATTTGGGAGAGAAAGAGAGAGAGAGAGATACAGTGAGAGAGATACAGTGAGAGAGATTGGGAGAGACTTTGTCGGGAGCCTTTATTAGTGTTTTTATTCGTAGTGCAAGGTCCTTAGACTTAGATACATTCTATTTTGAGTGTTATACACCCCCAAAGGGCACTCAATAGTGCTTTAAAGAGATGTTACTTCCCTAAATCAAATTAGGGTTTTAAATTGTGAACTTTTGATATTTTCAAGTGTTACTTTTCATTAGGAATTATAGTTGAACATTAGGAAACATAAAGAATCTCCTAACATATAAGCACTAGTTGAGTTGACCAAATGGTCTGTTGACCTTGACTTGACTTTGACTTTAACCAGAAGTTTGTCGGTTGTCACATCATCCCCCGCTTGAGGGAATTTCGTCCCGAAATTTTGCTTTGAAGTAGCCTTCAAAGGTTCGTGAATAGGTGGGGGTACTTCTGTATCATTTGATCTTCATGTTCCTAAGTGAACTCAGGTCCATGTTTGTCACTCCAACGAACTTTTACGATTGGGATGCGACTTTGCTTGGTACGCCTCACTTCTCTATGCATGATTTCGATTGGTTCTTTAATGAACAAAAGGTTCTCGTTTATCGCAATCTCTTCTAAAGGAATCACAAGGGTTTCATCTGATAGGCCCTTCTTCAAATTGGATACGTGAAACACGAGATGCACATTGCTGAGCTCGGAGGGTAGCTGCAGCCTATAGGCAACTGGACCAATTCAGGTAAGAATCTCGAATGGCCTGATGTGTCACGGGTTTAAATTGCCTCGCTTCCTAAAGCGGATCGTCCCTTTCTAGGGAGAAACTTTTAGTAACACACGATCTCCCACCTGGAACTCCAATGGCTTTCGTCTTTTGTCTGCGTAACTTTTCTGTCTATCCCGAGACGTTTGGAGTCGGGACCTGATTTGGGCGATTTTCTCGGTTGTTTCTCGGATGATCTCAGGTCATGTGAGAGTGCTATCCGATAATCGCCCTCTTACCAGTTGGGTGTCACACACTTTAGCCCAACAAAGGGGATATCTACACTTCCGACCATACAAGGCCTCAAAGGGGGCGATTCCTATGCTTGAGTGGTAGTTGTTGTATGAAAATTCAACTAGGGGCAAGTGGGTATCCCAGGCTCTACCAAAATCTATTACACATGCTCGGAGCATGTCCTCTAGAGTCTGAATTGTCCGCTCACTTTGGCCATCTGTCTGGGGGTGGTAGGCAGTGCTTATATCTAGTCGGGTTCCCAAGGATTTCTGGAGTAACTGCCAAAAACGAGAGGTGAATCTGCTGTCCCGATCTGAGATGATAGATATGGGGACTCCATGAAGTCTTACCACTTCCTTCAAGTATATTCGCATTAGTCTTTCCATCTTGTATGTGTCCTTTATTGGCAGGAAATGGGTGGATTTTGTCAATCGGTCAATGATCACCCAGATAGCATCCAGACCATCTGCCATTTTGGGTAACTTGGTTATAAAATTCATTGTTATCCTCCCCCATTTCCACTCGGGTATTTCGGGTTTCTGAAGTAGGCCCGAGGGCTTCTGATACTCCACTTTAACCTTGGCACAAGTGAGACACTTTCCAATGTAAGTAGCAATGTCTACTTTCATATTCGGCCACCAAAAAGCTAACTATACTCCCACAAGCCTTGACATATATACAAGATTCATTTTCACATCTCGAAAAGCCAAACTCTTTGACTTTCTCATCGAAGCAAAGATTCCATCTGCGAGGTGCTTGTTTCAATCCATATATGGATTTTTCAAGCTTACACACCCTATTAGGGTATTATATACTTACAAAACCCTCTGGTTGAACCATGTAAACATCTCCAGCCAACTTTCCATTAAGGAAAGCGGTTTTGACATCCATTTGCCATATTTCATAGTCATGAAATACAACAATGGCTAACAGAACCCTAATAGACTTAATCTTGGCCACTGGTGCAAAGGTCTCATCATAATCAACTTTAGGAGTTTGTGAATAACCCTTTGCAACCAATCGTACCTTATAAGTGTGTACATTACCATCCATGTCGGTCTTCTTCTTGAAGATCCATTTGCACCCTACTGTTTTATGACCTGGTACATTGTCAACCAAGTTCCAAACTTGATTGTCATACATGGATTGTATCTCGCTATCCATAGCCTTTTTCCATTTAGAAGACTCAGGGCCTGCCATGGCTTCCGTGTAGCTGTTAGGCTCTTCTAGATTCATCAGTGTATTATCACTGATAAGGGTATCACCTTTTGCAGTAATATGGAAACCATAATAATGCTCAGGTGCATTCCTAACTCTGGTGGAACGCCTCAGAGGTATGGACTCTTCAGTTGGATCAACAGGAGTTTCCTCCTCAGGTTGAGGGCTAGGGTTTGAGGTTCCTTCATTGCTTGACTCCTGAATTTCTTCAAGGTCAACTTGCCTCCCACTATCTCCTTGGCTTGTGATTTCTCTCTCTTGAAAGATTCCTCTTCTTGCTACAAAGACCACATTGTCACTGGGTCTGTAGAAGATATAACCAAAAGATTTATGTGGGTAGCTAATGAAAATACACCTCTGACTTCGAGGTTCGAGCTTGTCGTGAGTCTCGCGTCTCACGAAATCCTCACAACCCCAAACCTTGATGTGGTCTAGATTTGGAACTTTTCCAGTCCACGTCTCAACCGAACTGAAGGATAATATAGCTTCAGGTTCTGGTTCTCAAGCCAAGCGAAAAGATATTGTAGATGATAGTGATGAAGACATTTAAGAAACTATTGCTGATACTCTCAAAAGAAAGAAGAGAGACAGAGAGTTGGATGAAAATTTAAAGGTTGCAAGGGAAGCAGAGAGAGGGAGAGGAGAAACAAGGAAGAAGAAGAAGCCTTGAACTGTAAGAAGGCCTTGTTTCCCTTATAGACAAAAGAGACACTAATCAATCAAGCTATAGAGTTTCCCAGCGTTTATTGGTTGGAACATGTTGCTTCTTTTGATTGTGACAATTCCAAGGACTCGCAGTTTGACATGCCGATAACAAGAAAGGCATTCACGTTTCATTGTTTTGATTCAACTGCTGAGGTTCCTTTTCCTCATCCAAAGATCAACAGAGAGCTTATTGATTTCTATTTGAAGTATGGGCAACCTCAGGACCTGACATGGATCCCACAGAAAATAATAACTATCAAATTATTGAAACCGACGCCTGCTGGGAAATTCGTGAATGTCAATTTTAAAATCACTCGAGGATCTGAAAACTTGGTGTCAATTATTTCCTTAGCAGATCTTCCAAATCTAAATCCTCATGATTGGATTCCTTTGTTTAACATTCTGCTCACCAATTCGAGGGAATATGAGCCGATACTGGAGCACTTAAAGAGAATGTTGGCTTCTTATGTCTATGAGGTTGCAGGCATGGATCAAGAGATATCGAAAGTGATGAAGAAGAAATTAACTATCAAGTCAACACCGAAACCAGGAGATGTAAATAAAATGAAGATAGGCCAAACTGATTCAACACATCTGACTGTGATGTTTACTAAAGGTGAAGATCATAGATTTTTATTCTCCCTTGTCGATAAACATTTATTTTCAACGGACTTCTTGGAGCACATTATCGACATTATTCGTCGATGCAAGCAGAACTCAGAAGCAGACAAGAAGAACTTCACAGACATGCTTCGGTGGTACATAACGTTCCGTCACCATCTTTTGGCTATCATTCCGAATATGTTCAAAACTGTAAAGAAGTCTTCTGCTGCTCAATTGAAGTGATCTTTCAGTTCCATTGACGCAAAGGGGGAGATTGTAGAGCTTAATTGTGTTGCGTCATGGGCTTTATATTTTGTATCCGGATTGAGCCTATCCATACGTGATTATCTAGTAGGGTTGTACTATAAATATGCATGCATGTATGCATTATAAATGGTAATTTTTGATTACGTTCATTCTTTGTAACCCTAAACGCCTCTACAGTCGAAGTTCTTAGTCGAGCTCTTCTGAGGTGTTGAAGTATTAATCATACGACATATTCAAAGCCATATTTGTGTTCATATTTATGTTCATAATTGTTTGCTTGCATAGAATCTAACGATTCCTAATTGAACTTAGTTCTAACATTTTCCAAATCCCGATTTGAAGCAAAAGTCGAAAGTATCATTTGCTAAGGGCAAAACTGACATGAAAAATCTAAATCGTTGTTTAGAGGGTAAAGGAAAACAATTGAAGTCGAAAAAGTATTCTCAAGAAAAAATCCAAGAGGCTTATGAGAATTTATTAAACGAATTCTAGAATGGAAGTACCTCTTCTTAAGAATCAGTGACAAAAGTGTCAGAATGGAAAGAAGTTAACGCTGAGAAAGTTGATATTTCTCAAGGGAAAGTTGAAAAAGAGTAACTTAAAGTCGAAACTTTGTCATCGAATGATTACATATAAATGCTTAAAGCTGAAGAAGTTGAATTAATTGAAAAAAATTAAGACCAAAGTCCATAGTTGGATTTTTAGTTCTTCATTGAACACTGCATTCCAAGCTAATGTCCAAGGACCCAAAAGGTCTTGGGGACCCAAATCTCTCTAATTTATCACAGGTACTAAGTAACAAGAAATATGACGGAAACTGATATATCAATAGTGGATGCTCGCGGCACATGACTAAATGAAAGGAGAATCTGAGAGATTTTTGCAAGTTAGAGAATGTTGAAGTAGTAAAGTTTGGAAACAAACAAAAGTGAAAAGTCAAAGGATATGGGAAAGTTACAAATGTAAAGTTCACAGTGAAAAGAATTGCTTATGTCGAAGGGTTAAATCATAACCTAATAAGTGTATCTCAACTTGTAGCAGGAACTGGGAATCAAGTGCTTTTTGATGTGAAAGGAAGTAAAATTTTGAATAAAGCAACAAAGGAAGTTTTGTTGAATTAAAAAAGGAAAGTTGATATGTTCACTTTGGATATGAAACCTACAGTGGGCCTTCCCTAAGTTTTCCTATTATCAAAAGCTTCATCTGAACTCAGTTGGCTTTGGCATCAAAGGCTTTCTCATCTCAATTTTAAAAATTTAAATAAACTTTTTTTTAATAATAAGTTTGATAATGATTCATTGTGTGTAGCATGCGGAGAGTTTTAAATGTTCATAAGGAATTATGTATGTTTAATGTCTTTATTACAAAAATTGAACCAAAAACAGTGAAGAATGCATTAAAACATCTCGATTTGGTTGTTGCGATTCAATCTTAGTTGGTTGAATTCGAACGAAAGAAAGTTTGGAGGTTAATTCCCAAACTTGAAGATGTTAGATAGAGGAAGAATGGAAGTATATGCTATGGTGATGGGCATATACTATGATATTAATGTCGATTATGCAACACAGCTGTGGAAGGAATTTGTCAAAAGCCTAGAAAATACAAAATTCGGAGAAGGGAATTTCATGTGCAAGATACTGGAGTTTAATTCTTGAACACGTGTATACGAAAGAAGAAATTCCAATGCTCACCAATGTTGAAGTTGCTGAATTTTCTTTTTATCAATTCCCAAAAGTTGTAGAAGATGATGAAGCGATATTTACTCATGTGGCTCGTATTCCAGATGCGATGCTTCGCAAAGTTTCTCCCACCCACAAAATTTTGTTGAGATATTTGCGAACTGTTAATACAGATGATCAGACTGGAGTTTTACTAGATGTTGCTACTCCATCGAAGACAAAGTAGGTTAGCAAGAAAACTGCGAAGGGTACTGAAGTCATTCCAGCTGAAGTCATTCCAACTGAAGCAACTACAAAGAAATCGAAGAAGGAATTCTTACCTTCTAAGTCCACGGTACTGAAGCAAGTTCGCAAAGCTGAAGTGAGTAGTAAAGGTGTTACTATTCTCAATATTCCAGCGCTAGTATCTCCAACCAAGAAGCGACAAAGAGCTGAAGACGTTGCGAAAAATATGCAACGTACAATGGTTAAAAGAAGGAAGATGGTGATTCGCAATGAATCATCTGAAGAAGAAATCGTTCCAGAAACTCCATCTGTCACCACTATGGTACCTATTTCTTTACCCATCATACCAACTTCGCAAATTTCTACCACTATTTCCCAAACCAAACCACTCGAAATAGTTCTTACCAAATCAGTTACTGAGGAGGTTCCTATTTCTGATATGGTTGTCAACGTATCTGATACGGGGGCACCTATCCCGAGTGTTGCACCATCAATTCAAACATCCTTACCCATTTCATTACCTGTTACCACTTTATCTACCACTTCATCAATTTTTGATCATGCTCTTCAAAACCCATTCACCACACTTTTCCCTTCTCAATCACCTGAAAATCCTCAACCTTCGCAACCATTGTCCGATACAGAAGTCGAAGGAGGTGCCTTTGGTGGGATACTTGATGATATTCCTTTTGATTCAGATGAAGAAGATATTCCTGATCATATGCTGATGACAGGAAAACAGTTTAAAATACTGAATCAAAAGTTAAAGACCATTATTCAATCACAAGCTAATTCTGGTCGAATGTCTTCAATATCTGCCATGGAGGTTGATATCATGATCAAAGGAGCAGAGAAAAGAATCATTGAAAAAATTGCTCAATCTGATAAAAACAATGAGCTTCGAATTACGTCACAAGGAAGTAATTTTACTTCTATTGTTCAACATCTTCGAGCAGCTACAAAAGAACGTCATGTTCTTTTTGTACAAGATGTTAAGAAGGTTCGCGAGGATGTCAACTTCAAAATTCAGGAGTTGAAGTCTGAACTTGCGAAGGATATTCAGAATGTCCATATGAAACAAGAAGAAGTTCAACAGAAAAGTGTGGAAATTTCTTCTCAGCTTCAAAAGCTCAATAATATTCCTGTTCTTGCCGATCATAAAGCAAAAATAATGATGAAATTTGATCAGCTCATCCAGTTAGTCACTGATCTTAAAACAGATCTTTCGCATTCTTCATCCTCTCAAATCCTAACTCCTGAATTCTTGTCTCTAAAGATTAATACTTTAGAACAAGCTATTCACAAAGCCCTTACTCCACTCACAAATTTCACTTCTTTACTACCGAAGAGTGCTCCGCCTGTTTCCACAGGGGTGCAAGGGGGAGAAGAAGGTCGAAGTAAAGAAGAGGATGCGAAAACTGTTGGAAAGGTGATATCAACTCAGCTTGTTGCTACTCTTCCAATTCCTTCAAAACCGATTTCTGCAACAACAATTACCACAAGAACAATTACCAAAGGTATTGTTATCGGAAGAAATGAAGGAGGTTCAAGCTCAAAACCTCAAAAGAATGTTGTAGGAAGAGGAAAAGGAATATTATATGAAAAATCTAAAGAAGAGTTGAAAGTTGAGGCTGAGGCTGAGATGGAGAAGATGAGGCAAGTTCAGAGTATTATGAGGCAACGGGCAAGTGATCCTCCCTCCATGAACAAAGGAGATCGTGCAAAACTTTACTCTTACGAAACCATAGAGTCAAAAGTTGTGTGTAGGGAGATGTATGAGTTCGAGAAGAAGCCAAAGAGAAGTATGATATTGTGAACTCAGATCATTGCCAATTGGACTTCCCTATAAATGAAATGTTATTCATCAATGCACAATACAAGATCAGTGAGAAATTTGATAATCCGAATGATTACACTCAAATGAAAATCAGATTTCATGCTGTCTTGGGGAAGAATCCAGATGAAGTTTGGTCTTTAATGAAGATCAAAAAGGTGGTGACAATAAAGAAGGATATTATGTTTGAAGAGATGCTACAGAATTTTAGATACTTTGTTATCAGAGCTGACAACAAACAATATGACTTCACAGTTGCTGACTTTCCGTTGATGAACTGCAATGACTTAATTCAAGTAGCACTGATCTTGAAGCATATGGAAGAAAACAATCTTAAAGGCTCTGATACAGATGTGTTCAAAGTAGGCTTCGCACATGTGAAGACTTTCATAGACAATTATTTCGATTGTCTAGCCCTTACAGATGATGAATTAGCACATGTTGTGGGAAGGGAAGTGAAAGTTCCATGGGAGGAGACTTTGACACAATCTGCTTTGTCAAAGTATGGTGTTGGTGAAATCTGCCTAAAACCTTTTGGCATGGTGTTTTCTGGCAGAGACACAAAAGGCAACCTGAAGAAATTTTTGTTTAAAGTCTCAGAGATTGAAAGATATAATTCTTCTCAATATACGCACTTCATTGTACGTATGAACAATTGCAAGAAGAATAACGAAGGAGACAAGAAAGATTTGAAGAAGGTGATCTCCTGGTATGGAGAAGTGCGAAAGACAATTCACTCTGCAATTCAAAAGCTTATGAGTTGAATTGTATCGACTGTTTACAAAGGGGGAGAATGTTGATGTATATTGTAAAAGTCGAATAGAGTGTTTTGTGTAGCTTCACATTTTATGTTATTTTACTAAGTCATCTTTTGTGCGAAGTTAAAATGTATAGACTTAGTATATTTTTTGTTTGTTCCCTATAAATAGGGACTTAAGCTAGAAGTAGGACAACGATGCTAGAACTCACTTCAACTTAACTTTGTAATCAGTCTTAATCAATATGAGATCTGATTAATATTTACTCTCTGTGTTCTTCATCTTAAATCGTTAAAATCTATCTTCTCTTTTCTAAATTCTCGATAACAATTCTCATCAGGCTTTATAAGACCAAGCTTCTCACCCTGGGGAGCTCTAGTCCTGTTTGTCAAGAAGAAAGATGGATCGTTTCGTATGTGCATCGACTACAGCGAGCTCAACAAACTTACCGTCAAAAATTGTTATCCGTTGCCTCAAATCGACGATTTATTTGATCAACTTCAAGGGGAGAACTTCTTTTCAAAAATTAACTTAAGATCCGGATATCACCAACTACGAGTGCTAGGGGAGGATGTTCCGAATACAGCCTTCCGAACTTGTTATGGGCACTACGAATTCGTAGTGATGCAATATTCATGGACTTAATGAATAAGGTGTGTCATCCTTATGTAGATCAGTTCGTCATCGTTTTCATTGATGACATACTTATCTACTCTCGTAGTAAGGAGGAGCATAGTCAACATCTGCGACAAGTCCTCGAAACATTACGTTCGGAGAAGCTCTACGCGAAGTTCTCGAAATGCAAATTTTGGATTCGATGAGTCGAATTCTTAGGGCACGTGGTTAGCGAAGAGGCAATACACGTGGACCCTTCCAAAATCAAAGCCATTGAGAACTGGTCAGCACCGAAGATGCCTACAGAAATTCGTCAATTTCTAGGCCTCGCTGGCTACTATTGTAGGTTCATTTAGAACTTCTCCCGCATAGCAAAACCTCTTACCACACTGACCCAGAAGGGCGTGGCCTTTGACTGGGAAGAGAAGCAGGAGAGAGCATTCCAAACGCTCAAACGAGCCTTGTGCACCGCACCAGTACTATCCCTCCCTGAAGGGATAGAAGACTTTGTAGTCTATTGCGATGCATCGAATCAAGGGCTCGGATGTGTTCTGATGCAGCGAGGTAAGGTCATCACCTATGCCTCAAGACAGCTGAAGGCACATGAGGTCAACTACACGTCCCACGATCTTGAACTAGGAGCAGTTGTGTTTGCTCTGAAGATCTGGAGACACTACCTATACGATACAAAGAGCACTCTCTTTACAGACCACAAAAGCCTACAACACATATTCGATCAGAAGGAGCTCAACATTAGACAACGACGGTGGGTCGAGCTACTCAGTGATTACGAATGCGAAATTCGTTATCATCCGGGTAAAGTTAACGTAGTAGCTAATGCCCTAAGTCGGAAGAAATATTCTGGTTGTAGAGTCAAATCATTGACTATGACTATCCATTCACACTTGTCCACACAAATAAAGGCGGCTCAGCTCGACGCTTTGAAGCCTGAAAACGTGGCGAGTGAATCCCTGAAAGGGATGGATAAGAACTTGGAGGTTAAGGGTGGTGGAGCTTATTATTTCATGGACCAGATATGGACCCTGAAACTAGGTGGGTTCAGAGACTTAGTCATAAACGAGGCGCACAACACTCGTTATTCTGTGTACCCAGGTTCAGATAAGATGTATCTGGATCTTAAAAAGTTATACTGGTGGCCTAACATGAAAGCAGAAATTGCTACCTTCGTGAGTAAATGCCTTACTTGCACCAAGTTCAAGGTCGAATACCAGAAACCCTCCGGTCTACTACAATAGCCAGAGATACCGGAATGGAAGTGGGAGCGGATTACTATGGATTTCATAACCAAGTTGCCCAAGACAACGGGTGGACTTGATACCATATGGGTCATCGTCGATAGATTGACCAAGTCTGCACACTTCCTGCCGATAAAAGAAACAAACAAGATGGAGAAGCTTACAAGAACTTACATTAGGGAGATTGTACGACTGCACGGTGTTCCCTTATCCATTATCTCGGACAGAGATAATAGATTCACTTCTAGGTTCTGGCAGTCGCTACAAAGTTCCTTAGGAACTAGGCTGGACGTGAGTACAACCTACCATCCACAGACAGGCGGGCAAAGTGAGAGAACTGTACAAACCTTGGAGGATATGTTGCGAGCCTGTGTGATCGAATTTGGGAAAGCATGGGATACTCATTTACCCCTTGTCGAATTTTCCTACAACAACAATTATCACACGAGCAAAAAAGGTTGCTCCATTCGAGGCCCTCTACGGCCGAAAGTGCAGATCCCCTTTGTGCTGGGCTGAGGTGGGTGATACCCAGTTAGTTAAAGGACGAGTTCCTGACAACACTCTCATAGGTCCGGAGATCATACGGGAAACGATGGAGAAAATCGTTCAGATCCGCGATCGATTGAAAGCCTCCAGAGACCGACAGAAAAGCTACGCTGATAAACGTAGGAAACCGTTGGAATTCCAGGTGGGTGACCGTGTTCTATTAAAGGTCTCACCCTGGAAGGGCTTGATATGCTTTGGAAAGCGTGGAAAGCTAAATCCAAGGTACATTGGGCCTTTCGAGATTCTCGCCAGAATCGGCCCTGTAGCTTACAAACTTAACTTACCGCGCGAACTCAGTAACGTACATTCTACCTTCCACGTATCAAACTTGAAAAAGTGTATGTCCGACGAGCCTCTTGTTATCCCACTCGATGAGATCGAGATCAACGGAAGCCTAAACTTCGTGGAAGAACTAGTAGAGATCATGGACCGAGAGGTGAAGTAGACAAAGCAAAGTCATATCTCGATAGTGAAGGTTCGCTGGAACGCCAAGCGAGGACCGGAATTCACTTGGGAGCGTGAGGATCAGATGAAACTGAAATATCCTCGTCTTTTTACTTAGTTATTTGTAACTACTTATTTGCTTAAATTCTAATTTCAGGACGAAATTCCTTCTAAGGATGGGATGATGTGACAACCCGAAATTTCTATTCTGTATAAACATATCAAGTCAATAGAAGTCAGAACTGTTGCTATCAATTTTCAGACATTTTAGAATAAGTTTGAGTATTTCAGGATTTCACACTTTATGGATATCAGGAGAGAGGATGCACTAGGGTTATTGTTCAACACTGTTATTCCAAAACTCTAGGAAATTAGAGTTTACTGCCTAAATAAAATATTTTCTGACAAAAACCCAAAATTTGAGAGTATATATATAAGAACTAGTCATTATTTTCATTTTTTCAAAAACTCAAGATCCAAAATCCATTCTCTCTCAAGTATCATCCAAAAGATTTTCAACATCTTCAATCTAGTAAGTGTTTCTTGCTTCCTTAAGTGATTATATTCTTTGATCTAGTGCTTTAAAACACTTCTAACCTTGTAATCATTCCAAAAAAGGTTGATTCTTCCTTTTCACCAAGAACACACACTAGTGTTCTTGGACTTTTAGCTCATTTCAAGCTTCCACATAGTAAGTACTTCTATCCTAGAGTCTTTTAAAGCTTGCTATACAACTTAATATCAAGGAAATCACCCAAGAACACCAAGAACTAAGTGTTCACAGTTCAAGAAGTTCTTGAACCGTAAACACCAAGTTAAGGTGCCTTAGGGTGCTTTAGTCCATCAAAAGCCTTTGTAACAAGTCTAGATCCTTAATTGAAGTGTTTATCACATGTAAATCACAAGAAAACACTCATTTATATGTGTTTACGGTTTGGGGATCTCCCAAAACCGTAAACACCCCAAAGAGTGTATAAATGTCCCATGATTATTCCTTATGCATAGAATCTAACCTAGACATTTACCTTGATGCGCTAAGGACTTGAAAACCCCCAAATACCATAAACCTTATGGGTTTACGGTAGTAAACCCAAAGAAAAATGGTTTAGGGACCGTAAACTCCAATTAGGAGTGAAATGGTCCCCTAGTTCCTTCCTTGGTCACTTACATCAAGTAGAAAATCTTCTAGGGACTCTTAAGGCTTCAAACATCAAATGGTCATCAAGTGGACGAGCTTATGACCATAAACCCAAGGGTTTACGACCATACACTCTTTTAGCAATAACCACAAAATCTTAAACTCCCAAATGGGTTTTCCTTGAACCCCAAACACACTAGCCTTTCCCTACAACACTTAGATGCAACCCTTGGGACTTATAACACTTATGAAAGGTGTTTAGCATGTCCTAAGGAGTCTTAAATTTGTTTATTAGTTGTTTAAACACTAATTGGATACATATATGTGATATTATATGTTATCTAGGATCATAGAGTGTGTTCAAGACTTCACTTGACACCTAGCAATCCTACATCTTCAGTTCATCCGTATCACTCACTACAGGTGAGTTCATACCCCTAAATTAACCTTTTAAATGTTTTCAAATGTTTATAAATACTTTTATGGGGGGGGGGGGGATACAAGTAAAGTTACGATAGTTATTATCTCAATCACATGTGATTAATAACTATCAACAAGTGAATCTCTTACTTTCAAACTGTTTTACTTCAACCTGTCTTAAAAACTCTTTTACATATCAAATGCTTTTACAAAACTTCTTTTATACTTTTATATTGTAAATTGCATGCCTAGATATGTATAGTTATATAAGTAATGTTTAAAGGACTTAGGAAGGCTAACCCGCCTTATTTCCTTTTCCCCTTTGGGATGTGGTCTGGTAGGATATTGGGTATCCGTCCAAAGGTCGTTTAAATATTAATTGTATATCATGTGTACATATATAGTCATTAAGGTTCTTCCAGTCAATTCAATACCTTGGGTAGCAGGGGTATACTCCAATGTTCATACGTACAAGTTATATTACTAGTAAACTACAATAGGCGTAGTTTAGGGTTTTACTAATACTAATACTAGAACAATGAATCATTTAAAGAGTCAGTTCATACATGAGTCATAACTTATAGTGATGAGAAACAAACATATTACATAGTAATGAGAAACAAACATAATACATAGTGATGAGAAACAAACATATTACATAGTAAAGAGAAACAAACATAATACATAGTGATGAGAAACAAACATACAAGCTTGACAGAGAAAGAACACACAATACAGCTAGCACATACATTACATATACTTTACATTCAGTTATGTGAGCCATTAAACGGGTCATGGAACTACCTGCCATGACCGTTTTTGTATCCAAAATCTCCTTAATTGGGGAGCGTATGAGTTTGTGTATAGAACTATACTGGATTGACTATCCTACACCTTGTTGCTCGCTACAGTGGGACTTGAAAGTCTACGGGTGCCAAATGTAATTTCTTACGGCGTCTTACATCGTCGTTTTACTATTGCGTCGGTAGCAGGGTACAGGCCAATCACATGGTACTTTAAATAACAATTGGTTTAAGGTAGTTAGTACAACAGTAGTTACTTAATACAACATTATGGTACTATAATATTTTCCTATTACATTCACTTCGTGAACATTCACACGATGCACGGTAATGTAAAAACTATATTTTTGGTTAATGATTATCGGATTTGGGAAAATACACACTCTTACAAGAGACACACACAGTTACTAGATGCCTTGGTAGAAGGCTACTCTTAGTAGGAAACATAGGGTTTTCTAGGATAGATCAAACAAATACAAAATTTACAAAACTTATACATTACATCTTACAAACATCATACAAATGCTTTCATACAAACACAGACACTAATATACTTATGATATCACCAGCTTTAAAGCTGATACTCGCTTTTAAAATAACTTGTATTCTCAGGTCACCAGTAAACAGGTACCGGTGCCAGGTTTTTGAGAAGATGGAGCTTGTTCAAGACTCCTATTTTATTTTGATGTACTTTTTGGTGTCTATATAACTTGACAGAACACACTTGTATGAAATTATATTATTAATGCAATGGATGATGTTGTTGCTTGTTTACTACTTTGCATTGTTGTGATATTATACATGACGTCCTCCACCCCCGAACGATTTCGCCGTTCAGGTTTTGGGGTGTGACATTGGACACATGGAAGGTAGGGTGTATATTACTAAGTTCTCGTGGTAGTTGGAGTTTATAGCCTACTAGACCAATCCTTGAGAGGACTTCAAATGTTCTGATGTACCTTAGATTTAGTTTTCCAAGCTTTCTGAAGCGTATCATGCCCTTCCAAGGTGATACCTTTAAAAGAACCCGGTCACCAACCTAAAATTCCAAGGGTTTTCATCTCTTGTCTGCATAACTCTTTTTTATGTATCTAGAGGCTTTCAGCCGTTCACGAATTTGAACAATCCTTTCGGTCATTTCCCTAATGATCTCTGGACCAGTGAGAGTGCTATCAGGAACTTTTCCCTTAGCTAACTGTGTATTACCCACTTCCACCCAACACTGAGGTGATTTGCACTTGCAGCCATAGAGGGCTTCAAATGGAGCAGCCTTGGTGCTAGTGTGATAATTGTTGTTATATGAGAACTCGACTAGTGGTAAATGGGTATCCCGTGTTGTACCAAAGTCGATCACACAGGCTCTCAACATGTCTTTTAGTGTTTGTATCGTTCTATCACTTTTTCCATCTGTTTGTGGGTGGTAGGCTGTACTCATGTCCAACCTAGTTCCCATGGATTTTTGAAGTGATTGCTAGAACTGAGAGGTAAATTAACTATCTCTGTCAAAGATAATAAATATTGGTACTCCACATAATCATACTATTTCCCTGATGTAATTTTCTAGTCAGTTTTTCCATTTTGTCTATTTATTTTATTGGTATGAAGTGTGAGGACTTGGTTAACCAATCGACGATCACCTAAATTGTATCGAGAACACTCGTTGTCTTGGGTAACTTGGTTATGAAATCCATTGTAATCCACTATCACTTCCACTCAGGTATCTCTGGTTTTTCTAGTAAACCTAAGGATTTTGGTATTCTACTTTTACGTTGGCACAAGTGAGACACTTGTCCACGTAGGTAGCAATTTTTGCTTTCATGTTCGACCACCAATACAATTTCTTGAGGTCCAGATACATCTTGTCTGAACCTGGATGAATAGAGTATCAAGTCTTGTGTGCTTCGTTCATGAAAACTTCTCTGAATCCACTAAAATTTGGTGTCCAGATCCGATTCATGTGATAACGAACTCTGTCACCCTTGATTTCTAAGTTTCTATCCATTCCTCTTAGGGCTTTACTGGTCACATTTTCTAGTTTCAGGGCCTCCAATTGAGCTTCTTTGATTTTTGCAGACAGGTATGAATGGATAGTCACAGTTAGTGCTCTTATTTTGTGCCCTGAGTGCTCCTTTCGACTAAGGGCATCTGCTACTACATTGGCTTTGCCGGGATGATAACGAATTTTGCATTCGTAGTCATTGATTTGTTCTACCCATTGCCGTCGTCTCATATTAAGCTCTTTCTGGTCGAATATATGTTGAAGACTTTTTTGGTCTATGAAGATAGTGCACTTTGTACCATAAAGGTAGTGTCTCCGGATCTTCAGAGCAAACACTATTGCTCCATGTTCAAGGTCATGAGTAGTGTAGTTGACCTTGTGTGTCTTCAGTTGTCTTGAGGCATAGGAAAGGACCTTTCATTGCTGCATAAGCACATATCCCAACCGTTGATTGGAAGCATCACAGTATACTAGAAAATCTTATGTCCTTTCTGGAAGAGACAAGATAGGTTCGCTGCACAGGGCTTGCTTCAGAGTTTGGAATGAAACGTCTTGTTTGTCCCCAACTGAAAGTTATACCCTTCTGACTAAGGGTAGTAAGTGGTTTAGCAATTCGTGAGAAGTTCTGTATGAATCTACGCTAGTAGCCATCAAGGTGTAACGACGTGAAATTTCAAAACAATTTTTCATTTTAAAATCATACTTTTAACCATCAAAACAATATCAATACATAATGCATCCAATGTCATCATAAAAAGAAAAATCCCAGAATCTCAAGCATAATCTTTATGAGTGTGTACGGATCATGCCGATGCCTTCCCACGATCCTCGCTGGTACCTGAAACACGTAACACAACAACTGTTAGCATAAATGCTTAGTGAGTTCCCAAAAATACCACATACAACACATACGCCTTTCTAGGCCACAACTCGGTGGGACCTTCTGATCCAAGTGTCTCAGGGGACTTCCGTCCCGAATCCCGGTAGACCTTCCGGTCCTACCTGTATCGACCTTCCGGTCCCTAACCTCCTGACCTTTCAGTCCATGTCATCTTGACCTTCCCGTCCATATCATCTTGACCTTCTGGTCCTTATCATACATAACATGTAACACCCAAAATTTCAAAATAATTGTTCAAATTTTATAAAAACATAATTCATTTAATATTCATAAAAAGCATCATTGTTTGAAACTCAAATTCATAGCATATAACAATCCCAAGATCTCATAATGTAAAAATCCCGTGTGTGTACTGATCAGGTCGGCGCCTTCCTGCGATCCTCACTAGTACCTGAAACAAATAACACCAAACACTGTAAGCACAAAGCTTAGTGAGTTCCCCAAAATACCACACATAACACATATTAGCCACTCGAGGCTATAACTCTGTGGGTCCGTGGACCCTACTTTGTGAACCCTCTGGTTCTAACTCTGTGAACCTTCCAGTTCTAACTCTATAAACATGCACAACATAAATCACATAGAAATAATGCAGTACAACACATAACATACATAGCATACAAATACTCTATCACATAACTCTGGTTACCTACTCAAGGTGAAGTATAATGAGAAGACTCACCTCGCATATCTCGGTAAACATTTGTCTCGGAATAAATGGGATCTAGCCTCCGCCTAATCACACAAAGTAATACACTCATAAATAGAACTGAACTCAACCCTAAAGGTCAACAAGGTCAACGGTCAACTTTGACCGGACTCGGCGAGTGCACTAGGGTGACTCGGCGAGTCTATATGTGTCCACTGACTCCCTTGGATCCTCTCTTGACACGCCGAGTACTTCTCTGACTCGACGAGTATCACCTGGCATAAATCGCAGGGCTACCACGACTCAACTCGCTGAGTCTCCAGAAGAACTCGGCGAGTTCCGGCTTGACTCAGCCCCCCTGACTCTGCCTGACTCATTGAGTCGACCCCTCAACTCGACAAGACCACTCGCTGAGTGGTTACGGGCAAACTTCATGCTACTCGCCGAGTCTGTTCTTCAAACTCGGCGAGTCCATGCCATGCATTAACTCAAACTCACTTATGAGGTCAGATCTGTTCCATACAATCATAGATCTGGCCTCCCCAAGCATGATAATCACGTAAAGTCCAAACCTTGGTGCTCAAACAACAACTATTTGCTCCTAAATGATGTTTTAGCCCCATATCTCATAACTCTAGGTCAAAACTCCCATGAATCCTCATAAAGCTTAAGGAATAAAGCTTCTATGGACCTCTATGGATCCCATCTCAAGCCTCATCACAAATAGGGACGAAATGGACATCAAATCTAACCAACAAAGGGGTTAAGAAACCCTAAACCCCCATGTTCATCATAACAACAGAAAAGGGAGCCAAAATATACCTCCAAAATGATTCTATGAGCTCCAAAATCGAAGGATGTCCACCTCCCTTGCCTCCTCTTAGCTAGAATCAAAGCTTCAAAAGTCAACAATGGCCTCTTCTCTCTCCCAAAACGCTCAAAAGCTCTTTAGGGTTTCTCTCTGGGGTTGGTGGCCGCAAATGATGGCCATAAGCCCCTTTAAATAGGTATCAAACCCTGGAAATTAGGGTTTCATTAAACAGCATGGACTCGCCGAGTCCAGACGCGAACGCGCGCACAAAACCGCGATCCTACTCGGCGAGTTTAGACTCCAACTCGCCGAGTCTCCTCACAATCACCCAAAAATAAAAGAAAAAAAATAATACCTGGGAATCTGGGGTGTTACAATTCTCCCCCACTTGAATTAGACTTCGTCCTCGAAGTCTCACTCCGCAAATAACTCTGGATGCTGCTCACGCATCTCACGCTCCAGCTCCTAAGTTAACTCTAACCCTTTCCGATGCTGCCACTGGACTTGCACCAGTGGCACCTCTTTATTCCTCAGGACTTTAGTCTTTCAATCTCTGATCACCACTGGTCTCTCAACATAATTCAAGCTCACATCCACCTAAATATCCTCTAGTGGCACTACTGCTGACTCGTCGGCTACGCACTTCCGTAATTGCAACACGTGGAAAGTATCGTGAATCTGACCCAACTTTGCTGGCAACTCCAAACGATAGGCTACCCTCGCAACCACCCTGAAGGGACCAATATATCGGGGCCCCAACTTGCCCCTCTTCCTGAATGGAATCACTCCTTTCCAAGGAGAGACCTTCAGGAGCACGAAGTCGCCGACCTGAAACTCAAGCTCGGACCGGCGTCTGTCCACATAAATCTTCTGACGACTTTGAGTGGTCAACAACCTCTGTCTGACCTGCTGGATCTGCTCTGTCGTCTGAAGCACGATCTCGGTACTACCCATCATGCGCTGCCCTACTTCTCGCCAGCAGATAGGGGTCCAACACCTCCTCCCATACAACAGCTCAAAGGGCGGCATGCCAATGCTCGAATGATGGCTGTTGTTGTAAGAAAACTCTGCCACGGGAAAATACGTGTGCCAACTCCCACCGAAATCCAACACACATGCCTGAAGCATATCCTTGAGCTTCTGAATCGTCCGCTCGCTCTGACCGTTAGTCTGGGGGTGGTATGCGGTACTAAAATGCAGCCTAGTACCCAATTCCTCATGAAATTTCTTCCAGAATCTGGAAGTGAAACGCACATCTCGGTCTGAGACAATCGAGACCGGCACCCCATGCCGCGATACCACCTCCCTCACGTACACCTCGACCAACTTCTTTGCGGAAGAGTTCTCGTTGATAGCAAGGAAGTGGGCACTCTTTGTCAATCTGTCCACAATCACCCAAATTGCATCGACTACCCTAGCAGTCCTTGGCAATTTGGTGATAAAATCCATGGTAATCTGTTCCCACTTCCATTCGGGAACCTCCAACAGCTGCAACTTACCATGCGGCCTCTGGTGCTCGGCCTTAACCCTACGACAGTTCAAGCACCTCTCAACAAACCACACGACATCTCTCTTCATACAGGGCCACCAATACTCTCTCTTCAGACCTAAATACATCTTAGTGGCTCCAGGATGGATCGAGAATCTCGATTTATGTGCCTCCTCCATCAAGATGGTATGCGTTCCTCCAATAAATGGTACCCAAATCCAACCCTGGAAGGTCATAAGCCCTCTGCTATTGGTCACGAACTCCATCACTTGCCCAATAACTCGCTCTCTCTTGCGGTTCTCCGGTCTCACTGCCTCAGCCTGAGCCCCTCTGATGCTGTCCAATACCAGAGTCATCACTATCAATCCCATACAAATATCCCGAATCAGGGCGCTCTCTCCTCTACGACTCAGGGCGTCGGCTACCACATTAGCCTTGCCCGGGTGGTACAGGATCTCGCAATCATAATCCTTTACCACGTCCAACCATCTCCTTTGACGCATGTTCAGATTCTGCTGATCCGTCAAATACTTCAAACTCTTGTGATCCGTGTATATCGTACACCGAACCCCATACAGGTAATGGCGCCAAATCTTGAGGGCGAACACCACAGCCGCCAACTCTAGATCATGGGTGGGATATCTTGCCTCATGGGGCTTCAGCTGCCTCGATGCGTATGTGATCACATGCCCCCTCTGCATCAACACCGCACCCAACCCAGATATCGATGCGTCACAATACACCACGAAGTCCTCCATCCCCTCTAGAAGATTCAACACCGGGGCTTCGCATAATCTCTGGTGAAGAGTCTCAAATGAGGCCTGCTGCTCTGGGCCCCAGCTGAACACCACACCCTTCCGGGTCAACCTGGTGAGAGGAACATCAATCTTGGAGAAATTCGTGATGGACCTCCGATAATAGCCGGCCAACCCTAGAAAACTCCTAATCTTAGAAGGAGATTTCGGCACCTCCCAATTCATTACTGCCTCGATCTTGGCCGGATCGACCAAAATCCCCTCTTGGTTAACGAGGTGACCAAGGAACTGCACCTCTCGTAACCAAAAATCGCACTTGGAGAATTTGGCGTAAAGCCTCTCCGATCTCAGCACGCTGAGGATCTCCCGCAAATGCTCCTCATGCTGCTCCCTGGACTTTGAATACACCACTGATTGATCCAGCATCGGTCTGCACACCCTGTTCATAAGATCCATGAATGCTGCAGGTGCATTGGTGAGCCCGAATGGCATCACCACGAAATCGTAATGCCCATAACAAGTCCTAAACGTAGTCTTCTAGATATCCTCCTCGCGCACCCTCATCTGATGATATCCAGATCTCAGATCAATCTTGGAAAACCAAGATGCTCCCTGCAGCTGATCAAACAAATCATCGATCCTCGGCAAAGGATAACGGTTCTTGACCAGTAACTTATTCAACTCTCGATAATCTATGCACATTCGGTGCGAACCATCCTTTTTCTTCACAAACAGGATTGGTGCTCCCCACGGCGAGCTGCTCAGCCGTATAAACCCCTTCCCCAGCAGCTCCTGAAGCTACAAGGACAACTCCTGCATCTCTGGTGGTGCAAGGCGATAGGTGCTGCCCCCGAAATCAAATCAATGCGAAACTCCACCTGCCTCTCGGGAGGCACACCCGGTAAATCATCAGGGAAAACATCCGGGAATTCACACACTATCGGGACCTCCTCAACCGCACTCGGTCTCCCTGCACCAACCCTCGTATCCGTCACATACACTGCAAAACCACTACAACCCTGTTGTAGACTTTGCCTCGCTCTAGCAGCCGAACAAAACGCTAAATCGGGATGGGTACCCTCACCGTACACAGTAAGAACTCCCCCACTTGGGTCTTGTATAGTCACCAGCTGTCGCTCGCAGTCGATAACTACTCCAAATCTGCTCAACCAATCCATGCCTACGATGACACATACATCCCTCATCGTGATCGGGACCAAATCAATAGGAAAATATACACCGAAAACCTCAAGTACGCATCCTCGAATCACCTCCGTGGCATACATTGCTCTCTCATCGGTGATGGAAACTCTCAGAGGTCGACTCAACGCCTCTCGACTAATACTGATGTGCCGACTGAAGGCCAATGATATAAAAGATCGACTTGCACCCGAGTCAAATAACACCAAAGCAGGTACTGACTTCACAAGAAAAGTACCTACACATATCATAATATAAGCATAAAATCTTAAACATTAAATAATTACATGAAAGAATACATATCAGCCACGACATCGGGCGCTGCACGGACCTCCTCCGCGGTCAACTGGAAGGCTCTCCCTCGCACATTTGGTACCTCGGCCTTCGCTGGTCGGATCTCTGTAGCTCTGATAGAAGCAGGGGCAGATCCCTGTGGTGCTCCCTGGGTAGTCCCTCGCAACAGCGGACACTCTGCCTTCCGGTGTCCGGTCTGGTTGCAGTGAAAACACACTGCAAACCCCTTTGGGCAGTCTTTGGCCATATGCCCCTCCTTGCCACACTTGTAGCAAGATCCCGCTCTACAAACTCCATCATGACCCTTGCTGCACTTCCCACAAATGCGGCCCTTCTGGATCCCTGCCCTGGATTCAGTGGGCTTGGCCCGCTTAGCTGCCGGCTGAGACTGTGCCGGTCGCCGATCCCTCCCTTGAGACTCCGCCTCCTCCCTCGCCTGAGTCTCTAGTTCGATCTCCCTCTTCCGAGCATTTTCCTGAAGTTTGGCAAATGTTTGGTATGAGGAGTTCACCACGAACTCCCGAATGTCTCTCCTCAAAATACTCAAATAACGGCTCATTCGTGCCTGCTCAGTAGACACGTGTTTAGGGCAGAACATTTCCCTCTCATGAAACATCCTGGTAATAGCCGTAACAGACTCCGTACCCTGCTTGAGGGTCAAAAACTCCTGTGCAAACCGATCTCGTTCCACCGAGAGAACGTACTCATCACGAAACATGGTGGTGAACCTCTCCCAGGTCACCGCAGAAAGCTCTGCTGGAGAATAGTGTGTTGTCGCGAACTTTCACCAATCCTTCGCCCCTAGGTGAAGCTGGTTCAACGCAAACCGAACCCTCAAGTGCTCCAGACACGAGCAAGTATAGAAACATCCCTCAATGTCAGATACCCATCTTACCGCTGCAATCGGATCCTGCGTCCCATCAAACTCTGGTGGCTTCGTGTTGCTGAACTCCCTGAACAACAATGAGTTACCCCCTTGCGGCCTAGCAGCAGCGACAACTGCAGTGGCTGCTGCGAAAACAGTCTCAGAAAGAGCGGCATAACGCTCATCAAAAGTCTCAATCAACGTGGTCTTAATAGACCCGAACATCTCTGCTATCTCTGCCCTGATGGCCGCAGCCACCTCCTCATGGATGATCCGACGGATCTCCTCATCACTAGTCTCGCTGCTCTCTAGCATAAGTCGTGTCCTCACCATGATCTACCTCTAAAATACAACATACGATATATTAGAAATTCATTCGAGCATACTCGCACTCGATAACGCATCCCTCCTTGATCTCTGGCATCCCGAAGATTCTTACTTGAATTATACACCGCCCTAGTGTTTTCAGTAGTACGGGCCCAATACTATTGTCCGCACCGTATCAGTGTACACCCCAAGTCCTCCTCTTAGGATCCCAAGCCCTAAGTACTCTATTATGCATAATCCACTCTCTATAGATCTCTCATAGCTCCTGACTGCTACCTACTCATTCTCAAGCATCTCATAGCAGCTCACCTCCCCTAGGCTAAGGCATCACAAATCAGGCCTCTCTAGTCCTAATAGGAATACCTATCCCACTCTAGCACAAGAATACATCAAATCAATCTCATAATCATACAACATAAGGGTATTTTGGAAAATCACCGTTCGGGCGTTGACTGAATGTACACACAACTCTGCTCTGCGTTTTCTAAAAAAAATCTTTTACTCTTTTTAGAAAACTTGGTTCTCTTTTGAAAATATTTTTCAAATCCTCATTTTGAGTTCAAATACGCCTGAAGGTGTACTCGAATCCCTCAAACCAAGGCTCTGATACCAACTTGTAACACCGAAAATTTCAAAACAATTTTTCAAATTTTATAAAAACATAATTCATTTACTATTCATAAAAAGCATCATTGTTTGAAACTCAAATTCATAGCATATAACAATCCCAAGATCTCATAACGTAAAAATCCCGTGTGTGTACTGATCAGGTCGGCGCCTTCCCGCGATCTTCACTAGTACCTGAAACAAATAACACCAAACACTGTAAGCACAAAGCTTAGTGAGTTCCCCAAAATACCACACATAACACATATTAGCCACTCGAGGCTATAACTCTGTGGGTCCGTGGACCCTACTTTGTGAACCCTCTGGTTCTAACTCTGTGAACCTTCCAGTTCTAACTCTATAAACATGCACAACATAAATCATATAGAAATAATGCAGTACAACACATATTAGCCACTCAAACTCACTTCTGAGGTTAGAACTGTTCCATACAATCATAGATCTGGCCTCCCCAAGCATGATAATCATGTAAAGTCCAAACCTTGGTGCTCAAACAACAACTATTTGCTCCTAAATGATGTTTTAGCCCCATATTTCATAACTCTAGGTCAAAACTCCCATGAATCCTCGTAAAGCTTAAGGAATAAAGCTTCTCTAGACCTTTATGGATCCCATCTCAAGCCTCATCACAAATAGGGACGAAATGGACATCAAATCTAACCAACAAAGGGGTCAAGAAACCCTAAACCCCCATGTTCATCATAACAACAGAAAAGGGAGCCAAAATATACCTCCAAAATGATGCTATGAGCTCCAAAATTGAAGGATGTCCACCTCCCTTGACTCCTCTTAGCTAGAATCTCCTTTGCCTTTCCAAACAAAGCTTCAAAAGTCAACAATGGCCTCATCTCTCTCCCAAAACGCTCAAAAGCTCTTTAGGGTTTCTCTCTAGGGTTGGTGGCCGCAAATGATGGCCATAAGCCCCTTTAAATAGGTCTCAAACCTTGGAAATTAGGGTTTCATTAAACAGCGTGGAATCTCCGAGTCCAGACGTGAACCCGCGCACAAAACCGCGATCCTACTCGGCGAGTTTAGACTCCAACTCGCTGAGTCTCCTCACAATCACCCAAAAATAAAAGAATAAAAAAATAATACCTGGGAATCCGGGGTGTTACATAACATACATAACACATACATATCACATAACAGCATATAGCACATACATCTCATAGCGTATAAGACCTTCCGATCACACACAGGTACCCTTCCAGGTACAGTATAATGAGAAGACTCACCTCAATGAAGTCGGATAAACTCTCGTGCTCAACGTCTCGACCTAGCCTCCTCCTATCATTCAAATAACATTCCCATTCAATACTCTCTCATAGTCTCATCTCTAAAGATTGGGTAGAAGGCCATTCTACCTCTCCTTGAACTTTCTCAAATCAAGCTTGACCAAAACCCTAAGGTCAACGAAAGTCAACTGTCAAACTTTGACCTAACTCGTCGAGTGCACATGGGCAACTCGGCGAGTCCATGTGGGTCCTTTGAATCCTTCTAGGCTCTCTTGGCTCTTCGAGTCATCCTTCCACTCAACGGGTCCCACCTGTCACGAATCGCGGGGAAACCCCGACTCGACTCGTCGAGTCCACTTATGAACTCGGTGAGTTGCTTCCATAATCACACTCAAATGAACTTCTGAGGTCAGATCCACTTCTCTAATCTATAGATCTGACTTCCCCACAACCAATAACCACGTAAAGGTCATAACTTGACTCACATGCAATACACCCAAGGCTTCTTTTTGTGAAATAACCACTAAAATGGCTACCTAGGCTCATAACTAAAAAAGGATGGCATAAAGCATAGCTACAGGGACTCTCTGGACCTCTTGAGATGCAGATCTAAGAATCATTTCACCTTGGGACCTCATCCACTCCAGATTCAATCCAAAATAATGCATATAGAGACCCTAGATTCGACTAAACATCATAATCATGAGAATAAGCATAGATTGATACCTCCAACAGCTTCCTCTGATCAAATGGAAGTAGATCCAAGTTCCCAACTCGCCTAGCTTGTCCTTCCTCCTTTCTTCTTGCTAAAACACACAAGAAATGGTGAATTAGCCTTCCTCTTGCACCACACACGATCTATCTTCTCTCTAGGGCTTCTCAGGGGTGTAGTGGCCGCAAATGAAGGCCATAAAGGCCTTTAAATAGGGCACAGACCCCGAGATTTAGGGTTCCAACTCACAGCGCGGACTCGTTGAGTCTACCCCTTCCGACTCGTCGAGTCCGTTCATTAATCCAGTCAACAAATCGCGATCCTACTCGACGAGTCTAAGTGCCAACTCGTCAAGTCTTTCTCTCTAACCCAAAAATAATTAACAATATACAATACCTGGGAATCCGGATGTTACAATTCTCCCCCATTAGAATTAGACTTCGTCCTCAAAGTCTCGCTGTAAGTCCCCAAAATTGCTTGTGTATCTATCAGATCCAATTGATGGTGCGGAATCCCAATCAATTGGATGATGTCAGATCAAATAGAAGAGAAGGAGAAGAAGAATTAAGATGAATCTATGATGTATTCAATATGAATTATGCTCCTTACAATAGATTCTCTCTTACACACACTTCTTATCTCTAGCTTTCTCTCTCTACAAGATGCTCTCTTCTACACTAAACCGTCTCTCACATGTACTCCTCACCCTATATATATGAGACATGGGCCACCAGCAGCACACGAGTGTACAGCTGCACATGCGTGTGCGGCCGTACACAGGATGTGCGGCCGCACACACATGTGCAGCCGTACATAGCCACAATATTACATATTATATTATAGAAAAAAATATATTTTCCTAGAAAAGCAAAGTATAAACCAATAATTATGACCCAACAATCTCCCCCTTGGTTTATAGCTTTCTTTTCTAATTGACCCAACAAGCTCCCCCTAAAAAGTAGCTGGCTTTTCTTGTTAATCTTCATTGGGAACTTGGCTTCAGCGTTAATCTTCAAATTCTTCACAACTTCAAGATGAACATATGAATCTTCCATGAATGACTTCATCTTGAGTAGTTGGGCATTTCTTCAATATTTGACTCTGAATGCACATTGGGTGAGGAGGCTTGATAAAAGGATTCTTGAAAGATAGCACTTTCAGCTTGAGAATCTTCAGAGAGAACTATCAGAGAGAAATAATCTTCTAGATCACTTCAGTAGGTACAAAGATAGCAGCAGACTGATTGAGGAGGATTCAATGCAATCTGTCACATATTCTTCAAATTCAGCTTCACCTTGCTTTTGGGGTTGAAGGATGGAATGTCGAAAGAATAATCTTCATTTCTTGCTCATTCGAATGCGAATCCTTCGATGCTCACAGATGAAGCCTTAGCTCAGAAATCTTCAACACAAACTTCATGAGTCTTATCTATACCTAAAATCACTTTTCAAGACAAAACAAAACTAAAAGAAAAAATTAACACACAAAATAAAAATAGAAACAAAAATATTTTTTTGGATTTTCTGATTTTTCTGAACAAAAAATAACACTATTTTTTGGATTTTTTATTTTCTGGTTTTTTTTGAAGTATTTTTTTAATTCTCCCCCTAAAATTTATGCAAAGAGGAAAACTATGAACAACTTTAACAAAAATAAAATGATATCTAACTTTAAGAATGATTTGGGATCAAAGTTTTTAGACAACCATTATCCGTTTGTCGGTACCTTTCATATTCACATCTTTGTCTGGTCGATTGTCGGTATTGTTGTTCACTTAAACACGAAAAATTGTGACAAAAATAAGACGTATTGCAAATGACTAGACAAAGTGATCCTGAGTTCCTAGATATTATATCTTAAGGACCATTTAGCTGACGACGACCAGGGATATTGTTATCCACCTAAATTGAGCAGCGAGATCTATAGACAATCTGTATATGTTCAATTTTAAGTGTACTAGAACGTGTTTCCCGCTTTCTGATATGCCCCAGCCATCAAGAACTTCCAGAGTACTCCTTACACCGGGTGAGCAGACAACCATTCAGAGAGAGAAGAGATACAGAGTTCTTCAGAGGGGTTGAGAATAAGAAGGTTGCATATACTGTGTACCAGGTCGGATTAGAAGTCGCGCAAAGGAGACCGCATATGGCTAACAGATAAGAAGTTTTTCACACATTTCACACATTTATATATATATATATATATATATATATATATATATATATATATATATATATATATATATATAGCTTGCAGAGAAATAGACTTGCATATGTTGTGTACCAGGTCGGATTAGAGATCGCGCAAAGGAGACAACATATGACTAACAGAGGGAAAGAAAAAAAATGATATTCTACAGACCTCATTTATCGGAATTTACCAGTCGCCCCATCCAACAGGAATTAAGGACATAATCCGCACATCGAGGAAAAGTTAAACCACGGTTCCAAGTACGAGTTCAATTAATGTGATGAGTAGATTCCCGTATATATCTCCCTGCTCAACCTATCCAAGCGTCGTATTGTCAGGCTAAACAGAACTATCTAGGTCAAGATTTGTCAAGTCATTTGATTTCCTAAGTTCAATTCTGCCTAGTCATGTCTGTTTAGAATCTTTCGTGCCTACCGACACATCAAATCAGAGCATAAACCCTTCAACTTTGGGTACGTTACACAGACTCAGGTTGCCTGTTATCACATGATCATATCACTTCCCAAAACATTTCCCTCAAGCACATTCCATAGCCAACATATTATTATTTTGATATATATATATATATATATATATATATATATATATATATATATATTTAATTTTCTAGTTTTTGTTTTGTTTTTATTTCTCCCCCTAAATTTGTGCATATGAGAGAAACGAAAGTAAATGCGCAAATTTAAACTATCCTAAAACAAAAATTAGTTTTTAAAGTGAATCAGCTTAAGAAAAACTCAGGAGTATAGAGAAGAAAACTCAAACCGTAAGTCACCGATTGAATTTGCATCCAGAAGGTCTGAGAACAGCACGCATAAACTCAGAACAGATCCAGAAATTCTTCATGTTGTTAAGCACAAACCCCATGAGTGACCACTTCCTTTATTCTCTTCCCGCAAGGACACATACTCTCAAACAATGTTCTAAGTTGTGTACATGTTCTGAGTGTTGTACAGTTGAGAGATGCCTCCTATCATGTGCCTGGAGCAACCACTATTAACAAACCGAAGTCTGATGATATGCCTCCATATCTGCTCCAGCACAGAGCGGGATCAGTTGGTCTTTGGAACCCAATCCATTTTGAAACTAGGTTGACCTTTGTCATCAGTGCAAGGAAATCTCTCCCAAGACATATCCTGTTTATCACAAACAGAAGATGAAGAAACGTTAGAAGCATTAGGAGATTTGGGAGATTGAACCTTTGGTACCCATCTGTATTCGGGTTTGACCCATTTCTTTTTCGATCCGATGGGTGCCTCAGTACTTGCTTTTGAACTCGAAGCTGGCCGTTGAGATGACTTCATGGGAGCATCTCTTGGATTTGGCTTCTTGGCCGACATTCCCTTCTTGACCTTGGGATTTGATTTCTTGGCCTTGGGAGTTGAACTCTTGCCCTTCATGGCATTCCAGTCTCCATTGTCTGAACGTGACCTTGAGGGGTTTCTTTTGAAGTATCTCCCTCTTGGCGCGTTCTGCCAGCCTTATACGTAGTAAGGAACGTATGTGCGATTTGGACAATTTCTGGCAATGTGTCCAGGTGTTCCACAGTGAAAGCATGTCTTTTTCTTCACCGTGGAGTTGTTTCTTCCTGCCCCTGGTGGCGTATCTTTGCCTTGTCTCTTGCTTTTTCCATATGTACAGTTGCAACAGGCACTGTGTTTAGCTTGAAATGGTGGCATGTATTTACCAACAACAGGTTGATCAGAAGCAATTGAGTTCGAAGCAATAGATTCATAGTTCAAGGAGATGTTGGTTTTTTCAATGGTGTTCTCCTTGTTCTCATCTTTTACTACTTTACCTGCACAAGAAGTAGAATTATTAGTATCGTTTAGCTTAGCACCCTCAGTTTCCTGTTCAACAACTGGTTTACCGTATACCATAAATGGTTCTCGGTTAATCTCTTCCTGAGTCAAAGGTATGTATATATAGTTATGATTAAAAGGGGGAGGAACACTATCATATCCTAAACCCATGTTTTGATTATCTTTGAATTTCAATTGATTTTCAAATAAGAACTCGACTGTCTTACTTGACGCAGTGTAATTTTTGAAACTAACATCTGTTTTTCCACACTTTATTTTCAAAGCGTCAAGTTCTTCAGTTACAGCAGTAAGTTTGCGTTTAATGTGATCGTAATTTTCACACTTGTTGCTGTACTCTTCTTGGAGTTTTCGAAAATCCTTGATTTTGGTTTCTAATTGAGATTTTAACGGTTTCTGTCCTTTCCTAAGAGTATATCCTTCGTATTTGAGGTCCTCATTTTCTCTTTTTAATAAATCGATTTGATCTCTGAGAAATTTAATCGTAGCTTTACAAGATGGAGTACATGAAACTTCATTTACCGGAATTGATGTGGAACTCATTTTTATTTATTTATTTTTTAATTAATTTTTTTTTATAATTTTTAATTTTTTTTAATTGCCCTTTGATTTAAAACCGGGAAAGTCAACCTTAAAAGTCAAATTTAAAAAGTCAAACTCAAAAGTCAAACTTAAAAGTCAAACCGAAAAGCTAAATTTGAAAAATTAAAAGTCAAATGAGAAAGTCAAAGTTTAAAGTCAAAGGTCAAACTAGAAAAGTCAAAGTCAAAATTTAAGTAAAAGGTCAAAATTAAAAAATAAAATTTTTGGGTTGAAAATGGAATTTTAAAATAAAAGGAAATGGATTTTTGGGTTAAAAATGCCAATTTTCGAAAATAATAACCGAGAAGGAGTCTTTAAGAATTTAAAATGGGAGTTAAATAACAAGATTCAGGCTAGAAGTGATGGTAAGGCGCTTGGTTGGTCGACAAAGGGACCCTGGTTCGATCCCCGGCAGCTCCAATTCCCCTTCACCTTTTTCAAATGCGAAGCTGCTGTGCCAGGTGAGCCAAATGCGAGCCGAGAATCCGAGGCGAGACCGAGAACCGAAGACCTAGCCGCAATTCGAGACCGCACACCGAGCCGTGTACTCCGAGCCGCACACTCCCGAGCCCCACACACTGAGCCGTATACTCCGAGCCGCACTCCTTCAACCAGCAGCACACCTTCAACAGATTCGCAAAAAAAAACGACGTTTTTCACCTTTTTTGCTCTAAAACTCGATCAAAAACTCGTTTTTATGAAAAATGCAAAGAAGTAACCCCTCTTAATTTTGTGAGATCTATCCAAAAACGCTATTCTCTTTTCAAAATAAGATCAAATAAGCTCCAGATCTGACAAAATTGACTAATACAATCCAAGCTCTGATACCAATTGTAAGTCCCCAAAATTGCTTGTGTATCAATCAGATCCAATTGATGGTGCGGAATCCCAATCAATTGGATGATGTCAGATCAAATAGAAGAGAAGGAGAAGAAGAATTAAGATGAATCTAAAACTCGATCAAAAACTCGTTTTTATGAAAAATGCAAAGAAGTAACCCCCCTTAATTTTGCGAGATCTATCCAAAAACACTATTCTATTTTCAAAATAAGATTAAATAAGCTCCAGATCTGACAAAATTGACTAATACAATCCAAGCTCTGATACCAATTGTAAGTCCCCAAAATTGCTTGTGTATCAATCAGATCCAATTGATGGTGCGGAATCCCAATCAATTGGATGATGTCAGATCAAATAGAAGAGAAGGAGAAGAAGAATTAAGATGAATCTATGATGTATTCAATATGAATTATGCTCCTTACAATAGATTCTCTCTCACACACACTTCTTCTCTCTAGCTTTCTCTCTCTACAAGATGCTCTCTTCTACACTCAACCGTCTCTCACATGTACTCCTCACCCTATATATATGAGACATGGGCCACCAGCAGCACACAAGTGTACAGCTGCACATGTGTGTGCGGCCGTACACAGGATGTGCGGCCGCACACACATGTGCAACCGTACACAACCACAATATTACATATTATATTATAGAAAAAATATATTTTCCTAGAAAAGCAAAGTATAAACCAATAATTATGACCCAACACTCGCTCGACAAACAACTCTGGGTGCTACTTCCGCAATTCCAACTCCGGCTCGCAAGTCAGCTCGGACCCTCTCTGATGTTTCCATTGGACCTAAACTAGAGGCAGTTCCTTGTTCCTCAGAACCTTGATCTTTTGATCTTGGATCGCGATTGGTCTGTCAGCAAAATTCAGGCTCGCATCCACCTGAATATCCTCCAGCAGCACTACTACCGACTCGTCGGCTATACACATCCTCAACTGAGACACGTGGAAGGTGTCATGAATCTGGCTCAACTCCATAGGTAGCTCTAACCGATACACTACCCTGCCTACCATCACGGTCACCCTGAAAGGCCCAATGTACCGAGGCCCCAACTTGCCCCTCTTCCTGAATCAAATCACTCCTTTCCAAGGAGACACCTTTAGGAGTACAAAATCTCCCACCTAGAACTCATGCTCGGATCGTTGCTTGTTAGCATAACTCTTCTAGCAACTTTGAGCCGTCAACAACCTTTGTCTGACCTGTTGTATTTGCTCGGTCATCTAAAGCACTATCTCAGTGTTGCGCATCATGCGTTTCCCTACCTATCCCTAACAAATGGGAGTCCGACACCTCCTCCCATACAACAACTCGAAAGGAGGCATGCCGATACTCGAATGGTAGCTATTGTTATAGGAAAACTCAGCTAACGGCAAATAAATGTACCAACTCCCTCCAAAGTCCAACACACATGCCCGAAGCATGTCCTCGAGCATCTGAATCGTCCGTTCACTCTGTCCGTCCGTCTGTGGGTGGTAAGCGGTACTGAAATGCAGCCTCGTGTCCAACTCCTCGTGGAACTTCTTCTAGAACCTGGAAATGAAACATACATATTGATCTGACACAATCGATATCGGTACTCAATGTCGCGATACCACCTCTCTCACATACAACTATACCAGTCTCTCTACAGAAGAGCTCTCACTGATAGCCAGGTAGTGAGCGCTCTTCGTCATCCGGTCAACAATCACCCAAATTACGTTGACTCCCCTCGTGGTCCTTGGCAATTTGGTGATAAAATCCATGGAAATCTGTTCCCACTTCCACTGGGGAACCTCAAGTGGCTGAAACTTGGGGTACGGACGCTGGTGCTCAACATTAACCTTGCGACAGGTCAAGCACCTCTCAACAAACCATGCAACATCCCTCTTCATACAGGGCCACCAATAGTCTTTCTTCAGATCCAAACACATCTTAGTGGCCCAGGATGGATCGAGAACCTCGATTTGTGCGCCTCCTCCATCAAAGTGGTACGTGCCCCACCTGCATACGACACCGAAATCCAACCCTAAAAAGTCATAAGCCCGCGTATATCGGTAACGAACTCAAGTACCTGCCCGATCACCCACTCTCTCTTGCGGTTCTCCGGTATCACGACCTCTTCCTGGGCCTTCATAATGGTGTCTAACACCGGAGTCATCACTGTCAACCACATAAAAATGTCTCAAATTGGGGCATTCTCCGTCCTACGGCTCAGGGCATCAGCTACAACATTATCTTTGACCGGGTGGTACAGGATCTCACAATCGTAATCCTTTACCACGTCCAACCATCTCCTCTGGTGCATATTCAGGTTGGACCGACCCATCAAATACTTCAAGCTCTTGTGGTCAGTGTATATGGTACACCTACCCCATATAGATAGTGACGCCAAATCTTGAGGGCGAACACCACTGCCCTCAACTCCAGATCGTGGGTGGGATACCTCGTCTCATGAGGCTTCAGCTGCCTCGATGCATACGCTATCACATGCCCCCTCTGCATAAGTACTGCACCCAACCCCGATATCGATGCGTCACAAAACACCACAAAATCCTCCATCCCTTCCGGGAGGGCTAACACTGGAGCCTCGCATAGTCTCTGGCGAAGTGTCTCAAACAAGGTCCGCTACTCCAGACCCCATGAAAAAGCAACACCCTTCCGGGTCAACCTAGTGAGAGGCACGACGATCTTGGAGAAATCTTTGATAAATCTCCGATAGTAGCCGGCAAATCCTAGAAAACTCCTGATCTCGGTGGGTGATCTCGGCACCTCCCACCTCATAACCCCCTCAATTTTGGCCGGATCGACTAAAATCCCATTCTGGTTAACGAGATGCGCCAAGAACTGGACCTCCTATAACCAGAACTCACACTTGGAGAATTTGGCATAAAGCCTCTCCGACCTCAATACCCCGAGAATCTCTCTTAGATGCTCCTCGTGTTGCTCTCTAGATCTCGAATATACTAGAATATCTTCGATGAACACGATCACCGATCGATCCAACATCGGTCTGCACACCCTGTTCATGAGATCCATGAATGCTACCGGTGCATTAAAGAGCCCAAAAGGCATCTCCACAAACTCGTAATGCCCGTAACGAGTTTTGAACGCTGTCTTCTGTATATCTTCATCTTGCACTCTCATCTGATGGTACCCAGAACTCAAGTCAATCTTGGAGAACCAAGATGCCCCCTGCAACTGATCGAACAGGTCGTCAATCCTCAGTAAAGGATAATCGTTCTTGACCGTCAACTTGTTTAGCTCCAGGTAATCAATGCACATCCGGTGTGAACCATCCTTTTTCTTAACAAAAAGGATCGACGCTCCCCATGGTGAGCTACTCGGTCTAATAAACCCCTTCCCTAGCATCTCCTGAAGTTGCAAGGACAACTCCTGCATATCTGGCAGCACAAGGCGATAAGACGCCTTGGCGATATGCGCTGCCCCCGGAACCAAATCGATGCGGAACTCCACCTGCCTCTTGGGAGGCACACGTGACAACTCCTCAGGAAAACATCCGGGAACTCGCGCACTATTAGAACTTCATCAATCGAACTTGGCCTCCCATCGGCCACTTGTGTATCCATCACATAGGCTATGAACCAACTGCAGCCTTGCTGTAAACTTTCACTCGCTCTGGCAGCCGAACATAATGTTGACCCACATCGGGTACTCTCACCATACACCATAAGTACTCCCCCACTAGGGTCTCGTATCGTCACCAACTGTCGCTCGCAGTCTATAACATCCCTAAATCAGCTCAACCAATCCATGCCCACTATGACACACACGTACCCCATCGCAATCGGAACCATATCTATCAGGAACTCAACACCGAAGATCTCGAGTACACATTCTCGAATCACATCCGTAGCATATACCACTTGCTCGTCAGCTATAGAAACTCGTAGAGGTCGACTCAATGCCTCTCGCCGGATAATGATGTGCTGACTAAACGCTAAAGACACAAATGATCGACTCGCACCCGAGTCAAATAACACCAAAGCAGGTACAGAATTCACAAGAACAGTACCTACGCATATCATAAAATAAGCATGACATCACAATTCAGCATAAATAAATGAAAGAATACGTACCAGCCACGACATTGGCCGCTGCATGGACCTCCTCCGATGTCAACTGGAAAGCTCTTCCACGAGCTTTCGGTGCCTCGACCTTCACTGGCCATCCCTCAGTAACTCGCGCAGACCATGGTTTTCTTTCATTGCAACCAGACGGACCATTGGGGCAATCCTTAGCTATATGCCCCTCCTTGCCACATTTGTAGCAAGCACCTGATTGACAAACCCCATCACGTCCCTTGCCGCACATCCCGTAAGTGCGCCTATTCTAGCCTCCAGATCTCGAATCGGCGGGCTTTGTCTACTTGGCTGCCGACTAAGACTATGCCCGCCGCCGATCCTTCCCCTGAGACTTGGCCTCCTCCCTGGCCCGAGTCTCCAACTCAATCTCCCTCTTCTAAGCATTTTCCAGGAGCTTGTAAAATGTCCGGTACGTCGAGTTCGACACAAACTCCCGAATATCCCTCCTCAAAATGCCCAAATACCGGCTCATGCGTGCCTGCTCGGTAGACACCTGCTCAGGGCATAACATCGCCCTCTCATGAAACTTCCTGGTGATCACAGTAATAGAATCAGTGCCCTGCTTAAGGGACAAGAACTCCTGAGCCAGCCTCTCCCTCTACATCGGGGGAACGTACTCGTCTCTAAACATGGTGGTGAGCCTCTCCTAGGTCACCTCTAAAATCTCCGTAAGAGTGAAGCTTGCCGTCACAAACTTCCACCAATCCTTCTCTCCCAAGCGAAGCTGGTTCAACGCGAATCGTAACCTCAGATGATCTGGACATGAACACGTATAGAAGAATCCCTCGATATCAGAAATCCATCTCATCGCAGCGATCGGATCCTACGTCCCGTCAAACTCTGGTGGCTTCATGTTGCTGAACTCCTGAAACAACAACGAGTCACCACCCTGAGGCATGGTAGTAGCCACAGCTGCAGCAGCCGCAACCTCAGTCACCGTTGTGTACCGCTCACGGAAAGTCTCAATCAATGTGGTCTTGATAGACCCAAACATCTCCAGAATCTTGGCTCGAATCGCCGCTGCCACCCCATCGTGGATCATCTGGCGAAGCTCCTCGTCACTCCCACCGCTCGTCTCATGTCTGTGGCATGTCCCAAGACCAGCTCGAGCATATTCACACTCGATACTTGTAACACTGAATTTTTTTCAAACAAAATTTTCGATTTATAAAAGCATAATTCCATAAATATTCATAAAAATAACCCCTTTTTAATTGTTCAACAATTCATTACAAAATCCCAAGATCAAAATGTCAAGCTCCAAACGTGTGTGTACAGATCAAGCCGGCGCCTTCCCACGGTCGTCACTAGTACCTGAAACAAATAACATCAACACTGTAAGCACAAGGCTTAGTGAGTTTCCCAAAATACTACATGTAACACATATTAGCCACTCGAGGCTATAACTCTGTGGGTCCGTGCACCCAACTCTGTGAACCCTCAGGTTCTAACTCTGTGAACCTTCCGGTTCTAGCTCTGTAAACATGCACAACATCAAACACATAAAAGTAATGCAGTACAACACATAACATACATCGCATACAAATACTCTATCACATAACTCTGGTTACCTACTCAAGGTAAAGTATGGTGAGAAGACTCACCTCGTGTGTCTCGGTAAACCGTAACCCTGAAATTGCTAAACACTCGATCTGCCGAGCTGAAGTCCCCGTATAGCACAATATATCTCTAATTAACACTTTCCCAACTAGGGTTAACCATACCATAACAGGACAATCTAGGTCAACGCTGGTCAACGGTCAACTTGACCGGACTCGGCGAGTGCACTATAGCGACTCGGCGAGTCTGAGCGAAATCACCAATTTCCCTGAAACTCTTTCTTGACACGTCGAGCATCCCTTCCCAACTCGACGAGCTCCACCTGGCACGAGTTGTGGGGCCACCACGACTCAACTCGCCGAGTCTCAAGAACGACTCGGCGAGTCCGGTTTGACTCGGTCCACCTGACCATCCTGACTCCCCCTTGACCCACTGGGTTCACTCATCCCAACTCGGCGAGGCCACTCGCTGAGTGGTCGTGCAACATTCAAGCTACTCGCCGAGTCTGTTCTTCGGACTCGGCGAGTCCATGCCATGCACTGACTCAATCTTGCCCTAAAGGCCAGATCCAGTCCACTAATCCATAGATCCAGTCCCCCCATGCTTATTTAGCACTTAAAGTCCCAGTCTTGATGCATGAATAACCTCTACATGATCACAAATGATGATTTTGACTCTATTACTTCAACACAAGGCCAAGGACTCCATTTTTACCCATAAAGCTTGATGAGTGAGGCCCTCTGGACCTCTATGGATCCAGATCCATGGTCTCAACCCAAAGAGGGAACAAAAGGGCACCAAATCACCCCATAAATGATCATATTTAACCCTAACTTGCATCAAGTTCACCAAACAGGAAATGGTCCGAAAATATTACCTCTAAAGTGATGATCCAAGCTCCAAATCCACGAAATGGCAACCTCCTTTGCCTCCTTTTTGCCTAGAGCCTCCTTCTTCTTGCTAAACAACACTCACAAGGTCAAGATTTGCTCTCAATCCCTCACCAAACGCTCAAGAACTCTAGGGACACACTCTGGGGGTTGGATGAGCGCAAATGACGGCCATAAGGCCCCTTAAATAGGCCACAAACCCGGAGATTTAGGGTTTCATTACACAGCGCAGACTCGCCGAGTCCATACCCTGGACTCGTCGAGTCCAAGCGCACCCCATTGATCAGTTTCGCGTCCCTACTCGGCGAGTCTGAGCCCCAACTCGCCGAGTCCCTCTCACAATATAAAACAATTAAACTTACATTATACCTGGTAAAATTCCGGATGTTACAACTCTCCCCCACTAGAACTGGACTTCGCCCTCGAAGTCCCGCTCTAAAACAGCTCCGGATGCTGCTCCCGCATCATACCCTCCGGCTCCCAGGTCATCTCTGATCCCTTCCGATGTTGCCACTGAACCAACACCAGAGGTACCTCCTTGTTCCTCAAAACCTTGATCTTCCGATCCCTAATAGCCACTGGTCTCTCCGCATAATTCAGGCTCGCATCAACCTGAATATCCTCAAGTGGAACCATTGCCGACTCATCGGCTATACATCTCCTCAACTGCGATACATGAAAAGTGTTGTGAATCTGCCCCAACTCTGCTGGCAACTCCAGTCGATAGGCTACCCGGCCTACCCTGGCAATCACACGAAACGGGCCTATAAACCGGGGCCCCAATTTGCCTCTCTTCCTGAACCGGATCACTCCTTTCCAAGGAGAGACCTTCAGGAGAACAAAGTCGCCGACCTGAAATTCCAGCTCGGACCGGCGTCTATCCGCGTAACTCTTCTGTCGGCTCTGAGCGGTCAATAACCTCTGCCTGACCAGCTGTATCTGCTCTGTCGTCTGGTTCACGATCTCTGTACTGCCCATTACCCTTTGCCCAACCTCTCCCCAACATATGGGAGTCCGACACCTCCTACCATACAACAGCTCAAAAGGTGGCATACCAATGCTCGAATGATAGCTGTTATTGTAGGAAAACTCCGCCAAAGGCAAATACGTATCCCAACTACCCCCAAAGTCCAGAACACAAGCTCGAAGCATGTCCTCGAGTGTCTGTATCGTCCGCTCACTCTGACCGTCGGTCTGGGGGTGGTATGCGGTACTAAAATGCAGCTTAGTACCCAACTCCTCATGAAATTTCTTCCAAAAACGGGAAGTGAACCGCACATCGCGGTCTAAAACAATCGAGATCGGCACCCCATGCCGAGATACAACCTCCCTCACGTAAACCTCCGCCAACTTCTCCGCCGAAGAACTCTCACTGATGGCAAGAAAGTGAGCGCTCTTTGTCAACCTATCCACGATCACCCAAATTGCATCAACTCCTCTGGCAGTCCTCGGCAATTTGGTGATAAAGTCCATAGTGATCTGTTCCCACTTCCACTCGGGAACCTCCAATGGCTGCAACTTGCCATGCGGTCTCTGGTGTTCGGCCTTTACCCTTCGACAGGTCAAACACCTCTCGACAAACCATGCTACATCCCTCTTCATACAGGGCCACCAATACTCCTTCCTTAGGTCCAAATACATCTTCGTGGCCCCGGGGTGGATCGAAAATTTCGATCTATGAGCCTCCTCCATCAATGTAGCACGTGTACCACCCACAAACGGTACCCAGATCCTGCCCTGATAAGTCATAAGGCCTCGACTATCCGATACAAACTCAGAAACCAACCCAGCAACCCGCTCTCTCTTCTGCATCTCCGGACGCACGGCCTCGGCCTGAGCCCCACGAATGGCATCCAGAACTAGAGCTATCACGGTCAATCTCAAACATACATCTCGCAGGGGAGTGCTCTCCGCCCTGCGGCTCAACGCGTCGGCTACCACATTAGCCTTGCCCGGGTGATACAAGATCTCACAGTCATAGTCCTTGACCACATCTAACCATCTCCTCTGCCGCATATTTAGGTTAGGCTGATCCATCAAGTACTTCAAACTCTTATGGTCTGTGTAAATCGTACATCGAACCCCATACAAGTAGTGCCGCCAAATCTTGAGGGCGAACACCACTGCCCCCAATTCCAAATCATGAGTGGGGTACCTCGTCTCGTGAGGCTTCAACTGCCTCGATGCATAAGCTATCACATGTCCCTTCTGCATCAATACCGCTCCCAATCCTAGGATCGACGCATCACAGAATACCACAAAACCTTCCATACCTTCCGGAAGGGCTAATACTGGAGCTTCACACAACCTTTGGCGAAGCGTCTCAAAGGAGGTCTGCTGCTCGGGACCCCATGCAAATGCCACACCCTTCCGGGTCAATCTGGTGAGTGGAACCGCAATCTTGGAGAAATCCTTAATAAATCTCCGATAATACCCTGCCAACCCGAGAAAACTTCGTATCTCAGAAGGTGACCTTGGCACCTCCCACCTCATCACTGCGTCAACCTTGGCCGGGTCGACCAATATCCCCTTCTGGTTAACGAGATGTCCCAGAAGCTGGACTTCCCGTAACCAGAAATCGCACTTGGAGAACTTTGCGTAAAGCTTCTCCGCTCTCAAAACCCCAAGCACCTCCCTCAGATGCTCCTCGTGCTGCTCACTAGATCTCGAATATACCAGAATATCATCAATGAAAACAATCACCGACCGATCCAACATCGGCCGACATACCCTGTTCATGAGGTCCATGAACACAGCCGGGGCATTAGTGAGCCCGAAAGGCATCACCACAAACTCATAATGCCCATAACGTGTCCTGAATGCTGTCTTCTGGACGTCCTCGTCCCGCACTCTCACCTGATGATAGCCCGACCTCAAATCAATCTTGGAGAACCAAGATGCTCCCTGTAGCTGATCGAATAAATCGTCAATCCTCGGCAGCGGGTAACGGTTCTTGACCGTCAGCTTATTCAATTCCCGGTAATCAATACACATGCGATGCGAGCCATCCTTCTTCTTCACAAACAAGATGGGTGCTCCCCATGGCGAGCTACTCGGCCGAATAAATCCCTTCCCCAGCAACTCCTGAAGTTGCGAGGATAACTCCTGCATCTCTGGAGGCGCAAGGCGATACGGCACCTTAGCAATAGGTGCGGCCCCCGGAACCAAATCGATGCCAAACTCCACTTGCCTCGCGGGAGGCACTCCTGGTAACTCTTCGGGAAATACATCAGGAAACTCCCGCACCACCGGAACTTCCTCCACAGAGCTTGGTCTCTCGGAGATCACTCGCGTATCCATCACATACGCTACATAACCCTTACAGCCCTGCTGTAAACACTGCCTCGCCCTAGCAGCCGAACAAAAGGCTGATCCAGAACGTGTACCCTCGCCGTACACTGAAAGAACTCCCCCACTAGGATCTCGTATAATCACCAGCTGTCGCTCGCAATCGATAACCGTACCGAATCGGCTCAACCAATCCATGCCCACTATAACACAAACATCACCCATCGCAATCGGAATCAGGTCGATCGGAAACTCGACCCCGAATATCTCCAATACACATCCCCGGAAGACCTCTGTAGCACAAATCACCCTGTCGGCGGCTATGGAAACCCGCAGAGGCCGACTCAATACTCCACGACTAACACTGATACGCTGACTAAATGCCAGGGATACAAAAGATCGACTCGCACCCGAGTCAAATAACACTAAAGCAGGTACAGAATTCACAAGGAAGGTACCTAAGCATAGCATGATATAAGCATAATATCTCAACACCATAAACAATAATGAAAAGGAAACATACCAGCCACAACGTCGGGCGCGGCGCGGACCTCTTCCGCAGTCAGCTGGAAGGCTCTCCCCCGAGCCCTCGGTGCCTCGGCCTTCACGGGCCGACTCTCTGCAGCAGTAGCTCTGATGGCGGCGGGAGCAGACCCCTGAGATGCTTCGCACAGCAGCGGACACTCCGCCTTCTGGTGTCCAGTCTGGTTGCAGTGGAAGCACACTGCAAATCCCTTGGGGCAGTCCTTAGCCATGTGCCCCTCCTTGCCACATTTGTAGCAAGACCCTGCCCGACAGGCACCATCGTGACCCTTGCCGCACTTCCCACAAGTGCGGCCCTTCTGACTCCCGGGTCTGGGATCAGCGGGCTTGGCCCGCTTGGCTGCCGGCTGGGACTGTGCCGGTCGCCGATCCCTCCCCATAGACTCCGCCTCCTCCCTGGCCTGAGTCTCAAGCTCAATCTCCCTCTTCCGAGCATTTGCCTGAAGCTCGGCAAATGTCCGGTACGAGGAGTTCGCAGCGAACTCCCGAATATCCCGCCTCAAAATGCTCAGATAACGGCTCATACGTGCCTACTCGGTGGACACGTGCTCTGGGCAAAACATCGCCCTCTCCTGGAACATCCTCGTAATCGCTGTAACCGACTCGGTACCCTGCTTGAGGGTCAGAAACTCCTGCGCCAGACGTTCCCTCTCCACCTTAGGAACATACTCATCCCGGAACATGGAAGTGAACCTCTCCCAGGTCACTGCCGAAAGCTCAGTCGGCGTGAAATGCGCAGACACAAACTTCCACCAGTCCTTCGCTCCCAAGCGAAGCTGGTTCAATGCGAACCGAACCTTCAAATGCTCAGGGGACGAGCAAGTGAAGAAGCATCCCTCCATATCAGATATCCACCTCATAGCTGCCACCGGGTCCTGCGTACCATCAAACTCTGGTGGCTTGGTGTTGCTGAACTCCCTGAACAACGTCGCATCACCTCCCTGGGGTCTCGCCGCAGCAATCGCTGCGGTAGCTGCTGCGACCGCAGCCTCAGAAAGAGCGGCATAGCGCTCGTCAAATGTCTCAATCAAAGCGGTCTTAATAGACCCGAACATCTCCGGTATCTCGGCTCTGATGACCGCAGCCACCTCCTCATGAATGATCTGCCGAATGTCCTCATCACTAGACCCGGTATCCTCCGGCATGTGTCGTGTCCTCACCATGATCAACCTCTGAAACACAACATGCGATAATTAGAATTTACTCGAATACTCTTACATTCAACAATCCACCCCTCCTTGATTCTTGGCATCCCCAGATTCTTATTTGAACTGTGTACCGCTCCGGTGCTTTTAGTAGTACGGGCCCAATACTACTGTCCACACCGTCTCAGTACACACTCCAAATCGTCCTCTTCGGATCCCAGTCCCCAAGTACTCTATTATACTTAAATCTCTCTGAACAGATCTCACACAAACCCTAGCTGCTACCTAATTACTCTCAGCGTCTCATAGAAGCTCACCATTCCCTAAGCTAAGGCATCACAAAACAGGCCGCTCTAGCCCTATCAGCAATACCTAGCCTATTCTAGCATGCACACACATCACCATAATAGTTATTACACAACAAAAGATATTTTGGGAATTCACCGTTCGGGCGCTGACTGATCGTACACACGTCTCTTCCTGGAAAACCCTTTACTCTTAGAAAATTTTGGTTTTTATTTTGAAAATATCTCTTCATTTCCTCAGTTTGAGTTCAAATACCCCCGAAGGTGTACCCGAATCCCTCAAACCAAGGCTCTGATACCAATTTGTAACACTGAATTTTTTTCAAACAAAATTTTCGATTTATAAAAGCATAATTCCATCAATATTCATAAAAATAACCCCTTTTTAATTGTTCAACAATTCATTACAAAATCCCAAGATCAAAATGTCAAGCTCCAAACGTGTGTGTACAGATCAAGCCGGCGCCTTCCCACGGTCGTCACTAGTACCTGAAACAAATAACATCAACACTGTAAGCACAAGGCTTAGTGAGTTTCCCAAAATACTACATGTAACACATATTAGCCACTCGCGGCTATAACTCTGTGGGTCCGTGCACCCAACTCTGTGAACCCTCAGGTTCTAACTCTGTGAACCTTCCGGTTCTAGCTCTGTAAACATGCACAGCATCAAACACATAAAAGTAATGCAGTACAACACATAACATACATCGCATACAAATACTCTATCACATAACTCTGGTTACCTACTCAAGGTAAAGTATGGTGAGAAGACTCACCTCGTGTGTCTCGGTAAACCGTAACCCTGAAATTGCTAAACACTCGATCTGCCGAGCTGAAGTCCCCGTATAGCACAATATATCTCTAATTAACACTTTCCCAACTAGGGTTAACCATACCATAACAGGACAATCTAGGTCAACGCTGGTCAACGGTCAACTTGACCGGACTCGGCGAGTGCACTATAGCGACTCGGCGAGTCTGAGCGAAATCACCAATTTCCCTGAAACTCTTTCTTGACACGTCGAGCATCCCTTCCCAACTCGACGAGCTCCACCTGGCACGAGTTGTGGGGCCACCACGACTCAACTCGCCGAGTCTCAAGAACGACTCGGCGAGTCCGGTTTGACTCGGTCCACCTGACCATCCTGACTCCCCCTTGACCCACTGGGTTCACTCATCCCAACTCGGCGAGGCCACTCGCTGAGTGGTCGTGCAACATTCAAGCTACTCGCCGAGTCTGTTCTTCGGACTCGGCGAGTCCATGCCATGCACTGACTCAATCTTGCCCTAAAGGCCAGATCCAGTCCACTAATCCATAGATCCAGTCCCCCCATGCTTATTTAGCACTTAAAGTCCCAGTCTTGATGCATGAATAACCTCTACATGATCACAAATGATGATTTTGACTCTATTACTTCAACACAAGGCCAAGGACTCCATTTTTACCCATAAAGCTTGATGAGTGAGGCCCTCTGGACCTCTATGGATCCAGATCCATGGTCTCAACCCAAAGAGGGAACAAAAGGGCACCAAATCACCCCATAAATGATCATATTTAACCCTAACTTGCATCAAGTTCACCAAACAGGAAATGGTCCGAAAATATTACCTCTAAAGTGATGATCCAAGCTCCAAATCCACGAAATGGCAACCTCCTTTGCCTCCTTTTTGCCTAGAGCCTCCTTCTTCTTGCTAAACAACACTCACAAGGTCAAGATTTGCTCTCAATCCCTCACCAAACGCTCAAGAACTCTAGGGACACACTCTGGGGGTTGGATGAGCGCAAATGACGGCCATAAGGCCCCTTAAATAGGCCACAAACCCGGAGATTTAGGGTTTCATTACACAGCGCAGACTCGCCGAGTCCATACCCTGGACTCGTCGAGTCCAAGCGCACCCCATTGATCAGTTTCGCGTCCCTACTCGGCGAGTCTGAGCCCCAACTCGCCGAGTCCCTCTCACAATATAAAACAATTAAACTTACATTATACCTGGTAAAATTCCGGATGTTACAACTCTCCCCCACTAGAACTGGACTTCGCCCTCGAAGTCCCGCTCTAAAACAGCTCCGGATGCTGCTCCCGCATCATACCCTCCGGCTCCCAGGTCATCTCTGATCCCTTCCGATGTTGCCACTGAACCAACACCAGAGGTACCTCCTTGTTCCTCAAAACCTTGATCTTCCGATCCCTAATAGCCACTGGTCTCTCCGCATAATTCAGGCTCGCATCAACCTGAATATCCTCAAGTGGAACCATTGCCGACTCATCGGCTATACATCTCCTCAACTGCGATACATGAAAAGTGTTGTGAATCTGCCCCAACTCTGCTGGCAACTCCAGTCGATAGGCTACCCGGCCTACCCTGGCAATCACACGAAACGGGCCTATAAACCGGGGCCCCAATTTGCCTCTCTTCCTGAACCGGATCACTCCTTTCCAAGGAGAGACCTTCAGGAGAACAAAGTCGCCGACCTGAAATTCCAGCTCGGACCGGCGTCTATCCGCGTAACTCTTCTGTCGGCTCTGAGCGGTCAATAACCTCTGCCTGACCAGCTGTATCTGCTCTGTCGTCTGGTTCACGATCTCTGTACTGCCCATTACCCTTTGCCCAACCTCTCCCCAACATATGGGAGTCCGACACCTCCTACCATACAACAGCTCAAAAGGTGGCATACCAATGCTCGAATGATAGCTGTTATTGTAGGAAAACTCCGCCAAAGGCAAATACGTATCCCAACTACCCCCAAAGTCCAGAACACAAGCTCGAAGCATGTCCTCGAGTGTCTGTATCGTCCGCTCACTCTGACCGTCGGTCTGGGGGTGGTATGCGGTACTAAAATGCAGCTTAGTACCCAACTCCTCATGAAATTTCTTCCAAAAACGGGAAGTGAACCGCACATCGCGGTCTAAAACAATCGAGATCGGCACCCCATGCCGAGATACAACCTCCCTCACGTAAACCTCCGCCAACTTCTCCGCCGAAGAACTCTCACTGATGGCAAGAAAGTGAGCGCTCTTTGTCAACCTATCCACGATCACCCAAATTGCATCAACTCCTCTGGCAGTCCTCGGCAATTTGGTGATAAAGTCCATAGTGATCTGTTCCCACTTCCACTCGGGAACCTCCAATGGCTGCAACTTGCCATGCGGTCTCTGGTGTTCGGCCTTTACCCTTCGACAGGTCAAACACCTCTCGACAAACCATGCTACATCCCTCTTCATACAGGGCCACCAATACTCCTTCCTTAGGTCCAAATACATCTTCGTGGCCCCGGGGTGGATCGAAAATTTCGATCTATGAGCCTCCTCCATCAATGTAGCACGTGTACCACCCACAAACGGTACCCAGATCCTGCCCTGATAAGTCATAAGGCCTCGACTATCCGATACAAACTCAGAAACCAACCCAGCAACCCGCTCTCTCTTCTGCATCTCCGGACGCACGGCCTCGGCCTGAGCCCCACGAATGGCATCCAGAACTAGAGCTATCACGGTCAATCTCAAACATACATCTCGCAGGGGAGTGCTCTCCGCCCTGCGGCTCAACGCGTCGGCTACCACATTAGCCTTGCCCGGGTGATACAAGATCTCACAGTCATAGTCCTTGACCACATCTAACCATCTCCTCTGCCGCATATTTAGGTTAGGCTGATCCATCAAGTACTTCAAACTCTTATGGTCTGTGTAAATCGTACATCGAACCCCATACAAGTAGTGCCGCCAAATCTTGAGGGCGAACACCACTGCCCCCAATTCCAAATCATGAGTGGGGTACCTCGTCTCGTGAGGCTTCAACTGCCTCGATGCATAAGCTATCACATGTCCCTTCTGCATCAATACCGCTCCCAATCCTAGGATCGACGCATCACAGAATACCACAAAACCTTCCATACCTTCCGGAAGGGCTAATACTGGAGCTTCACACAACCTTTGGCGAAGCGTCTCAAAGGAGGTCTGCTGCTCGGGACCCCATGCAAATGCCACACCCTTCCGGGTCAATCTGGTGAGTGGAACCGCAATCTTGGAGAAATCCTTAATAAATCTCCGATAATACCCTGCCAACCCGAGAAAACTTCGTATCTCAGAAGGTGACCTTGGCACCTCCCACCTCATCACTGCGTCAACCTTGGCCGGGTCGACCAATATCCCCTTCTGGTTAACGAGATGTCCCAGAAGCTGGACTTCCCGTAACCAGAAATCGCACTTGGAGAACTTTGCGTAAAGCTTCTCCGCTCTCAAAACCCCAAGCACCTCCCTCAGATGCTCCTCGTGCTGCTCACTAGATCTCGAATATACCAGAATATCATCAATGAAAACAATCACCGACCGATCCAACATCGGCCGACATACCCTGTTCATGAGGTCCATGAACACAGCCGGGGCATTAGTGAGCCCGAAAGGCATCACCACAAACTCATAATGCCCATAACGTGTCCTGAATGCTGTCTTCTGGACGTCCTCGTCCCGCACTCTCACCTGATGATAGCCCGACCTCAAATCAATCTTGGAGAACCAAGATGCTCCCTGTAGCTGATCGAATAAATCGTCAATCCTCGGCAGCGGGTAACGGTTCTTGACCGTCAGCTTATTCAATTCCCGGTAATCAATACACATGCGATGCGAGCCATCCTTCTTCTTCACAAACAAGATGGGTGCTCCCCATGGCGAGCTACTCGGCCGAATAAATCCCTTCCCCAGCAACTCCTGAAGTTGCGAGGATAACTCCTGCATCTCTGGAGGCGCAAGGCGATACGGCACCTTAGCAATAGGTGCGGCCCCCGGAACCAAATCGATGCCAAACTCCACTTGCCTCGCGGGAGGCACTCCTGGTAACTCTTCGGGAAATACATCAGGAAACTCCCGCACCACCGGAACTTCCTCCACAGAGCTTGGTCTCTCGGAGATCACTCGCGTATCCATCACATACGCTACATAACCCTTACAGCCCTGCTGTAAACACTGCCTCGCCCTAGCAGCCGAACAAAAGGCTGATCCAGAACGTGTACCCTCGCCGTACACTGAAAGAACTCCCCCACTAGGATCTCGTATAATCACCAGCTGTCGCTCGCAATCGATAACCGTACCGAATCGGCTCAACCAATCCATGCCCACTATAACACAAACATCACCCATCGCAATCGGAATCAGGTCGATCGGAAACTCGACCCCGAATATCTCCAATACACATCCCCGGAAGACCTCTGTAGCACAAATCACCCTGTCGGCGGCTATGGAAACCCGCAGAGGCCGACTCAATACTCCACGACTAACACTGATACGCTGACTAAATGCCAGGGATACAAAAGATCGACTCGCACCCGAGTCAAATAACACTAAAGCAGGTACAGAATTCACAAGGAAGGTACCTAAGCATAGCATGATATAAGCATAATATCTCAACACCATAAACAATAATGAAAAGGAAACATACCAGCCACAACGTCGGGCGCGGCGCGGACCTCTTCCGCAGTCAGCTGGAAGGCTCTCCCCCGAGCCCTCGGTGCCTCGGCCTTCACGGGCCGACTCTCTGCAGCAGTAGCTCTGATGGCGGCGGGAGCAGACCCCTGAGATGCTTCGCACAGCAGCGGACACTCCGCCTTCTGGTGTCCAGTCTGGTTGCAGTGGAAGCACACTGCAAATCCCTTGGGGCAGTCCTTAGCCATGTGCCCCTCCTTGCCACATTTGTAGCAAGACCCTGCCCGACAGGCACCATCGTGACCCTTGCCGCACTTCCCACAAGTGCGGCCCTTCTGACTCCCGGGTCTGGGATCAGCGGGCTTGGCCCGCTTGGCTGCCGGCTGGGACTGTGCCGGTCGCCGATCCCTCCCCATAGACTCCGCCTCCTCCCTGGCCTGAGTCTCAAGCTCAATCTCCCTCTTCCGAGCATTTGCCTGAAGCTCGGCAAATGTCCGGTACGAGGAGTTCGCAGCGAACTCCCGAATATCCCGCCTCAAAATGCTCAGATAACGGCTCATACGTGCCTACTCGGTGGACACGTGCTCTGGGCAAAACATCGCCCTCTCCTGGAACATCCTCGTAATCGCTGTAACCGACTCGGTACCCTGCTTGAGGGTCAGAAACTCCTGCGCCAGACGTTCCCTCTCCACCTTAGGAACATACTCATCCCGGAACATGGAAGTGAACCTCTCCCAGGTCACTGCCGAAAGCTCAGTCGGCGTGAAATGCGCAGACACAAACTTCCACCAGTCCTTCGCTCCCAAGCGAAGCTGGTTCAATGCGAACCGAACCTTCAAATGCTCAGGGGACGAGCAAGTGAAGAAGCATCCCTCCATATCAGATATCCACCTCATAGCTGCCACCGGGTCCTGCGTACCATCAAACTCTGGTGGCTTGGTGTTGCTGAACTCCCTGAACAACGTCGCATCACCTCCCTGGGGTCTCGCCGCAGCAATCGCTGCGGTAGCTGCTGCGACCGCAGCCTCAGAAAGAGCGGCATAGCGCTCGTCAAATGTCTCAATCAAAGCGGTCTTAATAGACCCGAACATCTCCGGTATCTCGGCTCTGATGACCGCAGCCACCTCCTCATGAATGATCTGCCGAATGTCCTCATCACTAGACCCGGTATCCTCCGGCATGTGTCGTGTCCTCACCATGATCAACCTCTGAAACACAACATGCGATAATTAGAATTTACTCGAATACTCTTACATTCAACAATCCACCCCTCCTTGATTCTTGGCATCCCCAGATTCTTATTTGAACTGTGTACCGCTCCGGTGCTTTTAGTAGTACGGGCCCAATACTACTGTCCACACCGTCTCAGTACACACTCCAAATCGTCCTCTTCGGATCCCAGTCCCCAAGTACTCTATTATACTTAAATCTCTCTGAACAGATCTCACACAAACCCTAGCTGCTACCTAATTACTCTCAGCGTCTCATAGAAGCTCACCATTCCCTAAGCTAAGGCATCACAAAACAGGCCGCTCTAGCCCTATCAGCAATACCTAGCCTATTCTAGCATGCACACACATCACCATAATAGTTATTACACAACAAAAGATATTTTGGGAATTCACCGTTCGGGCGCTGACTGATCGTACACACGTCTCTTCCTGGAAAACCCTTTACTCTTAGAAAATTTTGGTTTTTATTTTGAAAATATCTCTTCATTTCCTCAGTTTGAGTTCAAATACCCCCGAAGGTGTACCCGAATCCCTCAAACCAAGGCTCTGATACCAATTTGTAACACTGAATTTTTTTCAAACAAAATTTTCGATTTATAAAAGCATAATTCCATCAATATTCATAAAAATAACCCCTTTTTAATTGTTCAACAATTCATTACAAAATCCCAAGATCAAAATGTCAAGCTCCAAACGTGTGTGTACAGATCAAGCCGGCGCCTTCCCACGGTCGTCACTAGTACCTGAAACAAATAACATCAACACTGTAAGCACAAGGCTTAGTGAGTTTCCCAAAATACTACATGTAACACATATTAGCCACTCGCGGCTATAACTCTGTGGGTCCGTGCACCCAACTCTGTGAACCCTCAGGTTCTAACTCTGTGAACCTTCCGGTTCTAGCTCTGTAAACATGCACAGCATCAAACACATAAAAGTAATGCAGTACAACACATAACATACATCGCATACAAATACTCTATCACATAACTCTGGTTACCTACTCAAGGTAAAGTATGGTGAGAAGACTCACCTCGTGTGTCTCGGTAAACCGTAACCCTGAAATTGCTAAACACTCGATCTGCCGAGCTGAAGTCCCCGTATAGCACAATATATCTCTAATTAACACTTTCCCAACTAGGGTTAACCATACCATAACAGGACAATCTAGGTCAACGCTGGTCAACGGTCAACTTGACCGGACTCGGCGAGTGCACTATAGCGACTCGGCGAGTCTGAGCGAAATCACCAATTTCCCTGAAACTCTTTCTTGACACGTCGAGCATCCCTTCCCAACTCGACGAGCTCCACCTGGCACGAGTTGTGGGGCCACCACGACTCAACTCGCCGAGTCTCAAGAACGACTCGGCGAGTCCGGTTTGACTCGGTCCACCTGACCATCCTGACTCCCCCTTGACCCACTGGGTTCACTCATCCCAACTCGGCGAGGCCACTCGCTGAGTGGTCGTGCAACATTCAAGCTACTCGCCGAGTCTGTTCTTCGGACTCGGCGAGTCCATGCCATGCACTGACTCAATCTTGCCCTAAAGGCCAGATCCAGTCCACTAATCCATAGATCCAGTCCCCCCATGCTTATTTAGCACTTAAAGTCCCAGTCTTGATGCATGAATAACCTCTACATGATCACAAATGATGATTTTGACTCTATTACTTCAACACAAGGCCAAGGACTCCATTTTTACCCATAAAGCTTGATGAGTGAGGCCCTCTGGACCTCTATGGATCCAGATCCATGGTCTCAACCCAAAGAGGGAACAAAAGGGCACCAAATCACCCCATAAATGATCATATTTAACCCTAACTTGCATCAAGTTCACCAAACAGGAAATGGTCCGAAAATATTACCTCTAAAGTGATGATCCAAGCTCCAAATCCACGAAATGGCAACCTCCTTTGCCTCCTTTTTGCCTAGAGCCTCCTTCTTCTTGCTAAACAACACTCACAAGGTCAAGATTTGCTCTCAATCCCTCACCAAACGCTCAAGAACTCTAGGGACACACTCTGGGGGTTGGATGAGCGCAAATGACGGCCATAAGGCCCCTTAAATAGGCCACAAACCCGGAGATTTAGGGTTTCATTACACAGCGCAGACTCGCCGAGTCCATACCCTGGACTCGTCGAGTCCAAGCGCACCCCATTGATCAGTTTCGCGTCCCTACTCGGCGAGTCTGAGCCCCAACTCGCCGAGTCCCTCTCACAATATAAAACAATTAAACTTACATTATACCTGGTAAAATTCCGGATGTTACAATACTCCACTTTACTTGTCCCCTAGTACCCCAAGGATTCTTACTTGGGCTGCGCACTAATCCGGTGTCTTCAGTAGTACGGGCCCTATACTACCGTGCACACCGTATCAGTACTCACCCAAGTCCGTCTCCTTGGATACCAGTTCACAAGTACTCTACGTCTCGCCAGCATAGGCTACCCTTCGGTAAACCTTTCTTAGCCCCTCACTGCTACCTACTCACTCTCAAGCATCTCATAGTAGCAGAAATTGATGGGTTTTGGTCATAAGACATCCTATGTGCTCATACAAACCCTAATGCTTGGATCTAGGTTTCTCTATTGTACATGCTTTGAATCCAAGACTATAAACCCTAATTCTAGCATACAAGTAATCATATTAATATGTAATTAGGTTTAAGATCATACCTTGATTGTTATGTAGCAATAACAATCCCAATTCCACCTTGGATTGACTTTGGAATGCTTAGAGTCACAAGTGTCACTCCTCTAATGGTTCACAAACACCATAAGCAAGAGGATGAAGAGGAGAGAGGTTGGAGGCTGCCAAAAATGTGTGTAAACCCTTACAAGATCATTAGCCACGTTTTTGAGCCTTAAGGGGTCTTTATATAGTTGGGCTATTAGGGTTATCTAACAAGGAAACCCTAATTTGGATGCTTAAGCCCTAAGCAACCCATAGACTCCTTTAATTAAGCCCATGGACGATTTCCTTATGGGTTTCCCATTAGAATTCGTCCATCCCTTAATATAAGGCAATCCATGGCCCAAATTGCAATTATCCTATAATTACAATTCTAGTCCCTTAAGTTTAATTAATCTCTTTTAGTCACAAAACTAATTACCAATTAATTATTGACTAATATTAATTAAACAATATGATTTCTCCTTTAATATATTATTCTCATAATACATTAATAAATCATATTTAATCCTTACTCTCCATAAATCATCCTATCAAGTTGCTTTGGTGAAGGCAACCCAAAAGGACCATGCACCATCGGGTCAAGTACATACCAAAATAGTTATGGACTTAGACACTAATCCAACAGAAATCTTCCTAAGCTAAGGCATCACAAATCAGGCCACTCTAGTCCTAATATGAATACCTTGCCTACTTAGCATAACATATCATAACATATCTCATAACACATAATGTAAGGATATTTTGGGAAATCACTGTTTGAGCGCTGGCTGAGCGTACAATACTGTTTCCCTTTGATTTTATCAAATATTTTTTTTACATCTTTAGAAAAATTGTTTATTTTATGAAAACTTTCTCAAATCCTCAGTTTGAGTTCTAATACACCCGAAGATGCATTCGAATCCCTCAAACCAAGGCTCTGATACCAACATGTAACATCGTGAAATTTCAAAACAATTTTTCATTTTAAAATCATACTTTTAACCATCAAAACAATATCAAGACATAATGCATCCAAAGTCATCATAACAAGAAAAATCCCAGAATCTCAAGCGTAATCTTTATGAGTGTGTACGGATCAAGCCGGCACCTTCCTGCAATCCTCGCTAGTACCTAAACACGTAACACAACAACTGTAAGCATAAATACTTAGTGAGTTCCCAAAAATACCACATACAACACATACGCCTTTCCAGGCCATAACTCTGTGGGACCTTCCAATCCAAGTGTCTCAGGGGACTTCCGTCCCGAATCCCGGTAGACCTTCCGGTCCTACCTGTACCGACCTTCCAGTCCATAACCTCCTGAGCTTCCGGTCCACATCATCTTGACCTTCCGGTCCATATCATCTTGAGCTTCCGATCCTTATCATACATAACATACATATCACATAACAACATATAGCACATACATCTCATAGCATATAAGACCTTCCGGTCACACACTGGTACCCTTCCAGGTACAGTATAGTGAGAAGACTCACCTCAATGAAGTCAGATAAACTCTCGTGCTCAACGTCCCGACCTAGCCTCCTCCTATCATTCAAATAACATTCCCGTTCAATACTCTCTCATAGTCTCATCTCTAAAGATTTGGTAGAAGGCCATTCCACCCCTTCCTGAACTTTCTCGAATCTGTCTTGACCAAAACCCTAAGGTCAACGAAAGTCAATGGTCAAACTTTAACCCGACTCGTCGAGTGCCCATGGGCGACTCAGCGAGTCCATGCGGATCCTATGAATCCTTCTAGCCTCTCTTGGCTCGTCGAGTCATCCTTCCACTCGATAGGTCCCACCTATCACGAATCGCGGGGCAACCCCGACTCGACTCGTTGAGTCTACTTATGAACTCGGCGAGTTGGTTCCATAATCACACTCAAATGACCTTCTGAGATCAGATCCGCTTCTCTAATATATAGATCTAGGGATGAGCATCAGAACCGGGTAGCCGTTTTTGGAACCGGAACCGCCTCGGAATTGCCGGTTCTGGAACTGGACCGCCTTAAACGGTTCCGGTTCCGGTTCCTAAAGTTATGGAACCGCCTTAAGGGGTTATGGTTTCGGTTCTTATTTTTTCGGAACTGCTACCCACTGGGTACCTGCCGAAATCGGTTTATATATATATATGTATGTAGATATATATATATATATATATATATATATATATATATATATATATATATATATATATATTAGTATTTCATATAAATATGTGTGTGTTATTTAGATCGATTTAGAATATATTGGTTTGATTTTGTTCGTCTTTGGCCCGACTTGATTCGATTTGGATCGAACTGAATTGAAAATTTATCAATAAAAGGTAAGAAAATTAATGTAACCGGGTTACCTGCTAACCGCCAGTTCCAGGACTGGTTCCAAAAATTTAAGAATTGCCTAGAGCAGTTCTGGTTTTGGTTTTAACTTTCTAGGAACCGCCGGTTCCGGTTCTGGTTCCGGTTCTCGCCAAATGAGGCGGGTACCCGCCTATGCTCATCCCTATATAGATCTGACTTCCCCGCAACCAATAACCACGTAAAGGTCATAATTTGACTCACATGCAATACACCCAAGGCTTCTTTTGGTGAAATAACCACTAAAATGGCTACCTAGGCTCACAACTAAAAAAGGATGGCATAAAACATAGCTACAGGGACTCTCTGGACCTCTTGAGGTCCAGATCTAAGAATCATTTCACCTTGGGACCTCATCCACTCCAGATTTAATCCAAAATAATGCATATAGAGACCCTAGATTTGACTAAACATTATAATCATGAGAATAAGCATAGATTGATACCTCCAACAGCTTCCTCTGATCAAATGGAAGTAGATCCAAGCTCCCAACTCGCCTAGCTTGTCCTTCCTCCTTTCTGCTTGCTAAAACACACAAGAAATGGTGAATTAGTCTTCCTCTTGCAGCACACACGATCTATCTTCTCTCTAGGGCTTCTCAGGGGTGTAGTGGCTGCAAATGAAGTCCATAAAGGCCTTTAAATAGGACACATACCTCGAGATTTAGGGTTTCAACTCACAGTGCAGACTCGTCGAGTCCACCCCTTCCGACTCATCGAGTCCATTCATTAATCCAATCAATAAATCGCGATCCTACTCGACGAGTGTAATTCCCAACTCGTTGAGTATTTCTCTCTAAGCCAAAAATAATTAACAATATACAATACCTGGGATTCCGGATGTTACACAAGGCCTAAAAATTGGCGGATTTCTGTTGGCGTTCTTAGTGCTGACCAGTTCTTGATTGCCTTAAATTTTGGGGGGTCCATGTGTATTCCATCTTCGCTGACCACATGACCTACGAAATCTACTTTCCGAATCCAAAATTCGCACTTTGAGAACTTTGCATAAAGTTTTTTCTCTCGTAATGTTTCCAAAACCTGTTGAAGGTGCTGATTATGATCCTCCTTACATTGTGAGTATATAAGTATATCATCTATGAATACGATCACGAATTTGTCTAGGAAAGAACGGCATACCCAGTTCATTAAGTCCATGAACACTGTGGGTGCATTGTTAGGTCGAAGGGCATCACTACAAATTTGTAGTGACGATATCGAGTTCGAAATGCCATTTCAGGAATATTACTTTCATGGACTCGTAATTGGTGGTATCCGGATCTCAGGTTGATATTTGAAAAGTAGTTTGCTCCTTGTTGTTGATCGAACAAGTCGTTTATTCTTGGTAGAGGATATATTTTTTTAATGGTGAGTTTAGTCAGTTCGCGGTAGTCGATGCACATTCGGAACGATCCATCCTTCTTCTTTATGAATAGGACTGGTGCTCCCTAGGGTGTGAAGCTCGGTCTGATAAATCCTTTGTTTATTAGTTCTTGTAGTTGGCTGGATAATTCCTGCATCTTTGTTGGGGCCAGACGATACCATGATTTGGCTACTAGGATAGCTCCAGGAATAAGGTCGATTCGAAATTCGACCTGTCGCATAGGTGGTACCCCTGGAATATCTTCAGGAAATACGTCCGGAAAATTACAGACTTTAGGAATGCTCTTGAGGTCTTTCACTTCTTTCTTTTCATTCACGACATGTGCCAAGAATACTTGGTATTCCTTGCGTAGATATTTCCGAGCTTTGATGCAAGAAATGATGCTAAGGTTCGTATTGGGGTTATCGCCGTAAATGATGAGGATTTCGCCATTTGGCAGATTAAGGCGAACGGAATTTTCATAGCATAGAGTATAAGCACGATGGGGAAATAGCCAATCCATGCCGATGATAACATCAAAACGTTTTATTGAGACTGGCATACAGTTGATTTGAAAAGAATGATTATTTTAGTGTGAGGGTAGATCTATGTTTATGTCGTTAGCGTTTTCCATCTATCAGTAAATGTTTTTGTGTTTGATTGAGTAAATGTTTAAACTTGTGGCTCATGAAACTCCTCTCCGCTCCACTATCAAATAGTATGCATGCATAAGAGTCATTGAGGATAAACATACCCGTGACCACAGTTGGATATGCTATTGCGTCTTCCTGTCCTATTCCCAGTACTCTTCCTACTCACCCAACATTCCTTGTTTTCGAGAAATCCCTCATGATGTACCCTGTTTCTCCGCATCCGTAGCAAGTGAGGATCACTCCTATATCCGCGGTTGGGGTAGCTTGTTGAGTTGGTTCTTTGCAGAAACGAACTATGTGTCCTTTCTTGTTTCACTTCGTGTAATACATTTCCTAACATGCACCGACATGGTGGTAATTACACTTATTGCATTTCCGTAGATTCCCAACATATTGTTTTGCTAGTGCTGGGGTGGTCGGAATAGTGACAGTGTGAGCTGACACTAATTGTTGTCTTTTGGGGGTTTCCTCTGTTGTTTTTCTCTTTCTCTTGCTTCAAGGTCTTTTTCTGTTGTCACTTTCCTTCGTTTGTTTAGGAACGACTGTTATTAGGCCCTGGCAGACTCCATGATCAATGAGTCGCTGTGCCAAGCATTTTGCGCTGTCGAAGGTAGTAGGGTTGGAAGCTTTTTACATGCCCTTGGATCTGGGGTGACAATCCCCATGTGTATCTTTCCACCTTCTTCACTTACGGGGTGACCATCCCGAGACATAATACAGATAGATCACTGAATCTGGACATGTAGGCAGTGAGGTCAGATCCAGTCATTTTAAGGTTCCACAACTCATGTTCAAAATTTTCCACTTCCCCCCTTGACAATACTCTTCTAACATTAAGATCTTCAGATCTTCCCATCTCATGGAATTTTCCAGTGGGAGGGTTAATGCTTTGACATGGCCCTTCCACAAAGTAAGAGCTCTGTTAGAGAAGGTGCAAGCTGCATATTTGACTTTACTTGTTTCTGGACACGCACATATTTCAAAGACCTATTCATTCTTTTTGAACCATTTCATTAGTGTGATTACGCCTCCACTTTTGTTGAAGGTTTTAGGTATTCCGTTGGTGAAATCATTGTATGAACACTCCTTGGGCTTTCCGTGACTTTCTCAAAGGTTTGAGTGGTTAGTACCATATCCTGCTCCACTGGCACCTCTTGTATTTATTTGTGTTATGGCAGTTGCTACGGCAACAGTTACCGCAGCTTGGAACGTTGCGGGGTCATATTGTGAAAGTGGTGGCGGTGGTCGTGCGTTGTTCTTGTTTTTGTTTGACTTCTTTGGTGGCATCTTTCATCCATAGAGTCAAAAGTGAAAAGACGGTAAGTCATTGATGCATCTTGTTTCGATTTGTAATATGTTTCGTATTCAATTCATGTTAGAAATTTAAGTAAAAATAAATTTATGAATTTCGATAGTAAAGCTCTCAATGAAGTAAAATGCTTGTCAATTTCTTTGATATATTAATACATAATGTTTTGGAAAATTTGACCTTGATACCAGTCTATAATACATTAAAGTTTAAAGGAAAATCTTGATAGCATTACGATTCCCTGAATAGTGTAAACACCTAGTCACAAGGTTCAGTTTATATGTACATAAGAGTAATATTTAACGCATATACATAGTCCTAGTCTATATAAAAATGTGAGTAGTGTAAATACTATTCATGGCGGGCATTGCCCTGAGTACTGGATTTTGCCACATGGCGATCTGTTTCCATCAAACGCCTCTCTAATATAGCCTGATGCTCCCGAAGTACCCTTATTTCAACTCGGGCAACAGTCATCTCTTCTTGAAGAGCCTCAGTGTGGTTCTTGGTCTGATCATGGTCTTCGTCTAGGTGACAAAAGTTAACTATCGTGACTTGGACGGTAACGTTAATTTCCATGATTTGGTTGACCGATGCTTGTGCTTGTTCCTCGTAACGAGCGATGCAGCGTACTATGACAAGAAGAGCCATATCTACACAACTTCCTTTGGAGAGGTTATAAAAGCGTGTTTCCATCTTGTAAGGGGGACGTTGGCCTTGTTCCTGGCTCCATCTTCGTATGTCTACGGCCCATCTTGGTATTGGGCCTTGAAAATTCTGTTTGGCTGCAAGGTATCGGACTGCTTACAGTGGATTGTAGACCTCAGGATCTGAGTCGGTGCTTTCTGAATCCTCATCATCTTCTACTTCCATTGGTTCTTCCTCTTCCTATTCCTCTTCGAAATTTTCTTCCGATTCTTCTTCCATTATTTCTTCAGGATCCTCTTCTAGATCCTCTTCAATCCAACCCCCATTGCCTTGATTTGGAAAATAGGGGTCTCCATGTGGGTGAAATCCTGTCATTGTGTCTGTGCGAGAATAAGGATATGAGGAATACATGAAAAAAAAACTTAAGTGTATGACAATAAATATCGAAGCCTAAATATAGTAGTTACGATTATTATGGTATCATAAAATACTCCTATAATATTTTAGATTTTATCTTTGTTTTCTAGAGTTTATAGGGTTGGTAAGTTTGTAGATTTGTTGCCCAATACGACTATTCCCAAGGGTTTGCTAGTCACTCTTGAATAAATATAGTTGATCAAGCTATATTCATTCCAAGCCTGATTATATACTCTAAGGCGTACTCGTAGTGCTCAACGCATCTTTAATACTTTTGTTTTGCTTTTATTACGACATTGTTCAAGTACGTATGTATGCATGTATACTTTTTATAACAATATTATTATATTTTTAAGAGTATCACTCTTGGTCAGAGTGTTTTACTCCCATTGTATTTATAGTTGTATATCATATGGTTCGATATACTTAATTCACTATAAACAATGCTCTAATACCAATCTATCACACCCAAACCTGAACGGCAGAAATGTTCAGGGCGGAGAACATCATGTGCAATATCATAAAAATTTAATAGTAGAGAAAGAAAAAACAACCATCATATACGTAATTGAAAAAGTTACATCATTATAAGCGTCACATGTTTCTAAAAGTTAATTACAATATGATGTCAAAAGATTTATTTAACGCCTTAGCATCAAATCTTCAAAAGTTATTGATAACCTGTTTTACTGGATTCCTGACTTAGGAACCAGGGAAGACGATATGATTACTTGAGTTTATCGCAAACTTACCGTGATACCAATTGAAGGATTGTGTTTGATCAGATACACTTCAAGTATGAACAAGAAACTTAAATCTAATCTAATCAATATAATAAGTAGAAATTAAATAACATAGAAGTTCTCCAAATTGGTCCTTTCACAAAGAAAAGAGGTTGTGTCTTCACAAACAATTTTTTCACAAAGACGATTAATAGAAAGCCACGAACTCAAACCTCTACCACCACACATTATGGTTTCCCTTAATGTTGTATATATACTAGTCTATACATGTATATCCCTTGATTAAAGGGATTATGTCTAATCTATACTAACGATCAGATCCTTATTACAAATATTACGGATCTGATATGTATTCTATATTTATCTATAATAATTTCCTAATATCTAAAAGATTGCAATCGGATACTATATTATAACCTGACATTGTTGAACTGTATATGCTGATGCTATTGACTTCTAGACGTTGACGCTGATAGATCAGCATGCCATGTGTTTGACTCATCAGATTATAAGTTGTGAACTTACAGAGTGTTTATGTTGAACCTTCTTTAGAAGAAAAGAAAAGATTACAGGAGATTGAGATGGAAAGGCTGAGACAAATAAACATCATCGTGAATCAAAGAATTAATGATCCACAAGGTCTAAACAAAGATGACCCAAACAAGATTTGGTGTTATTAAACAATCGAAATTGTTGTTCTTGACAAATTAGAAGAATTTTTGAAGAGGCCCGAGAAGAGTTACGATACTGAAAATTCGGACTTCAATCAACTTGATTTTCCCATAAATCATTTGATGTTTGCTTTTAGTCAGCCTAAGCTTGCTGAGAACTTGAAAGATTAAGATGAATTCGATAAATTGAAAATTCGCTTTCATGTGGTTCTTAGCAAAAGCAAAGAGGAAGTTTGGTCTTTGGTGAAGATAGTAAAAGTTATATCAATTATCCATGAATGTTTGTTTGAAGGGCTTATGCAAAACTATCGATAAACAGTTGTTAGAGCTAACAATGTGGATTCAAATTCACAATTTTGCTGATTTTATGTTAATGAATCTCAACGATCTCATCATAGTTTCAATGATCTTGAGTAATGTGGATAGTTCACAAGTTCCTGAGGAGAATTGGAATGCATTTGTCATTGGATATTCTCGTATCAAAGTCTTCTAGGATTGCTACTATTCCTATTTGGTAGAAAGAGACATTGCTCTTGCCACAACAATCAACAAGACATCAAAAATTCCAAAGGCACTTTTGAAGGTGAAGCTGAATATTGATAAATTTGAAGAAGGGGAAGTAATCTATAATTCTTTTGGTGTTGTTTTCCAAGGGAATAATAACATAGGAATCAAGAAGAAGTATCTCCTTCACACTGACGATTTAGAGATGTACACAAGCTCTAAATTTTTGAATATCTTGCTTCGCAAGGATGACTGACATAGAAACGATAATGAAGATAGGGTAGAGGTTTAAAAGATCATTGTTTGGTACATGGAGATTAGAAGGGTGTTTTTGTAGACAATGAAGACATTAACTTGTAGATTTGACTTTTTTCACAGAGAGGGTGAATGTTAGGTTGAAATTTATTTGTGAGAGTCGAACTATAATGTCTTTAGTTGAAAGTGTCTCTAAATACCGAAAGTCTACGTGACTTTTGTTATCTAAATGTATTTACAATGCGTTTGTATGTTTCGTGTTCTCAATATTTGTCCTTGTATTTTTTGGTCAGTGAGTACCCTATAAATAGGGTAAGTACTTAGAGGGTAGGGTAAGAAATTTCACATACAACTTTTTCATTTGTACTCTCATTCTCTTTGTAGCTTCCGGACGTATATTGAACTGAAAACCAGATCTTATTTAGCCGTACATGTTCTTACTTAATGTCCTTAATCGGTTGACTTCAGCTTAATTATAAAATCTTTTCATCTATTAGTAAAAATAAAGTAAATTATCGGTAAAAAATTGTGAATACATTGTTATTGTGTGTTAAAGGTAGAGTACATTGCCTATATTAGTAGAGCGAGAGAATACTATGTTGCTATTTCTTTCAATTTACCATTTTCTACAAACTTTTATTTCAATAATTATTGGGAAGTTTTATAAACATGACATACATTTGTTATAAATATGACATACATTTGTTATCCAAGATAATCATCCATATAGAAAGGATAAGAATAAGCTCAAGAAGAATCATGTGGATATAGAAGGTCATTCTCTAACTAATAATGGTGAAAAAACTTTAACGAAAATTGAGAATTTAGGTTTATTAAAGGTGACTAAACTAAATGTTAATGATGTAAACAAAGTATGTAGCAATGACGGATGGAAAAATAAAAGCATATTTTGGGATTTACCATATTGGAAAACAAACCTCATTAGACATAATTTTGACGTTATGGATATTGAGAAAAATGTATTTGAAAATTGTTTTACAATGTAATGGATGTCAAAGAGAGGAAAAATGACAATTTAGCAGTGAGAAAATATCTGAAACTCTATTGTAAGAAGAGAAAAGGAATCGAAGAAGAGCAAAAAGGGTACTATGCTCTAGACAAGAATCAAAAGAAGGTCATGTGCGAATGGGTAGAGAAATTTTGTTTCCCCGATTGTTATGTCTCTAATTTACGGATGTGTGTTGATTTCATTGTGTGTAGACTGTTTGGAATGAAAAGCAATGAGGGTCATGTTTTTTTTTTTTTTTTTTTTTTTTTTTGCAAATATTGATTCGAATTTCATTTCGTGAGATGTTGCCAAAACATGTATAGGAAGCATTAACAGAGTTGAGTCTTTTCTTCAAAACATTAACTGCAACATTAATAACTACACAACACATGGAAATGATTATAGTCGCCATCCCAATAATTCTATGTAAATTGGTGACCGTATTTGTCCCTAGTATTTTTAACTCTATGGAACATTTACCCATACATTTGCCATACTGAGCGAAGATAGCTGGTCCTGTTCAATATCGTTGGATGTATCCATTTCAAAGGTTTGTTTGTTACATCAAAATGTGTGTTGCAATTTTTGTAACTCATAACACTAACTTAATTTATATCTTTTTTTACTATAGATATCTCAACCAGTTGAAAAAAGATGTAAATCGAGTTGCATAGAAATGATGATGGAGGAGGAGATGAGCAATCTGATGATGATGACAATGAAACTTTAGATATATTTTCATATATTGGTATGGAAAATTGAAGACTAGAATGTTGTCTGATGAGGAATTCAAAGCTGCCCATTCTTACATACTCTTTAATAAATATAATATCAAACATTACATCGGGTAATATATACTTTCTATTTTTACGATACTATATTAATTTGTTGTTTAATTACTCCAAATAACATAAACAAGATTTTGTTTATTACATCATAGTAACTTTGAAAATGTAATTTAAATGGTAATATAGCAAATTTGAAGATCACTTGAAAGAACTTTTTTGGGGATATGGATCAACATGAGCTTGCAGATGAAGTGGAGAAGAACTTTGCAACATGGTTTCAAAATTATATGAGTGTTATTTTTTTTATTTTTTAGTCTTACTATTTCTTGTTATATATGGTTATAATAAGTGCTTCATCATTTGTCATATAGGCACGTAATAACAAGATAAATAACAAGTATATATTTGACCTTTCCAGAATGTTATTGAGGACAATAAAATTTATATAATCTATACTTTTTTAATGGTTACAAGTTTGACAAAAAAGCTCATGGGCTGAAAAAATAAACAATGAATGACTTATTGTGTATTAGTAGCGAAGGAGGTAACTATTTTGGTCAGGTAGTAGAAATTTTAGAAGTCGAGTACCCTGGTTACCGAAGGAAAAGCACAGTTTTGTTTAAATTTCATTGGTACGATCCAATACCTAACATAGGAGTTAAGTTCACAAAGAATATAACTTGATCGAAATAAACATCAAAAAAATACAACAAGTTCAAGTCGTTTGTTTTAGCCATGCAAGTCACTCAGATGTGTTATGTTCCTTACCATTTTTGAAAAAAACAACTCCGACTTGTTGGCTATATTGAGAGTTAAATCTCGTGGTTGGACTGATGTATGTGAAAATGATAATAAAAAAAGACGTTGCTTTCCAAAAGGATGTAGTTGTATCAAATGAAATCATTACACTACCTACACATACATACGACTATGATGATCAGTTAATGTCAATTAACTATTCAGATGATGAAAATTTCATTGATGAAGAAAGTGAATTTCATGATGAAGAAAATGATGATATTCTTGATAGCATGTAACACCTGATTGAAGGTACTTTCATTTTTGACCCTTGGTATGTAAATATTTTGCAGATTTGGTCCTTAGTAGGTAGTTTTGTCATTTTTGGAAAACTTATAGTATGCGGGGTGTACGCATGCAGGAGACAAACCTAAATTTTAGGGATTGGGCCCTATTTAAACAACATTATGAACCTTGAACATCTCATTTCTTAGCCTCCAAACACTTTGAGTCACATTTTGAAACCCTAGCCCCTTTTCAAGAGATTTGACCTTCTTGTGTATTTTTCTAGTGTGTGTTGGTGGGATTTGAAGAATAAGAGCTTGGAAGAAGGAGCTTTGCCCAAAGGAGAGTTGTAGATCTAGATTTCTCTCACCATTTCCAGCTTCATCGAGGTATAAAGCTTGGAACTTGCTCCTTGTTTACTTACATTTAGTTTTTATGAAAATTTTGGTCTTAATTTTTAGGACATTACAAGTTGGTACCAGAGCCTTGGTTTGAGGGACTCGGGCATACTCTCGAGGGTTTGTTTGAACTGAAATTGAGGATTTGGTAGGATTTTATAAAAAGATTTTCTTAAAAAAGAAAGGGGTGTGGTGCATGCAATCGGCTGAGCTCAAGTAAGTTTTCCCAAAATACTCATACATGTTTTATGATATGCTTGATCTGTGAATCTATGAATTGCATGCTAGATTAGGGCTAAGGATCTAAGAGAGATGCCTTTGTATGCCTGCTATATGAGCTTGTAGACTTGCATGCTAGTACTGATCAGTTACTGATGGGATGACCTGTTTAGGTTATGCTTGATTCTGATTACTTAATGCTTGAATGATACTTGCTTTATGCTTTTTAGGAGTTCTCATTAACCTCAACTATCTAGTAAGCGAATGTGCTAAGTTACATATTTTTTAGACTACATAATTTTAGAAGGTTAGGTTTTAACTCTATTACATAGCACTTGTTTGAGTCCAACCATTGTAGTGTGAGACCTTTCATTCGAAGAATTATTTGGTGTCAGTGATAGATAATTGTATTCGTGAGCTAGTTAGATGGGGTTAGAAGGAGTTCCTTCTACAGCTGATGGCAGAAAATGGTTTGGTGATTGTCCTAGGAAAGCCTAGGAAGAGATTCAGTGTTGGGAGATTATCTTGTTAAGGGTTGTACGTACGGATAAGGGAGTGACTTGGAGGATTCAGAGCAGTCCTTGAGGAAAGTAGGGATAAATGTCGAAGATATTATGGGGCCGTACTACTGGAAGCAGAGGATGCATACTCGATTTAAGAAAAGTTGTGATGATACCAGGAAGCTTGTAGAGTATAGGACTCCTTGATGTATGTATATGTATGTTATGATGGTTTATGTGGTTTATTTTTAGTATGGTGGCCACATAACGGGGATCTGGCAGTGGTTCTGGTTTGGGCTTTGGAGTCGGACAGTTGGATGATTAGATGCATGAGCTCATTTTGTTTGAGATCACCTGCAACATACTTGAGCAGACTCATGAAATCTTTGGCACAATCAAGGATGGAGTTATGGAGATTTTGGATGAGGGCTTGAGCACTTTTTTTATGAGATGGTGGAATTGATGGGATCTAGCACATTGAATTTTGGGAAATTCCGGGTATGTGGGGCTCTAGAGTACTTCAGGAAAAAGGACCCGATTGTGAGCAAACATTGGTTAACAGATGTCACTAATGCCTTTCACACTACCAATTGTCCCAATGAGGTACAAGTCATACTTTCATCCTGTCTTTTGAAAGACAGAGCTCAAGATTAGTGGGAGGAGGTTGGATGTGCCATAGGAGACAACGCGGTTGATTCGATGTCATGGGATAAATTTGTGATGATGTTTGAAGCTGAGTTTGCACCGGTGATTGAGGTGTAACAGTTGGAAATGGAGTTTCAGGATCTTTGTCAGACTACTGAGACGGTGGCTGAGATCACCGTGATGTTACACGAGAGGGCGTTGCTGGTTTTACAGCATGTGGCAGACGAGGAGATGAAGAAGCTGAGATACCATGAGATGTTGAAGAGTGATATTCAGAACTTTGTGAGCTGATCCAGTTGTAGGACACTTAAGGTTATGATTGCGAGATCCAGAGATAGAGAGATTGATTTGGAGATGGGGAGGAAGAGGAAGCCATATCAGGTTCAGGTTTCATGGAGTTTAGGAAAGAGGAACAAGGTATTTGATTCGAGATGGAGATGCCAGCAGAGCCAGAGCTGCTGTGGCATGTGCAGCGAGACGCACGATGGGGCATGCAGGGTGGGTGGTTCTGACTGCTTCAAGTGTAACAGGATGGGTTAAATTAGTTGGGATTGCATTTCTACTACCCCCACCACCCATACATCTAACATGATTTGCTTCCATTCCAATCAAAGGGGTCATAAGATGGCTAATTGCCCATGTTTGGCAATAACAGGACCAGTGGTAGCACCCGCTCCAATGACTCTACGGATTACTGATGGCCGCCAAGGCAAGGTGGATGTGCCTATTGTGAGTAGAAGGGCTTTTCATCTGACATCCGAGGAGGATCGTGTAACACCTGATGTGGTGATGGGTATGTATCTTCTCCTTATGTCTTTAATTATGTTGATATTTCTGCTTATATTTGTCTGTTTTGTTATATGATCGCTCCTTGTGAACGGTATCTCTACCTTGGTATTGTTTATTTCAGGGGATACTCAATATTTTGTATCTCGTGCGCTCAACAAGAGGTTTGTAGGTGCTCTAGGGGAGCTGGATTGTCCATTAGAGGTTGACATTGTGGATGATCGATCTGTCCGGGTATCGAGGGTTAATTAGGGTTGTGTTCTAGAGATGTTCAACGATTAGTATCCTATAGATTTGGTTTCTATTCCTTTGTGCGGGAACAAGGTTATTGTAGGGATGGACTGGTTGAGCCCCAATGGAAAGGTGTGTGTTTGCGAGCATTAGATGGTACATATTTGGACCCAAGTGGCAGAGAGCTAGTTATTCAGGGAGAGAGTGCTCAATATAGTCTGATTCTTTGTTTGGCAGCTAGGGCCAAATGTTATCTTTTCAGCAGGGTTGTTCCGGATATGTTGCCTATGTTATCGATACTTGGGAGAATGGTAAGGCGACTATAGATGATGTGTCAATTATATGGGAGTACCTAGATGTGTTTCCTAAGAATTTTCCTGTTGTTCCTCCAGAGAGACAAGTGGAGTTTCGAATTAACTTGGTTCCTGGCGCGGCACTGATAGCCAAAGAACCATATAGGTTAGCTTCTCTAGAGATGAAGGAGTTGTCTACACAGATACAGGAGTTGCTAGAGAAGGTGTTCATTCGACCGAGTATCTCACCATGGGGAGCATTGATCCTAGTTGTAAAGAAAAAGGATGGGTCGCATAAGATGTGTATTGACTACCAGGAGCTGAATATGTTTATGGTGAAGAACCATTATCCACTCCCATGGATTGATGATTTGTTTGACCAGCTTCAGGATACATCTTGGTTTTCCAAGATTCATCCACGTTCGTGTTATCATCAGACGAGGGTCCGAGAGGATGATATGCAGAAGACGACCTTTCAAACTTGTTATGGTTATTACGAGTTTGTGGTGATGCCCTTTGAGCTCACTGATGCTCCATCCGCGTTCATGGACCTCATGAACCATGTATGCAGGTTGATGTTGGATGTGTCTATGATTGTACTTATTGATGACATCCTGGTCTATTCTATGACTCAGGAGTTGCATGAGGATCATTTGAGGGAGGTATTGGAGACTCCGAGGAAGGAGAGATTGTATACGAAGTTCTCTAAGTGTGAGTTTTGCATGAGGTGCAGTTTCTAGGGTACTTTGTTAAACAAAATGGTATTCGGGTCGATCCGGCCAAGGTTGAGGCCATGATGATGTAGGAGGTTTAGAGGTCTCCGTCTGAGATTCAAAGTTTCCTTGGATTAGCAGGTTACTATCAGAGATTCATTCAAGATTTCTCCTAGATTGTGGTTCCTTTGAATCGATTGACAAAGAGATTGTTACTTTTTGCTGGGGGCCTGAGGGTGTTGAGGATTTTGTAGTTTATTGTGATGAATCAATCACGGGTTTGTGTGCAGTTCTAATGCAAATGGGCCGTGTTATTGCTTACGCTTCGAGGTAGCTGAAGCCTCATGAGGCGAACTATCCGACGCATAACATAGATTTGGGGGTTGCGGTGTTCGACGTTAAGATTTGGCGGCATTACCTCTATAGGGTCTGCTGTACTATACACACAAATGACGGATCACAAGAGCATGATGTATTTGATGGATCAGCCGCATCTAAACATGAGGTAGCATTGGTGGTTGGATGTGGTGAAGAATTATGATTGTGAGATCCTTTTCCATCCAGGAAAGGCCAATGTGGTGGCCGATGCTCTTAGCTGTAAGGCGGTTGCGACTTCGATTAGAGATATCTATTTCAAGATGATACTGTTGGAGCAGATTCAAGAGGCTCAGGTTGAGGCTATGAATGAAGAGAACCGAAAGCATGAGCACATAGTGGGTCAGGTGGCTTCCTTTGATTATGATAGCAATAGCTTATTGACTCTCCATCAGAGGGTGTGGCGTCCTTATTGGGGTGGTACGTATCAAGGTCTTATGGAGGAGGCATACAAGTTGAGGTTATATATCCATCCCAGAGGTGGCCCTGTATGAAGTAGGATGTAGCTTGGTATGTAGAGAGGTGCTTAACTTGCAGCAAGGTCAAACATCATCGACCTTACAACAAGATGCAGCCATTAGACATTCTTGTTTGGAAATAGGAAGAGATTATCATGGATTTCATCACAAAGTTGTCTTGGATAGCACGCATAGTGGATTAGATTTTGGTCATCATGGATCGATAGACCAAGAGCGCACATTTTATTCCGATTTAGGAGAGTATCTATGTAGAGAAGTTGGCAGATATATACATCAGGGAGGTTGTGGCACATCATGGGGTGCCAGTTTCATTGGTTTTAGATAGGGATGTCATGTTTAGTTTTAGGTTTTGGAAGAGGTTTTGCGAGGAGTTGGGTACTCGTCTGCACTTTAGCACGACTTTCCACCTACAGACTAATGGAAAGCGTGAGCGGACTATCCAGACCTTGGAGAATATGTTGTGGGCATGTCTATTAGATTCGGTAGGAGTTGGCAAAGTTTTCGTATAACAACCATTATCATGCTTGAATTGATCGACCTCCTTCTGAGATGCCCTATGGGAGGAATTGAAAGACCCTAATATATTTGGGTAAGGTCGGTCAGCGAGTTATTCGGAGTATTAAAGTGGTACTCAAGACTACCGAGTTGATTCAGCAGGTTCGGTGTAGATTTCAGACAACTTAGACAGCTCAGAGTCGGCTGGTTCAGGAAGAGGGACAAGTTGGGCCCCAGGTACATCGGTCCTTTCAGGGTTTTTCCCGAGTGGGCCGAGTTGCTTATCGCTTGAATCTTCCCAAGGATATTAGTTAGATCCATAGCATGTTCACGTCTCTTAACTACAGAAATGTTTGGTGGATGATTTCGCGGTAGTTCCATTGGAGGATATTTAGGTGGATGATCGCCTGAATTAAATCAAGAGCCCGTTGGAGATCCTTGACCGTAAGATGAAAACCTTGAGGAACAAGGTTGTCGAGTTGGTGAAGTTGTGGTGGCAACACTGTAAGTGGTCTGAATGGATGTGGGAGCCTAAGGACTAGATGATGAAGCATTACCCATAGTTATTTGCTGCAACGAACTTCAAGGACAAAGCCTGATTCAAGTGGGGGAGAGTTGTAGCACCCGATTGAAGATACTTTCATTTTTGACCCTTGGTATATAAGTATTTTGCAGATTTGATCCCTAGGGGGATGTTTTTGTTGGATAAGGTGTCTAAGTCCATAACTATTTCTGGTATGTACTTGACCCGACCCGACATGGTCCATTTGGGTTGCATGGCACCATGCAATTGGATAGACTAAATGAGAGAAATAACACTTGGAGATTATTAATATATTATAAGTTCTAATATATTAATAATATTATTTGATTAGTTTGATCAAGAATTAATTTAGAATTAATTAAGTGATCAAAAGATAACTAATTAAATATATGGGTTGATTGTGTAAATCATCCATATCTTGTATAGTGGGCTAAGAGGCTCCATGGATTATTAAGTTGGGTTCCACCCACAGGATGTGTCATACCCCTAAACCAGAACGGCGGAAACATTCGGGGGCGGAGGACGTCATATTCAGTATCATAACAGTTCATAGAAAGGAAAGTACACACCACCATACATATATAAAGGTTTTAAAAATGTTTACATAATTGTATTCATTACATGTTCAAAAGATAAATACATAAACATCTTTTAAAAGAAGTAATTAACGCCAGTGCGTTAATCCCAAAAGTTGATTTCCAAACCTGCTTAGCGGTTCCCTGAGAATACAAGTTATTTCAAAGAGAAAGTGTCAACAATTAAGTTGGTGAGTTCGTAAGTGGTTTAGAAAAATTGAATGCCATTCCAAAATGGGTGTATGTTTTCCAAGAAAATCCCTTATTTTCTTATAAAAGTATGAAATGCATGAGAGTATTTGTGTTGAAAAATGTAGATAGTTGAACCAAGAAAACCCCTTATTTTCCAAATAGTTGTTTGGTTTGTATACAGGAAATTCCCCTATTTTCCTAAAGTAATAGTTTGTTTAATGTCCAAGACTAAAAATTGGAAGCAAGCCACATGCTTTAGAAGATTTTAAACATAGATTTATATAATAAACCTATCAGAAGATTTCCATTTGTTAGATAAAGAATAGTTTTAATAGCTACTTGTTCATCAATCAGAAGTACTATAATAATTGTGTATCCGATGAGTTTTATAACCATACTAAACATAATATGCCTGTAGCAACGTTCTTCAGGCGTCGTAGCATTATGACAACTGTCACCCCAAAGGACGGACTGTAGCTAACAGTCAGGGCGCGGGATCATGACTTCCCGTATAGATCTATACACATTTGACACGTTCTCCTAACGGGAGACTCTGGTTATAGACAGGACTTATAGTATTACTTTCTAACAAGAAGGTAGTATTTGAAGATATACACGTCTCATGGATTCTCAACTAAGTCTGTATTAAAGTAATAGTTTTGTATGCAAAGTTTATCCTTTTTCACAATGTTTGACAAAGCATAAATCATAAGTTTTTAGAATGTATAAAATGACTTAGCAACGACAGGTACTTTGAAATCACTAAATACTTTGTAAATGTCTAATGCACCCAAAGTATGACAAGAGTTTTCCATAGTAGTAATGAATTCCAAGTGATTTATTTGATAAAAACAAGTGAAGTGAAACTTTATAAAATACACGATAATAACCGTATGTTTACTTGTATTCCCCCCTAAAAGAGTATAAAAGCATTTAAAATGTATTTAAAATGTCTTCGAAGGGGGTATGAACTCACTTGATAGTTCGAAGAAGGTGTGACGAAAACTGAGCAGAAATTTGGCTTGAAAAAGCGGATTTTCTCGGGATTCTCGGGAATCTCGGGAGTATAAATGACCTTCGGAACTTGAGTTAAGCGACCAGGGCTTTGGGTTTGCACGGGCATGGAAAACGAGGAAAAACGCAAGAAGAATGAGGGGAAATGAGCAAGTTTTCCCGGAACCCTCGCATCCCTTTTATAGGGGATGAGAGGCCTCGGTACGCGGGGCGTACCCGTGCGTCATGCATAACCGAGTCCTCGACTGCCCCGGAGTTCGGATGGGACGGGGCGTAGCTCGCATAGGGGGCGACGTGGACAAACCGGGGCCAAGGCCTTGAGTACGCTGGGCGTACTCGTGTACGCAGGGCGTACTCGCGTGACTCAGACTTCGGATAATACCGAAGTTTTCAATAAAAATATATATTAATTATTTATCAAACTTCACAAATTCATATCTCCTTCATACGAACCCCGTTTTCGACATTCTTCATATCCACGCGTAGGTGAGACTAAGATCTACAACTTTCGTTTAGATTCCGTAGGCAAATTTCGAAATTATTTTTATTATTTATTTTTTAAAAGGTCGGGGTAAGAAAATTCGTTAAAAATTCATAACTTTTTCATACGATGTCCGTTTTGGGCGTTCTTTTTATGTACATTTGTAGTTTAACGATATCTATGACTTTCATTTAGACACCTAAGGTCAAAAAGTATTTTATTGAAACTTTGCGTTTTTACGTAACTTCGTATTGCCGGTTTTTGTCGGAAAACTTAGAATGGTCATAAATTCTTCGTTATAACTCGGATTTTAGTGTTCTTTATATGCTTGGAAACCTTAAGATGATATTTACTACATAGCGTACTCCAAATAGAGCTTTCGAATACTTCATTTTTCGATGATATTATAATCCCTTTTTCAAAGAGGTTACAAGACTCGATCTTCAATGACCTGAAATGACGGGTTGTTATATCATCCCCCCGTTAGAGGGAATTTCATCCCGAAATTTTAATACAAAGAAAAGTTTTAGGGGCCGAGGAAGAGGTGTGGATACTTATGTTGCATTTGATCTTCTCGTTCCTACGTGAACTCAGGTCCCTTCTTAGCATTCCATCGGACCTTTACTATTGGAATGCGGCTCTGTTTAGTTCGTTTAACTTTCCTATCCATGATCTCGATGGGTTCTTCCACAAAGTTAAGATTTTCATTTAGTTCGTTTTCATCGAGTGGAATTACAAGTGTTTCGTCGGACAAACACTTTTTCAGGTCCGATACGTGGAATACTGGATGTACTTTGTTAAGCTCGATTGGAAGTCGGAGTTTGTAGGCCACTGGACCAAGTCTTGAAATGATTTCGAAGGGTCCAATGTACCTAGGATTTAGCTTCCCACGTTTTACAAAGTGTATCATGCCCTTCCAGGGTGAGACCTTCAGTAGTACACGGTCGCCAATCTGAAACTCCAAGGGTTTACGTCTTTTGTCGGCATAGCTCTTTTGCCTATCCCTGGAGGATTTCAGTCGTTCTCATATTTGCAGGATCTTTTCAGCCTTTTCTCTGATGATCTCCGGACCAGTGAGGGTGCTATCGGGGACTAGACCTTTTGCCAATTGCGTGTCGCCCACTTCCGTCCAGCACAGAGGTGATCTGCACTTACGGCCGTTAAGGGCTTCAAATGGAGCAGTCTTGATACTAGTATGATAACTATTGTTATAAGAGAACTCGACCAAAGGTAAGTGAACATCCCATGCCCTAACAAAGTCGATTACACATGCTCGCAACATGTCTTCCAAGGTTTGGATCGTCCTCTCACTTTGTCCGTCAGTTTGGGGGTGATAGGCTGTACTCATGTCCAATCTTGTTCCCATGGATTTTTGCAATGATTGCCAGAATCTGGAAGTGAATCTGTTGTCTCTGTCCGAGATGATAGACATTGACACTCCATGAAGTCGTACGATCTCTCGGATGTAGGTTCTCGATAGCTTTTCCATTTTATCAGTTTCCTTGATCGGTAAGAAATGAGCGGACTTGGTTAATCTATCGATGATTACCCAAATAGTATCTTGGCCACCCTGAGTTTTGGGCAGTTTCATTATGAAGTCCATGGAAATCTGCTCCCATTTCCACTCAGGTATTTCAGGTTGTTGGAGTAGACCTGAGGGTTTCTGGTGTTCTATTTTTATCTTGGCGCAAGTTAAAGACTTGCTCACATAGGTAGCAATCTCCACTTTCATGTTTGGCCACCAGTAGAGTTGCTTGAGATCTAGATATATCTTGTCTGACCCTGGGTGTATGGAGTATGGAGTCTTGTGTGCCTCTCTCATAACTACCTCTCTGAATCCACCAAACTTGGGTGTCCATATTCGGTTCATGAGGTAGCGTGCTCCGTCACTCTTGATTTCTAAGTTCTTGTCTATTCCCCTAAGGGTCTCACCTGTCACATTTTCGGGTTTCAAGGCCTCTATTTGAGCTTCCTTGACTTGTGCTGACAGGTGCGAATGGATCGACATGGCTAATGACTTCACTCTTCGACCAGAGTACTCCTTACGGCTAAGGGCATCTGCCATGATGTTTGCCTTTGCTGGATGATAGCGAATCTCACATTCGTAGTCGTTGAGCAATTCGACCCAACGTCACTATCTCATGTTCAACTCCTTCTGGTCGAAGATGTGTTGGAGGTTCTTGTGGTCTGTAAAGATAGTGCACTTGGTACCGTATAGGTAATGCCTCCAGATTTTAAGAGCAAAGACCACCGCCCCAAGTTCTAAGTCATGAGTGGTGTAGTTGACCTCATGCGTTTTCAGTTGTCGTGAGGCATATGCAATAACCTTTCCCTTCTGCATTAGCACACAGCCCAACCCTTGCTTCGAAGCATCGCAATACACCACAAAATCTTCGGTCCCCTCTGGAAGAGAAAGGATGGGTGCACTGCAAAGGACCTGTTTCAAAGTCTGAAATGCAGCATCTTGCTTTTCTCCCCAGTTGTAGGTCACACCTTTCTGGGTTAAAGCGGTAAGAGGCTTTGCTATGCTGGAGAAATTCAGAATGCACCTTTGATAATAACCAGCAAGACCTAGAAATTGGCGAATTTCTGTTGGTGTAGTTGGTGCAGACTAGTTTTTGATAGCCATGATTTTTGATGGATCCACGTGGATTCCTTCCTTGCTGACCACGTGACCGAGGAAGTCCACCTTTCTAATCCAAAGCTCACATTTTGAGAATTTTGCATCAAGTCTCTCAGTCTGTAACGTCTCTAAGACTTGCCTCAGATGTTGACTATGCTCTTCTTTATTTTTTGAATAAATGAGTATGTCGTCTATGAATACTATCACAAATTTATCCAAGAATGGACGACATACCCGATTCATTAGATCCATGAATACGGCCGGGGCATTGGTTAGTCCGAACGACATCACTACGAACTCGTAATGTCCGTATCTCGTTCGGAAGGCCATCTTGGGAACATCACTCTCCAGGACTCGCAGCTGGTGATATCCCGACCTCAGATCGATTTTGGAGAAGTAGTTGGATCCTTAGAGTTGGTCGAATAAGTCGTCGATTCGGGGTAGGGGGTATCAGTTCTTGATGGTAAGTTTGTTGAGTTCTCGGTAGTCGATGCACATCCTGAATGATCCATCCTCCTTTTTCACGAACAACACAGGTGCTCCCCATGGCGAGAAGCTCGGCCTGATGAATCCTTTTCCAAGTAGCTCATTCAGTTGGCTGGATAGCTCTTGCATCTCTGCCGGGGCTAATCGATAGGGTGCTTTGGCTACTGGGGTAGCTCTGGAAACCAGATCGATTCTGAACTCGACTAGTCTCGCGGGAGGTATTCCCGGAAGGTCCTCGGGAAAAACATCGGGAAAATCGCATACGTCGGGCACATTCTTGACGTCCTGGACTTCGTGTTTCACATCTACAACATGTGCCAAAAATGCATGACACTCCTTGTGTAGGCACTTCTGAGCTTGGATACTTGAGATGATACGAAGAGTGGTACTGGGTTTGTCGCCCAAGACAATGAAAGTTTCGCCGGTTGGCAGATTAAGGCGAACGGCCTTATCGTAACATAAAATGTCCGCATGATGAGAACTCAGCCAATCCATGCCAACGATGACATCGAAACTCTTAATCGAGACTGGCATGAGGCTGATTGAAAAGGGATTATCGTTTAGAGTTAGGGTGCAATTTAAGTATATCTCCTTAGTGCCTTCGGTTTTCCCGTTGGTCATTTCTACTATGAATGGTTCATTTAATGATTGTGGTATTGGTTTTAGCAGGCCTTTAAAGTCGTGACTCACAAAACTCCTTTCTGCTCCACTATCAAACAAAATGCATGCATACGAGTTATCGAGAAGAAACGTACCCGTAACAACAGTAGGGTCCGCAATGGCTTCATTTTGTCCCATTGCGAAAACTCGGCCCCTTCCGCCGGTATTCCTGTTGTTTGCCTTTGGGCAGTCCCTGCGGTAGTGCCCCGTGTCTCTGTACTCAAAGCAGGCACGGCTTACTCCGGTATTAGCAGTGGGGGCGGATGGTTGGGTTGGCTCTTTGCAATAGCGGGCTGTATGTCCCTTCTTATTGCACCTGGTGCGTTGAAGATCACGACAAGGACTGTTGTGGTGGAAGTTGCATTGGTTACACTTAGGAAGTTTCCCATTGTATGAGCTTGTGGGGGCAGAGTTGGTAGGTACAGTCATAGCGTGGGTTGCTACTACTTGTTGTTTCTTGGGGTTCTCCTGGAGGGTTTGTACCCTCCTCTTGTTCCAAGGCCTACTCTGGCCCTGAGCCTCCTTAGATGGATTTGCGGTTGCTGCAATGGTACCGTGTTTTACTCCGTGGTCGATGAGTCGCTGAGCCAGGCGTTTAGCGCTGTTGTAGGTAATAGGGTTGGAAGCTAGGACATGCCCTTGAATCTGGGGTGACAACCCCCAAATGTACCTTTCAACCTTCTTTGATTCTGGGTTGACCATGGTAGGGCACAATACAGTGAGGTCGTTGAACCTAGCTGTGTAGGCGACTAGATTAGACCCAGTCATTTTCAGATTCCAGAGCTCCTGCTCAAGCTTTTGCACTTCGCCCCTTGGGCAGTATTCTTCCAGTAGTAGAACCTTCAGATCCTCTCAACTCATGGCGTTGGCAACAGTGAGCGTCACTGAATTCACATGGCTTTTCCACCAAGTGAGGGATCGATCTATGAAGGTGCAAGCAGCGAACTTAACCTTGCTTGTTTCTTGGCATGAGCAGATCTCGAAGACTGTTTCGGTCTTTTCGAACCATTGCATTAGCGCAATGACTCCTCCAATGCCATTAAAAGTCTTTGGCTTTGAGTTGGAGAACTCCTTGTAGGTACATTCCCTTACTTGACCATGGCCAGTGCCATGATTGGAATGATTCGTGATGCTTCCTGTTCCTCCATTTGCATTGGAGTTTATTTGCGAGAGAGCTACTGTTAATGCTGATGTGATAGCAGCCTGGACCATGGCCGGATCATAAGTTAGTAGTGGAGGTGGTGGTGGGGTTGCGTTTGTACGTGCTGATCTACGAGGAGGCATCGCGCTGTCAAAAGAAAAGAATGAGAGATTATAAGTTTCGGTGGTTGCGAGTTGGATGATATTGAGTTAACTTTTAATAGTTTAAGAATTTGGTTTGGCCAACACAGGGTTTTGAGCTTGAAAATAAAGTTTGAATAGATGTACTTATGAATTGAACGAACTACACATAATTAAAACAAGAAAGAGATATGCCCTATATATATTAAACATATAGTTGTGTTACATCTGAGTCTAGGCAAAAGTTTTTGACCTTTCTAAAGGTCTCTGATTACAGAAAATTTTAAGAAACTAATACTTTTATCCGAAGTCCTAATTTATAACAAAAATTGAAATTCGGGCAAGTACTACTTGCGGCGTGGTTTGCGCTTGGAGCTTGACTCCGTGTCGGACTGCTTTGACTCCATGAGGCGCCTATCAAACGCGGCTTGTCGTTCCCTTATCTCCGCTATTGCTGCGATTGCGGCATTCATTTGTTCTTGGAAGGTATTAGTGCGGTGTAGGCCATACCCTTGCAACTTGTCCAAACGGCGGATGTCGGAAGTGTGCACTTGCACTTCCACATTGACCTCGCGGATCCGGTTGGCTTGAACTCCGGATTGATAGCACAGGTTGGCTAGTTTGCCAACCATGACCGGACGTGCTCGGTCTGCTGATCCCCCGCCTCTGACATCATAGAAGTCTCGGCACATGCTGTAGGGAGGGCGTAAGCTTTGTTGTTGGCTCCGATGGTGGAGGTGACTTCCCCACACAGGAGTGGGTCCTTGGAAGTTCCTCACGTGGACGGGAGGTTGTGGGATCGGTGGATTGATAACTTCTGGCTCCGAATCTGTACCAGAGTCATCTCCTTCCTCCAACTCTATAGGCTCTTCATCTTCTTCAGGATCTTCTTCGATCCATCCTCCATTACCTTGGTTGGGGTAGTAGGGGTCATTAGGGTGACGGAATCCCGCCATTGAGTCTGTACGAGAATAGGGTTAAGAATTTACTATAAGCTAGAGCACATGAAACTTACCCTTAAGTTTAATGGTTGATGACAACACAAAAACTTCCTTAGTATTATGTAATGATGTGCTTTTGGTAAGTTTTAAAATTGTTGTCCACTGCAGACACTCCTTGGCATACGTAAGTCGTCTCTCGGACAACTATAGTTGATCAGGCTATATTCTTCCCAGTTCCGATTACATGTCCCAAGGCGCACCTGTACTGCACAACTTATTTATAATACTTCTAAAATTATTCGATATGAAATTGTTATTAGTATGAAATGAGTGCATGCTTACCTTAAAAACTAAACAAATTTAATTTCAAAAGTTTGACTCTTCTCAGAGTGTTTTTGTCCAGTTGAGTTTATCGTTGTATACCAAAACGAAATGGTTTTGATATACTTAATTCTCTATAAAGAAAGCTCTGATACCAATCTGTCACACCCTCAAACCAGAACGACGGAAACATTCGGGGGCGGAGGACGTCATATTCAGTATCATAACAGTTCATAGAAAGGAAAGTACACACCACCATACATATATAAAGGTTTTAAATTTTTTTATATAATTGTATTCATTACATGTTCAAAAGATAAATACATAAACATCTTTCAAAAGAAGTAATTAACGCCAGCGCGTTAATCCCAAAAATTGATTTCCAAACCTGCTTAGCGGTTCCCTGAGAATACAAGTTATTTCAAAGAGAAAGTGTCAACAATTAAGTTGGTGAGTTCGTAAGTGGTTTAGAAAAATTGAATGCCATTCCAAAATGGGTGTATGTTTTCCAAGAAAATCCCTTATTTTCTTATAAAAGTATGAAATGCATGAGAGTATTTGTGTTGAAAAATGTAGATAGTTGAACCAAGAAAACCCCTTATTTTCCAAATAGTTGTTTGGTTTGTATACAGGAAATTCCCATATTTTCCTAAAGTAATAGTTTGTTTAACGTCCAAGACTAAAAATTGGAAGCAAGCCACATGCTTTAGAAGATTTTAAACATAGATTTATATAATAAACCTATCAGAAGATTTCCATTTGTTAGATAAAGAATAGTTTTAATAGCTACTCGTTCATCAATCAGAAGTACTATAATAATTGTGTATCCGATGAGTTTTATAACCATACTAAACATAATATGCCTGTAGCAACGTTCTTCAGGCGTCGTAGCGTTATGACAACTGTCACCCCAAAGGACGGACTGTAGCTAACAGTCAGGGCGCGGGATCATGACTTCCCGTATAGATCTATACACATTTGACATGTTCTCCTAACGGGAGACTCTGGTTATAGACAGGACTTATAGTATTACTTTCTAACAAGAAGGTAGTATTTGAAGATATACACGTCTCATGGATTCTCAACTAAGTCTGTATTAAAGTAATAGTTTTGTATGCAAAGTTTATCCTTTTTCACAATGTTTGACAAAGCATAAATCATAAGTTTTTAGAATGTATAAAATGACTTAGCAACGACAGGTACTTTGAAATCACTAAATACTTTGTAAACGTCTAATGCACCCAAAGTATGACAAGAGTTTTCCATAGTAGTAATGAATTCCAAGTGATTTATTTGATAAAAACAAGTGAAGTGAAACTTTATAAAATACACGATAATAACTGTATGTTTACTTGTATTCCCCCCTAAAAGAGTATAAAAGCATTTAAAATGTATTTAAAATGTCTTCGAAGGGGGTATGAACTCACTTGATAGTTCGAAGAAGGTGTGACGAAAACCGAGCAGAACTTTGGCTTGAAAAAGCGGATTTTCTCGGGATTCTCGGGAATCTCGGGAGTATAAATGACCTTCGGAACTTGAGTTAAGCGACCAGGGCTTCGGGTTTGCACGGGCATGGAAAACGAGGAAAAACGCAAGAAGAACGAGGGGAAATGAGCAAGTTTTCCCGGAACCCTCGCATCCCTTTTATAGGGGATGAGAGGCCTCGGTACGCGGGGCGTACGGGCGTACGCGGGGCGTACCCGTGCGTCGTGCATGACCGAGTCCTCGACTGCCCCAGAGTTCGGATGGGACGGGGCGTAGCTCGCATAGGGGGTGACGTGGACGAACCGGGGCCAAGGCCTTGAGTACGTTGGGCGTACTCGTGTACGCAGGGCGTACTCGCGTGACTCAGACTTCGGATAATACCGAAGTTTTCAATAAAAATATATATTAATTATTTATCAAACTTCACAAATTCATATCTCCTTCATACGAACCCCGTTTTTGACGTTCTTCATATCCACGCGTAGGTGAGACTAAGATCTACAACTTTCGTTTAGATTCCGTCGGCAAATTCCGAATTTTTTTTTTTTTTTAAAAGGTCGGGTTAAGAAAATTCGTTAAAAATTCACAACTTTTTCATACGATGTCCGTTTTGGGCGTTCTTTTTATGTACATTTGTAGTTTAACGATATCTATGACTTTCATTTAGAAACCTAAGGTCAACAAGTATTTTATTGAAACTTTGCGTTTTTACGTAACTTCGTATCGCCGGTTTTTGTCGGAAAAATTAGAACGGTCATAACTTCTTCGTTATAACTCGGATTTTAGTGTTCTTTATATGCTTGGAAACCTTAAGACGATATTTACTACATAGTGTACTCCAAACAGAGCTTTTGAATACTTCATTTTTCGATGATATTCTAATCCCTTTTTCAAAGAGGTTACAAGACTCGATCTTCAATGAACTGAAATGACGGGTTGTTATAGTATGCTTCGTGGATGCTCCATGGGAGTTACAAACCCATGGGTCATGGAAATGAAGAGTCACGACACATTAGGGTTTACATGGTGTAACCCTAGATGTGTCAACACTATATAAGAATCCTATTCTCCACCAAAATCGGCTACACATATGAAACAAGAGGGCTAGGCCGATTTCTAGTAGTGTGCATTCTCTCAAAAGTCTTTCCAAGAGCATTTGGTGTTGTGTGAAGCATTTGAGGCATCACACTTGGGGTGCTAGGCTCACAAGGTTTCAAGGAACATAAGCAATTGTTTGGTTTTGAGCAATCTAACACTTCCTAAGTGTGCATGCAACCCTAAATAAACCTTGGATCTATGTTTGTCTAAATACATGCAAAATAATAATTTTCCAAGGTTTATAACCTATCTAACATGGCATGGGGAACATTTCAACATAAAAGAGTTAGAAGAGATTACATACCTTTTGGTGAGTTTGGTTCTAAGGAGTTTGAGGGCCAAGCACCAATAGTGTGAATGCGTCAAATGGAATCACAAACACCACAAACTCTTGGAAAACTTTGAGAGAGTATACACCTTGTATAAAATCGGCCACACACATGCACACACACACACTAGTTCACTAGTTTTCTCTTAGGCTCCATTTCATGCTCCATAAGCATGCTTATATAGTGTGCATGGTTAGGGTGAAACCCTAATAACCCATGTCTTTTCCTTTCCAAGGATCCATGGGTTAAAAGCTCCATGGATCATCCATGGACTTCCACATAAGCCTAGCCCATTAACAAATGAGTATTAGCCCACACTATATAAAACAAATAGCCCATAATCTAATTAGTATTCCTTTTAATCTCTAAATTAATTCATAATTAATTTAAGACTAAAACTAATTAAATAATGTAACTTCATATTAATATATTATAACTCATAATATATTAATAAACATATGTGTATAACTCTCATAAAATTATCCATAATAGTTTGGATGAGATGCAACCCAAATGGACCATGCCGTTCGGGTCAAGTATATACCAAATAAGTTATGGACTTAGACGCCTTATTTAACAGACTCCCGCTTGGATAAGTCTAATAACTATATTTTCCTATAACTTTAGGAACCAACCAGCAATCGTAGCTCTCGAAAACTCCCTCGAACTATGAAGACTCTGTCGAACTAGCAGTTGTTTCTCGATTTTCCGATTTGTTTGACGAAGAACTTCACTGAACACATCGGTTTAGTTCTGACCAGGCCTGGTACATGGGTCAACACAAAATCATCGAGGGGCCCAGATATCGCTTCTATTTCTAGAAGGAACAGATAAACTTCGACTGATATGCTTGTTCTACTACTTATTGAATTGTACACAAAGGCACGTTTTATAACATCAAGTTACTGATGTGTTTACGTGCAATCAATGCACAACCAACTCATAGGTAACAACTCATATCTCTAGGTTTAAACATTTATATGATGTTATCGTCTCACGATCACTCGAGATAAATTCCATGAAGTGATACAAGTGAGCGTGGGTTTATACCAATACTCATAACTTATGAGTACTCATGAATGTTGCAGCAACCATTGCCATGTCTAAACACCTTTAAGGCATCTACAAACCCAATTCATGACAATCTTGATTCATACCTACTTCCGACGTATGATCGATTGTGGAGGTTTGAATAAATTAATTATTCTGAAAGTCAAAACATGCAAAACTGAAACAATAGTAAATAATTGACAATGATAGTAACACTTTAGTCATAAATAAATCACAAATTTTATTCATCATCAAACTTCGATTACATTTTACAAGTTTCAGGAAAACTATCTAGTCTGTAAAACTAATATCGTCCCTCAGCCCGATGCGTCTTACATGCTGAAAATGCTTAACCCTCGTCAGTCCCTTCATAAGGGGATCTGCAGGATTCTCATCCGACGATATCCTCCTTGTCACAAGGAGTCATTCTTCAATCTTGTGTCTTATAAAGTGATATTTTCTGTCAATGTGTCGGGATCTGCCATGATCTCTTGGTTCCTTGGCTAAGATAACCGCACCATTGTTGTCACAGAAAATCTCTATAGGTTCCTTAATAGCTGGTACAACTCCAAGGTCTCCGATGAAGTTCTTTAGCCATATCGCCTCCTTCGTTGCTTCACTCGCTGCTATATACTCTGATTCACAAGTCGAATCAGCCACCGTCTCCTGCTTGGAACTCTTCCAAGAAATTGCCCCTCCATTTAAGGTAAAGATCCAGCCCGACTGGGAGCGGAAATTATCCCTACCAGTCTGAAAACTAGCATCACTATACCCTAATACTCTCAAGTCATCACTGCCACCAAGGGTACGGATCCAATCCTTAGTCCTCCGCAGGTACTTGAGAATGTTCTTTACCGCTGTCCAATGAGCCTTGCCAGGGTTCCCCTGATACCTGCTGACCATGCTCAAAGCAAATGCCACATCAGGACGGGTACAAGTCATAGCATACATGATCGAGCCAACTGCGGAAGCATATGGTAATTGGCTCATCTCAACTATCTCTGCCTCTGTACTCAGACTCTGAGTCTTACTCAGTTTGGTATTGCTTTGGATCGGTAAATCTCCTTTCTTGGAATTCTCCATGTTGAACCTTTTCAACACCTTATCCAAGTAGGTACTTTGACTAAGTCCAATTAGTCTTCTACTCCTTTCTCTTAATATCCTTATCCATAGGATATAGGTAGCCTCCCCTAGGTCCTTCATAGCAAAGCACTTCCCAAGCCAGGACTTAACCTCCTGCAAGGGTGGGATGTCATTTCCTATAAGTAGTATGTCATCCACATACAGTACCAAGAAGCTAACTATACTCCCACTAGCTCTGACATACATGCAAGACTCATCTTCGCTTCTCGAGAAGCCAAACTCTTTTACCTTGTCATCAAAACAAAGATTCCAGCTACGAGATGCTTGTTTTAATCCGTAAATGGATTTCTCAAGCTTGCATACTCTATTAGGGTACTCTGCACTTACAAAACCCTCTGGCTGATTCATGTACACATTCTCAGCCAACTTTCCATGAAGGAAAGCGGTTTTGACATCCATTTGCCATATTTCATAATCATGAAATGCTGCAATGGCTAACATAACCCTAATAGACTTAATCTTTGCTACCGGCAAGAAGGTTTCATCATAATCAATACCTTGAGTTTGAGTAAAACCCTTCGCAACCAGTCGAGCCTTATATGTATGCACTTTTCCTTCCATGTCTGTCTTCTTCTTGAAGATCCATTTTCACCCGACTGTTTTACGGCCTGGTACATTGTCAACCAAGTTCCAAACTTGATTGTCATACATGGACTGTATCTCGCTGTCCATAGCCTCCTTCCATTTAGCAGACTCCGGGCCTGCCATGGCTTCCTTAACACTGCTGGGTTCATCTAAATTTACCAGTGTACTATCACTAATAAACGTATCACCTTCCGTAGTAATATGGAAGCCATAATAAAACGAAGGTGTGTTCTTAACCCGTGTGGAACGCCTCGGAGGTACAGACTCATCAGCTGGATCAACAGGAGTTTTCTCCTCAGGTTGATTGCTAGTGTCTGAGGTTCCTTCACCAATTGATTCTTGAATTTCTTCAAGATCAATCTGCCTCCCACTGTCTCCTTGGCTTATAAATTCTTTCTCGCGAACGATCCCTCTTCGTGCTACAAAGACCACATTCTCACTGGGTCTGTAGAAGAGGTAACCGAAGGATTTCTGTGGGTAGCCGATGAAAATACACCTTTCACTTCGGGGTTCAAGCTTATCATGAGTTTCACGCCTCACGAAAGCTTCGCAACCCCAAATTTTGATGTGGTCCAAATTAGGAACCTTCCCAGTCCACATCTCATGAGGTGTTTTGGTAACCTTCTTTGTAGGGACTAGATTAAGGATATGGGCGGCAGTCTCTAAGGCATACCCCCAAAAAGAGATTGGTAACGAAACTCGACTCATCATAGAGTGAACCATGTCCAACAAGGTTCGATTACGCCTCTCAGCTACACCATTCAGCTGTGGTGTCCTAGGAGGAGTCAATTGTGAGACAATCCCACACTCCTTAAGATAGTCAAGGAACTCGGTACTAAGATACTCACCACCTTGATCGGATCGAAGCATCTTAATGTTCCTGCCCAATTGATTTTCTACTTCCTGTTTGAATTCCTTAAACCTTTCAAAGGTTTCGGACTTATGTTTGATTAAGTAGACATACCCATATCTACTAAAATCATCAATAAAAGTCACATAATACCGATTAGCATCCCTTGTGGCGGTTTTGAATGGCCCACATACATCAGTATGTATTAGGTCCAACAAACCTTCACCCCTCTCACAAGTTCCAGTGAAGGGTGATTTTGTCATCTTTCCAAGTAGACAAGATTCACAATTATCATCCGATTTAAGGTCAAATGATTCCAAGACTCCACTCTTTTGGAGTTGGCCTATGCGTTTCTTGTTTACATGTCCAAGACGACAATGCCACAATGATGCCTTATCTAGGCTAGTAGAATAATCAATATACAACACATTATTTCCTAAGTTGTCTACAATCGACACAGTTTCATACACACCATCACAAGGTAATGCTTTAAAATAAAACACATTATTAAAGAAAGCATTAATACCACCACATTCATTATCAAACGAAAAGGTAAAACCTTGTTTGTACAAAGCATGAAAAGAAATAATATTCCTCGCCATTTCAGACGAGTACACACATTTATTCAAATCTAATTTTAACCCATTATTAAGCCACAAAGTATAAATTCCAATCTTGGAAACAGGTGAAGCCTTCCTATTCCCCATGATCAAGTTTATCTTCCCGTGCTCCACATTCTCACTTCTTTTTAGGCCCTGCAAATCAGAACATATGTGAATACCACAACCTGTATCAAGCACCGAAGAGTTAGAATATGTTGAATAATTAGACAATATAGTGTAAATACCTGCATGGGTGGGTTTCACTTTCCCATCCTTTAGATCCTGCGAGTACTTAGGGCAGTTTCGCTTCCAGTGTGCCTTTTCATGGCAATAAAAGCATTCAACATCCTTGGGAATGGCAGAAGGAGTGGCAGAACCGTTCTTGGTCTTTGATGAGGAGCCTTCAAGAGACTTTCCCTTGGTACCCTTCGAAGGGTGATTCCTCTTCTTACATTTTCCTTGCCCAATAGCTAAAACAGGGTTAGATGTTGGAGTAGGAGTAGTAGAGGTAACAACCGCTTTACCCTTAAGACCGGTTTCAGCGGTCTTCAAGAGTCCTTGAAGCTTGATGAGGGTAACTTCCTCCTTGTTCATATGATATGTCATTCGAAAATGATCATAACAAGAAGGCAAGGAGTGAAAAATGATGTCAATTGCCAACTCCTCGGGGATGTTAACATTCAGCTTTAGCAAACGGTCCACATACCTTTGCATCTTTTGCATGTGGCCCGTGACGGATTCACCGTCCTTCATGCGGGTAGTTATTATGGAGGAGATTATTTCATACCGCTCCTGACGAGCACTCTAATGGTACCTTTCCATCAGGTCCTGGTGCATCTCAAAAGGGTAGAAATCTTCATATGACTTTTGGAGCTCGGCTGTCATCGTGGCCATCATGATACATGCCACCTTAGTATCATCTCTCTCATGAGTCCTGAATTCAGCGATCTCCTCAGGAGTAGCAGTAGACTCATCAAGTTCTTTTAACTCCTTATCGAGGACATATTCTTTGTCCTCGTAATGAGTAACCATCCTGATGTTCCTAATCAAATCCATGAAGTTGGAACCATCAAAGATGACCCTCCCACAAAGATTCATGAGAGAGAAAGAACCAGTTGGGTTAGAGCCTGAAGCATTAGTGTTGGAAGACATCTGAAAGAAGATAGTAAGTTTAGATTAGATATTTAGGATCCTTAATAAGACATCCAAATGTAATATTAAGGCTAGGATCCAATCACAATATATTACACTTAGAAGAGGGATGCCGTAATCTAAGTAATAATATATTTGAAAGGTAGGTGAATGACGTTTCACCAATTTCCACCATGAAAACGAAATGATTTATTAGGTTTAATTGGATTTGAAATTCCTAGATTCTTTTGAGATTCATTGAACTTTTCAATGGCATGTTTCAATCTCGATTGTGCCCTTCAAGTTTTGGGACTGGGATGCCGAGGATCACAAAACAAGGTGTGAATAACCATGCTAATTCACTTGGTACTCTTAATATTATCACCTAATCAATGTGTCGGTTAACCACACACGCTCCATTGATCTATAACAAACATTAAGTCACCCTTCGTGATCCTTACTAGTCCTAGTTAGTGTGCCGGTTAACCACACACGCTCCACCAACAACTTGGTAAGGTACAAAGTGTGAATTCCATGGACTAACACCATGTTCACATTTTCCTAAAATAACTAAGATTGGGAATTAAAAGAGTTTAGTTATTTTATAATATTCATTATACTTTTAATGAGGATTTAAAGTCATTGTTCTACCCGTTCGGCTAACGACCCTCCACCGATCAAGCAAGCGGTGGGTGAGAGTATACACCCATTAAGTCTCCATTTTATAGGCAACAACCTTATACCCACCTTATAGACCGGCTTCGTGAATGAGGCCTACTAACGGTAAAACGACTTATTCTTATACATATATATAATAATTAACCATTAATGTTATAAATAGTATAAGGGTTGAATTTTAACTATTAAAACTCTAAGGGTTGGAATTAAAGTTTATTAAAGTGTGTGAAACTTTACAAATTCCAAAACTTAAGGGAAAGTTTTGTAACTTTGCAAAACTCTTCATTTCATAACTTATGAATTAAAGTTTCATAAAAATGAAGACTCTTCATTTTCATGTAACTTATGTGTTTTAAGTATGTGTTAAATAAGAGTGACCTTTGGAAATCCATAACTTGAGGACAAATTATGGACTCCATTAAAACACATAAATGATCAAGAATTAATCCTAAACAATTCAACAAATAATTCCTATCATTTTCTAAATTCATAAGAACATGAACATGATCATCAAAAATTCAAGAATTATATGAACACATAAAATCATGGAATTTTGATATATGCTATTGTAAATGGATTAGAACAACCATTACACCAACTAAAATAAGTTTTATAACACCAAAACAATTTAGGGTAATGTTTCTATTCCATTTCCAGCAGCAAAAGTCAAGAATCTGCACTCTTTCGATCCTACTCGTTGAGTGCATGAACTGAATCGTCGAGTAGGTTGAAGTTTGCCTTGGACTCGTCGAGTCCCCCCAATGGACTCGGCGAGTCCACCATGCAGACAGCAACGATTTCGACTTTTTTCACTATTTTGCATCAAGTATCAAACAAGCAAGCCTAGGCTCTGATACCACTGTTGGGTTTTGAGCAATCTAACACTTCCTAAGTGTGCATGCAACCCTAAATAAACCTTGGATCTATGTTTGTCTAAATACATGCAAAATAATAATTTTCCAAGGTTTATAACCTATCTAACATGGCATGGGGAACATTTCAACATAAAAGAGTTAGAAGAGATTACATACCTTTTGGTGAGTTTGGTTCTAAGGAGTTTGAGGGCCAAGCACCAATAGTGTGAATGCCTCAAATGGAATCACAAACACCACAAACTCTTGGAAAACTTTGAGAGAGTATACACCTTGTATAAAATCGGCCACACACATGCACACACACACTAGATCACTAGTTTTCTCTTAGGCTCCATTTCATGCTCCATAAGCATGCTTATATAGTGTGCATGGTTAGGGTGAAACCCTAATAACCCATGTCTTTTCCTTTCCAAGGATCCATGGGTTAAAAGCTCCATGGATCATCCATGAACTTCCACATAAGCCTAGCCCATTAACAAATGAGTATTAGCCCACACTATATAAAACAAATATCCCATAATCTAATTAGTATTCCTTTTAATCTCTAAATTAATTCATAATTAATTTAAGACTAAAACTAATTAAATAATGTAACTTCATATTAATATATTATAACTCATAATATATTAATAAACATATGTGTATAACTCTCATAAAATTATCCATAATAGTTTGGATGAGATGCAACCCAAATGGACCATGCCGGTCGGGTCAAGTATATACCAAATAAGTTATGGACTTAGACACCTTATCCAACAGCAACAACAAGGTAAGTTATTCTATCTATCATTCAAGTTAAAAATTGTTCCCCATGTATGCTATATAGGAATATAGCCTTGGAATTCAACTTTGCATGATAATTAGACAAACATAGATCCAAGGTTATTAGGGTTGCATGTACACTTAGGAAGTGTTAGAATGCTCAAAACCCAACAGTTTTGCCATTATCGGAAAACTTGTAGTTTGGTGGTGTACTCCTTGTACATGGGGCGTATGCATGCAGGGGACAAACCCTATATTTTACGGTTTGGAACCTATATAAACAAGATTATCAAACTTAAACCTCTCATATCTCAGCTCCAATGCCCTTTGAGTCGCATTTCGAAACCCTAACCCCTTTTCAAGAGATTTGACCTTCTTACGTGTGTTTATAGTGTGTGTTGGTGGTATTTAAAGAAGAAGAGCTTGGAAGAAGAAGATTTTCCCAAAGAAGAGTTGTAGATTCAGATTTCTCTCACCATTTCCAACTTCATTGAGGTATAAAGCTTGTAACTTGCTCCCTGTTTGTTTAGATCTAGTCTTTATGAAGTTTTGGTCGCATTTTGGCTCATGATGAGATCTAGTGGATTCCTTCAATTCCAAAAGTTAGGACTTGCTTCTCTTCATGTTTATGAGGTCCTTAGTCCATAAAGTTATCATCTTGATGGTTTGTGGATCAACCATGCATGTCTTTGGGTTATTATGGTGAAAGTAGAATGCTAAAAGTGAGGTTAGGGTCCTTTTGAGCCATACAAAGGCTCCAAGTTCATGATGTTGTGGATTAAGATGTTTAATAAGACTTAGATATGGAGTTTGGGCTTTTGGTTGCAAGTATTAAGTACTTAACATAAAAGTTATTAATAGGTATATACGCATGGTGTACGTATATGTATGCTACCTGGTCCCTGATCTTACATGCTTAGTAGAATGCTGGGTGTACCCAACTGTCGGTGACATCGATTAACTTTCAAGGTTTGGGCCACATTTGGACTAAATGGGTTTTGGGCCTTATTTGGCCAGTAGTCTTACGAGTTTGGTCTATTACTAGGCTTTGAGCCTTCTTTGATTTTGGCACATGATAGGTTTTGGGCCCATTTAGGAAGTTGGATCGTATAGGGAATTTTGGTGTTATTGGATTGGGTCTCAAATTTTCGGCCAAGTGAGGAAAGGGTAAAATGGACTTTTACCCTAAGTGTTGGACATCAAACTAGGATTCTAGTTTATGGGTTGTGGACTAATTATTAATTGGGTATTATTTGATGATGTTAGTGTGGGAATTTTCCAGATTAGCCTTCAAGGTTTTTATCTAAGATATTAAGTAGCTTGAGGTGAGTTTCCTCACTGTGTTTGGCTGGTCGAAGGCACCAAAGTCGGTCCATGGTTTATTATGATTAGGATGCTAGTTATCTGCGTGACTCTTCCATATATGATATCTGATATGTATTCCGGGCAGGGACCGATGTGGTATCAGAGCCTAGGCTTGTTTGTTTGTTATTTGTGCTAAAAAGTTGAAGAAAGTCGAAAAACTTGCTGTCTGACTGTTGGACTCGTCGAGTCCATGGGGGGACTCATCGAGTTCACTTGTATCTTCAACCTACTGATCGATTAGGTTAATGCACTCGGCGAGTAGGGTCGACAGAGTGCAGATTTTCGACTTTAGTTGCTGGAAATGGATTAGAAACATTACCCTAAACTGTTTTGGTACTTGAAAACTTGTTTTAGATGGTGTAATGTCTTTGCTAATTCATTTACAACAACTAGTTATCAAAATTACAAAGTTTGAAGTGTAATTTTGATTTATGAAATTGTTCATATTCGTGTTCTTGTTCTTATGATGTTTAGATGATCATAGGAATTATTTGTAACCTATGTGGTAGATTAATTCTTGATCATAATGTGTTTTAATGGAGTCCATAGCTTGTCCTCAAGTTATGGAAAACCAAGAGTCACACTTGAATTAAAACCATTAAAAGAACACAAGAGTTAGAAAAATGAAGAGTCTTCATTTTATTACTCTATTAAACTCATAAGTTACAAGAAATGAAAAGTTTTGAAAGTTTACAAAACTTGCCCTCAAGTTTTGGAACAAGTAAAGTCATATTAAAACTTTAGTTCCAACCCTTAGAATGTTAAAAAGTTAAAATTCAACCCTTATACTTATATTATTATAATTTAATAATTATATATATATATATATATATATATATATATATATATATATATATATATATATATGTATGTATGTATGTATAAGAACAAAGTCGTCTTACCGCTAGTACGCCTCATTCACGAAGCCGGTCTATAAGGTGGGTATAAGGTTGTTGCCTATAAAATGGCAACTTAATGGGTGTCCATTCTCACCCACCACTCGCTTGACTGGTGGAGGGTCGTTAGCCGAACGGGTAGGACAAGGACTTATAAATTCTCATTAAAAGTATGATGAATATTATAAAGTAACTAAATGCTTTATTAAATTCCCAATCTTAGTTACTTTAGGAAAAATGTGAATAAGGTGCTAATCCACGAAATTACACTTTACACTTTGTTTAAGTCGTTGGTGGAGCGTGTGTGGTTAACCGGCACACTAACTTGGACTTAACAAGGTAGGTAAAGGGTGACTTAAGGTTTATTATAGTATCGGTGGAGCGTGTGTGGTTTACCGGCACATCGATTGAGTGATAAACTTTAAGGGTACCAAGTGATTTGCATGGTTACTTCACACCTCGTTTTGTGATCCTCGGTATCCCAGTCACAAAACTTGGAGGGCACACTCGAGATTGAAACATGCCTTTGAAAAGTTCATTGAATCTTAAAGAATCTAGGAATTTCTAAGAACCAATCAAAAACCTAATATCTAATATTTCGGTTTTCGTGGTGGAAATTGGTGAATCGTCATTCACCTACCTTTCAAATATGTTATAGCTTGGATTACGGCATACCTCTTCTAAGTTATAATATATTGTGATTGGATCCTAGCCTTAATATTACATTTGGGTGTTTTATTAAGGACTCTCTTAATATCTAAACTAATCTTGTCCTCTTCCTTCAGATGTCTTCAAACAATGCTGCTTCTGGCTCTAATCCTAATGGCTCCTTTACCCTTATGAACTTGTGTGGGAAAGTCACTTTTGATGGACCCAACTTCAATGAGTGGTTCAGAAACATCAGGATGATTACCCGCTACGAGGACAAAGAATATGTCCTTGACAAGGAGTTTAAGGAGATTGATGAGACCACTGCAACTCCTCAGGAGATAGCTGACTTTCAGGCACACGAAAGGGATGCTACGAAAGTAGCATGCATCATGATAGCCACGATGACAACGGAACTCCAAAAGTCCTATGAGGATTTCTACCCTTATGAAATGCACCAAGATTTGATGGAAAGATACCATCAAAGTGCACGACAAGAAAGGTATGAAATCATCTGCTCCATGATAACAACCATGATGAAGTACGGGGATTCCGTCACGAGCCACATGCAAAAAATGCAAAGGTATGTGGATCGATTGCTGAAGCTTAATGTGAACTTCCCTGAGGAGCTTGCAATAGATATAATTTTGCGCTCCTTACCATCGTGCTATGATCAATTCCGCATGACATATCACATGAATAAGGAAGAGGTCACACTCAGCAAACTTTAGGGACTTCTCAAGACCGTAGAATTAGGTCTTAAGGGGAATTCGGTTGTTAACACTCCTACTCCAAACTCCACTCCGGTTTTGGCAATCAGGAAAAGTAGAGGGAAGAAGAGAAAGAGTTCTTCGAAGGGTACCAAGGTTAGGACCCTTGATGTCTCTTCTTCAAGTGGAACCAAGAAAGGTTTCGTCACTCCTTCTTTTGACCCAAAAGAGGCTGAATGCTTCTATTGCCATGAAAAATCACATTGGAAGTGGAACTGCCCAAAATACCAGCAAGATGTGAAGGATGGGAAAGTTAAACCCAACCATGCAGGTATTTACACTATCATTTCTAATAACTCACCCCATTCTAAATCTTGGGTCCTTGATACCGGTTGTGGTAATCACATTTGTTGTGACTTGCAGGGACTAAGAAGAAGTGAGAATGTGGAGCAAGGAAGAATAAACTTAATCATGGGGAATAGGAAAGTTACACCTGTCACCAAGATCGGAGTTTATACTTTATTGCTAAGTAGTGGGTTAAATTTAGATTTGAATAAATGTTGTTATTCGCCAGAAATGGCAAGAAATATTATTTCCTTTCATGCATTGTATAAACAAGGTTTCACCTTTTCATTTGATAATGAAGTTGGTTCGATTAATGCTTTCTTTAATAATGTTCTTTATTTTAAAGCATTACCTTGTGATGGTGTGTATGAAGCTGTATCTGTTATAGATAACTTAGGAAATAATGTTTTGTGTATTGATTCTCTTAATAATAATAACTTGGATAAAGCATCATTATGGCATTGTCATCTTGGACATATAAGCAAGAAACGCATAGGCCAACTCCAAAAGGATGGAGTCTTGGAGTCGTTTGACCTAAAGTCAAATGATAGTTGCGAATCATGCTTACTTGGAAAAATAACAAAGTCACCCTTCACAGGCTCGTGTGAGAGGGGTGAAGGTTTGTTGGACCTTCTACACACGGATGTGTGTGGACCATTCAAACATGCCACAAGGGATGCTAATCATTATTATTTTACTTTTACTGATGATTACAGTAGATATGGATATGTCTACTTAATCAAGCATAAGTAAGAGACTTTAGAAAGGTTTAAGGAATTTAAACAGGAAGTCGAGAATCAATTGGGCAGGAACATTAAGATGCTTCCATCCGATCGAGGTGGTGAGTATCTTAGTTCAGAGTTCCTCGACTATCTAAAGGAATGTGGGATTGTCTCACAATTGACACTTCCCAGGACACCGCTGCTGAATGGTGTGGTTGAGAGGCATAATCGAACCTTGTTAGACATGGTTTGTTCCATGATGAGTCGAGCTTCGCTACCAATCTCATTCTGGGGGTATGCCTTAGAGACTGCCGCCCATATCCTTAATCTAGTCCCTACAAAGAAAGTTGCCAAAACTCCTCACGAGATGTGGACTGGTAAAGTACCCAAACTAGACCACATCAAGATTTGGGGTTGAGAGGCTTTCGTGAGACGCGAGACTCATGATAAGCTCGAACCCCGAAGCTAGAGGTATATTTTCATCGGCTACCCACAACATTCCTTTGGTTACCTCTTCTACAGACCTAGTGATAATGTGGTCTTTGTAGCAAGAAGAGGAGTCTTTCGAGAAAGAGAGTTTATAAGCCAAGGAGACAGTGGGAGGCAAATTGATCTTGAAGAAATTCAAGAATCAAGTGGTGAAGGAACTTCAAACTCTAGCCCTCATGTAACATCATAAAATTTCAAACCAAAATTTTTTCATTTTTACAATCATCAAAACATGAGTAATAAGTTTAGGTTCCAATGTAACAACTTAGTCACAACCGATTACATAACAAAAGATCACAAAAATGGTTTCCCTAAGTGTGTGTACGATCACGCCGGCGCCTTCCCACGGTCCTCGCTATTACCTGAAACACATAACACAACAACTGTAAGCATAAATGCTTAGTGAGTTCCCCAAAATACAACCTACGAACATACGCCTTTCCAGGCCTTGACCTTCCGGTCCATGTGTCTCAGGGGACTTCCGTCCCGACTGGGTAAACCTTCCGGTCCTACCCACATCAACCTTAAAGTCCATATGACCACGCCTTCCGGCCCATAACATGTTGCCTTCCGGCCCGAATCAAGCATATCATACATGGCACATATAACGAATAACTTAACACACATAAGGCATATATCTCATATCATATTTGACCTTCCGGTCACACAGTCAAAACCCTTCCGGGTACAGTATAGTGAGAAGACTCACCTCGTATGCCTCGCTAAGTCGCTAATCGTGAATCCTGGAGTCACTCGTGCTCGAACCCTCGAGCTGCAATCCTCCTATGATATCATGAATCTATAATTATTACTTGTACCACTAAGGTTGACCATCCATATCAAGTCAACACAGGTTGACTTAGTCAACAGTCTTTATTCAATTTGGACCGGACTCGACGAGTGCACTATAGTGACTCTGCGAGTCTACGCGTTTTAACCAACTCTCAAGGATTTTCCCTTTGACTCGTCGAGTACTCCCCCGACTCGACGAGTTCCACCTGGGCCTGAATCACAGGGTCACCGCGACTCAACTCGCCGAGTCGCAAGGACAACTCGCGAGTCCCAACTTGACTTGGTCCACCTGTCAAAACCTTTCCAACTCTCTGCGACTCACTGAGTCGCCCATAACTCGGTTAGGACTACACATTGGGTGGTCTCAAGAACAATCTTCAAGCGACTCGTCGAGTCTGTTCTTCAGACTCGGCGAGTCCATGCCATGCACCAGCTAAAACTGGCTTTTGCGGTCAGATCCGTTCCATACATACATAGATCTGGCCTTCCCAAGCTTATTTGTCACGTAAAGTCTCAGTCTTGGTCTCCATGCAATGCATACAAGGCTTATTTTGGAGAAACAACCTCAAATATGGCAACCCTAGCTTCTAACTCAAAAGAATGGACATAAAGCTTGTCATATGGGGTCTCCTGGACCTGCTAAGGTCCAGATCTAGGTTCCATATCTCCATGGGACCTTTCATACTTCCAATTTAAGCTAAGAAATGCAAGAAGAAACCCTAGATTTGACACATCAACCCAAAATACGAAGTTTGGCTCTGAAAGTTACCTCAAGAAGGCTCCCTTGATGAAATAGAAGCAGATCCAAGCTCCCCAACTCTTCAAGCTTGATCCTTTCCCTCCTTTCTTGCAATAATACACAAAATGATGAACAAATGGCCTCGAAACACACTCACAAGGGCTCACAGTCGTATGGGTGCTCTTAGGGTTCAAGGTGGCCGCAAATGAAGGCCATAAGGTCTTTTAAATAGGGCTTAGGACCGGGAAATTAGGGTTTCATTTAACAGTGCGGACTCGCCGAGTCCGGACGCGAACCTCCGCCCAAAACCACGACCCGACTCGGCGAGTTCGACCTCCAACTCGCCGAGTCCCCTCACAGAATATCAAAAATATGAAAATGAAGGTACCTGGGGATCCGGGCTGTTACACCTTAACTTGAGGAGGAAACTCCTGTTGAGCCAATTGACGAATCTGTACCTCTGAGGCGTTCCAGGAGAGTTAGGAGTGCACCTGAGCATTACTATGGATTCCATATTACTGCAGAAAATGAGACACTTATTAGTGATGGGACACTAGTAAGTCAAGATGACCCTAACAGCTACGAGGAAGCCATGGCAGGCCCCGAGTCTGCTAAATGGAAAGAGGCTATGGATAGCGAGATACAATCCATGTATGACAATCAAGTTTGGAACTTGGTTGAGAATGTACCAGGTCGTAAGACAGTAGGGAGCAAATGGATCTTCAAGAAGAAAACCAACATGGATGGTAATGTACACACTTATAAGGCTCGACTGGTCGCAAAGGGTTTCTCTCAAATTCCTGGAGTGGATTATGATGAGACCTTTTCTCCAGTAGCCAAGATTAATTCTATTAGGGTTATGTTAGCTATAGCTGCATTTCATGACTATGAAATTTGGCAAATGGATGTCAAAACCGCTTTCCTTAATGGAAAGTTGGCTAAAGATGTTTACATGAGTCAGCCAGAAGGTTTTGTCAGCAACGAGTACCCTAATAGAGTGTGTAAGCTTGAGAAATCCATTTATGGATTAAAGCAAGCACCTGGCAGATGGAATCTTTGCTTTGATGAAAAGGTCAAGGAATGTGGCTTTTCTAGGAGTGAAGATGAATCTTGTGTGTATATCAAGGCTAGTGGGAGTATAGTTAGCTTTTTGGTATTGTATGTGGATGACATACTACTCATAGGAAACGACATCCCAACCCTGCAGGAAGTTAAGTCCTGGTTTGGGAAGTGTTTCTTTATGAAGGACCTAGGAGAAGCTGCCTATATTCTCGGGGATAAGGATCTTGAGAGATCGGAGTAAAAGACTAATTGGACTTAGTTAGAGTACCTACTTGGATAAGGTGTTGAAGAGTTTCAGCATGCATGACTCCAAGAAAGGAGAGTTACCCATCCAGAGTAACGCCAAATTGAGTAAGACACAAAGCCCTAGCACTGAGGCTGACATAGCAGAAATGATTCGAATACCTTATGCTTCGGCTGTAGGATCGATCATGTGTGCTATGACGTGTACTCGACCTGATGTAGCCTTTGCCCTGAGCATGGTTAGCAGGTATCAGGGGAACCCTAGCAAGGCACACTGGACTGTGGTAAAGAATATCCTCATGTACCTATGAAGGACTAAGGACTGGGTCCTTACCCTCGGCGGGAGTGATGACTTGAGAGTAGTAGGGTGTAGTGATGCTAGCTTCTAGAATGATAGGGATAATTTCCGCTCTCAGTCGGGCTGGGTCTTTACCCTAAACGGAGGAGCAATTTCTCGGAAGAGTTCCAAGCAAGAGACAGTGGCTGATTCAACTTGCGAATCGGAGTATATTGCAGTGAGCGAGGCGGCAAAGGAGGCTATATGGCTAAAGAACTTCATCGGAGACCTTGGAGTTGTACCAGCTATTAAAGAGCCAATGGAAATTTTCTGTGATAATGAAAGTGTTGTTGCCTTAGCCAAGGAACCAAGGGATCACGGGAGATCCAGACACATCGACAGAAAATACCATTTTATTAGACATCGAATAGAAGAAGGACTCCTCATGGCAAAGAGGGTATCATCGGTTGAGAACCCAGCAGATCCCCTCACGAAGGGATTGACTCGGGTTAAGCATCTCCAGCATGCTCGGAGCATAGGACTGAAGGATGATATTAGATTTAGTAGTTAGATAACCTCGAAATTTGTAAAGTGTAATTGACATTAGATGATGAATAAAAGGTGTTTTATTTATGAGTAAAGTGTTGCTATCTCTTGTCAATCGTTTACTATATTTCTTTTGCATGTTTTGACTTCCAAAATAATTTTGTTTGGTATAACATATTAGTCAAACCTCTACAGTCGGTCATATATCGGAAGTAGGTATGAATCAAGACTGTCATCATTGGTTGCAGAGGTCTAAGGTGTTAGACAAGGCTACAAAAATCATGAGTGCTCATAAGTTCTGAGCATTGGACTCAACCCACGCTCACTGGAATCACTTCATGGAATTCTATCTCGAGTGATTGTGAGACGGTAATCTCATATAAGTCTTCAAACCTAGAGATATGATTTGTTACTTACAAGTTGGTTATGCATTGATTGTACGAAAATGCATTGGTAACTCGATGTTATAAAACGTGCTTTTGTATGTAATTCAATGAGTGGTAGAGCAAACATATGAGTCGAAGTTTATCTGTTCCTTGTTGGATTAGAAGCTGATATCTGGGCCCCTCGATGATTTTGTTTTGACCTATGTACCGGGCCCGGTCAGAACTAAGTTGATGTGTTCAATTAAGTTCTTTGTCAAACAAATCGGAAATTGGGAAACAAACTATTGGACAATAAGTAAGACATTGTTCCATGTATTTGTCCGACTAATATCTAGAACAGAGGATTATATGATCACTTATCTTAAATGGCATACCATCATCTTCTCAGTTCCGAGAAACCTTGAAAAGAGCTACGATTGCCGATCGGTTCCTGAAGTCATACTTGCAGTAATAGTTATTAGACTTATCCAAGTGGGAGACTATTGGATAAGGTGTCTAAGTCCATAACTATTTCTGGTATGTACTTGACCCGACCCGGCATGGTCCATTTGGGTTGCATGGCACCATGCAATTAGATAGACTAAATGAGAGAAATAACACTTGGAGATTATTAATATATTATTTGATTAGTTTGATCAAGAATTAATTTAGAATTAATTAAGTGATCAAAAGATAACTAATTAAATATATGGGTTGATTGTGTAAATCATCCATATCTTGTATAGTGGGCTAAGAGGCTCCATGGATTATCAAGTTGGGTTCCACCCATAGGATGCTCCATGGGAGTTACAAACCCATGGGTCATGGAAATGAAGAGTCATGACACATTAGGGTTTACATGGTGTAACCCTAGATGTGTCAACACTATTTAAGAATCCTATTCTCCACCAAAATCAGCTACACATATGAAACAAGAGGGCTAGGCCGATTTCTAGTAGTCTGCATTCTCTCAAAAGTCTTTCCAAGAGCATTTGGTGTTGTGTGAAGCATTTGAGGCATCACACTTGGGGTGCTAGGCTCACAAGGTTTCAAGGAACATAAGCAACAACAAGGTAAGTTATTCTATCTATCATTCAAGTTAAAAATTGTTCCCCATGTATGCTAGATAGGAATATAGCCTTGGAATTCAACTTTGCATGATAATTAGACAAACATAGATCCAAGGTTATTAGGGTTGCATGTACACTTAGGAAGTGTTAGAATGCTCAAAACCCAACAGTTTTGCCATTATCGGAAAACTTGTAGTTTGGTGGTGTACTCATTGTACATAGAGCGTATGCATGCAGGGGACAAACCCTATATTTTACGGTTTGGAACCTATATAAACAAGATTATCAAACTTAAACCTCTCATATCTCAGATCCAATGCCCTTTGAGTCGCATTTCGAAACCCTAACCCCTTTTCAAGAGATTTGACCTTCTTACGTGTGTTTATAGTGTGTGTTGGTGGTATTTAAAGAAGAAGAGCTTGGAAGAAGAAGATTTTCCCAAAGAAGAGTTGTAGATTCATATTTTTCTCACCATTTCCAACTTCATTGAGGTATAAAGCTTGGAACTTGCTCCCTGTTTGTTTAGATCTAGTCTTTATGAAGTTTTGGTCGCATTTTGGCTCATGATGAGATCTAGTGGATTCCTTCCACTCCAAAAGTTAGGACTTGCTTCTCTTCATGTTTATGAGGTCCTTAGTCCATAAAGTTATCATCTTGATGGTTTGTGGATCAACCATGCATGTGTTTGGGTTATTGTGGTGAAAGTAGAATGCTAAAAGTGAGGTTAGGGTCCTTTTGAGCCATACAAAGGCTCCAAGTTCATGATGTTGTGGATTAAGATGTTTAATAAGAATTAGATATGAAGTTTGGGCTTTTGGTTGCAAGTATTAAGTACTTAACATAAAAGTTATTAATGGGTATATACGCATGGCGTACGTATGTGTATTCTGCCTGGTCCCTGATCTTACATGCTTAGTAGAATGCTGGGTGTACCCAACTTGTACGCAACATATATTAGTGATTCTTGAGAATGCAAGGCGTACTCAACTGTCGGTGACACCGATTAACTTTCAAGGTTTGGGCCACATTTGGACTAAATGGGTTTTGGGCCTTATTTGGCCAGTAGTCTTCAGAGTTTGGTCTATTACTAGGCTTTGAGCCTTCTTGGATTTTGGCACATGATAGGTTTTGGGCCCATTTAGGAAGTTGGGTCGTATAGGGAATTTTGGTGTTATTGGATTAGGTCTTAGATTTTCGGCCAAGTGAGGAAAGGGTAAAATGGACTTTTACCCTAAGTGTTGGACATCAAACTAGGATTCTAGTTTATGGGTTGTGGACCAATTATTAATTGGGTATTATTTGATGATGTTAGTGTGGGAATTTTCCGGATTAGCATTCTTGGTTTTTATCTAAGATATTCAGTAGCTTGAGGTGAGTTTCCTCACTGTGTTTGGTTGGTCGAAGGCACCAACGTCGGTCCATGGTTTATTATGATTAGGATGCTAGTTATCTGCGTGACTCTTCCATGTATGATATCTGATATGTATTCCGGGCAGGGACCGATGCCAGGCGAGACCTGATGAGTATATTGTATGTTATTCTCTTTGTGATTCTTGCATGCGTTTATGTGTTTATATGTATACCGGACAGGTTGCGAATGCCAGGCAGGTCGTGATGAATGTGGTGAGGTGACGTCTATCTCAAATTCCTGACAGATCTGTTCCGAGCGGGGCCTGATGTCGGGCAGGGCTCATCATATGTTTGATATGTACGGTCTGTGCTGTTTTGGGGAATTCACTAATTTCATAACTAAAAAGTTTTGGGTCAAACCAAGCCTAAGGAGTCTTGTATATAAGTATATCTATGTAACTTTAATATAATGATGTTTATCGAAAGCCACAAAGGACACCATTCATATGACGAGAGATGATATACACTTGAAAAATTCATGTTGAAATAAACCTTGAATGATCAATGCAAAACAAATAAAAATCAAATGGGTATAACATAACATGTGTTTATGCCAAGACCTTGAATTCTTGAAACTTTTGGGGCCACCATCCTTGTGATTTCTATCCCTCAAAACCGAAATCATCCCTTAGTGGATGATCTAAAAACCGCAAACCCTTTTAAGATAGAACGTATGACCACAAACCCCATTTGATGGAACATCTTAAAACCGAAAACCTTAGGAATGGCCCAATAAGGTAAAAAACATAAATCCTAGAACACTTTAGGACCGAAATCACCATTGTAAATGGGCTGATTTCAGCCATTTTAAAAGTATACCTAGTGGATATTAAGTGGAAAAGTTTGAGTGTTGACCTTGAAAAGAATAACCCAACTTTACTTATACTTACCCAGCAAGAAACAATGCAACACACTACATTACTTCACAATTAAACATAAGGACCCTCCCTTCCAATCTTCCATTTAAAACACAGCCAGAGAGCCATCCTCCATACACCAACTCCTTTTCTTTAACTATCTTACCTCTCTTCACTTTCATACTCCACAAGAACTTCTCTCAAGAACAAACTAGGTGCTTTCCAAAGATCATGATCATCTAAGTGTTCCTAAGCATTTTGGTAAGCATATTCGACATTCTCTAGTAGTTTGACACACCCTTGTAAATTGCATCATCCTTACACACTTATCCATATGTGAAACCTTTAGGATAATCATATCTCCAAGAAGTTTGTCAACCTCCCTCAAGAAGCTAGGCTTGAAACTCTCATCTCTTCCTTTCCAAATATCTACGAAAATTTGCCAACGCGAGCTTCATACCCCCATTTTCGAGTTTTTCATGCTTTTAGAGGGGGGGGGAGGGGGGGTAAAAGTCAAAACATGTTTATCTAAAGGATATTTTCTAGTTTCTTCTTTATTGTTTGAATGTGAAGTAATATGTGCACAAGATGTGGTAAACCCCATTTTGATCACACAAAAATCGTGTTTATGGGAGGATACACACAAAGATAACATAAACATATATATATATATATATATATATATATATATATATATATATATATATATATATATATGTTTGTCATTTGGATACTTTTATGTCTCATTCTTACTACTTGAATTTGGTATAAATATTGTATAAAAACGTTGAAGTCACCATTTCTTTTTATAAAAATCGTGACCTATGAGGTTAGGATGGTAAAGTTGACAAACATAAACTATTTTTGTGATAAAAATATTAACCATTAAAATATGAGTAGGACAAAACTAAAATTTTTGGTAATTTTTGCTAAAAATATAATTTCTAGTAAAGTGGTCATATTTTTAGTAATCACTATTTTGGTGGGTTAAAACCCAAGAGTATTATGTTTTAACAACATATGTTACCACTAGACAAGATTATAACTTGATATTGATATAAATTTTATATAAATAGTTTACACAAAAGCATACAAGGCAATCTATAAATGGTATAGTTTGGATGTCATAAAACACATTTGATAAATTTTCGATAGTGTATTTATTTCATTATACAAGAAAAGGGGCCTTGTAGTTCATGTAAATCTGTTAATGCTCTAGTAAGACATTCTCTTCACAATACCTACCTAGAATACACCTTAGGTCCTTTATGATAACCAGCGTCTCCTGGAAGGTGAGCGAGATAGCTGTATACAGATCTATATGGCATTAACAACCCCACACCTAAGCTGTTCGCTACAGTTAGACGGGTCAGTCTAGGGTGACAAATACCTACCAATTATGATGCCTGAAGAACGCCATACATGCATAATAGTCACATCAAGCATGGTTATAATAACTCACATAGGGATTAACAATACTATCTTGGTTTATGGGAAGCTCACACGTCACCGATTTTATAAAAATATAAAACTACATACACTACTAGAAAAACAGCTTCTTACCACGCTCATTGCGCGTCATAAAAGGCTCAGATGACGTGCAAATGCGTGTCAAGGAAGGCCCTGTCATAAAGAGAGACGACGCGCATTTACGACGCTCGTTTACGATGCGCAATTATGATGCGCTTTTACGACACGCAATGCGTATCAAGGAAGGCCCTGTCATAAAGGAAGACGACACGCATTCCCGTGTCGTAACCTTACGACGCGCGTGTTAATGACACGCAATGCGTATCAAAAAAGCCCCTGTCAAGAAAGGCCATGTCATAAATGAAGATGATACACATTTTTGCGTATCGTAAATTTAAATGTTTAAAATTTTATTTATATATTTATTAATTTTTAAATTAAATTTGCATTTAATTTCTCATAATAGAAATAAAATATCATGTACAAAAAATACAATCCACTGCATAATATAAAATAAAATTTCATACTCAAAAAGTGAAATAAATTGAACAAATTATAATGTCATACAAAGAATCATTCAAATGTTAAATAAAAATAATACATTGCTAACATGGGTTATACATTCCTATAAAACTAACAAATAATCATACAACTCTGTTTCTTACTGGAAAGGAATGCCAAACATGATTACAAGTCTCCCTTAATCTTGATTACTCACCTGCTTAAGTAGAATGTTGTTGTTGAGAAGGTTACCTAGCAACAGAGAAAAACACAACACCTCTCCCACAATCACAACATCATTTACAGAAAAGGGTTGTCAATTACTTTCATTAAGACTTTCATTCAATCACAAAAAATATTAAATAAAAGGGTGAAAAAAATAACTTACTTTTGATAAGTTGATCTCCCTTAGAGCAAACACAGCTAAAGCATTGAACAAGACCCTATTTCAAAATTTTGTAAATACACAAATCATGATACCTGATATTGGAATACACACTTTGAGACATGAATTAATATGAGTAGATTAACCTGGATACATAGGAAGTAAAGATGGAAGGTGCCAGAACTCCGGGGGCGTTGGTACCTCATCTTGCCAAAACAAGTTTATGTTTTTTGGAAATAGTGAAGCCAAGTAACATAATACCTGAAAATCCCATGAAGAGCAAAGTAATTATCTATTGTTATTAGTAATAATCCCATTTTTAGACCCTATAGAAAATAATATTCCAGTAAGTGTTCCCTAATGGACGCCATCTTATCCGACCTGATTCTGCTACATGTAAAGGAAGAGGAAACTCGTGTCCTGGATATACAGGGTCCAAAATCTTGGGAGATACACCAAATGGGATATCGAATTTGACTTCAAATGGCATTGTTGTTGCATTTGTGAAAATGACTTGGCATCAAAATAGAATCTTTTTAGAGAAAATAGCTAGAAACCATTACAAGTGTTCTGAAAGCAACCTCAATCAAGGATTCTGTAACATTGATATTGAGATTCATTGAAACCAATTATTATTATTAATGGTGACAAGTGTGTGAAAATTTTGAACTTTTAGTAGGATGATGTAAACATACCTACCTCCATTGCTTTCAGTAATGATTCATCCTGAACAATGCACAATGCTAAAGCAGAAGAAGCATTGAGGTTTTCCAGAATAGGAAAATAATGAGGATAGAATGGCACAAGCAAGTTTATCTGCAGGAAGTAACCCGTCAGTTATGTGAAATGTGAGATGTTGAGTGTCAATGAGAGAAGATGCTGACAGCTGACCTGGAAGTTGACTAATTTAATTTCCAAGAGATCATACAGATCTTGAATCTGAGTTTCTTCTAGAAGCTCACTTGAAGAATTGTCATCTATTAAATTCCTCATGAATTGAGAAGGTATCTAGTGCAAAACAGTTAACATCATGCTTGGATGAAAAGGTGACAACTGTTAATCCAAGTACCTGTATGCTAAGGTTTGAAGTTAATACAAATACAAATAATAATAATGTGAACCTCGTATGACAATTTAAAAAGAAATCAATACCAATTTATGTATCTCTGACTTCCCATTCTCCCAGGGAATAATTATCTTGATGTTTATTAAACTAATATCCCACATCATTCTCTTCCGACCTGACAACATGTATCTACAAAACAAAACAAGAGAGAATACATATGTGTAGTTTAAATACAATGTTGCTTGCTACTAATCCCATTTCTAGACCCTAAAGGAAATAATATTATTCCAACAGTAAGATCATAGGAGAAGACATACTCGGCTTTCGATGTTAGACGTGACTTCATGTCTTTTATCCCATTAAGCGAGTTTAGGACCTGTAACATGAAACCAGTTTCTCAAAAACCTCATAAGTTAATCATATAGAATCTATTAGTTGCGTTTCGTATTAATGGAATAATGAATTCAATATCTACAGATAAAGAATGCATATAGTTTGAGACATGTAACACTTAAAAAATCATGCAAGTACTTCAAAACATGTAAACTAGAATAACACTCACCCTTCCTTCATGAGATTGAAAGGAGGCCAACACAATATATAACTTCACAAAATTAACAAGATAGGTTGGATCACATGTCATTTCAATCGGCTCAGGCAAAACCTAAATAAAAGTTAAGGGTCATTGTCATTATCAGAAGTTTATAGCACAAGATATTTATAAAAAAATGCAAGTTGGGTACCTCCCAAATCATGCACTACATTGTGTCTTCAAGGCAACATCTTCATAGCCTGAGGTAAACATTATAAAACTTTTTTTTTTACCCTTTTCACATAAATAAATTTGTGTGAGGAGAGTAGCATAAAAACTACTTACTCTTTAAATACTTATCATGCTCATCAACTTCAAATTGCTCATTGTTGAAATACTTCACAGTCTAAAGGAGAAAAAATAAGTTGTAAGATAAAGAAAAAATAACGAAAGGTAAATTGTGATCTTACATATTATATATGCACAAGAGAATCGATTGCCCTTGTGCTTGCATCATTATCAGCTTTGTTCATTGTCTTCCTAAATTTAGTCCTCCACTAGAAAATTGAAATATAGAAAAGCGCACATAAGTAAACATATTCCTCTATCAGCTTTCATCAAAAGTCAATTTCATATTTAAAAAAAAAGGCATACTTGTGTTATAGTTAAAGTGAAGGGAACGTATGCAGCTAGTTACAATGAAATGAATGACTCATTTCCTTTGACTGTGAAAGAGAAGCCCCAGCCCAACAAACATCTCTCTCAAAACAAATGCTCAACTACCTTTAAGTCCACCAATTAATTAACAAAATTCAAACAAAAAAGAAGAAAGCTAAACAAAATACCCACAACCAAACCCTTCTTATCTCATCTCACACTGTCCAACACCTGTAAGTCCACCATAAATGAACTGCTAGTTGCTAATTTTCAACTAAGTTATTTTCCAATAATAGTATTGTTAATATACAACTATATAGACCTGCAAATCAAACAGAACATAGTGTTAAATATGCAAAAAGCAGCTAAGATACGAGAATCTGTATTGTAATCACAGAAAAGCATAATGAACTGCAGAGCTTCATAAAAATTTACCTTAGATTCAAGATGAATGTTTTGATCAGGTTTCTTACTGCAAGCATTGACAACAAAACATCTACTGTTGGATGTATCAGTTCGTGTGTGGTAGCTTCCATGGTTGAAAATGCTTTCTCGTGAAGAAATTTGCAGAGCTTTGTGAGCAGCATCCACAAAAACGTTAACATCTTCTTCTGTAGCAGCTGGAATATCCCTTGAACACAATATTTCGAACATAACTAAGTTAACATACAAAAGCCTTAACAACTTACACAACCATGAAATCAATAACAGATGTGCAAATCGCAAAAACATAATCTTCCCTGAATTCATTGAATCTTCTAAGTTTCTATTCACTGATATTGCATTCTTGAGGTCAACAGAAGGCATCAAATTCGAATCTTGCCTTGTATTCATATGATGAATAAATATATAAGAAAAGTCAAAGAAGACGATGATAAATGGAAGGAGAATAGGGGTGATGGTTGAGTACATGAGTCCAAGCAAGAAGTACAACTGTAATCGAGGCTCAGTTACAGGCCAAAGCAATGAACCAGGATCCATGGTTTCCTCTGTCTTCTTTGGGATGGCGACTGATCCAAGAACTCTTTTAGTTGCTGAAGCGCAGTTCCAGTTATGATGCTTCTGGGAAACACGTTGAGATGTAAAAAAAAAAAGATGAAAGAGATTAGAATGTCGCGTATGAAGATACTTCCTCCATATGGAGCCTAAATAGAACTTGGATCAAAGAGATTAGAAGGTCGCATACAAATAGTATAATGCAAAGAATAATTTGATTTAGTACCGATAGATCTTTGAGGAGGTGAAGTGTGAACAAAGCTGTGGGGGCTAGGTTTCCTTTACGATTCTAGGGTTTTATGAATTGTGTTAATCGAACGATACAGCCCAGGAGACAACTGCTTGCTCTTTCATGGGACCTTCTTTGAGAATTTTAACAAACAATGAGCATACACCGGTGTTCAATGCTCTCAGGAGTACGACCAAGCAATCTGATTGCAGACGCAGTGTTCTCTTGACCTTCTGGGGATTGAGAAATGAAGGAGAAGAAAATGTTGCGAGAGAAAAAAAAGTCTGAGAACCATTTAAAGAGGTTAACAAATTCAGATGAGAAATTAGCGGTCGTATGAAACTGTATCTCTTCCGTTGAGAACCCCTATGGGTTTGATCTGTTCAAAAGACGGGATTATATTGCGATTTTTTTGTGGGAAAAAAGAGGATTGGTGATGTTATTAGGGTTTTTTTTGGGTATTAGAGTGACAGAGATAGAGAGAGAAAGAGAGAGAGAAGAACGATGGAAATAAGCAGAGGGTAACAATGGCGGCCTTTCAAACTTTTGGGATTTTCGTTTCCCCCCAGCTGCAAAAGAAAAGAACGCGCCTTTCATTAAAAAAATATACAGCGACATTTCAAGACGACACCCATTTTTAAATAAGTGCCCTACGTGTTTTTTTTTGTTCGACATTAATTTTAGGGCACGCATAAAAGCGTGACCACTATCCTTCAAATTTTAGAAGAGATAACATTATTTTTAGGGCACACGCTTTTGCGTATTGTAAATCACCGTGTGTCATTGTTTGCGCGTGATTAAAGGGCTATTTTCTAGTAGTGATACTGCTATACAGTACACTATTGCTTACATTACTGGTCTTAGGGTTTTAGACTACAGTTCACATATCAAAAAATATGGGATTTTCTTGAAATAGACATGATCATTTTAAAAGAAAAAGATACAAAGGACATTCATACATTTTATGTCTTGGTTATTAGACTAACAACCTAGTTTATACAAAGTATCGTATTTTCTGGAAACATACAACTTTATTTTAAACAAAGCAGTTACAACCCTTTTCATACAAAAATGCTTATGAACTCACCAACATTATTGTTGACGCTTTTCAAAATCACTTGTATTCTCAAGGAATCAGTAACAGGTATTCAACTCTTTTGAGATCAAGTGTTGCTGCATTATGGAATTTTACTTTTCAGTCATTATTTTGGAACTTTTGAACAAACACGATATGTAAACTATGTAAGTTTGTATCTTAATGTATGTTGTTTGGGTTGCTATGCTTCATTTATATTCAACTCTTATGGTACTATACAATTGATGGCATCTACCCCCAGACGTTTCTGCCGTCCTAGTTCGGGGGTGTGCCCTGGAACAATCACTTCGGAGAGCAAGAAAGTAAAACATTTCTTCTAGGGGGTTATCTCCCCAAATTCAAGGGAATGCAATTGGTGGTAACCCATCAACCTTCGACAGTGCCTAATGCCTTGCCTAAAGTCTCATTGATCATTGGGTTCGACAAGGCGTAATGACTCCCATCCCGAAGCAGGAGAAAGAAGGTGGTAACAAGATGCAATTTGGAAACAAAAAGAAGGGCAAACCAACTCAGGAACCCTCTAAGAAGCAACAAATTGTGGCAGTTCATGTCGCGGCTGCCCCTGCTACACCTGCATCTACTAACCAATATGTCAGTAACCTTCCAAAGTGCGAAAAGCGCCCCTTTCATCGCCACGGAGCCTACCGGGAGATGCAATGTACAAACTTCAACAAGAAAGGGCACACTACCTGATACTGCAAGGCACCAACACTATAAGCCACCGAACACACTAAAGTTGGGGTGAGCCAAGCGTGTTATGGTTGTGGGGAAACGGGCCACTACAAAAGGAACTGCCTAAAGACCAACAACCGAAATACTGGGGGAACATGAAAATTCCTAGCAATAACACATGAGGAGGTGATGAAAGATCCTGCAGTGGTCACTGGTACGTTCCTCCTCAATAACATTTATGCATTCATACTACTTGATAGTAGGGCGGAAAGAAGCTTTATGAGTCATAAGTTTAAACATCTACTCAAACAAAATCCTCAAACAATGAACGAGACATTTACTGTGGAAATGGCTAATGAAAAGACCGAAACAACAATGGATGTATTCATAGGGTGGAGACTAACTTTAAATAACCACTCCTTCCAAATCAACTTAATGTTGGTTACAATAAGGAGTTTTGATGTGATCATCAGCATGGACTGACTAAGTCCTCACTTTGCTGACATTATGTGTTACGAGAAGGCCGTTCGCCTTCACCTACCAAGCAACAAAACCTTAGTCATATACAGTGACAAACCCGGTAAAACCTTCGCCTCATCTCATGTATCAAGGCACATAAGTGTTTACACAAGAATAACCATGCATTCTTCGCCCATGTGGTCGAAAAAAAAAAGAAAGGAGAAAGAACATTAAAGATATCCCGGAGGTATGTAATTTCCCTGATGTGTTTCCCGATGACCTACCAGGAGTACTCCACCGAAATGACAAGTAAAATTTAGAATCGATATGATACCTGAAGTCACACTAGTCACCAAATCGCCATACAGATCAGCTCCTGCTGAAATGCAGAAATCTCCAGTTGATTGAGTGAATTACTAGCCAAAGGATTCATAAGGCCAAACTTCTCACCATGGGGAGCTGCGGTCTTATTCGTAAAGAAGAAGGATGGTCCGTTTCGCATGTACATCGATTACCGAGAACTAAACAAGCTTACCGTCAAAAACCGATACTCTCTTCCTCGGATCGACAACCAATTCGGCCAGCTACAAGGAGCAAGTTACATTTCAAAGATAGATTTCAGATCTGGGTACCATCAACTCCGAGTCCGAGAAGAAGATATTCCTAAGACTGCATTCCAAACTCGCTACGGTCATTATGAATTCGTAGTAATGCCCTTCAGTCTAAAAAATATGCCTGTGGCATTTATGGACCTGATGAACCGAGTCTGCCCACCCTATATTGACAACATCGTGATAGTATTTATCGATGATATACTAGTCTATTCATGAAGTAAAGAACAACACAGTCAACACCTGCGACAAGTTTTGGAAACATTAAGGGCGGAAAAGCTGTATTCAAAATTCTCCAAACGCGAGTTCTGGATCCGAAGGTTGGAGTTTCTAGGTCACGTGGTCAGTGAAGAAGAGATACATATGGACCCTTCCAAAATCAAAGCAATCTAAGGCTGGGCAACCCCAAGAACCCAACGGAGATCAGGCAATTCTTAGGCCTCGCTGGTTACTATACGAGGTTAATACAGAATTTCTCCAAAATCGCTAAACCAGTCATCGCCCTAACACAGAAACATGTAACCTTCGTCTGAGAGAGGACATAAGAGGCTTCCTACCAAACCTTGAAACAAGCTCTATGCAGCGCCCTGGTCTTGTCTCTCCCAAAAGGGAAAGAAGACTTCATGGTCTATTGTGATGCATCCAATCAAGGACTGGGTTGTGTACTCATGCAGCGAGGAAAAGTCATAGTGTACACGTCAAGACAACTAAAGAGCCACGAGGTGAACTACACTACGCATGATCTTCAGCTGGAAGCACTAGTGTTCACTTTAAAAATTTGGAGGCAATGCCTCTACAATATGAAGTGCACCATTTTCACGTATCACAAAAGCCTCCAACACATTCTAAACCAGAAAGAGCTCAACATGAGGCAGCGACAATGGGTGCAACCGCTTGACGACTATGAGTGTGAGATTCGATACCATCCGAGAAAAGCCAATGTGGTAGCGGATGCCATGAGCCAGAAAGAACACTCAGGTGGCTGAGTAAAGTCACTAAAAATGACCATCCATTCCCATATGTCTTCGCAAATCAAAGAGGATCAACTGGAATCTTTGAAACCGGAAAATATCACAAACGAAGCCTTGCGAGGGATGGACAAGAACCTTACAATTGAAGACGACGACGCCTACTACCTCATGGACTGGATCTGGACACCGAAGTTTGGTGGGTACGGAGATGTTTCATGAATGAATCCCACAACACAAAGTACTCCGTCCATCCAGGTTCGGACAAAATGTACATGGATCTAAAGAAACATTATTGGTGGCTAAGCATGAAAACCAAAATCGCTACTTACGTAGGCAAGTGTTTGACTTGCACCAAAGTTAAAGTAGAGTACCGGAAGCCCTCGGGTCTACTACAACAACGAGACATACCTGAGTGGAAATGGGAACGAATAAGTATGTATTTCATAACCAAGTTGCTCAAGACAGAAGACGGTCTTGACACCATCTGGGTAATTGTCGACAGGTTAACTAAATACGCCCATTTCCTGCTAATAAAGGAGTCGTACAAGGTGGAAAAGTTGAACGCGATCTACATAAAGGAAATCATGAGATTACACAGCATGCCAATGTCTATTATATCTGATAGAGATTGTAGATTTACCTCACGGTTTTGGCAGCCACTTCAGAAGTCCTTGGGAACCAAGCTCGATATGAGTACAACTTACCATCCTCAAATAGAAGGGAAAAGTGAGAGGACCGTCCAGACATTAGAGGATATGCTAAGATCCTATGTGATAGACTTTGGCAAGGCATGGGATACCCACTTGCCACTGATTGAGTTCTCATACAACAACAACTATCACACTAGTATTAAGGTCGCTCCATTTGAGGCTCTATATGGACGTAAATGTAGATCACCTCTGTGTTGGGCTGAGGTGGGAGACACACAAATGGCAAAAGGGAAAGTACCCAACAATACCCTCACCGATCTTGAGATCATTAAAGAGACAATCAAAAGATTGTTCAAATTCGGGAACAACTAAAAGCCTACAATGACCGACAAAAGAGCTACATGGATAAACGACGGAAGCCCTTGGAGTTTCAAGTTGGTGATCTCGTGTTGCTAAAGGTCTCTCCTTGGAAAGGGATGGTACACTTTGGAAAGTAGGGAAAATTAAATCCAAGATACATCGGACCGTTCGAGATCCTTTCCAGGATTGGTTCGGTGGCTTATAAGCTCCAGCTACCGCCTAAAGTTAACAATCCACACCCTATCTTCCAGGTGTCCAATTTGAAGAAATGTCTATCCGATGAGACTCTCGTTTTCTCTCTTGAAGAAATTGAAATAAACGAGAACCTCCATTTCATTGAGCATCCCGTAGAAATAATGGACAGGAAGATGAAACAAACAAAACAGAGTCGCATCCCTATTGTGAAGGTCCGATGGAGTGCCAAAGGAGGACCTGAGTTCACCTGGGAACGTGAGGACCAGATGAAGCATAAGTATCCACATATCTTCCCTAGTTCTTGAGTGCCTAATCTAGAGCTAATTTCGGGATGAAATTCCCTTTAACGGGGGGGGGGGGGGGGGGGTGATGTCACAACTAGAAAATTTTGGGTCAAACCAAGCCTAATGAGTCTTGTATATAAGTATATATATGTAACTTTAATACAATGACGCTTATCGAAAGCTAAAAAGGACACCATTTGTATGATTAGAGATGATATACACTTGAAAAATTCATGTTGAAATAAACCTTGAATGATCAATGAAAAAAAAACAAAAATCAAATGGGTATAACATAACAACATGTGTTTATGCCATGACCTTGATTTCTCAAAGCTTTTAGGGCCACCATCCTTGTGATTTCTATCCCTCAAAACTAAAATCATCCCTTAGTGGGTGATCTAAAAACCGAAAACCCTTTTAAGATAGCACATAGGATTGAAAACCCCTTTTGATGCACCATCTCCAAACCGAAAACCTTAGGAATGGCCCAATCAGGCCGAAAAAATAAATCCTAGAACACTTTATGACCGAAATCACCATTGTAAATGGGGTGATTTCGGCCATTTTAAAAGTATACCCAGTCGAAAAGTTAAGTTTTCACCTTGAAAAGAATAACCCAACTTTACTTCTACTTACCGAACAAGTAATAATGCAACACACTACATTACTTCCCATATAAACATAAGACCCTCCCTTCCACTCTTCCATTTAACCCACGGCCAGAGAGCCATCCTCTATTCACCAACTCCTTTACTTTCAGTATCTTACCTCTCTTCACCTTTATACTCCACAAGAACTTCTCTCAAGAAAAAACTAGGTGCTTTTCAAAGATCATCATCATTTAAGTGGTCCTAAGCATTTGGGTAAGCATATTCGACATTCTCTAGTAGTTTGAGATACCCTTGTGTAAATTTCATCATCCTTACACAATTCACCATATGTGAAACCTTTAGGATAATCATATCTCCAAGAATTTTGTCAACCTCACTAAAGAAGCTAGGCTTGAAACTCTTATCTCTTCCTTTCTAAACATCTGCTAAAATTTGCCAATTATCTCGTGTATATTTGCTACTTTCATCTTTATTGTTTGAATGTGAAGTAATATTTGCACAAGATGTGGTAAAATCCATTTTGATCACACAAAGATAACAAAAACACACACATATACATAATATATATATATATATATATATATATATATATATATATATATATATATATATATAAGTCAAAATATGTTTGTCCTTTGGATACTTGCATGTCTCATTCTTACTACTTGAAATTGGTATAAATATTGTATAAAAATGTTGAAGTCACCATTTCTTTTTATAAAAATCGTGACCTATGAGGTTGGGATGGTAAAGTTGAAAAAAATAAACTATTTTTGTGATAGAAATATTAATCGGTAAAATATGAGAAGGACAAAACTACAAATTTTGATTATTTTTGCTAAAAATAGCCTTTTTAGTAAAAATGGTCATATGTTTTAGTCATCACTGTTTTGGTGGGTTAAAACCCAAAAATATTATATTTTAACAATATATATATATATATATATATATATATATATATATATATATATATATATATATATATATATATATATATATATATATATATTACCACTAGACAAGATTACAACTTGATATATATACAAAGTTTATATAAATAGTTTACACAAAAGCATACAAGGCAAAATATAAATGGTATAGTTTGGGTGTCATAAAGCAGATGTCATAAATTTTCAATAGTGTAATTATTTCAGTATATAAGAAAAAGGGAGTCGTAGTTCACATAAATCTGTTAATGCTCTAGTGGAGACATTCTCTTCACAGTACCTACCTAGCGTACACCTTAAGTCCTATATTATAATCAGAGTCTCCTGGAGGGAGAGCGAGATAGTTGTGTATAGATATATACGGGATTGACAACCCCATACCTAAGTTGTTTGTTACAGCTAGACAGGCCAGTCTAGGGTGACAAATATCTATCAATTCCAATGCCTGAAGAACATCGTATATGCATAACAGTTACATCAAGCCTGGTTATAATAGCTCACATAGGGATTAACGATACTATCTTGGTTTACAGGAAGCTCACAATTCACCGGTTTTATAAAAATATAAAACTACATACTACTTTATAGTACACTATTGCTTACATTACTGGTCTTAGGGTTTAGTTTACATATCATAAAATATGGGATTTTCTTGAAACAGACATGGTCAATTTACAAGAAAAAGATACAAAGGACATTCATACATTTTAAGTCTTGGTTATTAGATTAACAACCTATTTTATACAAAGTATCGTATTTTATGGAAACATACAACTTTATTTTAAACAAAGCAGTTACAACCCTTTTCATACAAAAATGCTTATAAACTCACCAACATTATTGTTGACCCTTTTCAAAATCACTTGTATTCTCAGAGAATTAGTAACATATATTCAATTCTTTTGATATCAAGTGTTGCTGCATTATGGAATTTTACTTTTCAGTCATTATTTTGGAACTTTTGAACAAACACGGTATGTAAACTATGTAAGTTTGTATTCTTAATGTATGCTGTTTGGGTTACTATACTTCATTTATATTCAACTCTTATGGTACTATACAATTGACGTCGTTCAACCCGGACGTTTCCGCCGTCCTGGTTCGGGGGTGTTACAACTAAGCTTCATGCTTATGGTTTTTAGTTTATGTTTCAGGTACTTCCGGATCTAAAGAGAAGAGCTCGGGGTGATCGCATCGCACACACCACACTATTCCGCATTTTTTTCGACTCTAATATATTTGGATGTTTTGGTTATACTTTGATTATATTATAGTTTTATAAAACACTTTTGGGTTGATTTTTTTTATTATAATTAAAATGAAATTTTTGATCTTAATATTTGGGATGTTACAAAACGAGGGTAGTTATGAGTATAGTACATTAAGCAATGAGGAAGAAGAGGAGGAAAAAGAGGAGGAGGGAGAAGATATTGAGTAAAACTTATATTGTTTCTTTAAGAATGGTTAAATTATCTAATATTTAGTTTTTGTATGCAAGTTGGTATATTTGATGTTATGTATTAGTGCCCTTGGAGATAATTAAATGTAGTTTTCTCATTCTTCGGGACATATCAATCATTTTAGAACAATGAGACATGTGTTTTGAGATATTTGTATCTATAATATTTTCATTACATATCCAATGAAATCCACTTTTAAGTTGTAATGCAATTTCTTTAATTTAGAATGGTATAAAGTCATTCAAGACAATATAGTAGTAAAAGCATATGTAAAATTCGACCATAAAAGAAAAAAATATATATTATCACTTCAAATACATATCATTCAAACCATAGGTTACCGATTACATTCAAACCATAGGTTACCGATTACGTTGATCATAATAAAAATTCCTCCATTAGTATTCCAGTTTGTAATAATTCAATTACATAAACAGAAAGATTAAGCATACAACATCCCAACAAAGAAACAAACCAAACAACCCATCATGAATTTGATAATTTCAACTTGACAACCTTCGACTCGATGGCCATTACCATGTTCATTAATATCTTGAATAACAACTTGAAGTGGGGATTCATTGACAAGAAAATTGGTAGGAGCATAGGGGGCATCTAAAATGACATGTTCACCATTGACTTGAGCTATCAATTCATACGTCTTCTTTTTATTCTACTTTTTCAGGAGTTGTGGGTCAATCCAACGAAAAAAACCCATAATTTCTATATTCATCATTGTAGTTTGTGCAGTCGATGAACCTCCGACTAGGATTCTTTCACGTCCATGCCATCGACATTCCAAGCGGATCTCCACATCTGCACAGTCTGACGTTACTTCTTGAAGATGAAGACATCGATTTGTCCTAATTTCTCTTCTTCTGCTTGTTGGTTTGGGAATATGGGTGTTAAAAGGTCCGCTTTATGCAAATAAATTCCAAAATATGGCATTATAATGTAAAATACTTTACAAAAAATTAATTCCTAACAAATTTGCTAGTTTTTTTTTTTTTTTTTTTTTTTTTTTTTTTTTTTTTTTCATAGCAAACAAGCAACATAAATAAAATTGTATAACACAATTCCAATAGGTAAATAGCTATCAATTCTACTTCTATAGCAAAACAACTATGAAATATTATTTCTCTAGCAAAATTACAACGGAAAATATTATTTCTCTGAAAAATTTCATTGCAAATTAACCATGACATTTAATTCTATAGCAAAATTACAACGGAAAGTATTTTTGTAAAAAACTTCGTTGCAACTTTGCAACGAATGATTTTTCCATACAAATATCGGTAGCAATATAACAACAGATTTCGAGTCGGTAACAGTTTCCGAAGCTATTCCTATGTTCGCTACCGAAAATCAATTCCGTAGAAATTGTGGTAGCAAATTAGCTATGGAACACCATTCCGTAGCACGATCCGTTGCAAAATAATAACATAAATACGTTCCATAGCAACCTTGCCTAGCAATATCGGTTTTTTCTTAGTGATTAATAAATCATTTATCTATCTCCTATAATCAATCTAAGCAATTTCTTGGTTATGCGTTCAACCCAGAAAATACTTTACTTTTACTCATAAACGTTATATTAATTTAGTTAAAACCTTAGACATCTTGATCCAACACTTATGTGACCTGTTAAGCTTTTGAGTATTCCTACGATAGAGAGGCTATCAGCTAAGGATATTCTTGTTAATTCCACTTTATGCCTGATATGTACTCTTTCAGTAGAGACCGTTGATCGTATCTTTATGGGTTGCCCAATTTTGAGATCTTGGACATAGGATTGCCATTTGGTGGGGAGTATCGATAATTTTTTTTTAATGGCAAATCTAACATAATCATAATGTACTCCTTAATCCACTTATGTCCTAGATGGGAGTTTCGATACCCATGACTATTTTTGTCCACTTAGGACGATTCTACACTTTTAACTAAGGGGTTAAAGAAGGTTTTCAATGCGGTTGTGATTAAAACTTTCTGGGTTATTTGGAATTTTAGAAATTCCATTGTTTTTTGTAAAGATGGTACTAAAAAATTCATTATTTTTTATTATACTGTAGATAGGTTATTTTTTTTTGAATTTCTAATAGGTGTAAATTTTCATTGGACTGGCTAGTTACAAAAACCATCCTTAGCTTGTTCCAGTTTATAATTCTGTTTTGCTAGTTTCTTTTTAGTTTTTAGTAAAATCTTCTGGTTCAAAAAAAGAAAAAGTAAAAAAAATAAAACCTACAACGATCTCTAACTTGAAAGTTGAAAATTCGAAACCAAAAAAACGAAAAGACAGAACTTTTGTTCTAAAAAAATAAAATTTTAGGTTTGATTTAGGTTTTGCCAAGAAAAATCAAATTCAAGTCTATTTTATCCCAATTTTTTTTTTTTTCAAAGTTTTCATTCCAGTATATTAATCGGAAGCAGAATTTTTATTTTTGAAAGTGAGTTAAGTGGCAATAAGGGGCAGGAAAGCTATATTATTATTTTATGAGATGGTAAAATAAAGTTTAAAAAACTTATAGGATATAAAACCATTGTAAGCTAATAAGTCATCTTTTAATTCTTGGCATGCTGTATATACATGGAAATAACCAAATGATTAGCATAATACCAAATCAACAAAAAAATATTAACCTAATATATAAAGAAATAAGTTGTTTATGCAGCTTTAAATAAAATACAAATAGTAAATTCAACATTGAAATAACGTAAATTCAACTTTGATATTATATGTTTTGGGATGCTAACCAAATCAAACGTGTAACCAAATAAGATTTTTATATAGTTTAAAATGAAATACACACATAAAACTATGTTTTGAAAAAAAAAATCTAACATTTCAACTTCTAACGAATGAGTTATGATAGTTTAAAAAAAATGAAAGATTGAGTAGGTCCAAACTCAAACTTAAACACCTCTCATACCAGATAGTTGAAAAAGAGTTCAATGGCAACATAGAAGATGACCACAACCACGTTATAAGGATGTAATGCCAATTGTCCAAACAAGTTGATAAGAATGCAATGTGAACAATCCAAAAAGTTCAATACTAATATATGGACAAAAAAATTTTAAATGATTAAATGGGAACAATATTTAAAATATGTTACATACACCAAGTGAGTAGATAATACGAACAATCCAAACAAATTTAATGATAATATGTGAACAAAAAATAACTTGAAGGATTACACCTGAACAAAAAATAACTTCAAAGATGTAATGTAAAATAACTTATCAAAAATTACTTATTCAAATCAAAACTAATACATTTTATTTTATTTCATTCAAACACTACAAGTTATTTTGCTATTGATCTCTTCTTTATACAAAATAAATATGAATGATTTCATTTATCATTAGAAATACTAAGCTTCTTTAGTATCGACTCGTGTAGCAAATTACAAATACAGTATTATTTACTTTGATATCTAAGTGTGTATAAATGTATTTGTTTTCAAGTCATTTTTTGGAACATATCGGAATAGATGAAAAGGGTACAAGAAAGTGACGGTGAAGATAAAAGCAAGTATTAAAAACTTGTAACATCCTGCATTAAAGGACCATTATTTAATAGTAGCCATGGTCGCATAAAACACACCTAGTGGGAACATCATACACAGTGTGGGGTGATTCTATATTTCAATTCCAACCTTTAATTTTCCCATGTGCATACTAACCCTGTTCATTAATTTTATGGTCCAACACTGCCAAAAAGTCTTTAATCTTGTATATCATTTTCGTCATAGTAATTTCAACAACGTTAGTTTATCCTTCATATTGTAACAGTTTGTTTCTTGTGTTTGAGTTACGACCGTTCAAATTCATATATCATAACATCTGAGATACTGTCTTTTGATATCTAAAAGTCTAGATATGGATGCTTGATATTGAAATTGCAACATATATATATATATATATATATATATATATATATATATATATATATATATATATATATATATATATATATATATATATATATATATATATATATATATTGTCTGATAATATTTGAATGAAACCACTCATGGATAATGTATCTGAATCGTCCATCATTCATGATGTTTGATATAGTGTGAGAATGACCTTTGAACAATGTTTTAAAATACTCGTCATGGATCTGTCATGGCGCGTTACGACTCCAATGCTTAATAAGGAGGATTCTAGCAAGACGCTTGCGCCAAAGAAAAAAAAAACAATGTCAATATGGTTATGTAATCAACAAACCCAATTTCTAGAGCATTTAATTTTCGAAATATATACTTTTATTCACAGAAATCAATTACATATAGATTTTTTCTACTTTATATTACAATCACTTAATAATTAAGGATTAAACATCAAAAACATTGAAGCCAACTTTCTTAACTTTTCAACATTAAATGTTTCATGAATAACTATGAAATAAAAGAATAGGAGCTTATTTATACATTATAATTTTTTTATATTAACGATAATTTTTGTCTTTAAATGTGAAATGTACAATATCATAAAACATAAATTGTTGTATATAAAGAAAAAAAAAATAGACTATATCTTAACTCTTAAGTGTCTTCAATTGTTTCATTGAATACAAAACAATAAAATAAAGGATAATTACAGTATTAAAACTTTATATATATATATATATATATATATATATATATATATATATATATATATATATATATATATATATATATATATATATATATATATATATATAACTTGATTGATTTTATAGATAACCTTAAATAATTTTGTAACATCCCAAAAAATATAATATTTAAAAATTTAATATTTTGGATTCGATCCTACTTTTTTAACAAACCCTTGTTTGAATAATCTATTGTTTATGACTACCTTATTCGAACGGAGATAAACAATCTTTTATGTCTGAAACCTGATTGTGTTAATGTGTTTATGATTATCCAATTATTTCTGAGAAATTAATTATTACTATTATTATTATTTATTTTTTTTACTAATTTGAAATGATTACAATTTTATTAAAACATAATTAATATTATAAAAAATATAACATTTATCATAATTTCATATGAATAAAAATATAAATATAAAAAATGAAAAGATATTTAATATGTGATTATTTAAAGGTCATAATAAAGTTTTAAAAAACAATCTTATACAAGCAAAAACAATGACTATCACATGGTAAAAGTATATTTATTTAATTTTTTTTTTGGAACAACGCAAGCGGAAAATACCTTTATTCTTTTTAAGGGAAATTATTAATTTATCCAAAAACACTAATTACCTATCTAAAAATAACTAAAAAAACACATTAGCCAAAAGTAACCTAAAAAATAATAGATTGGTCAGGGTTGATTACGGCCAACGCAAGTTGATTACCGTCAAAAGTAGAAAATTACTATTTCGTGGCAATGAGCTATTGTTTCCTAGCATGTCTATCTTTTTCGCTTCTTATTGACACATAATATATTATAATATATAGTTTTTTAGATTAGGTTATTTTGACGATTATTTTCTTTATTCTACTTATTTTTTTCTTTTAATGAAGCACCCGAATAACAATGAAGTACATCAATTTTTTATCAAAATTTTATCGTATTATTGATTAGGAGTAGTTTTTGTATATGTGATGATTTAAAAAAAAATGGAAAAAAGAAATATTAAAACCATATGTTTCAAATAAAACCTACGTTTTTTTTTTTTTTTTTTTTTTTTTTTTTTTTTTTTTTAAGCCATCATATATAAGTTATGATTTCATATTTTGTTTCAAAAAACTTTAAAAAAAAAAAAGAAATAACGAAACAATAGGTTCTTGAGAGGAAACCGTAGATTCCAAAAAACCTACGGTTTTACAAGTTCAAAATGAATTTTTTTTTTATGCTTATCACGAAATTGTAGAACATTTCGCGAAACAATAGTTTATTCTAATTATCTACGGTTTCATGGGCTATTTTGGAGTAATTCATAATTTTTGGCTAAAAATAATTAATTACTTACTTAATTATGCTAGATTAGTAATTGCCCCCTTTATTTATATAGTTTCTTAGATAATCAAAATTGTCAAAAGTTTAACATTATATGATTAATTAAATTATAATATTATTGATTATGTGTTGTTATCGTTTGATATAATGTAATTAATAGTTGTATAGGGGTATTTTAACTGTTTCACTGGTCCACAAGATTCCTGATCGAAAGTCATGTATTTTTTTGAGATGTATGATTGATTGTCACACATGCAGTAGTATTTGTTACGAGATCTACTATATAAAATACGAAGATGTAAATACGAAGGATCATTTAAAAGGATGTTAGATATTAGCAACCACTTGGTGACAATGTTTGCTTTGCATGTTGGTTGGTGAATAAACCACGTATCGATTGGGGCCATTAATATTGAATGTTGGCATGTTAATGTGTTATATTGGATACAACTGTCGAAAAATATATTAAAGGGGGGCATCTACAAGATCGTGCCACTTCGAATCTCAGCACATAGCAAATCAGTCAACATCACATTTGTTTTTGTTTGTAGATTAATTAAAAGATTAATGTCGTAAAAATCCATTCAAAGTGTTCACTGAAATTACCTCACAAATAAGTTATTTAAGGGTGTGTTTTTACAACAATGGGAAAATGACATACAAACCTTACGAGTTTTTTAGGGTTTACACGTTGAGTCTCTAAAGTTTTTTCCTGACCTTATGAGTCCTGAAACTAAGATATGACCTATTCTTTTAGTCCATGTCAACCTATAATAGCCGGTTCAGTGACCTTTTAGACAAAAAAAACTTACATTGTACCCCTATAAAGCTAAAAAATAAGTTCGGGGATCAATAGAAATTAAGTGTGAATCAGCTTTAGAAGAAAATTGAAGTTTTTTTTATACGAATTGATTCTTGATTTTTTTTTGGCTTCATAGGAGTATATTGTGACTTTTTGATCTAAAAGGTCACTGAATTGTCTATTACAAGTTGATATGGACTAAAAGAACAGGTCATATCATAGTTTAAGAACACATAAAATCCGAAAAAAACTTTAGGGACTAAAATGGTAAACCCTAGAAAATTTGTAAGATATTGTCCTTTTCCCTACAACAATTTATACCAAGTTTTTGAACGTTTAATAAGTCTTTCCTCAAATTAAGAATAAATTAAAATTTGGAGTAAATTACACATTTGGTCCATGTTGTTTTTCTAAATTCGTACTATTAGTCAAAGTATTGGACTTTTGACATGAATGGTCCATGTGGTATGCAATAGTCAAAGTATTGGACTTTTGACATGAATGGTCCATGTGGTATGCAATTGTTGCATTGGTGGTCCTTGAGGAAGTTACCATCTATAATCCCCTATTAAATGGATGTTAAATGAAAAAAAATGGTCAATTCCTTTGTTTTTTCTATTTAATTGAAAGTTTATAATAATATAGTAACCATTTATGTAAAAGAACCACCATACCATCCATGCAGTTTCAACTCACTATTGTCGCCACTAGCGCCACCGCCATCACTAATCACCACTAGTCCCATGACCATCACTAATCACCTATCATCACCATTGTCATGCCCTTTGGTTGTAAATGAACGAATGAACATGAATGATAGTTGTTTATGTTTGTTCATTTAACTTAGCGGAATAAACGAACGAATAAAGAAACAATTTCTTGTTCATATTTGTTCGTTTAATAAATTACATTGTTCATATTCGTTTATTTATGTTCGTGAACATGGTAAACGAACATACACGAAGGGAGATAAAAAAACATATATGAACATAAACAAACATATAATATAATAATATAATCAAACACAATTGAATATATATGAACATAAAAGGAACTTAAATGAACGAATATAAACAAACGTTTACAAGCAACATAAACGCACGTTCACGAACAAAATTGAATGAACAAGACCATGGTTCATGTTCGTTCGTTTAGCTAAACGGACATGAATTTGTGTTCATGTTTCTTCATTTATTAGATAGACGAACATAAAAAAAAAAAAAAAAAACTTCCGTTCGAACAGTTCACGAATAGTTCGTTGAAAGTTTAGATCGTTTACAACACTAGTCATCAATAGCCATTAGCCCACCACCTTCACCACCATCGATCACCAATAATACCACCAATCACCAATACTAATCACAACCATCACCAACACCAATGTCATTAATCACCAACCCTAACAACATCACCACAAATCATAAATCACGAGTTCTTGCAAACCATAACCCTAAATCACTCACTCGCAAAGAAGAAGAAGAATATTAACGTCATGGTGAGGGTTGCATATGCGAAACCGTTAGTCTGGAACCAACATAACAATAATGGTAGTGATGGGTGTCTCTTTATGATGTCAATCTCTTTTAATAGCGACTTTGGTGAGAGCTGATACGATAACAACATTAGACAACCATAAGTAGGTTGGATAGAGAGATCAGGTGATGGAGGAGGTGATCATTGCTAGAGTTAGCAAGAGGTGAGAGAGAAATAGTAGATCTTGTGGGTTCCAAATTCAATGACTGGAGGTAAAAGGTGGCATTGGGGAGACAGTGGCTCACAGTGATTGCCTAGCTGGAGATAGAGATGTCATTTTTGGTGACTAGAGACTGATGGGGGGGGGGGGGGGGGGAGGTGAGGCATGAACATTGGGCGGTGTTGGTCTTTAGTTGTAAGCCAAGAGTATGGTCATTGGTAATCTCGGACAGGATAGACATGGCGACCGTATATTATAATTTGCAAAAAATAAGGGAGAACAGGTGAACCTGATCTTAATGGGATGTAGCCTTTTTCATTTATTTATTTATTATTTTTTTTTATAAATATTTTACAAAAGTGTTCCCTTAAGGTATAAGAAATTATAAAATGTTTCCCTTCAAGTTATAAGTTTTCATAATTTTGGTTTGAGGGTAATCTAATCATTTTACTCCAATTTAATGAAGACTTATTCATGGTAATATCCCTAGGATCACCAATGCAACTTTACAAACTCGAAGGACTAGTCATGACAAAAATTCAACATTAAAACTGTTATTTTGTAAATTTGAGCAAAACACATTGTAACATTACGACTTATCACCTCATTTTTTTTAAATACATATTTAACGGGAAGAAGTCTTATTTAATAGATTTTACGAAAAAATCACTAATTTTACTTTATTATAAAAAATAACCTCCATGAAAACTAAAGTTCACAAAACCAATGGTAAATGAAAATTCAATGACATGTCCAAAATAGTATCAATACCAATTAAAATATTAAATTGTGACTATCCAAAGTCTCCATCCTCACCAAGCCATCAATCACGCTGAAAGATCTAATATGTTTAACAGTCATATTAAAGTGAGATTGCTAATTAACGTATGATACTAATGGACCAGACTAACACTAACTTGATACAATTGATTATTTATTAGAAATTGATTTCAATAAACACAAGACTCTGCTAAGTGGTAACATGATGAATAGAGTCTGACACCTGCCTGGTGCTGGAAAATCGGAAGGAGAAGTGTTATAAGCTTTGAATGGACTAGCAATGCTATGGTACTTGAAACTATTTTATATAAAAATAGAATTGAAAAAGACCCGCCTAACCGCTTCCTGTATCTCTTCCTTTCCTGCACTGTGAGCGGAACGAATAGGACGCGCTTTGGAAGAAGCGATCTGTTACCAAGCTGTCTTATTGGGAATAACAAGAGCATCTATGAATACGACCTTCTAGAAGCTTCGCCAGAAGCGACTAGTCGCTTCCCGAATGCCCCTTTCCTTTCCGCCAAACCACTAGGATTTATTTAATAAACTCTTATAATTAATTGGAAATTATTTATTTCATGGAAATATTATTTTTCATTAGCAAGTAACATAATATATTATATTGTAGTATTTATTAACTCATGTAAATTATCCTGGACTAGAAAGACTCTTTTGTCTTTTAGCTAAAAGTTAAAGTTTATATCTTATAAATACTTATAAGAATGTTATGAACTTCTCTCCTCTTTTTAGCTAAAAGTTAGTTTCTTGTTGGTGTTTCAAAGGTTCATACATTCTTTATCAACTTCCAAGTCTCTCAAAAGGACTCAAAGAACTACAAAGGTTGTTATTTCTTCATCCTTTCTTTGGTTGGAGTTTTAATCTTCGTATAACTTTCAAGATTATCCTTGGTGGGTGTACATTAGCTTATGTTATTTTGAAAAATCAAGTCTTCCGTTTGCCTAATTTTATAGATTTTTGAAACTATTTTTGAAATAAACCCAACACACGCTACCTGTACCAATGCAAGGAAAAAGAAACAAGTGTCACTATATGCTAAGTGATCCAACCATAGTACAATGTTAATGAAACATGCATATCCCAAAATGAGTTAAACAATGTAACGCCCGCAGATCCGGACTAGTCAATTTAGAGGCAATAAGTGTCGAAAACGACTTTTCGACAAAATATTATTTAGAATAAATAATATTAACCAAGTTGTAGAATAAGTCTCAAGTGTTTCGAATATATAAAGAACAACGAAATCCGAGTTATAACGAAGAAGTTATGACCCTTTGAACTTTTACGGCAAAACCGAGACGACACCGAGAGTCGTAAAAATTGAATTTACAATAAAATACTTTTTAGCCTTAACGATCTAAACAAAATTCGTACTATATGTTAAACCGAGTGTGTGCACGTCCAAATATGACTTCGTACGAGGAAGTTATGATTTTTCAAAGATTTAGCATAAAAGAGCACAACCCGAAATTCGAATTTTAGATCAGTCGACTTTTAACCAAAACAGTCCAAATAAGAATTTAAGATCTCATTAATAGGAGCTCAACAATAAAGACACAGTACAAAACGGATCTCATATGCGGAAGATATGGACGAAACTTGGTCCCTATTCTTCGAGCGCGACGAATTTGATACAATTTTGTAAATCTGAGATAGAACGAGAATTAGCTGACAGTATCTAAATGAAAGCTATAGTACTTGTAAATACCAATGCGTGGATATAAAAAGCGTCGATAATAGAGCTCGTATGCTAAATATATGGATGAAAATTAGTCTCTACTCTTCAAACACGGCGAATTCGATACAATTTTGTAAATCTGAGATAGAATGAGAATTAGCCGACAGGGTCTAAATGAAAGTTGTAGTACTTGTAAATACCAACACGTGGATATAAAGAACATAGAAAATGGAGCTCGTATGTGGAAGATACGGAAGAAACTTTGGGCCTAATCTATTATAAAACCCCTATAAATAAGAGATGAACTCGGTTTTTAATAAAACCAGCTGTAAGTGAAATAAGCCTACCATACTTTAAATATAGCTTATATTTAAATATAATATCGTTATTATGAACCCAGAAATAAGATTTATCAATGATTCAAAGTCTTTATACTGATTGATCTACTTACGGGAATGATGTCTAGGCTGTGATTTAGTGAGGTGTTTAAAGTGGGATTTCCAAACAGTATACTTCATATACCAAATGGACCCTACCTCCGATATGATCTTACCTGATTGTTCCTTACTTGATAGATCATGAAAGTAGACTTTGAGTTAATAACGAATCTAGACTAATAATTAGTCACAATAAAGATTAGACTAAAACTTAGCGATAATAATGTTAGGTTTCATCGAATGAAAATATAATCGTTAAAAGCAAAGTGCTGCCCGAGTTTGGAATCATCACTTTAACAAGTGAGTGCATAGTTACTTTCATCTTACACATAGATATGAAGTATTTTATATAAATTATGTGCTATGTGTGTATACTGTCTGAATACTTGCTTTCTATGCTGAAACGTTTTATACATATTTTAAATGATCTAAATTGTATATGTATTTTATATCTACAAAATGTGTTGGGTAAAACATGGGTAGATTAGAGGTGAGATAAATGATAAGTGATGAAAGATGAGAGAAATGATGAGTGACGAAAGATGAGATGAATGATGAGCGATGATATATGAGTGATAGAATATAGTATGAAACGATGGCCTAAGCGATGGGCCAAAGTGATGAGCCAAAACGATGAGCCAAAGTGATGAGCCAAAACGATGAGCCGAACGATGAGCCAAACGATGACCTAAGCAATGGCCCCGTCATCTAGCAGATTATGGATGACAACCACAAACTATTTTAGATAGTCTAGTGGAACACTAGCAGGATTGCAACCTGTAGGTGTTGTGAACGATGTGTTCACCCGGTGTACTCTAAAAACCCATTGATCGGTATTACGAGTGGATTCTCGAAAACGATATTGTCAATAAACGAGAGAAACCCTAGCGACTATGCAGACTTAGTGCTGATTACTTAGGATACTCCTTAGGAATGAATGAAGGAGGAATAACTGAATCTTAAGGTAGATCCTTAAGATTAAAGAAGATAATGGGGATGGGTAATTGGGTTGATTGTTTGATGTTTAACATAATAATTATATTATTATGGGTTGAAAACCCTAAGTACTCACCAGGTTTCCCAACCTGACCCACTCAAGCTTATTTATATCACAGATGTCGATATGAATCTACTTTATACTGAGGGATTAAAAGAGATGTAGATCACTGTTGTAAATGAATTTAAGTTCTATGTATGCTTATGTTTCTGTATTGACGATGACATCCCAAATGTTTTAAAATGGATAAAAATACATTTCTTCGGAAATGTTTTGATAACATATTTATCATGTTTTTCTGGGAACAAATTCTGCAACATTTTTATTAAAGGAGGTACTCTGATTTTTATAAAGCATAAACAAAAATCGGTCTTTTCTGGCCGTGAAAATGGGGATGTTAGAGTTGGTATCTGTAACATCCCAAGTTTTGTTAATTGTAGTCCCTGCGGATGGAAGGGTAAATCCATGAAGATCCTAAGGGCAAACTTGTAATTATGGACCATAAGGAGTACATTGTGCGTACATAAGGGTACGCAGGGTGTACTAGGGCGCACCCTAGTACACTGGGCATACACTTGTGTATGCTGGGTGTACTCATAAAGGATGAAAAACCTAATATCCCGGGTTGGGGGCTATATAAAAATTCTTATGGCTCATTTTCTCTCCTCCTTCTCAGCCTCCATCTTCCAGAAACATCCCCAAACCCTAGTTCTTGTGTGTGAGAGTGATTTGCTGGGTATTTTGAGCTCTTTAAGGTGAATCCATTACAATAAATAGTTGAAGAAGGAGATTGGCTTGTAGATATGAGGTTGGGTTGTGCTCTAGAAGCTCTAGAAGGTAAAAAGCTTCAAACTTTGTGCTTATAGGTCATAGATCTAGCCTTTCTAGCACTATGGAGCCCTTTCATGTCCCTAAAACCCCAATATGGTGCATGATGAATTTTGGACGAGATAATTTGTCCTTTCTGGACCTTGAAGAGGTCTCAAGTGATAAAAATGAGGTCCCAATGGCTTAAGATGTCCAATGCATGATGTAGAAGGGTCGTAATGGATTAAGACCTTGGATTAAGAGCTTTATGGACATCCAAATTGATAAAGTTCGAGACTGTATGAGTCCTAGGCACATTTGGTCACTGGATCTGGAGTTTGGGCTTAAGTGCTTAATCCGTTAAGCACTTATTATGGTTTTGGTGAAACCTTGTGTACGCCCAACGTACTAAGTCAATGATCCACTTTTTAGTCAATGTGAGACTCGCGTACGACCCACATAGCCTTGGGATACGCCCAACGTACGTCTTCTGTGGACTTTTGGTGATTTGGGCTACTTTTTGGGCTAGTAGGGTTTGGGCCTGGTTGGGCTTCTGAGTAGATATGTCTTGGAGCAGTTTTGGTGATAGTGGATCATGGGGTTAAGCCCGATAAGGAAGTTGGGCCCAATTCAATAAATTGGGCCAATAATGGGCCTTGCACAAAGACTATCAAAGTTATAGATTTGGAATTGGGCCTTGGCCCAATAAAAGGGAATGGATATGATGAATTGAGTGGACCCCTTTTCGACAAGATTGTTATGTTGTGTAATGACTTGGTATTTATTATGTGATAGTTCAGGATTTCCATTGAGATAACGGTTCGGGAATTCGTTTCTTTAGTTCAGAACGGTGTTGCGAGGTGAGTTATCATTACTATATCACAGGGTCTCTAGCACAGAGGCCGACCCTTTCTCGGATTGTATACTAGTTTTGTTTGATTTGCTTATGGATCTGGTAGTTAGGATGGTATATTGTTAGTGACCAATTAGGTCGGTATTCTGGTTAGGATGTTGCTATGCTATATGATCTATTAGATCGGTTTTTTGTCTATGGGTTGTTATGTGATTATTTGTAATATGTGCACATGGTTGATTGTTTGGGGTTAGGTTAAGGCGGGTCCTGCTTTGTGCTGTAGGCCAACATACCCAGGGTAGAACGGATACACTACAAACCCGAAAGGGGCACATAGTCAGGTCGAAGGCCCAGTAAGCGATCCGGATAGGCTGAAGACTCGAGAGGGTGGTCCAGACATGCTAAGGCTCGGAGAGTGGACTAGTCAGACTGAAGGCCCGGTGCGGGTGGCCCAGTCATACTGTAGGCTTAGGGAGTAGACCAAGTGGACTGAAGGCCCGGTGCGGGCGGACCAGTCACACTGTAGACTCGAGATGCATGGATGTTGTAACACCCAAAATCAGAAAGGCCAAGAAAGGAAAGAAAACCCTGAGTCAAAGGGTCAACTCATCGAGTCCAGGGAGGAACTCGACGATTCGGAGTAGGATCCGGGGGATCAATTAAGTAAACGACTCGACGAGTCGACAAAGGGGACTCGGTGAGTCTGGTCTGAATGAGGAAAACCCTAAATTTGGGACTTGGAGCCTATTTAAACATCTCATTCTCTTCCTAGGGTTCCTTTACTGCCTCTCTAACCCAGAACACCAAACCCAAGCCACCATATCCGTTTTTGAGCTAATTCTTGCCTTGAAGAGTGCATTAATGCTTGGAGAAGGAAGAAGGATCTTGGAGGTACGAGAACGGGCTATAGATCCGAGATTGGGAAGAAATTTCAGAGCATTTGGAGGTAATAAACTAGTACTTGGACTCCTTTGCACCTAGATCTATTCTTATGTGTGAGTTTGGGCATTTTTGGCATAATAAATAATCATTTTGAGTTGGAGCCCAAAATCTGAAGTTGCTACTTCAGATCTAAGTGTATTCTAGCCTAGAAAATCAAAAAGCATCAGTCTTTGGGTTGGTTGTTAAGCCTCTTTGTCTTAAACCCGAGTTTGGAGTATTTTGGGCCTAGATCTCCTTAGCTACACGTAAAGTTTGCACCTTTACGTGAGGGATAGGCTTTAGAAGTATGGATCTATGATATGGAGCTCCCGCATGGCTCGAAAAGCCACTGAATGGATTAAGAACTGGAGCGACTCGACGAGTCACATGGGTGGACTCGGCGAGTTGGATGAAGTTGGGCAAGAACTCGGCAATTTGGAAGAACAACTCGGCGAGTCTGTTGAAGATTGCATTGGACTCGGCAAGTCTATTCTTGGACTCAGCGAGTCAAGTCATGAAACCCCAAACCCTTCGAGTTAAGACTCGGATCAGTGATTTGAGTTGGGACTCAATGATTTGGACAGGTCAGGACTCGGAAATCGGTAGACTCGGCGAGTCAGGGGCTGACTCGTCGAGTCGAGTCGTGAATGAAAGGATTCTAAGCTAATGAACTCGACGAGTCAGTAGGCAGACTCAGCGAGTAGGCTTGACCTGGAAGGTTGACCTTGACCAGAGTTGACATAGTTGAATTTTGGAGATCAGTTAAGCTAAGTGATATATGTTTTGATATTGGTATCTCGAGGAGCTAGTGGAGCAGCGGTTCAGGGAATTGTCGGTCAGCATCCAGAGGCGTTACCAACAAGTTCAACAGTACCATGTGAGTTTCCCTTTGTGTGAATGGGTCTAAGGCCACAATGCCGGCCCATGTAGATACGAGTAAGAAGACCCATGGGTTAGGCCTAGGCACTGTATGCCAGTATGATAATAGGACCGAGGTCCATTGATAGGGGGCGGGTGCCCAAGGAATGGTTTGCATGATAGAAGTATACTTGTTGTCTATGTGATACTTGTATGTGCCTGGTAGGGTGGTGAGTATAGGTGAGGCCCCGTATCTCACCAATAGCAGAGTATGGACGGTGTCCCACATCTCATTAGGAGCAGAGTCGGGGCGAGGCCTAAGTTAGGGAAAGAGTGAGTGTGGGATGGGCCCGTATCTCACCACCATTAGGGGCGTGGACGGAGTTCCATGACTCATCAGTAGCAGGACAAGGGCGAGGCCCGAGATAGGCGAGGCCTCAGGACATGATTTATTAGTATATGTTAGCTTATGTGTTGTTATATGCTGATGTGCTATTATATGTTAGTGGACGGGGCCCAGTGATAGGCAAGGCATAAGTGAAACAGATCTGTATCCGAGTAAGGCTCAAAGCCAGGCGGGGCCTAGAGCCGTGGGGCCGTTGTGGTGGGCGAGGCCCGAGGTAGCGGGCGAGGCCTGGAATAGTGGGTGTGGCCCAGTATGTGTTGTAGGTGTTATTATCAGGGTATGTGGTAGGTTAGGGAATTCACTAAGCTTTGTGCTTACGGTTTTCAGTTTTGGTTTCAAGTACTTCCGGTAGCGGAGGGAAGAGATTGGGGTGATCGCAGGGCACACACCATTGATTTGTCAGCCTGGGATGTTTTGCTCTGATAATGAAAATATGTTTTGGAAATTATACTCTGAATTCATGTTATGACTTATGATATGTTTTATGAATATGGCTTTGGTAATGATTTAAAGAAAAAATTTTGGTACGGATTTTTGGGATGTTACAAGTTGGTATCAGAGCCTTGGTTTGAGGGATTCGGACATACTCTCGGGTGTGTCTGAACTCAAACTAAGGGATTGGATAAAAAGTTTTCAAAATGAAAAGACAATTTTGTAAAAAGTGTTTTTAGAAATGAAACAGTTTTTGAAAAGCGAAAAGAATTCAGAAAGAAAAGAATTTTGATAAGAGAAAAGGGTGTGGTGCATGCAATCAGCCGAGCTCAAGTAAGTACCCCAAAATACCCATACAAATTTATGTTATGATTATCAGTTAGTAGAACAACATGCTAGATTAGGAGTAAGGATCTAGGGAGGATGCCTTATGTGCCTGTTATATGTGCTTTGAGCTGCATGATAGTGCTGGTTAGACAGTAGTAGGATAGCCTGTTTAGGTTATGCCTGATTATAAGAGCTTATGTTGCATGCTAGTACAGATTTTGGTATGTGAGTATGATTGCTTGATTATGTGATGGTTAGATTTTTCCCTTGTCCGAATGTTGCTTGCTTTGTGCTTGAGGGATTCTGAGTGATGGGAGTTAGCCATTAGGTGAATACGTCACGTCACATGTGATCAGGATTGAATAATCTCAGAGTGCTGGATTTGGACCTATTGCGCAACTCTTGTCTGAGTCCAACCGTTGTATGAACGAGTATTTTACTCAAAGGATTATCCGAGCCTCATCACATGCGATGGTATTCAGGTGATGGCTAATTGGCATCACAAGGAGGCCTTTAGAAGTTGAAGACTGGTTAGAGTTGAGTTAGAGGGTTCCCTAGGGTAAGCCTAGGATGAGATAGTGCTGAGAGCAGTAGTGGTAGAAAAGGGGCCTGGTGGAGTCGAAGCAGTTCTTGAGGAAAGTATGGATAGATGTGGAAGGTAGTATGGGCCCGTACTATTGAAAGTAGAGGATCCGTACTCGATTCAAGAAAGGCCGAGATGAGACCGGGAAACTTGTAGTATGTGCGTATGATCCCTCAATAGTGATGAGTATTCTGGTAGTTATCGTGATATGTTTTTAGCATGGTGACTTTCCGAGAGAGGTTAGTGGGCGGATCAGGCTCCAGAGAGGGATCAAGCTCGAGTTCAGGGGCCGAGCAGCTCGAGGAGCGGATGAGGGAGTTGATATCCACGGAGGTTATGCGTAGTATTCTAGATCAGACTCCTGTGATCTTTGGCACGGTCAAGGAGGGTATACTAGAGATTTTGGATGAGAGGTTGGGAGCCTTCCGTACATAGATGATGGCTTTGATGGGAGCTCGTACTTTGATATTCTGAGAGTTTAGAGCTTGCGGAGCGCTAAATTATCATGGGGCTAGGGACCCCATTGCTAGCAGCAGGTGGTTGGCCGATGTCGCCAATGCATTTCGTACGAGCCGGTGTCCTGAGGGGGACAAGGTCAGACTCGCCTCCTGTCTTCTGAAGGACAGAGCAATGGATTGGTGGGAGGAGATTGGTCATGCTTTGGGGGATGATGCCGCATTGGACGCGATGACATGGAGCGATTTCTCGGCCAGGTTCAGGGTGGAGTTTTTGCTGATTATGGAGGTGCAACAGTTGGCACGGGAGTTTCAGGATTTGATGCAGACCGCTGAGACTGTGGCGGAGATCACCGCCATGTTCAGGGAGAGAGCTCTTCTTGTACCGCAGTATGTCTCAGATGAGGAGATGAAGAAGGCCCGATACCATGAGATGTTGAGGGATAACATCAGGCAGTTTGTGACCAAGTCCAGCTGCAAAACGTTGGAGGATATGATCGCACGAGCTAGAGAGAGAGAGAGAGAGAGAGATTGATTTGGAGCAGATCCGGAAAAGGAAGCCGGATGAAGTTCAGGTAGCCATTGGTTCGGGTAAAAGGCCCAAGGGGTCAGATTCAAGATCGAGGGATTATCCGAGCTGCGGCCGACGCGGGAGGTGCGGCAGGACGCACGAGGGTGCGTGCAGGAGTGATAGTGGTAGGGATTCAGGCTGCTTCAAGTGCAGCCAGATTGGTCATCTTAGCAAGGATTGTACTGCTACCACCACCCAGGAATCAGACTTGATATGTTTCCACTGCAGTCAGCGGGGCCATAAGAAGACCCAGTGCCCCAGTTTGTTTTCGGCAGGACGGGTGATAGCACCCGCCCCTGCAACTTTGAGGATCACAGACGACCGTCAGGGCCAAGCAGAGGTGCCTGCGGTAGGAGGCAAGGCTTTTCAGATGACTACCATGGAGACCCGAGCAGCACCGGACGTTGCACGTGCATATCTTTTATTTTCCTGTTTACTTTTATTCATGATTATATTGTTATGGTTCTGCATCGTTATTTGTACGAGTATTTTAGAATAGGATGGCCTGCTTGTGAGTAAGATATATGTCATCTGCATACCGAGGAATTGAGAATGATAGTTAAAGGATGTTCCTTCCTAGAGCAGGTTACTTAGGGTGCAGTAACTATAGCATGCTTATATGAGACTCAGTAATGTTCTGCTAGATTCGAAAAAGTTTTATGGAGTGATGGATCGGTTAGGTCCCTACCTATGGCAAGCTTGGTTCATCAGCAGATTGTTTGCAGTATAGAAGAGAAAATTGGGAATCCTTCTCAAGCATTGAGCAGTGAGGTCTAAGCAGGATCAAAGTGGGGGAGAACCCTCTGAGTGTATAATGATGAGAGCGCGCAGATCCAGGATGAGTATAAATTTTCAGTCAGAGGCGGCGATGGTAAGCAGTCTATGGTGGAAATGCAATTTGTTGAATAGGGGTGCTTAACACTATGTTATAACAGTGAAAAGTGTCCAGTGGATACTGGCAGTAATGACCCACACTGGAAGTAGCGAGGGTAATGGAGTTGGTGAAGGATAGGATCTTCACGGTGACAGAGAAAGTAGTTAGTCATGGAATGTTGCCTCGGGGAGTTCCAGAAGGGTTGTTAGTAGGGTAAGTTGTGTTCCCAGAATGTTCAGGGTCAGGATTGACCTGAGATTATTATCCGCAAGGATTATGTCATCCAGGTGACCAGGCGGAAGGCCGACACATGTAGTCCGCAAGGGTTAGGGTGTTAGTTTTCCCAGATAGAGAGTTGGAGGCAGTTCGTAGGATAGTTGGCCATAGCAAACTTCGAGGACGAAGTTTAGTTTAAGTGGGGGAGAGTTGTAACATCCAAAATCAGAAAGGCCAAGAAAGGAAATAAAACCCTAAGTCAAAGGGTCAACTTGTTGAGTCCAGGGAGGAACTTGACAAGTCGGAGTGGGATATGGGGGATCAATTAAGTAACCAACTCGGCGAGTCAGCAAAGGGGACTCGGCGAGTCTGGTCTGAACAAGGAAAACCCTAAATCCGATACTTAGAGCCTATTTAAACGTCTCATTCTCTTCCCTAGGGTTCCTTTACTGCCTCTCTAACCCAGAACACCAAAGCTTAGCCACCATATCCGTTTTTGAGCTAATTCTTGCCTTAAAGAGTGCATTAAAGCTTGGAGAAGGAAGAAGGATCTTGGAGGTGCAAGAAGGGGCTATAGATCCGAGATTGGGAAGACATTTCAGAGCATTTGGAGGTAATAAACTAGTACTTGGAATCCTTTGCACCTAGATTTATTCTTATGTGTGAGTTTGGGCATTTTTGGCATAATAAGTAATCATTTCGAGTTGGAGCCCAAAATCTGAAGTTTCTACTTCAGATCTAAGTGTATTCTAGCCTAGAAAATCATAAAGCATCAGTCTTTGGGTTGGTTGTTAAGCCTCTTTGTCTTAAACCCAAGTTTGGAGTGTTTTGGGCCTAGATCTCCTTAGCTACACGTAAAGTTTGCACCTTTACGTGAGGGATAGGCTTTGGAAGTATGGATCTATGATTTGGAGCCCCCGCATGGCTCGAAAAGCCACTGAATGGATTATGAATTGGAGCAACTCGACGAGTTGGATGAAGTTGGGCAGGAACTCGGCGAGTTGGAAGAACAACTCGGCGAGTCTGTTGAAGATTGCATTGGACTCGGCGTGTCTATTCTTGGACTCAGCGAGTCAAGTCGCGAAACCCTAAACCCTTCGAGTTAAGACTCAGATTAGTGATTTGAGTTGGGACTCATTGATTTGGACAGGTCAGGACTTGGAAATCGGTAGACTCGGCGAGTCAGGGGCTGACTCGTCGAGTCGAGTCGTGAATGAAAGGATTCTAAGCTAATGAACTCGACGAGTCAGTAGGCAGACTCGGCGAGTAGGGTTGACCTGGAAGGTTGACTTTGACCAGAGTTGACATAGTTGACTTTTGGAGATCAGTTAAGCTAAGTGATATATGTTTTGATATTGGTAGCTCGAGGAGCTAGTGGAGCAGCGGTTCAGGGAATTGTCGGTCAGCATCCAAAGGCGTTACCAGCAAGTTCAACAGTACCAGGTGAGTTTCCCTTTGTGTGAATGGGTCTAAGGCCACAATACCAGCCCATGTAGATACTGTTGGGTTTTGAGCAATCTAACACTCCTAAGTGTACATGCAACCCTAAATACCTTGGATCTATGTTTTCTCTATTATACATGAAAATATCAACTTTCCAAGGTATTGTACTATTCTAGCATACAAAACTTTGAATAACACAAGTTAGAATAACATACCTTTTTTTGGTGCTTGTCTTCATGAAGCTTGAGTGCCTAGTGCCCCAAGTGTGACACCTCAAATGGTTGACACAACACCATAAGCACTTGGAATAACTTAGAGAGAAATTAGAACACTTCATGAAATCATTTTGCCCTCACCCTCACACATCGTGTACGATTTCTTGACCCACGGGATTCTTTTATATGGTGGCTATTAGGGTTACACCATGTAACTCATGAGTTTACCCATTCATTATGCTCCATGGATTTTAACCTCCATGGAGCATCCATGGGTCACCCCATGGACTTAGTCCAACATAAGGAATCTTGGATCACAAGCCCACATATATAAGAATGAATGATTTACACAATCAACCCATATATTTAATTAGTCTCCTTTTGATCACTTAATTAATTCCAAATTAATTCTAGATCAATACTAATTAAATAACCTTATTAATATATTAGAACTTATAATATATTAATAAACCTTAAGTGTTATTTCTCTCATTTTAGTCTATCCAAGTGCATGATGCCATGCAACCCAAATGGACCATGTAGGGTCGGGTCAAGTTTTACCAATTATAGTTATGGACTTAGACATTAATCCAACAGTCTCCCACTTGGATAAGTCTAAAACTATTATTGCAAGTATGACTTCAAAACCCGACTAGCAATCGTAGCTCTCAAAAGCTTCTGTCGAACTCTAACCTTGTAGATGAACTCTAACCTTTGTCAATGACTTGTCCATTAGATAAGGGATCATATATTCCTCCATTCTAGATATCATATGGACTGAGACATGGATTATAATCATTCTCTCTGTCCATTTGTTGTTTCCCGATTTCCGATTTATGACGACTGACTAATTGAACTAATCAAATCAGTCCTGGCCCGGCCGAGCACTTCCATTTGTCATCATCAAATCATCGAGGGGCCCACAGATATCGCTTTTATCCCAAATATAAAAGGAGTGGATAAACTTCGACTCATATGGCTTGTTCTACTACTTGTTGAATCATACACAAAGGCACGTTTTATAGCACCGAGTTACCAAATGCGTTTTCGTGCAATCAATGTACAACCAACTCATAGTAACAACTCATATCTCTAGGTTTGAAGAATATAAGATATTATCGTCTCATGATCACTCGTGATAAAATCCATGAAGTGATTCCAATGAGCACGGGTTGAATCCAATATTCAGAACTTATGAGCACTCATGAGTGTTGTAGCCCTTTGTCCAACACCTTAGACCTCTACAAGCTAACCCATGACAGTCTTAATTCATATCTACTTCCAACATATGACCGACTGTGGATGGTTTGAATAACTTAGTCATTCCGGAAGAATAACCTATCTTATTCGGGAAATCAAAACATGCTAAGTGAAACACAATAATAATTGAATCCAATATGGAATCAAAACCTATGAACATAAATAAAACACCTTTTATTTATCACCATATGATTACACATTATTCATTGTATACTGTTTTAGCTATCAACTTTATTCTTGAATTTAAAACAATAGTTTTCCCATGCTCCAAGCATCTACACTATGTTTTCTAAACACTAGTGATGCCATACACCAAGTATGCATACTATGTTTGTCTATGATCTATACTTTGTGAACTAGATCAATTGAACATAACTTCAATGATCCTCTTTTCACACTCCCAAATCCTTACTGCAAATGCAAGAATTCCAAATTCATGCCATTTACTAAAATCTGTTAGATTCTAAACTTATATCCATTGATCCTCTTGTAACGATTATGCACAAATTCACAAAGACTTGGCAACAATCATTACAGAGTATTCCAAAGGAGATCAACTCCTTGGAAACATCCTTCTTGCATTAAGTTTCCTTAATCTTACACAGATTGAAATTTTTGACTTTGAAACATTTCCAGATTCATTTTGACTATCACTTCTGAACAAGAGTTGCCTCCTTACAGATTATGTCAATATGGTCCTTCCAGAATTATCACTACACTTCCAACTTTCCTTGAGCAACCAATCTTTGGTAAGCCTTAGATTGTCCTCGACAATTGTTTAATCCTTTTAGTCATATCCAGTTCTAAACCTTTTCCCTTCTTAATGCCTCAGGCATTTGGAAAATTTTAGAAAGGATGAATATAGCACATGTAATCGATCCTATATCCGAAGCATATGGGACACGATTCATGATGTCTCACATAAAGACTAAACCAGTCTTTTGCTATGACATTTCCATTTCTATTTGCCAAGTTCTCATAATTCAGGTTATGAAAAGGGATGCCGTAATCATAATCGAATTTAAGAACGCAAATAATGGACCCATATACAGAATTTCCTTATGTTGAGCCATTCCAACATGAAATTCATATATATTTCCTTGACTAAATGATTAAAACCTCACAATCTAAGCTTATAGATTTGAGATGAAGTATAATTTCTCTCCCTTAATTATAGTAAAACAACTTTTTCAAAGCGAGTTGAAACTTTTTGTTTTCTATAATTAACATTGCTAACTTTCAACATAATCATCATGCTCCCACTAGCATAATGATTATTATCTAACTAGCATAACACTTTTATGCTCCCACTAACTTTGACATGTACCTAAAAATCAGTCAGGTTTCTGATACTAGATTGCCTTGATAAGACTTTATCAAATCATACACCTGGAGTCTAAACCTTTCCTTAGATAGCTCACATGTGAGTCTAAACCTTTGCCATTCTCATTAGTTAGTGTGCCAGTTAACCACGCACACTCCACTAACAACATGAGAATGCAAACTTCACACTTGCTATCCACTTAAATCTACTTAGTGAAAGAGTTTCCACACTATCATTTTCATGAATCGGAGAGAAACCTTATGACACTTAGATTTAATGGTGTATGTGTTCTTATCCATGTGAATTGTCAAAACCATAGTCACAAGACAAGGATAATGACAAATCCAAACTCATATGGACTGAACTCAATCTAATTTCTTGCCACCTGGCAGCTCAAGGGCCTGCCATTGCTTCCAAGTTGTTATGCAACCAGTTTAGAACTCTTAGAATTGCAATGCAAAACCAACTTTAACTGGAATGGGTACAGAATATGTCAACACGATAGGTTACAAACCTCAAGTCGTGGTCTAGTGATTAACAAAACTCTTGATTAGTTCTTGAATCTATCTTAAGATCCTTTTAAGGCTCCCACTGACCTCTTGACATATAAGATTCTCTTTGTCAAGAACCATTCCTTGACAAAAACGAATATTCAAGAGTTAGTGCAGATTCTTATCAAGTTAAACACTTCTCACAATTGGTCTTAGTTGGTCTTTGTTTTATCCAAAACATCACAACTTACCAATTTCAAATGTACAAGAGTAAGAACACATTTTACTCTACATTTAACAAGTGTTATAAACCTTTCTTAAGATTATGTCACTCAAGGCTTAATCTTGGAGTATGACTCTAAGATTTAATTTTGGAACGAAGTATAATTTATCTTTTGATCTAACCATTTCAACAATTCACGATTCCTCTCCTTAGTCAAACAAAATGAACTAAGGTGTCCTCAGAGGATCAATTGTGACATGGTTTCATAATCACTAAGATAATCATAACACAAAATACACAAGTACTCTCCCATCTCTTCAGATTGGAGAAACTTTTATATTTCTGCCTTATTTGATTCTTCTTTTTCATTCTGCCATACATTGAAACTTTTCCAATGTTTCAGAATTACACTTAAACTTGTAAGCATAATCATATTTACTAAACTTTAGTAAATCTTATCAACCTTTGTGGTGGACCTGGCCAGCACACAACCAAGTGTACCCAATCCTTTAGTCCTTCACTTGACTCACATGCGAATGTGAACAAGGAATTAGTCTTAATTTACCAAAGATGAAAATTCTCATTCATCACACAATACAACTTGCATGATTCCAAGTTTCTATCCAACTGAAACTTGGGTGATGAGAATCTTTCCTTATTTGGTAAACTATGACACTACCACAAATGAAAGAATCAAATCCATTTCCTATATTGCTTATCAATGGAAACATATAATCAACAATTTTTCACAAATGCCATTGTAAGGATATCTAAAATAAATAAAATCAAAACCATTATTCTTTTATTTTAAAACTTTGTGGAAAAATTAATCCTTACAATCCATATGGAAAACTTGTTGTTATCTATTCCTAAGCAATATATCATAACTCTTAAGTAACAGCTCAAAATTCTGATCACCGAGCCATGCGATCGAAATTCATCTTCGCGATCAGAATCAACATATACTTCCTTTAATTTTCTTCACTTTTTATTTGATTCTTAAAACATCAACATGTGACCTCGTCACATTATGCAATAAGAATCTCAGAATAGAAACTTAATAGAGTTAGACAATGGACTTTACCTGAAGTAGAGTCAAACTTATTGACTTTAACATCCTTAGGTAAATTTGGCAGCTTCGCAACCAATGCCCCTTCCTTTGGCAATATAAACATATGGACCCTTTGATAATGGTACACGGGACTATCACAGACTTAGCTTTTCTCTTTACCATTTGGTCAACCAAGTTGACTATGGCTGATCCCTTTCCATTGGGAAGAGAATGTTTTTCTAGATTTCCTGTGTCACTATTGTCAGTGCCCATCAAGTTTAAGGCAGTTGATCTTAACAAATAGATAAGATCATTAAGGGTCTTGTCATAGTCTGTTTCATAGGTGTCCCAAAGGAACTCACTATGTGACTTAGAAAGTTATTGAACCACCAACTTTCTCAAGACTTTGACACCCAACTCTCCTGGCTTGTCAATATGTGACTAAATCTCCAAGATGTGATCACACCTAGACCTTGCCTTGCCAATAGGGCTTGAGTGAACTTGAACTTGTGGGTTAGGGAGAATAATTGGAGGAGGTGAAAGAAGTATGATTTCCATAGGACATCATCTTCATTTAGGAAAGCTTGTTTCAAGAGATTTGGGAAGATCATAAATGTCTAAACCAGACATCTTTTGGGGAGATATTCAAGATAGTTGATTTAATGTCCTTAATATGACACCGAATATGAAATATTAAGGATAGGACCCAACAAACTATTTTATAACTTAGAAGAGGGATGCTGTAATCCAAGCTATAAAATATTTGAAGGTAGGTGAATGACGATTCACCAATTTCCACCAAGATAAACGAAATGTATAATTAGGTTTTAATTGGTTTTGAAACTCCTAGATCTTTGAGATTCATTGAACTGTTCAATGGCATGTTTCAATCTCGAGTGTACCCTTCAGGTTTTGTGATTGGGATGCCGAGGATCACAAAACAAGGTGTGAAGTAACCAAGCAAATTACTTGGTAAGTGTTTACCCCTCAATCGATGTGTCGATTAACCACACACGCTCCATCGATACTATGATAAACATTAAGTTACCCTTTGCCTCCCTTGTTAAATATGAGTTGGTGTGCCGGTTAACCACACACGCTCCACTAACCGACTTAAACAAAGCGCAAAGTGTAATTTCATGGATTAGCACCTTATTTACATTTTCCTAAGTAACTAAGATTGGGTATTTGTAAGAGTTTAGTTACTTAGTATTTATCATTAATACTTTTAATGAAGGGAGAATTCTAGTCCTGTCAAACCTGTTCGGCTAACGACCCTCCACCAGTCAAGCAAGCGGTGGGTGAGAGTGGACACCCATTAAGTTTCCATTTTATAGGCAACAACCTTATACCCACCTTATAGACCGGCTTCGTGAATGAGGCGTACTAGCGGTAATACTGACTTTACTCTTATACATATATATTATTAACTTATAATATTATAAAGTATAAGGGTTGAATTTTAACTTTTAAAATTCTAAGGGCTAACTAGGAATTAAAGTATTCATAAGTGAACACTTTTCAAATTCCAAAACTTGAGGGCAAGTTTTGAAACTATTCAAAACTAATTAATTCCATAACTTATGTGTTTAAAGTAGTTTTAATTAAAAAACTCTTCAAGTTCCATAACTTGAGGACAAGTTATGGAAGACTTTAAATTATTTAAAGAATGTAACTTTTTCTTTATTTTGTAACTTATGGAATTAATTAAGGTTACATATTTATTACTTAATGAAGTGACTCTTGAACCTCCATAACTTAAGGACAAGACTATTCATTTTTTTGTAACCATTGCCAACTTTATGAGTTTTAAGATTCATAAATGTGACTTTTAAGTTACATAAACACATTTTATGAACTTCTTTTAGATTAATTTGGATTAAAACAAACTAACAAATAATATTTTTCATAAATCTAAATTAACTCATAAAACAAGATAACACAAAAAAAACTTTTCATGTTCCATAACTTAAGAACAAGTTATGGAATTCTTTAAAACATTAAGACCAAGTTTTGTAACTCCATAAAAAAGTTTGAATCAATTTTTAAAACCTTTTCATATCCATAACTTATGGAGGTTTCAAAAAACTCTTTAGATCAAACTTTTAAAACTAATATATAATCATATCGTTTTAACTTTTACTAAATTTGACCTAATTCAACTCATATAGCAAATGATTCAAATTTTACAAATAATTAGTTTTTCACAAAAAAAAGAAATTATCTTAAAATTTGACAAACTTCATGTTTTTTTTCCTTTTTTTTTCTTCAACTTGAAAAAAAAAAATACATTTGCATCAAATATAATAGAAAACAACCTGGCTCTGATACCACTGTTGGGTTTTGAGCAATCTAACACTCCTGAGTGTACATGCAACCCTAAATACCTTGGATCTATATTTTCTCTATTATACATGCAAATATCAACTTTCCAAGGTATTGTACTATTCTAGCATACAAAACTTTGAATAACACAAGTTAGAATAACATACCTTTTGTTGGTGCTTGTCTTCATGAAGCTTGAGTGCCTAGTGCCCTAAGTGTGACACCTCAAATGGTTCACACAACACCATAAGCACTTGGAATAACTTAGAGAGAAATTAGAACACTTCATGAAATCGTTTTGCCCTCACCCTCACACATCGTGTACGATTTCTTGACCCATGGGATTCTTTTATATGGTGGCTATTAGGGTTACACCATGTAACTCATGACTTTACCCATTCCTTATGCTCCATGGATTTTAACCTCCATGGAGCATCCATGGGTCACCCCATGGACTTAGTCCAACATAAGGAATCTTGGATCACAAGCCCACATATATAAGAATTAATGATTTACACAATCAACCCATATATTTAATTAGTCTCCTTTTGATCACTTAATTAATTCCAAATTAATTCTTGATCAATACTAATTAAATAACCTTATTAATATATTAGAACTTATAATATATTAATAAACCTTAAGTGTTATTTCTCTCATTTTAGTCTATCCAAGTGCATGATGCCATGCAACCCAAATGGACCATGCCGGGTCGGGTCAAGTTTTACCAATTATAGTTATGGACTTAGAGATTAATCCAACAGATACGAGTAGGAAGACCCAAGGGTTAGCCCTAGGCACTATATGCAGTATGATATTTAGGACCGAGGTCCATTGATAGTGGGGGGGGGGGGGGGTTCCCAAGAAATGGTTTTCATGATAAAAGTATACTTGTTTTCTGTGTGATACTTATATGTGCCTGGTAGGGTGGTGAGTATGGGCGAGGTCCCGTATCTCAGCAATAGCATAGTGTGGACACTGTTCTACATCTCATTAGCAGCAGAGTAGGGGCGAGGCCCAAGTTAGGGAAATAGTGAGTGTGGGCTGCGCCCGTATCTCACCACTAGTAGGGGCGTGGATGGGGTTCCAGGAAAAGGGCGAGGCCTCAGGACATGATTTATTAGTATATGTTAGCTTATGTGTTGTTATATGCTTATGTGCTATTATATGTTAGCGTGTGGGGCCCGGTGACAGGCGAGACATAAGTGAAACAGATCTGTATCCGAGCGGGGCTCGAAGCCATGCGGGGACTGGAGCAGCGGGGCCGTTGTGGCGGGCAAGGCCCGAAATAGCGGTCGTGGCCCAGTATATGTTGTAGGTGTTATGATCAGGTTATGTGGTAGGTTGGGGAATTCACTAAGCTTCGTGCTTACGCTTTTCAGTTTTGGTTTCAGGTACTTTCGGTAGCGGAGGGAAGAGCTCGGGGTGATCACATGGCACACACCATTGATTTGTCAGCCTGGGATGTTTTGCTCTGATAATGAAAATATGTTTTGGAAATTATACTCTGAATTCATGTTATGACTTATGATATGTTTTATGAATATGGCTTTGGTAATGATTTAAAGAAAAAATTTTGGTACGGATTTTTGGGATGTTACGGATGTTCTGTATTTGTTGATATGTAATGGTTATGGTATGGTTGAGATTGGTATTTTAGGGGTAACTCAATAAAATTTCGGGCTTACAGTTTCAGTTTATTGTTTCAGGTTAAGAGGATGACCATGGGAAGGCGAAGGCATGACCCTACACTTCCTCGATTTATGATTATGATTTCTAGGAACTCTGATGTTTAAACTATTTTTAAAACAAATTGTAATAACATAATGGTTTTAAATGATTTAAAAAGTTTTAAATTGGTTCAAATTTTATGGATGTCGCAAGTTCATATCAGAGCCTTGGTTTGAGTGAATTGGAGGAACACTCATGTGAATCGAGTCTCAAACTAAGGAAAATGTTTTCAAAATAATCTTAATGGTTTTCAAAATAATAAAGGAGGATGTGAAGTGTACGATCAGCCAGAGCCAGTAAGTAGACCCCAAAATACCATGCAGTTATTTTATTATGTGATATGTTAGAGCAACATGCTAGTACTAGGCTAGGGATCTTTAGGAATTACATGATAGAATTGCCTGATTACATGATGCATGCTAGCCTAGGGTTTTCCTTATATGAAATTGACATCATTACTGTAGTTACTTGTGTATGCATCATGGTTATACATAATTAAGATCTTATAGCCTGAGAATGTTTGATTTGACCTTATGTTTTGCACTTTTCTGATTGGGAGCTTAGGCTAGGATTGGGTATTCGAAAGTCTATAGGGTCTAATGTTATGTATGGATAGCATACACTAGTGTTGCAGGGTTGGTGGAAGTTTCACGGATGGGTGGATAGTGAGAGGCCGAGAGGCCGGTTATGAGATATTTAGCATTCCTCTAGGAGTGAGGATTGAGCGCTCGTTGTTTATAAGTCTATGGTTAGGGTGTTGTGGTGATACTTAGGACAAATATAGGTAGGTGTGGAAGGTAGTATGGGCTTGTACTACTGAAAGCACAGGACACATACGCGTATCAATGAAGTCACAACCCCTACGGTTTTGGTTGGGAGTTGGTTCCCGGGTGGTTATAAGGAGTATCTAATATCTTTTCGGTATGTTTTCAGCATGGTGGTTACATGATGGTACGTAACTAGATCTGGGTCAGGATTAGGAGAGGGCGGACAGGAGGCATCGTCTGCACCCGAGACTATCGGCCAGATAAGGCTAGACGAGATAGATGACAGGATTCGGGAGATCCTGCAAGATAATGTTGCTGCTATATTCCAGGCTCAATTGCCAGAGATGTTTGGGTCTATCAAGACCACTATAGTGAAGTATTTCGATGATCGTTATGCAGCCCTTACTGAGGCGGCTGCCGCAGCAGCGACGTCAACTATATCAGCGGCAGGTTTGGGAACTGGCCGAGTTTTTCAGTACCGAGATTTTGATAACATGAAGCCCCCAACATTTGATGATACCCAGGATCCAGTCGTAGCCATGAGGTGGCTATCTGACGTGGAGGGATGTTTCTTCACATGTTCTTATCCTGCTGACCAGAAGGTCAGGTGTGCTCTAAACCTACTGAGGTCTGGAGCAAAGGATTGGTGGAGGTTGATTACTGGTTCATATTCGGATGAGCAGCATGCTGCGGTTACTTGGGATCGATTTTAGGATATGTCCCGTACCTATTATGTATCGCGATTTGAGTGGGAGAGGCTAGCGCAGGAGTTCTTGGATCTGCGTCAGCATTCAGAGTCAGTGACAGAGATCACTCGCATGTCTATTGAGAGGGCGATGTTTTGCGCCGAGTTTGCTTCGGAGCAGGCTCAGATGACCCGATATCTGAGTATGCTCAAGATGGACATCAGACAGTTCGTGTCCATGCAGAGATGTGATACCTTGCTAGACTTGTAGTAGACCGCTAGGCGGCTTGAGCTTGAGATTGAGTTACAGTCGTGAGAGCAGAGGCAGACCCCAGTTCAGTCCAGCCGGCACCGAAGCGCTCCAAGACCGCTGATTCTAGGGTTAGAGGACAGTGGGGCCGCACTTGTGAGAAGTGTGGAAAGGGTCTTACCAGAGTTTGTAAGTCCAGCGGTGTGTACTGCAAGTGTGATAAGGAAGGAAATTATGCGAGGGATTGTCGCCAGTTGGCCCCGGTTCAAGATGTGAGGATTTGTTATCACTGCCATCAGGTTGGTCACGTGAAGGCCAACTGTCCACAACTTGTCGCAAGACCGGTGCAGGCTCCAGTGCCGACTACTTTGAGGATTACTGGCAGGGGACAGGGTGGAGCAGAGCCTCCGAGGGCTCAGGGTTGTGCTTTACAACTTACAACAGAGGAGGTCAGGACAACACCAGATGCGACTACCGGTATGTCTCTATCTTTTATCTTGTTGTTTATGATTATATTTTGAAATATTTCCTCCTTATTTTGTATGTATCATTAGAATATAAGATGGTCAGGGGAGTTTAGTATCGAGGGGTTGTAGATTGTTAGTCTTCAAGGACGTTAGGAATAGGGAGTTAGGATAGAGGATTAGCTGGGAACGGAGATGCAGAAGGGTTCAGATGGGATATGGTTTATTTGAAGTTCGGTTGATCCATGTTGGGTAGGTCGTTCTGTGGAAATTGCTCACTCCAAGGGTTAAATCGTTCCATAGTTAAGAGTGATGAAACCTAGTAGGAATGGTTGAGTTGTGTTATTATTTCGCCACCTGCAAGTAGTAGTTAGTGTCTAAAGTGGGGGAGAGTTGTTAATTCTCAGTTGAAGCATCAACCATTGAGGGTTCTGTTAGCTGCTAAGGTTCGATAATGCATCTAGTGGGTATGCGGGTTATTTAGCGTAAGTGTTAGGCACGCGGGTCAGGGAACAGACCACAGATTTCCAAAAGGATGGATGATCGGCATGAGTCCTGGGAATAGGCTAGGTTTAGAGTCCACGGAATGTGTTTGGATTTTGGAACCCCAGGTGGGTGAGAATAGTCTGCATGGGAAGGATCACCAGAAGGGATGGTCCGGGGAGGTGCTTAATAGTTCAGAGCGGTCCGGATAGACTGAAGGCCGATAGGGCGTACCAGTCAGGCCGAAGGCTTGGAGAATGGTCTAGACATGCTGAAGGCCCAGAGAGGCGGTCCAGGAATGCTGGAGATTCTGAGAACAGTCCAAATAGACTGATGGCCTGGTGAGGTGGTCCCATCATGCTAAAGACTCTGTATGTGTTTTAGGTCATTGTGTGGATATGAAGCATGCTGCGATGCTATAACAATCGATGGGTCTGTCCCCTAGTTTTGAACATGCTGATGGAATATGTTGAAGACATTGTGTGGGTTTAGATAGTTATATGCTCAGGTTCCGAGTATATATATGATATGGTGTAGCAACTTGTTCTACAACTGGATATTGTGGAGTGAGGTTTCAGTACTGTGATGCTTGTTGGTGTTGGGAAGGACTTTGACTAGGCCTTTTGGACAATGGAGGAGGTGTGAATCTTTAGGGTGGAGCATTAGGACAACTGAGGTGACGACAACAGTGTCGATAAGTTAACGGGAGCATTCCAGTCATGGGCCGTGGGCACATAGATTTTGTTGATTTTGTTATGTGTAGGGATGCGTTCGAGTTAGGTATTTCTCTTTATCATCCTTGATGTCGCATTATATGTGGGTAGGGTGGAGGCTATCCTGCTCCATGCAGTAGGCCAAGATTCCCGGTGTGGACCGACTGAATGTCGTAGGCACGGAGGCTCAAGAGGAGCGATAAGGTTGAGGAGGTAGGCCAACAAACCATGAGAGTTTCAACTCGATGTTGAATCGATTCAACATGTTGGTATTTCAGTCTAGGGTATTCCATCCTGAGGATGACTGGAACCTATGATCTTTTGGACTTGGTATTGGTATTCCCAACCGCATGGTGGTATGGGGTAGATATGAGTGTCATACCGGTGGGTCGGTAGTGGTAGGTATGTTGTTAGTGGTAATCGCTTGCGGGACTATTTTCTATGGAAATGGTGGATGTGAAGGATTGGCATGGTAAATTATCGTTGGTATTAAGTGGACATCCTTTGCTGATGGTCTATTAGATGACATGTTGTGCTTGATCGGGTTGAGGCGGTCCTGCTCTAAGTAGTAGGCGAAGATACCCGGCGCGGGCCAACAGTGGGTCGTAAGGGCAGGGATTCAGCAGAATATGACCCATGGTTCTATTTCGGGTAGGTATTTTAGATTCTCAGAGTGGAATAACCTGCTAGCAATTTTGGAAAGAGAGTTGGTGATTAATAGTTTGAGTGGTTGGCCGAGCTGGGGGGGGGGGGTTAGACCGAATCTAGGTTTCCATATTGCAGGTTTATGTGGTAAGGGATTGTGTGTCATATGGGATAGTGGAATCGTCTTCTTTGGAATGAAAAGATCCCCTTTGGGTTTAGTCTCCTTCGAAAGTCGTCGGATGTTATGGTTGTGGAGGTGCCCCTCAGGATGTCGGGTTCTAGGGATGGTAAGGAACGATTTCAAGGATGAAATAGAATTTAAGTAGGGGAGAGTTTTAACATCCCAAGTTTTGTCAATTGTAGTCCCTAGGGATGGAAAGGTAAATCCATGAAGAGCCTAAGGGCTAACTTGTAAATTTGGGACCAGGAGGAGTACGTTGCATGTACATAAGGGTACATAGGGCATACTAGGGCGCGCCCTAGTACTCTGGGTGTACACTTATGTACGTTGGGCGTACTCATAAAGGATGAAAACCCTAATATCCCAAGTTGGGGGCTATATAAAATAGTTAAAGAGGGAGATTGGATTGTAGATCCGAGGTTGTGTTCTGCTCTAGAAGCTCCAGAAGGTAAAATGCTTCAAACTTTGTGCTTGTAGGTCATAGATATTGCCTTTCTAGCATTATGAAACCATTTCATATCCCAAAAACCCCAATATGGTGTTTGATGGATTTTGGAAAAGATAAGTTGTCCATTTTGGACCATGAAGAGGTCTCAAGTGATAAAAATGAGGTCCCAATGGTTTAATATGTTCCATGCATGATGTATAAGGGTCTTAATGGATTAAGAGCTTTATGGACGTCCAAAGTGATAAATTTTGAGACTTTATGAGTCTTAGGCACAGTTGGTCACTGGATCTGGAGTTTGGGCTTAAGTGCTTAAGCCATTAAGCACATATTAACGTTTTGGTGAAACCTTGCCTAAGCCCAGCATAAGGTTCTGTACGCCCAACGTACTAAATCAATGGCCCATTTTTTGGTCAATGCGAGACTTGCGTACACCCCGCGTAGCCTTGGGGTATGCCCAATGTACGTCTTCTGTGGACTTTTGGTGATTTGGGCTTTGGGTTTGGGCTACTTTTTGGGCAAGTAGGGTTTGGGCCTTGCTGGGCTTTTGAGTAGATATGTATTGAAGCAGTTTTGTTGATAGTGGATCATAGGGTTAAGCCTAATAAGGAAGTTGGGCGCAATTTAGTAAATTGGGCCAATAATGGGCCTTGCATAAAGACTATCAAAGTTATAGACTTGGAATTTGGCCATGGCCCAATAAAAGGGTATGGACATCATGTATTGAGTGGAACCATTTTTTCCAAGATTGTTATGTTGTGTAATGACTTGGTATTTATTATGTGATAGTTCGGGATTTCCAGTGAGATAGCGGTTCGGGAATTCGTTTCTTCAGTTCAGATCAGCGTTGCGAGGTGAGTTATCCTCACTATATCACAGGGTCTAAGGCACCAAGGCCGACCCTTTCTCGGATTGTATACTGGTTTTGTTTGGTTTGCTTATTGATCTGTTAGATCTACATCCTAGTAGTTAGGATGGTATATTGTTAGTGACCAGTTAGGTCTGTTTCCTGGTTAGGATGTTGCTATGCTATATGATCTGTTAGATCAATTTATTTTGTCTATGGATTGTTATGTGATTATTTGTTATCTGTGCACATGGTTGTTTGTTTGAGGTTGGGTTGAGGCGGGTCTTGCTTTGTGCTGTAGGCCAACATACCTAGGGCAGACCAGATAGACTACAGACTCGGAAGGGGCACATAGTCAGGCCTAAGGCCCAGCGAGCGGTCCGGATAGGTTAAAGGCCTGAGAGGACGGTCCATACGTGCTGAGATTCGGAGTGTGGACCAGACAAGCTGAAGGACCGGTGTGGGCGGTCTAGGCATACAGTAGACTCAGGGAGTGGACAGGTGGAATGAAGGCTCGATGCGGGTGGACCAGTCACATTGTATACTCGAGATGCATGGTTGTTTTGTATTTGTTGATATGTTATGGTTATGGTATGGTTAAGGTTGGTATTTTGGGGGTAACTCACTAGGCTTTCGGGCTTACAGTTTCAGTTTATTGTTTTAGGTTCAGCAGATGACCGTGGGAAGGCGAAAGCATGACCGTACACTTCCTCGATTGATGATTATGATTTCTGGGAACTCTGATGTTTAAACTATTTTGAAAACAAATTGTAATAACTGAATGGTTTTATATGATTTAAATTTTTTTAAATTGGATCGAATTTTATGGATGTCACAGTATCAGAGCATTAGTTTAAGCTAACTAGGAATAATGATTTATTTATAGAATTAAACTTAGAATGCTAAGCGATGATCGTGAGGAGTGTGTCTAATATATTTTAGGAAGTACGTATGAATAGACGAAAGCACTACTTAATTAAAGAAGATGCCTAAGATGCTTTTATGTGTTTAATAATTTGTGATGCTTTATGCTATCGTTTGATCGGATTTATGGTCTGTTGCCGACCAGATCTGGAAATTTTATGTGTTGAGATTTCTAAATGTTTAATTACGATATTAGAACTAATATATATTTTTTCGAGGTAATATGATATGCGTCTAAATCTTCCTCTATCTTTATTCTCGTCTTGATACACCATACGACTACTTTGGTGTGCAGAACATCATGGTGAAGACTCGTAGGGAATTTAGTAAATGGAGGAAATGAGAAGGCTTACGATACTGAATAGTACCTATCATAAGATATCGTAAGAGTGATATCTTGCCTTTAGAATGCGTCTAATAAATAATACATCTAGTATGAGAGAAGTACACTTTCGATTAGCAGAAAGAAATATTTTTGGTATAATCCATGAAGTTATCCCATCATCTGACATTTCTATCACCAACCGAATTGAAGTAGAATTAATGATCGAAGATAGGCATGGAAGAAGTCCTAGTAGAGTCTAGAGAAAATTATGTGATTGTTTGGACACATTTGTGTGTGTTAAAATTGTTTTTGTGATAATAACTTGGAGAAATACGGGACAATACTTGGGACGACTATGAGTAGGTGTGAAAGGTAGTAGAGGCCTGTACTACTGTAAGCATAGGACTCATGCTTGGATTAGGGAAAGTCGCAAGGTAACCAATGTACTAGTAATTAATTATGTTTTGTTTACACCTGTCGTTACCATCGTTTCGGTAATAACTAAGAAGATGATTGTTAATCTGACCCTAGTGGTCAAATCAAATTCAGTCTAACTAAGATGGTTATGTTATGTGCTTCAGAGAACCAAGTTTGATGTTGCATCCGATTTAAGCCAGAAGATTAAAGTGAAAGATAATCAAAGCGATCAATAGAAGTACCGCGATCATTGTTAAAGAAGCTTGTAGCTATAAATGCTACATGTTAAAATGTGATTATATCAAATTAGAACATGAAGGAAAGTATATTCCATTCTGGAATTTGACTCTAAAAGACCAGAGTTTGAACGTTGCATCATACGATGAGAGGTCATTAGAACATGACCCATCGGTCTATTATGACAATCAAAGGAAGGAACTTATCTTAAGTTGTAAGAAGAAGAAAGAGTCTCCACTAAGCATCGAGATTGTGACAGGAAGGTCAGGATTGAAAGCCTGATACGAGACAGAGTGCGGGTGCAAGATCAAGCACCGCCTGCTGTCAAGAAGTCCAAGAGTCAGATACTCGTTCGAAGAAACATAGAGGTTATAGTTATTAACTGGGACGAAGAGATAACGTATGGAATCATTATACATCCCTATTTTGTTGATGATTCTTGGACATTATCATCCTAAGGGGGAGATAATTGTAACGCCGGTAGATCCGGGCTAATCAATTTAGAGGCAATAAGTGTTGAAAACAACTTTTTGACAAAGTATTATTTATAATAAATAATATTAACCAAGTGGTAGAATAATTCTCAAGGGTTCCGTACATATAAAGAATGCCGAAATCGGAGTTATAACGAAGAAATTATGACCCGTCGAAGTTTTACGGCAAAAATTGCACGACAAAGGGAATCGTAAAAAGTGAATTTACAATAAAATACTTTCTAGCGTTAGAGATCAAAAATAATGTTGTAATATATGTTAAACTGAGAGTGTGCATAAAAATAACTTCCAGATATAACTTCGTACGAGGAAGTTATGATTTTTCTAAGATTTAGCATAACAGTGTACAACCCAAAATTTGAATTTTAGATCTGTCGACTTTTAACCAAAAAAGTATAAACAAGAATTTAAGATCTCATTAATAGGAGCTCAACAATAAAAAGACAGTTAAAAACAAAGCTCATATGCGAAAGATATGGACGAAACTTGGTCCCTACTCTTCGAGCACAACGAATTCGATACAGTTTTGTAAATCTGAGATAGAATGAGAATTAGCCGAAATGATATAAATGAAAGTTGCAGTACTCGTAAATACCAACGTGTGGATATAAAGAACATCGATAATAGAGCTCGCATGTTAAAGATATGGACGAAACACAGTCTTTACTCTTCAAGCACGGTGAGTTCGATACAATTTTGTAAATCTAAGATAGAATGAGAATTAGCCGACAGGGTCTAAATGATAGTTGTATTACTCATAAATACCAATCTGTGGATATAAAGAACGTAGAAAATAGAGCTTGTACGTGGAAGATACGGACAAAACTTAGGGCCTACTCTACGATAAAACCCCTATAAATAAGAGATGAACTCTTCATATTTTTTTTTCATACCATAAGCCTTTATTTATCTCTATAACTTCTCTCTAGACTCCCTAAACCCCCCTAAAGCCTAGGAAACTTCCCTAGCACTAGAAGAAATCCCCGGAGCGCACGAAGGCTCCGAGAAAAAGAGCTTTTCAGCTTAGAAGCTCTGCTCCAGTGGAGCTCGGTTTTTAATAAAACCCGTTGTAAGTGAAATAAGCCTACCATACCTTAAATATAACTTATATTTAAATATAATATCGTTATTAGGAACCTGGAAATAAGATTTATCAGTGATTCAAAGTAATTATACTGATTGATCTACTTACGGGAATGATGTCTAGGTTGTGATTTAGTGAGGTGTTTAAAGTGGGATTTCCAAACCGTATAGTTCGTATATAAAATGGACCCTACCTCCAATATGATCATACCTGGTTGTTCCTTACTTGATAGATTATGAAAGTAGTCTTTGATTTAGTGATGAATCTAGACTAATAATTAGTTGCAATAAAGAGTAAACTAAAACTTAGCGATAATAATGCTAGGTTTCGTCGAGGAAAATGGAATCGTTAAAAGGAAGCGCTGCCCGGGTTTGGAATCATCACTTTACCAAGTGATTGCATAGTTACTTTTATCTTACACATAAATATGAAGTATTTTATATAAAGTAGGTGCTATGTGTGTATACTGTCTGAATACTTGCTGTCTATGCTGAAACATTTTATACATGTTTTAAATGATTTAAACGGTATATGTATTTTATATCTAAAAAATGTGTTGGGTAAAACATTGGTAGATTAGAGGTGAGATAAATGATGAGTGATGAAAGATGGGATAAATGATGAGCGATGAAAGATGAGATGAATGATGGGCGATGATATATGAGTGATAAAATATGGTGCAATGCGATGACCTAAAGTGTAACATACATGTTTTGAAATTGTGTTTTGTAAATTTTAAAAGTGAAAAATATTATGAAATATTTTGTCATATTAAGTATTGAGTTCTAATAGATAGTTCTTATTAGAAATAAAGTAAAATTATGTTTAACATCACTCGGAAAATATTAGAACTCTTATGAGATTTCAGTAAATAGTTTAAATATTGAAATTTAATGAAAATATAAAATTTGAAATAAGAAAAATTTTATTATTGAAAATTATAAAGAATCTCTTTAGAAACATTTAGGCGAAAACCTCATCGAAATCCGAGTTATAACGAAGAAGTTATGACTATTTGAAGATCCGCGACAGAACCGACACAACACCGAATTACGTAAAAAGTGAGTTTTTGATAAACTACTTTATAGCCTATATGATCTAAATGAAAATTGTAATATTCATTAAACCAAGAATTTTAATAAAAAGAACGTCCAAATCTGATTTCATATGAGGAAGTTATGATTTTTCTAAGTTTTGATATAGTAGTAGACAACTAAAAACTCGAAATAAAGATCGAGTGATTTTTAGCCAACACAACCTAAACGAGAATCGAAGGTCTCGTCAATAGTAGTACAACGGTAAAGATAGACAAAAATGGACATCGGATGAAGAAGTTATGAATTTTTAATGGACTTTTCCTGTCTTGTCCCGTTAAAAATATAATATTAAAAATGAATTCAAAATTAGCCGACGAAATTTAAAAGAAAGTTGTAGAGTATACTCTCACCTACGCGTGGATATAAAGAACGTTAAAAACAGAGATCGTACACAAAAGATATGAATTTTTGAAGTTTTTAATAAATATAAATGAAAAGTAGAAGCCTTATCCGAAGGGTACGCCCAACGTACTTCTTTTCGTACGCCCAACGTACTTCTCATGTATGCGACCCGTAATCAGCCACATCCTTATCTCTTCACACAAAGTGCCACGTCCTAGCCAGGGTTCTGATCAGATAACTCATTGCAAGTAGGCTCCGCGTACTGAGCCGCCTCACAGTACGCCCAGCGTATAGTGGACTTACGCTCAGCGTAGTCAGCAGCTTCGATCCCCTATAAATAGAGACAAAGGGTCTCTGGAATTATGTTACATTTCCTTACATCTTTCACCCCCTTTCATCCTTTTAGCCTACTTTTGACCCCTCAAAGCCCCGATATCAACCCCGACACCGGAAGCAAGCCGTGACGCTCCGAAGTTCTCGAGAAAATTATATTTTCAAGCCTAAAGTCTACCCAAGTAAGGCCGGATTTCAACTAAAATCCCCGGTTTTCATCATAGAAAGTCATACTTAGAGTCGAAGTGCTGCCCAAATTATCATTTAATCCCCGGTTATTTCACGGTGAGTTTCAATATAGGGACAATTATATGTTATGTATTATATGTTCAATATTCTTTCCCATGTTATTATAATAATGAGTTATATCTTAGGACATGAAGCGAATGACATAAGTATTACTTTGGTACTGGTATGTAGCCTTTGGTCATAAAGTGTATGACATAAGCATCACTTTGGCATTAACAGAATACAAAGACAGTGCTGAATGCCTGTGTATTCTAGTGAAATGATATCCTTAAATAATATTTTCTACGCCATTTGGGCTGAAGTCTTATTGATGTATATCAAGTGTTGAAATTGTTATGTCTCATTGAATTTAAATCTTTGAATCTGATTATTCGTTGATATGGAAAGCCTATCATATGATACTCATTCGCCTATCTTGTTCCTTGTCCCTCTATGCTTCTGTCATATTGATATGTATATGGCATAATGTTATATTGTAACTGTTATTGAACTCACTAAGTGTCACCTGGTTATCCCTCTCAATGTTTAAAACTATTGCAGGTGATAAGCATCCAGTGTAGTTTTGTACTGGTAGAAGATGTAGAATAGATACTATTATAAATTTTGTATTGTATTCTTGGGAAAGTATGTAATATGTGTAAAACTTTGTAAAAATATTAATAGTTGTTTTGTATCCAGTCTATGTAAATAAACTATCATTGTTTTATAAATATGCATGTAGCATGTTTTGGAGTAAAAATATTATGAAGTATGAAAGTTTGGGTCTTTCAGAAATATGATGTAGTTTTAGAAACAATGGAGAATATAGATCTTTTACAAAGGGATGGGCGAAAATGATGAGCCAAAGCGATGAACCAAAACGATTAGCCAAACGATGAGCCAAACGATAAACCAAGCGATGGCCCCGTCATCTAGCAGAGTATGGATGACAAGCACGGACTATTCTAGACAATCTAGTGGAACACTAGCAGACTGGCAACCTGTAGGTTTTGTGAATAATGTGTTCACCCGGTGTACTCTAAAAACCCATTGACATGTATTACGAGTGGACTCTCGAAAATGATATTTTCAACAAATGAGATAAACCCTGGTGACTATAAAGACTTAGTGTCGATTCCTTAGGATACTCCTTAGGAATGAATGAACGAGGAATAGCTGAATCTTAGGGTAGATCCTTAAGAGTAAAGAAGATAATGGGGATGGGTAATTGGGTTGATTGTATGATGTTTAACATAATAATTATATTATTGTGGGTTGAAAACCCTATGTACTCACCAGGTTTCCCAACTTGACCCACTCAAGCTTATTTGTATCACATGTGTCGATATGAAGCTACTTTACACCGAGGGATTTAAAAGTGATGTATATCTCTAGTGTAAATGAATGTAAGTTCTGTTTATACTTATGTTTCTGTATTGACGATGACATTCCGAATGTTTTAAAATGTTTAAAAATACATTTCTTTGGAAATGCTTTGATAACATATTTATCATGTTTTTCTAGGAACAAATTCTGCAACATTTTTATTAAAAGAGGTACTCTGATTTTTATAAAGCATAAACAAAAAATCGGTATTTTCTAGCTGTGAAAATGGGGATGTCACAAACAATCATCACATAACATGCATTGAATCACATACATTGCATAACATCACATATATCATATAATTATCACTATTATATGTTGATATTAATAATACCCATCTCTATTCACCTTTGTAATTATTATTTACCGTTCTTCACTTTAATATTTTATAAAGATTAATCTTCACTAGCTTGATCTCTAGGTCTGTCACTAACCCAATCGTAAGGGGTCCGTTCACAACTAACGTGACCAACTCGACCCCCTCTAGGTCCATCACTAACCCAAGAGGGAAAACCTAGTTCATTACTAACGTGACTGACTCGACCCGATACACTAAGCGAGTAGTGGTACTCACCTGTAACATTGCTCCCGACATGCTGTATTCATGTAATGCCTACATCTTTGGGCTAGAAAAAATAAATAATAATCATAATTTAAATCCTCGATTAGGATTCCCATTAGTTGTGTGCATTGCAGATGATGTATTATCAAGCCATTTTAGTAATTTATCTATAAGTGACAAAATGACAATCTTGATAGAAGATTATTTAGGACAAATAATCTTGACAGAAAATGTAGGAGTTGCGATATGAATCTCGTACATATAAAGCATACTCAAATCCAACTTCATACGCAAAAGTTATAGACTTCCGAAGTTTCACGATCAGTCAACGTATCGTAAATAATGAATCTGAGATAGGTTGCTTATTAGCCTAAGTAACCTAAACAAAAGACATAGAAGTCGTTAAACTGAGAGCGTGCATATAGAGAATGCTCAAATCTTACTTCATAAAAGGAAGTTATGATTTTTTTAAGTTCCAACGTAGCAGTATGCAACATTGATATCGAATTTTAGATCGGTTGATTGTTAGCTGAATCGATCTAAACGAAAATCAAAGATCATGTTGATAGGAACTCGATAATATAAAGTCAGTCGAGAACAGACGTTGAAAGAGAGAGTTATGAATTTTTAACGAACTTTAACATTTTAAGCCTGTTAAAAATATAAATTTAAAAATTAATTCAAAACTAGCCGATGGAGTCTAAATTAAATTTGTAGATCTCATCGATAGCTACACATAGATATACAACTCGTTGAAAACATAGCTCGTATGAAGAAGATATGGACTTTCTATTAAATATAAATTCTTCGCTTGTAACTGTGTGCAATGACAAAGTGCGCCACACACACTAACACTCTACCCAGAATGGGACACGTGGCACCATGCAGAAAGTGACACGTCACTCTCTTCTGACCAGATGCATGTCATGCACCTTATCTATGCACGATGCGTAGTAAAAATTCAACTATAAACATGAGTCGAAATCCAGTTCATTTCCACTCCATTCAAACAACTCTCTCTTGATTTCTCTCAATTCTAGGGCTTTTCTTCCTTAAGTTTTTAGTCAGCTAAGCCTTATGTAATGTCCTAAGTTAAGACTAAAAATTTCGATTTCTAAATTAATAAAACTATCATCCAAAACAACATCATGAAAACCATAGAAAATCAGAGTATCTCAAATAACATCTAAAAACATCAGAGTCATGTAAAATGCGGAACAATGTGGTATGTACACTGTAATCATCCCAGGTTCTTCCCTTTCAAACCAGAAGTACCTGAAATATAAGCTGAAAACCATAAGCACAAAGCATAGTGAGTTTCCCAAAATAACACATACCATACACATCAAACATATAATGGGCCTTGCCCGTCACCAGGCCCCGCCCGACATTGAGCCCCGCTCGGAAAAAATATGTCAATCATCAGACCTGACCTAGCATTGGGCCTCGCCCGCTATACATACAAAGATATAAACTCAAGCGAAAATCACAAAGATAAATAGCATACAGTATAATCATCATCAGGCCCTGCACAACATTAGTCCCCGTCCGGTATACATATGAACACATAACACATACAAGAGTCATGCAAACAACTAGCATCCTAATCATAACAAACCATGGTCTGACATTGGTGCCTTTAACCCACTGAACATAGTGAGGAAACTCGCCTCTAGCAGCTGAATCTCTCAAATAAAGTCTCAGGCTATTGGTCCAAAAAATACCCGTGCTATTATCATCAAATAATATCCAATTAATGATTGGATCTTAACATAAAATCAAGAATCTAAATTACTTGTCCAACATCCAAGGTAAAAGACAATTTTAACCTTTTCTTACTTGTTCCATAACCAAGGCCCAAGCCATTTACTCAAAAGCCCAAATTCCTAAATGCCACCCTAAGGCCCATTAAGGTCCATTATCCAAATTGGGCCCAAAATCATCATGGACGTATTTCCAAGAAAGCCCTTAGTCTATCTATTGACCAAAGTCAGAAGTCTAACGGCCCAACAAGGCTCAAACCCTAAAAGCCTAAAATAACATCGAGTCCAAAAGGCCCAAACAAAGAACTGAGTCTTAACTACTGAAGCGTTTTAATGTCAAAACCTCAAATCTACTTCATTTCAAGGCATTAATTCATAAAGTTGGAAACTTTATCATCTTTCACGTCTTAATGGGACCCTAAAACCTGATTTTGTCCATTATGGCCCATAATAAGGGCTCTAACTCATGCATGGACCAATACGATTCATCAAGATGACACCTCTTTACACAAGGAACATTATAGGCGTTAACATCTAGCATCCTATCACATGGATGGACTCAAAATCGCAAGGAGAGCCTAAAATACCTTATTAAGCTCAAAGACAAGTCGTAATCTCAATCTAACACAAGGAGTTTCCAAGATAATAAATTTATACCTTTTGGAGCTAGAAAACATGATGAAGATTCTGGATCTACAACCTCAAGTACGACCAAAGTTTGGCCACCAAGCGCCACCTTCTTCAATGCACACAAAACGACACAAAAACTACTTCTAAAGCTAAAATACACACCATAGGAGGCTATGGTTTTGATCTTAGGGTATAGGGGATTGGAGGCCGATCAACAGAAAGTCCATGGGTGTTATAAGTTGCTTAAATAGGGAGAAACCTTAAAAATTAGGGTTTACCCTTGCTTAGCGTACGCCCGACGTACGTAGGCGAACCAACATTCCTGAATCGAGCTAGTACGTTGTAGGAGTCCATTTGTACGATCAACTAGTTGCGGAATAATAAGATCTTGATATTTAATGATAACAAAAATATAAATGAAGAACAAAAGATGAGTAATCAAATGATATTACTTGAAAGAGTGGTTACAATATAAAGAACGAAGAAAACCTCAGTGGGAGAGATCCCAGTCGAGAGTTTCTCTCTAACTAAAACAAAAGACTATTTTTGGTGTATAGAGAAATATTACTTACAATACAATAAAGGGTAATAAAATAACCTAACTTATCACTGATAATTTGTAGAGCATTTCCATGCTCCAACAATCTCTCCCTAAATGCTTCCAAATGATGAGGGATACAAATACAATGAGAAAAAGCTAAAATACATAGTAACTAATGAGCAAGTGTGGTGATAAAAATGATACATAATGAGAACCAAATTTTGAAATGTCTATGAAACTCTAAGGTATCTATGATGTCTGAAACTGGGCGATGAAATCTCTATCCTCAAAGTCTTCTAAGAATCGAAGTTCATCATCTCCGATGTTGAAGAGTGAGATTCCAAGCTACATATGTGATCAGTGAACCAAGATGATCAACATCAAAAGTGTACCAATATCTCTTGAACCGAACGTCCCATAATCAAGTCATAATTCGGCTTTAAAAGTCTGAAACATCTCTAGTTCTTGAATCATAATATACCCAAAAATTTTCAAAAGGATAACCTGATAAAAACATGAAGACATCTTGTGATAGAGTTGGAATAATAAACAGGTCTGGATCCAGGAATAGAAGCTATAGTGCTCTGCGCAAGGATCTGTCTTCATAATTCAATTAGAACTATCATCATTATGATAGTTTGACTAAACAAGTAGATGATAAGCCAATATCAATTAGAAAACCGCATACTAAATGATCTCCTTTTCCCAGAAATCTTCAAAATCCAATCTCTGAAAAACATAACCAATAGTCTGGATGCTCATAATATTCTCTCCCTATTTTTTATAACAAATGTTGGATATCAAAAATAAATATGTCAATCAGGATGGAGAGTGTCAAATACCAAGAGCTTCACATGCTCTCCTTAGATGTAAGAAGGGTCTCGATAAAACACGACAATGAGAGTAAAATAAATACTCTCAGGTTAAAAGTAGCCGGTTGACTCTGTTACTGAAAACTACATGAACAAATACTGTAGTAACAAATAAGAACTCTACATGAAAAATATATGTTCTGCTGAGAAATGCTGATGTACCCAAACTGAGGTGTTGGAACTCCTGAAGTGGCTTTAATAAATAATGTCCACTCTCCCTATTTTTTTATAACAAATGTTGGATATCAAAAATAAATATATCAATCAGGATGGAGAGTGTCAAATACCAAGAGCTTCACATGCTCTCCTTAGATGTATGAAGGGTCTCGATAAAACACGACAATGAGAGTAAAATAAGTACTCTTAGGTTAAAAGTAGCCGGTTGACTCTGTTGCTGAAAACTACATGAACAAATACTGTAGTAACCAATAAGAACTCTACATGAAAAATCTATGATCTGTTGAGAAATGCTGATGTACCCAAACTGAGGTGCTGGAACTCCTGAAGTGGCTTTAATAAATAAAGTCCACTTGCTCAAGACACATGCTTCGTCGATTGGTGAAATAAAAATAATGGGTTTTAAAAAATAAATGAGTGTAAATAAAATGAAAAAAGGCTTAAAAAATTATGGTAAAAAAATAAGCGAGAGAAAAAAATTAGGTAAAAAAAGGCTGCGATATTATAGGGAGGGGCTGAAAAGAGGTTTAAGAAGGAAGGGAGGAGAGAAGGCTAAGGAGGTGGATAGGAAAGGAGTTGATAAATGAGGGATGAGGGTTGCGGTTAGAGGGTTGGATGAGAATAGGTCTGCAGTGATAAGGATTGGAGGGTTAGGTGGGTTTGGTTGGGGTAGTGAGGAGTAGGAGGTAGGTTGATTTGCGAGGAGGCGGGGTATGAAGGAAATTTGATGTATGCAAAGTAGAAGGAGGGATGTTGCAAGGAGCTGAAGCGTAGAGTAGGGAGGTTGCCATGCTTTAGTCTGCAGTACACAGAAGTAGCGAGTATTTGGTCTGAAGTCTTTGGTCTGCAAGGATTTGAACATGAAAGTAATCCCGACTACGGTATAAGGTCTTCGGTTTCTCGGATTAGGAAGGACCACAGAGGCTGCGCGTATCAGAGTCCAACATACTTTGGATAGCTGACAACTTCTAAGTATGGACAATATATTCAATCAAGCCTTGGTCCTCAGTATTAAACTTTGAGGATCCGAGTGCTGATGATGAAAAAACCATTTTTTTTCATGAAAATTGATAACGTAAAGGCCATAACTTCGTTTTTATCCAAGGAAATGTTTTCTAAAGCATATAGGGATAAGGTGGGTGTTAGGAAGAGGAAAAATTGGAAGAAAGTATGAGAGAGAAAGGCAAAAACTAAGGATAAGGTGTGGGTTTCAAGTAAAACTATGGGTGTAGATTACATGTCACAGGGGAATTGTTAGGAATGTATAGGTAAAGTAATAGATGGTGGAGTACCCTTTGATTGCAAAATAGTAAAAGGATGTAGCATCTTTTTAAATGGTCCTCCAAGATATCTATCAAGCACTAAGCAGCAAAAAAGAAATGGCAGGAATATTGCAACACCAATGCTTCTAAGTATTATGTTTAATTATGTTTTTGGAGGTCTATTGAGTGAATCGACGAGTTGGTGCTACAACTCTTTGAGACGGGCCATGATGTGCCGCGTGGATTAAAGATCTACTCAATGAGTCCGAGAGCCGACTCGCCGAGTAGACGCTGTGAATAGAAACCCTAAATCCTAGGGTTTGGGGCCTATTTAAGGGCACTTATAGCCTCATTTGCAGCTCATAAACTACTTGCCTTCACCGAGAGAAACTCTAATCACCCTTTGAGCTAATGGAGAGAGTGTGTGAGTTAATATTGAGTATTTTGGTGGATCTTTGGAAGAGAAGAGAAGGATTTCAAGCGACGAACAAGAGGAGGCTATCAGATTTGTTGTTATTCATCCAAGAGCTTCTGTAAAAGGTATAAAGTTTGTACCTTTCTCATTAGTTTGGGTAGATCTCATATTTTTGGAGTTTAGGGCTTCTTTTCTATCTAATATTGGGACTTTGAGTGTTTTATGCACATATAGAGATTTGGACATCAGATCTGGACCTTGTGAGGTTGCTAGAGTCTAAAGATCCCTGCTTTAGGCAGCCATAATGGAGCCTTTAGTGAAAAACCATTAATAGAGCATGTTTTTGGCATTTCAAGCCGTAAGTGCCATGCATGAACGTAAAGCTTGTGGGTTTACATGATAAGAAAGCCTTGAGAGCTTAGATCTATAGTATGAGAGGGTTTCTTGCCTCGAAAATTTCTATTTAAGTCATGGGTCTGAATGGACTTGCCGAGTCGATGAGCCGACTCGACGAGTTAGTTAGGGTTTCGTCTTGATGAGCTGGCCATATTATAGATCGGAAAATTATGGGTTAACTCGATGAGCTGGACCTTTTCTAGGGGACGAGTGGACTCAACAAGTCACCAGAGTGCACTCGGCGATTCAGGTCAAACTTGGACTGTTGACTCGAGTTTGACTTCTGTTGACTTTAGGGTTTGGGCAACATGAGTAATAAAAACCATGGAGGGTTAACAATGTCTTTTATCCATTCCAAGAATTTGAGAGAAACAGAGAGCAACCTTTGGTTAATTGAGTATGAATAGAGTATTAATTAGAAATGATTATCCTATGTATTAGGCAGAGGCTAGTTCAAGAGTTCCGAGTATGAACTTTTACTTGCTAGCTTACGAGGTGAGTCTTCTCACTATACTTACCATGAGTGGTATCTTCATGTGACCGAGATATCTTATGTGTTTACTTGTGTATTGTGATACTTTGCATTTTGTCTTTGTGGTTTATGCTTATTGTTATAAACTTATTGAGTTAGGGACGGAGGGTCCACCTGAGTTGTGGGACCGGAAGGTCTCCACTGGAACATATTGACCAAAGGGTCGCATTTAGTTAGCCTCGAGTCGCGAATGTTATGTGTTTCGGGCACTTCTACCGATCACGGGAAGGCGCCGACTTGATTGTACACACATCAGGGATTGAGTTATGCTTAAGACAATCCTGGAGTTTTGATATATGAGCAGTTTTTTCATGAGATTTGATGATTTGACATTGTGACATTTTGTGACTTTATTATTGAGATAAATGTGTTTTTAATTTGAAAATTTTGGTTCGAAAATTTACGTTGTTACAAGTTAGTATCAGAGTCTTGGTTTCAGGGATTTGGATGCACCTCTATGTTATGTGTTTCGGGCACTTCTACCGATCACGGGAAGGCGCCGACTTGATTGTACACACATCAGGGATTGAGTTATGCTTAAGACAATCCTGGAGTTTTGATATATGAGCAGTTTTTTCATGAGATTTGATGATTTGACATTGTGACATTTTGTGACTTTATTATTGAGATAAATGTGTTTTTAATTTGAAAATTTTGGTTCGAAAATTTACGTTGTTACAAGTTAGTATCAGAGTCTTGGTTTCAGGGATTTGGATGCACCTCCTGGTGTTTTTAGACTAAAACTGTGGATTTGAGAAGAATTTTTCAAAAGAAATGATTTTTCATAAACAAAAAACAGTTTTAAGAGAAAACGAACTGGAGCGGTGTGTACAATCAGCCAGAGCCACAACCATATGAGAGGCTATTCCGGAGATGTTTGGGTCTATTAAGACCAGCTTGATCGAGACATCTGACGAGCGATATGCTGCAGTTTCTGAGGCGGCTGCTGCTGCAGCCACCTCAGCTGTTGTAGCTGCCAGGTCACCAGGAGGTGACTCGTTGTTGTACCAGGAGTTCAGCAACACGAAGCTACCAGAGTTTGAGGGGACTCAGGATTCGATTGCTCCGATAAGATGGATCTATGATATCGGCGGATGTTTCTACACTTGTTCTTGTCCAGAGCATTTAAGGGTGTGGTTCGCTCTGAACCAGCTTTGCTTGGGAGCAAAGGACTGGTGGAAGTTTGTGATGACCAGTTTTACTCTTGTAGAGCATGTTGCAGTGACTTGGGAGAGGTTTACTGTGATGTTTTGAGATGAGTATGTTCCCCTGGTGGATAGGGAACAGCTGGCCCAGGAGTTTCTGTCTCTCAAGCAGAAGATAGGGTTGGTGATTGAGATTACACGGATGTTCCATGAGAGGGAACTGTTCTGCCCTGAGCATGTGTTGACAGAGCAGGCGTGCATGAGCCGGTATTTGAGCATTATGAAGAGGGATATTCGAGAGTTCTTGGCGAACTCATCTTATCGGACATTTTCTGAGCTTATGGAAAAAGCCAGGAGGAGGGAGATCGAGCTGGAGACTCAGACCAGGGAGGATGCGGAGTCTCAGGGGAGTGATCGGAGGCTGACACAGTGCCAATAGTTATTTCCAAAGCATGAATTCGAGGGCGATGTCTGATTCTAGTGGGGGAGAATTGTAACACCTATGCTTCCAAGTATTATGTTTAATTATGTTTTTGGAGGTCTATTGAGCGACTCGACGAGTTGGTGCTACAACCCGTCGAGTAGGGTCGTGATGTGCCATGTGGGTTAATGATATACTCGACGAGTTCGAGAGCCTACTCGCTGAGCTGAGCTGTGAAGAGAAACCCTAAATCCCGGGGTTTGGGGCCTGTTTAAGGGCACTTATAGCCTCATTTAAGGCTCATCAACTGCTTGCCTTCACTGAGAGAAACCCTAATCACCATTTGAGCTAATAGAGAGAGTGTGTGAGTTAATATTGAGTATTTTGGTGCATCTTTGGAAGAGAAGAGAAGGATTTCAAGCAAGGAACAAGAGGAGGCTGTTAGATCTATTGTAATTCATCCAAGAGCTTCTGTAAAAGGTATAATGTTTGTACCTTTCTCATCAGTTTGGGTAGATCTCATATTATTGGAGTTTAGGGCTTCTTTTCTATCTAATATTGGAACTTTGAGTGTTTTATGCACATATAGAGATTTAGACATCAGATCTGGACCTTGTGATGTCCTTAGAGTCCAAAGATCCATGCTTTATGCAGCCATAATGGAGCCTCGAGTGAAAAACCCTTAATAGAGCATGTTTTTAGCATTTCAAGCGCTAAGTGACATGCATGAACGTAAAGCTTGTGGCTTTATGTGATAAGCAATACTTGAGAGATTAGATCTAGAATGTGAGAGGGTTTCCTGCCTTGAAATCATCTATTTAAGTTATGGTTCTGAATGGACTCATCGAGTCGATGAGCCGACTTGACGAGTCAGTTAGGGTTTTTTCCCGATAAGTTGTCCATGTTATAGCTCGGCGAGTTTGGGGTTAACTCGATGAGCTGGACCTTCATGAAGACCTCTGAGGGATGAGTGGACTCAACAAGTCACCAGAGTGCACTCGGCGAGTTAGGTCAAACTCGGACTATTGACTCGAATTTGACTTCTTTTGACCTTAAGGTTTGGTCAACATGAGTAATGGAGACCATGGAGGGGTAGAATGGTCTTTTATCATTCCAAGAATTGAGAGAACGAGAGAGCAACCTTTGGTGTATTTGAGTATGAATAGAGTATTAATTATAAATTATTATCCTATGTATTAGGCAGAGGCTAGTTCGAGATTTCCGAGTACGAAACTTTTACTTGCTAGCTTATGAGGTGAGTCTTCTCACTATACTTACCATGAGTGGTGTCTTCGCGTGATTGAGATGTATTATGTGATTATCTATGTATTGTGATACTCTAAATTTTGTCTCTTTGGTTTATGATTATTATGATGCACTTATTGAGTTAGGGCCGGAGAGTCCACCTAAATTGTGTGACCGGATGGTTTCCACTGGAAGACATTGACCAGAGGGTCATATTGAGTTAGCCTCGAGTGGCTAATGTGATGTGTGTGGTATTTTGGGAAACTCACTAAGCTTCGTGCTTACCGTGTTATGTGTTTCAGGTACTTCTACGGATCACAGGAAGACGCCGACTTGATTGTACACACATCAAGGATTAAGTTATAATTAAGAGGATCCTGGAATTTTGATATATGAACAGTTTTTGATATGAGATTTGATTATTTGACATTGTGACATTTTGTGATTTTATTATTGAGATAACTGGGTTTTTAATTTGGAAAATTTGGTTCGAAGATTCATGTTGTTACAAATATCACACCTTCAGTGATTTCTCATGTGAAGATAATGAATTCAAAAGAATAAGCTAATGATGTGTTCAAGAAAAGATCTTCTCTATCTTCATAATACCCAAGATATTGTGTATTTTCCACAACATAAAAATGCCTGGAGTAGAATCTTCGCACGTTTTAGACCACAAATAAATTCTTCTTTCTGCTTTTTCTTCAACAGTAAGATAACAGGCTTCATAAACTCGGATTTTCAGCAAAAATATGAACGAAACAACAGCACCATTTATTCTTGAAAGCTTAAAAAAGCTTTGAATCAACACTTCAAAAATCGAAAAATCATCATAAAAAATTTCCATTTGCGAACCCAGATTTTGTTGTGTGAAAATCGAAAAATACAAGATGAAAGGAGTCGATCGGGAGACGCTCCATTGAAATAATCGCTTAGATCTTCAATGTACGACTTTGATACCAATTATAGGAGACCATTTGTACGATCGACTAGTTGTAGAATAATAAGATCTTGATATTTAATGATAACAAAAATATATATGAAGAACATAAGATGAGTAATTGAATGATATAACTAGAAAGAAAGGTTGCACTATGAAGAACGAAGAACACCTCAGTGGGAGAGATCCCAACCGAGACTTTCTCTCTAAAATGACTACCCTCTCTATTTATAGGGAGAGATAACTTACAATACAATAAAGGGTAATAAAATAGCCTAACTTATCACTCATAATTTGTAGAGCATTTCCATGCTCCAACGTACGATAAGCGTACTAGCTAGGAACCAAAAAGATATCAATTTTGCACTAAGGGGTTAAAAGGGAAAGATATATACCAAATCTCAAATGTTACAATTCTCCCCCACTTGAATCATACATCATCCTCGAAGTCCTCTACCCGAAAAATCTCCGGGTAGTGCTCCCCCATCTTGTCCTTTGGCTCCCATGTCCATTATGACCCCTTGCGGTGCTATCACTAAACTTTCACCAACTCCAAAACCTTGTTCCTTAAGGTTTTCGTTTTTCGGTCAAGAGTCATCACCGGACTCTCGATATAAATCACGCGATCATCCACCTAAATATCCTCCAATAGAACCACTATGGAATCATCCGCTAAAGATTTCCGCAACTAAGAGTGTCACACCCCCAAACCGAAACGGCAGAAACGTTCGGGGGTTGAGGACGTCATGTGTAGTATCATAACAATTGCATCATAGTAATCAAAGTAAACACAACAATTACATTAAGATATGAATATTTACATCTGTTTGATTCATTGTTTGTATACATCAAAAGTATAGCAGAATATAAAATACGTGTTAATATATGCTCTGTCTTCTCAAAATGCTGCAGGAGTACTTGTCTACTGATTTCCAGAGAATACAAGTGATTTTGAAAGAATATCAGCATAAAGCTAGTAAGTTCATAAAAGTGTTTTTGTAGTGAAAACCAGTCATTAAATTCTGAAAAGTCTATGCATGTTCCCCAAGAAAATCTAATATTTACTAACATGTTTTTTCGTTACTATATATATATATTATGTTTTGTTTGAAAACACAGGCTACCACCAGTATGTATCGTATGTTCTGTTTGAAAAACATGGCTACCACCAGTATGTATAGTATGTTCTATTTGAAAACACTAGCTACCACCAGTATGTATCGTATGTTCTGTTTGAAAACCCTGGCTACCACCAGTATGTATCGTATGTTCTCTTTGAAAACCATGGCTACCACCAGTATGTATAGTAGTTTTATTAATAAAAATAAAACTAGTAAAGAATGAAATCCTGTAAATAATGGTCAGTTTATACTATTGTGAGTTCGTATAACCATGCTTGATATGACTAGTGACCTTAACGATGTTTCTTCAGGCGTCGTACGGTATGATATTTTTCATCCCGGCCATGCCTGCCTAATTGTAGCTAGCAATTTAGGTGTGGAATTTTCAGTCCCGAATAGATCTAATCACAAATCTTACGGTCTCCCTCCAAGAGACTCTGGTTATACTAAATGTTGAGGATTTACAAGTACCCTAAGGGGTACAATTTGAAGAGATGACTCACAATCCTGTATTAACTAGTTTACGTGTAGTTCTGTATCGTTTTCTCGTAATTGAAATCATTTGTATACTTGGTAGAGTATGAATAATTATATTTAAATAATTATTTAATGTTGTGCTCTTGTCATCTGAACGTAGTAATGAACATCATAAATTGAAATTGTCATAGATTATTTGATTTTCAATGTATGAAATCTGAATCAGTAAGGTTGTGTAATGTTTTCCCCAGACTACACCCTTTATAGTTTGATTGTAATGTTATGTACTTGGTTCGTGAATTGTTCTGAAAACTGTGTAATTATGATTTGAAAGTGTCACTTATGCTCCGCATAATACATAAGGGATAAAATATCTATATATTTTTAATGAAAATCGTTGAATTGTATCAATTGCATGAGTTTTAAGTTTGTTGAAATCCTTTTGTTTTAGTTCACAAAATCATTTGAGTTTGGATTGTATCCCCCCCTTGATAACGTTAAAAATCATAAAAGTGTATGGGTATGAACTCACTGTTTGTTGTGTGCAAGTGTCGAACTGGAAATGAAGACCCTCGAGTTGTTGTATGTGGCGCTTAACGGAATCCTAATAATAATTGAATACATATATGTATTTAATTAGCGATTTCGTTAGATAAAGTGTTAGAAAAACACTTGCTTTTGGTTAAGGAATGTTATTGGTACTTGATTGAATCAAGGAAACGGGTTTTTCACCACTATGGGAGTGTTTATGGCCGTGAAAAGGGGTTTACGGCCGTGAAGGGGGTTATGGCCTTGAACTGTTTACAGCCGTGAACTGCCTTTGAAGGGTGTACGGCCTTGGAAGGTTTGAAGTGTGTACGACCGTGAACTGGTCCTCAATCAATAAAGATTTGCATATTTGAAGGGTGTACGACCATACACTCAAGAACAAGGATGTTGGATTCGATGAAAAACGTGTTCTAGATGTTCCAAAATCAACCCCAATTATGATTCTTGATGATTTTCAGGAGAATATGGGTGTTTTTGGTGTTTACGGTCAGGAGTTCAGAGAGAGCAGGTTAGAGTTTTCGGACAAGAAGGTTCAAATGAAGGTGGGGTCCTATATATATAGGATGGGGGTATGGTCGGTGGTGGGGTTCATGTAAGTCCCTAATTTGCCTGTGTATCAATCAGATCTGTTTGATGGTGCGGAATCCTAATCAAACGGATGATGTCAGATCAAATAGAAGAGAAGGAGAAGAAGAATAATATGAATCTATGTATGAATTGATTAGAATGAAGATCCGGATACAAAAGATTCACACACACAAAACTTCTCTCTAATTTCTCTCTTGACCGTACACTCCTTATTTTTCATCAATCTCTACTCCTCACCCCTAACACCTATATATACACAAGGGGAATATAGGCTAACTGAACATGGGCCGTAAATGGGTTTATGGCGGTAAACCTGTTTACGACCGTAAACACAACCGTAAAATCATTTACGACCGTAAACATCCAGCAGTTTACGGTCCAAGACACAAAAATACATTTATCTAGAAAAGTAAAGTATAAACCATATTTTTGACCCAACAATCTCCCCCTTACTTTATAACTTTCTTTTCTTAATTGACCTAACAAGCTCCCCTGAAAAGTAGCTGGGTTTTCTTGTTAATCTTCATTGGGATATTGGCTTCAACATTTATCTTCAAATTATTCACAACTTCAAGATATACTTGATGAATCTTCAATGAATCACTTCATGTTGAGCACTTGAGCTTTTCTTCAAGATTTGACTCTGAACGCACATTGGGTGAGGAGACTTCTGGTACTGATTCTTGAAAGATGGCACTTTCTGCTTGAGAATCTTTAGAGAGAACATCAGAGAGAAATAAATCTTCTGGATCGCTTCAGCAGGTTTAAGATAGTAGCAGACTGATTGAGGAGGCTTCAATGAAATCCGTCACATAATCTTCAATTTCTGCTTCACCTTGCTTCTGGGGTTGAAGGATTGAATGTTGAAAGAATAATCTTCATTTATTGCTCCTTCGAATGAGAATTCTTCGATGCTCACGGACGAATCCTTGGCTTAGAAATCTTTGACACAAACTCCATGAGTTTCATCTTCACCTGAATTCACTTTTCAAGACAAAATAAAACTAAAAGAAAATTTAGCACACAATATATTTGGGTTTTTCATATTTTCTGAACAAAAATAAAACAGAAACAAAAATATTTTTGGATTTTTGATTTTTCTGAACAAGAAATAAAACAGAAACAACACTATTTTTATTTTGAATTTTCTGATTTTTGTTTGTTTGTTTTTTTTTAATTCTCCCCCTTATATTTAAATTAGAAGAACACTATGAACAAACTTAACAAAAACAAAAAATAATAGCTAACTTTAAGAGTGATTTGGGATCAAAGTTGTTGGACAACCTTATTCCACTTGTCAGTACCCTTATCTTCACATCTTTGTCTGATCGATCGCTAGTATTGTGGTCCACTTAGACACGAAAAATTTGTGACAATATTTTGGAAAATTTACCAATGACATGATACACATACATATAGATGATTATAATTTTATTATCATGATTGGCCCTAATTCTTAAATAAAATTTTCTTATGACCATTTAACTGACTACAACCAGGGATATTGTTGTCCACCTAAATTGAGCAGCGAGATCTACAGACAATCTGTATATGTTCAGTTTTAATTGTACTAGAATGTGTTTCCCACTTCCTGGCATGCCCCATCCATCAATGACTTCCAAAATACTCCTTACACCGGGTGAACAGACAATTATTAAGAGAGAAGATAGATTTAGAATGCATATGCTGTACATCCAGGTCGGATCTCTTCCAATCACGCAAAGGGTGAAACATATGACTAACTGAAGTTTCAGAGGGATTGAGAAGAGAACGTTGCATATACTATGTAGCAGGTCAGATTTTGAGTCACGCAGAGGAGACAATATATGGCTAACAGATAAGAAGAATTGCATAGATAGAAGATGCAGAGAGATAGAGTTGCATATATTACAGTCCAGGTCGGATCTCTCGATCACGCAAAGGAGGCAGCATATGTCTAACAAAAAGAAAGAAAGAAAATAACCTTCTAGAGACCTAGCTTATCGGAATTCCCCAGTCACCCCATCCAACCAGAATTTAGGATAGAGTCCGCACATCCAGGAAAAGTGAATCCACAGTTCTAGATACGACTTATTTAATGAGACCGGTAGATTCCCATGTATATCTCCCTGCTCAACCTATCCGAGCGTCGTGATGTCAGGGTAAACGGATCTAACTAGGTCAAAGTTTGTCAAGTCCTTAAATTCATTAGGTTCAACTTTCCCTAGTCAAGTCCATTTAAAATTTTTCGTGCCTACCAGCGCATCGAACATAGAGTGTAGACGATTCAATTTAGGTACGTTACACAGATTCAGATTTCCTTTTATCACTTGCTAATTTCATTTCCCAAAACATCTCACTCAAGAACATTTCATTTACACCATATTTTGATTTTCTGATTTTCTAATGTTTGGATGTTTTTAAAATTTTCTAATTTTTGTTTTGTTTTTTTTATTTCTCCCCCTAAATTTGTGCATAGGAGAGAAACGAAAGTCAATGCGCATATTTAAACTATCGTAAAAAAACAATTAGTCTTTAAAGCGAATCAGCTTAAGAAAAACTCAGGAATATAGAGAAGAAAGTTCAAACCGTATGTCACCGATTGAATTTGCATCCAGAAGGTCTGAGAACAGCACGCATAATCTCAGAACAGATCCAAAAATTCTTCACATCGTTAAGCACTAACCCCATTAGTTATCCATTCCTTTCTTCCCTTCTTGCAAAAGGACACATACTCTCAAGTAAGGTCAAAATGTTGCATAGTTGAGAGATGCCTCCTATCATGTGCCTGGAACAATCACTATCAACTAGACCTGGTAATGGGGTGGGTTTAGAGCGAAGCGACCTTGATCCAAACCTTTTTAACAAATTTCAAAATCCGATCCAAACCCGCTCCATAACCTGAAGGGTTTTGAATAATCAAATCCATACCCTTATCCACCGAATCAATGAATATCTAAACCCGCCCCGTAACCCATAGGTTTTTTGAATTATCAAACACATTTTAATTAATTCATAAAATAATATTTCTTAAATAAAACAAATGTTAATTTAGAAAAAACATTACATACTCAAGGACTTTCGATTGGAATTAAAAATCACTATTGTAGTAACTTCTGATTTAGTTTTTATTGTTAGTTGTACTGATAGAGAATAGCAATGACAAACTATCTTTCAGTTGATGAATGAATTTATTGATTTATGGATGAAATATGATTATTACTTGATGAAATATAAATGAAATGAAATCATAATTCTTAGTAGAAGACTGGAAGTCTAGAAGTTGACTGCTTGATTCTTATGTATAAATAGTTTGGACTTTGGCATTTTCCTTATGGACTTTCGATTGGAATTAAAATTTAAATTTAAGCAATATAAAATATAAACCAATAATTCAAAAACTATACGGGGCGGTTTATAATCAGAGCGCATCAGTGATGATCCATACCCTACCCTTTTAATAAAAGGGTTAGCGGGTATGGGTCGTTAACAGGTAAACGAATCAAAACTATGCTCCAAACCCATATAATTCTTAAGTGTTTGGATCGGATCAGGGTCAAAACCCGCTCCATTGCCAATCCTACTATCAACAAACTGAAATCTGATGATATGCCTCCATAGCTGCTTCGACACAGAGCGGGATCAGTTGGTCTTTGGAACCCACTCCATTTTGAAATTGGGCCGACGTTTGTCATCAACACACGATACTTTCTCCCATGACATGTCCAGTTTATCACAAATAGAAGATGTAGAAATATTAGAATCATTAGGAGATTGAGCCTTTGGTATCCATTGGTAGTTGGGTTTAACCCATTTCTTTTTCGATCTGATGGGTGCCTCGGCATTTGCTTTTGATCTTGATGTCGGATGCCAAGATAACCTTGACCTAACTAATCTTGGTTTCGCTGGAGCATCTCTTGGATTTTGCTTCTTCGCCGACATTTCCTTCTTGCCCTTGGGATTCAGATTCTTGGCCTTCTGTGCATTCCAGTCACCATGGTCTGAATGTGACCTGGAAGGGTTTCTTTTGAAGTATCTCCCACTTGGCGCGTTTTGCCATCCTTATGCGTTGTAGGGAACGTATGCACGATTTGGACAGTTTTTGGCAATGTGTTCAGGCATTCCAGAGTGAAAACATGTCTTTTTCTTCACTGTGAATTTGTTTCTTCCTGCCCCTAGTGGCGTATCCTTGCCTAGTCTCTTGTTGATCCCACATGCACACTTGCAACATGAACTCGATTGCGCTAGAATTGGAGGCCTGTATTTCTCAACGGCAGGTTTTTTAGGTGTAACGAAATTCGAAGCAACAGATTCTGAGTTGAAGGTGTCATTGGTTTGTTCAGTAGTGCTCTCCTTGTTCTCATCTTCCACTACTTTACCTGCACATGAAGTAGAAACATTAGTATTTTCAATATTGATAACTCCTCCCAACATAAATCCAGCTGGTTTGCCATATTCAAGATGTGCCTCCCTATCAATTTCTTCCTGTGTCATAGGGATGGATGTGTAGTTATGATTGAAAGGTGGAGGAACACTATCATACCCTAGACCCTTGTTTTGATTATCTTTGAATTTTAATTGGGTTTCAAATAAGGACTCGACTGTCTTACTTGACGCAGTATAATTTTTGAAACTAACGTCTGTTTTTCCACACTTAATTTTCAAAGTGTCAAGTTCTTCAGTTAAAGCAGCAAGTTGTCTCTTAACATAGTCATAATTTTCACACTTGTTGCTATACTCTTCCTGAAGTTTCCTAAAGTCTTTGGTTTTTGCTTCTAATTCAGTCTTCAGGGGTTTCTGTCCTTTGCTGAGTTGATATCCTTCATATCTCAGGTCCTCAACTTCTCTTTTTAATAAATCAATTTGTTCCTGAAGAAATTTAATCGTAGTTTCACAAGCTGGAGTACATGTAACTTCAGTGAACAGAATGTTTTCAAAACTCATTGTTTTTCTACACTTCAAAGCATCAAGTTCTTCAATTACATCAGCAAGACTAAGATGATTGAGATCTTAACATATCCTAACGACTCTCTTTCATGTTTTCAACTCCCTCATAGACCTTAAAATCAATTAAAAAGCACAACTAGAAACCAAAATCAAACTTAAAAGTCAAACCGAAAAGCTAAATTTGAATATTTAAAAGTCAAACAAAAAAGTCAAAGTTTAAAGTCAAAGATCAAACTTTAAAGTCAAAGTCAAGATTTTAAATAAAAAATCAAAAATAAAAGTCAAAAATAAATTTTTTTATTTTATTATTATTATTATTATTTATTATTATTTTTAATTTATTATTTTTAATTTTGGATGAAAAAGGAATTTAAAACTAAAAGAAATTGAATTTTGGGTTGAAAGTGTGAAATTTGCGAAACTTGGAAGCGGCAGGGAGTGTTTAAGTTTAAAATTTCGAAAGGAAATCATAAGGGTTTGTCTAGCCAAGATGGTTAGGCGCTTGGTTGAACACTTTGAGGTTCAGGGTTCGATCCCCAGCAACCTCAAATTCGCGTGGATATTTTTTAATGCAAAGCGCTGATGCGAGGCTGCTGTGACGCGAGGATGAAGCGAGGTGCGAGGCTGCAAACCACCGAGGCCAAGGCCGCAAACTCCGAGCTGCAAACCTCGGGCCACAAACTGCGGGCCGTCAACTCCGAAACCCTAGCCGTCGGCCGCAAACTCCGCCACACCCTCGCAGGTTTCGACCAAAAACATTGATTTTTCGACTTTGAAGCTCCAAAACTCGATCAAAAACCATTTTTTATGAAAAACACGAAGAACAAACCCCCCTTATTTTTAAGAGATCTAACCAAAAATGCAAGAATATTTCGAAAATAAGATCAAATTATGCTCCAAATCTGACAAAATTGATTGATACAACCAAGCTATGATACCAAATGTAAGTCCCTAATTTGCCTGTGTATCAATCAGATCCGTTTGGTGGTGCAGAATCACAATCAAACGGATGATGTCAGATCAAATAGAAGAGAAGAAGAAGAAGAATAATATGAATCTATGTATGAATTGATTAGAATGAAGATCCAAATACAAAAGATTCACACACACAAAACTTCTCTCTAGTTTCTCTCTTGGCAGTACATTCCTTATTGTTCATCAATCTCTACTCCTAACCCCTAACACACACACACACACACACACATATATATATATATATATATATATATATATATATATACACACACACACACACACACACACACACAAGGGGAATGTGGACTAACTGAACATGGGCTGTAAATGGGTTTACAGCCATAAACACAACCGTAAACTTGTTTACGGTCCAAGACACAAAAATACATTTATCTAGAAAAGTAAAGTAGAAACCATATTTTTGACCCAACAGTTCACCTAGCACCAACCGTACACATATTTACGAACATACACGGGTTTACGGCCGTAAACTCGCTCTGTCCGCACACATGTTTTTCGAGAAAGTTCAAGTTTTTCGCATAATTTTTGGTTCCGAGTCGTATTTAATTTTAATTATATAAAACATAATAATTTTCTAAACCAAGGAATTCGACGGAAATTCAATAAAATTCAAATTTTATTAACGGAAATCAGTTAAAGGTAATGGAGAAAGGTTCAGGTTGTCACAAAGAGACATGCAATGTGCTATCGATCTGACTAAGCTCTAGTTCCTTATGAAGATCCAAGAGATAAGCAAACCAGCCCACCAATGCAAAAACCATGAAAGGACTGATGTACCTAGGGCCCAACTTTCCCCTTTTCCTGAATCGGATGACACCTTTCCGTGGTGATACCTTCAGGATAACCATATCCCTAACCTGGAACTCTAAGTAAATTACGTTGCTAGTGTAGGCTCATCACCTACAGACGTAGATGAATGGTTAAATCCTATTCATCAAAATACTCTAACGAATCATGTGCCTTTATGACTTACACTGGCAAAGGAAAACCCTAGCTGTTAAGTCAAACCTTTAAACGTTTCATCAGGTAAGATAAAGCTTCCTGATAATCATGGACTAGGATCCATGAGGATTGATTAGGATGGGTAGAGGATTCTATAGATAATTAAACCTTATCTATACTATTTGGTAACTGTTGGTTTTGTAGATCTAATAATTAAGGAATATTATCATGAAAATATTATGGGATTGGAATCCGTATGTATCTCACCGGGTTTCCCAACCTGATTAGGATGTTCAATGATTAAGAGATAGCCTAGAATAGAGTTCAAGACCATCAGGTCTTTATGCTGTAACTTATGTATCTATATTGATTATGACATCCTTAGGGTTTTAAAAATTTGAAAATAAACATTTGTAATCAAAATGATATTTTGTACTAGGATTTTGCGCAAATATAAATAAACGATTTTTGAAACATAAAGAAAAGATTTAATTGGTTCTGAAAATTAGAGGATGTCACAGTTCGCTACTCCGATGTTGCACATACAAGTACGTGCGTTGTCGTTTGAGAGTAGTATTTTATCTTTTTTCTCCGTCACTAAAAACTTCCTACCCAAATGTGATGTTTGATCCACCTCCATCTCCGTGCCAACATCATTTCAATCGTCACAACCATGGACCATATTCCGATAAAAACCACTTGGCGTTACTATTGGCTTAAACTCTTATCTTATAGGTATCTTTCAACCTATTATGCCATAAAAAATCCAGAAAGGGTACAAACCTAAGTCTAGGTTGCTACCCCTTTACATCTAGTAACTCAATGAGTGGATTCCATATTTTAGTTAATGTATTATTATTCCATCACATATGGGTTACACTACATCCTCCTCTATCCCCTTAAGTAATCATTCTCAATTATTAAAAAAATATTAAAGGTATATTACTTCAAAACTCCTCACTATGTAAACATGCAAACATAACATAACAAGTTAAAGCGTTTACATGACTAGCACACAATTCACTTACTTCATAAATAAGCTTATTTCTATAAGAATATCATGCATAAACTTCACACACAATCAACACACAACTCTCTTCTTGTCATGAATCTATCTCACACTTCACACCAAAGTATCATATCAAAATTCTACCATGTATTACATCCTAAATTTTCAATCATAGAAAACAATCAACATTTCTGGTATGTATACCATTCAAAATCAGGGCACATGCATCATATAATAATATAGCCCCAATACACCCCTTATAGGATATGGAATTTTCTAACAAATTATTAAAATTACAACAAGGATTGACTCACTTGTTATCTAAGATATGTAGGGTTATGAATAGAAGATAAACACCATCCAACAAGAAATTAAGCTCCTAAAAAAGATTACATAAAAGGCCTGATCATAAATATATTACAAAACAGATGTGGTTCTATTCCAGATTGAAACCACACCATGAACAAGGCATAACTATGTCATGTTTTGTACCGTAGGTCACTAATCAAAAAACTTTAACTCCCATCATCATGCCATAGTCGCTAGTGGCTCATGCCACAATAGCGTTGTAAGTTACAAACATAATTTCTTATCAACTGCCCTTTCCAGTGTAATTTTGATTCATTGGATCACAACTCATCCAAGGGTAGTATATTCGGCTCCTTGGACAAGAACTTCCGCATATAGAAAACATGGAACACATCATTAATTCCCTAAGATCTAGTGGTAACTCTATCCTGTATTCCGGATCACTAACTCACTCCAACACAACAAGTGTACAATTGAAACGTGGTCCTAACTTGCCTCGATTTTAAATTGAATGATCCCCTTCTAAGGTGAGACTTTTATAATCACTCTCTAGCTCACCTCTAAAGTATTAGGTTGATGCTTATTGTCTGAATACTTCTCTTTTCATTCAATGGCCACTCAAAAATGATCATGAGCTATCCTCACTTTAACCTTGGTAATCTGCACGATCTTAAAACTTTCGAACTGCTTTTCACTTAGCTCCAACCATTAAGTATGAGTATGAAACCTCATCCCTTATAGCATCTCGTTTGGAACCATGTCAATACTAGCATGATAGGTGTTGTTGTAGGAAAACTCCACCAAAGGTAACATTGTATCCCAACAACCCCAATACTTAATTATGCATGCATTTTGTTGGATAAGGTGTCTAAGTCCATAACTATATTTGGTATGTACTTGACCCGACCCGACCCGACATGGTCCATTTGGATTGCATGGCATCATGCATTTGGATAGACTAAATGAGAGAAATAACACTTGTGGTTAATTAATATATTATAAGTTCTAATATGTTAATAGTATTATTTAATTAGTATTGATCAAGAATTAATTTGGAATTAATTAAGTGATCAAAAAGATGACTAATTAAATATATAGGTTGGTTATGTAAATCATCCATAACCTGTATAGTGGGCTAAAAGGTTCCATGGATTATCAAGTTGGGTTAAACCCATAGGACGCTCCATGGATACTCCATGGGAGTTACAAACCCATGGGTCATGGAAATGAAGAGTCATGTCACATTAGGGTTTACATGGAGTAACCCTAGATACGACACGCTATATAAGGATCATGATACACACCAAAATCGGTTACACTAAGTACAAGTGAGGGCAAGCCGATTTTTAGAGTGTTATACATTCTCTCAAAGTCATTCCAAAGCAATTGGTGTTATGTGAAGCCTTTGAGGCATCACACATGGGGTGCTAGGCTCTCAAGGTTTTCAAGGAATCAAATCAACTACAAGGTATGTAATTCTAGCCATCTTTTAGTTTAAAAGTTCCCAATGTATTCTAGATAGGATTATGAACCTTGGGAATCATATTTTTCATGTATTTTAGACAAACATAGATACAAGGTTTTCTAGGGTTGCATGTACACTTAGGGGTGTTAGAATGCTCAAAACCCATCGGTGTTATCAGAGCCTAGGCTTGTTTGTTAAATACTTGATGCAAAATAGTGAAAAAAATCGATTTTTAAGCTGTCTACATAGGGGAATATATGAGTCCATTGGTAGAATCGACGAGTCCAAGGTAAAATGCAACCAACTCGGCGATTCAGTTCATGCACTCGACGAGTTGGTCATGCAGATTGCAGTTTTTCGATTTTTGCTACTGGAAATGGACTAGATACATTACCCTAAACTGTTTTGGTGTTATAAAACTTGTTTTAGATGGTGTAATGGCTGTTCTAATCCATTTACAATGGCTAATATCAATTTTTCATGATCTTATGTGTTCATATGTTCTTGAAACTTTAATATGGATATTCATGTTCTTATGAGTAATTGATAGATCAAATGAAGTACTTGTTTAATTGTTTAATCCATGATCTTTATGTGTTTTAATGGAGTCCATAACTTGTCCTCAAGTTATGGATAACCAAAAGTCTCTTTGTGTTAAAAGCCATTAAAAGAACACATAAGTTATTAAATGAAGAAACTTCATTTTAATAACTCATAAGTTATAAATTTGAAAGGTTTTGTAAATTTACAAAACTTGCCCTCAAGTTTTGGAACGTGTAAATGTTGGGTTTTGAGCAATCTAACACTTCCTAAGTGTGCATGCAACCCTAATAAACCTTGGATCTATGTTTGTCTAAATACATGCAAAATAATAATTTTCCAAGGTTTATAACCTATCTAACATGGCATGGGGAACATTTCAACATAAAAGAGTTAGAAGAGATTACATACCTTTTGGTGAGTTTGGTTCTAAGGAGTTTGAGGGCCAAGCACCAATAGTGTGAATACCTCAAATGGAATCACAAACACCACAAACTCTTGGAAAACTTTGAGAGAGTATACACCTTGTATAAAATCGGCCACACACATGCACACACACACACTAGTTCACTAGTTTTCTCTTAGGCTCCATTTCATGCTCCATAAGCATGCTTATATAGTGTGCATGGTTAGGGTGAAACCATAATAACCCATGTCTTTTCCTTTCCAAGGATCCATGGGTTAAAAGCTCCATGGATCATCCATGGACTTCCACATAAGCCTAGCCCATTAACAAATGAGTATTAGCCCACACTATATAAAAAAAACAAATAGCCCATAATCTAATTAGTCTTCCTTTTAATCTCTAAATTAATTCATAATTAATTTAAGACTAAAACTAATTAAATAACGTAACTTCATATTAATATATTATAACTCATAATATATTAATAAACATATGTGTATAACTCTCATAAAATTATCCATAATAGTTTGGATGAGATGCAACCCAAATGGACCATGCCAGTCGGGTCAAGTATATACCAAATAAGTTATGGACTTAGACACCTTATCCAACAGACTCCCACTTGGATAAGTCTAATAACTGTATTTGCCTATAACTTCAGGAACCAACCAGCAATTGTAGCTCTCGAAAACTCCCTCGAACTATGAAGACTTTGTTGAACTATGAAGCGCCATTTTAGATAAGTGATCACATAATCCTCTGTTCTCATGATATCAGCCGGACAAACACATGGAACTATGTCTTGCTTATTGTCTAGCAGTTGTTTCTCGATTTTTCGATTTGTTTGACGAAGAACTTCACTGAACACATCGGTTTAGTTCTGACCAGGCCTGGTACATGGGTCAACACAAAATCATCGAGGGGCCCATATATCGCTTCTATTTCTAGAAGGAACAGATAAACTTCGACTGATATGCTTGTTCTACTACTTATTGAATTGTACACAAAGGCACGTTTTATAACATCAAGTTACTGATGCGTTTACGTGCAATCAATGCTTGTTCTCTAGGTTTAAAGATTTATATGATGTTATCGTCTCACGATCACTCGAGATAAATTCCATGAAGTGATACAAGTGAGCGTGGGTTTATACCAATACTCATAACTTATGAGTACTCATGAATGTTGCAGCAACCATTGCCATGTCTAAACACCTTTAAGGCATCTGCAAACCCAATTCATGACAATCTTGATTCATACCTACTTCCGACGTATGATTGATTGTGGAGGTTTGAATAAATTAATTACTCTGGAAGTCAAAACATGCAAAAACTGAAACAATAGTAAATAATTGACAATGATAGTAACACTTTACTCATAAATAAATCACAAATTTTATTCATCATCAAACGTCGATTACATTTTACAAGTTTCAGGAAAACTATCTAATCTGTAAAACTAATATCGTCCCTCAGCCCGATGCGTCTTGCATGTTGAAAATGCTTAACCCTCGTCAGTCCCTTCGTAAGGGGATCTGCAGGATTCTCATCCGACGATATCCTCCTTGTCACAAGGAGTCCTTCTTCAATCTTGTGTCTTATGAAGTGATATTTTCTGTCAATGTGTCGGGATCTGCCATGATCTCTAGGTTCCTTGGCTAAGATAACCGCACCATTGTTGTCACAGAAAATCTCTATAGGTTCCTTAATAGCTGGTACAACTCCAAGGTCTCCGATGAAGTTCTTTAGCCATATCGCCTCCTTCGCTACTTCACTCACTGCTATATACTCTGATTCACAAGTCGAATCAGCCACCGTCTCCTGCTTGGAACTCTTCCAAGAAATTGCCCCTGCATTTAAGGTAAAGATCTAGCCCGACTGAGAGCGGAAATTATCCCTATCAGTCTGAAAACCAGCATCACTATACCCTAATACTTTCAAGTCATCACTTCCACCAAGGGTAAGGACCCAATCCTTAGTCCCCCGCAGGTACTTGAGAATCTTTTTTTTACCGCGGTCCAATGAGCCTTGCCAGGGTTCCCCTGATACCTGCTGACCATGCTCAAAGCAAATGCCACATCAGGACGGGTACAAGTCATAGCATACATGATCAAGCCAACTGCGGAAGCATACGGTAATTGGCTCATCTCAGCTAACTCTGCCTCTGTACTCAGACTTTGAGTCTTACTTAGTTTGGTATTGCTTTGGATCGGTAAATCTCCTTTCTTGGAATTCTCCATGTTGAACCTTTTCAACACCTTATCCAAGTAGATACTCTGACTAAGTCCAATTAGTCTTCTACTCCTTTCTCTTAATATCCTTATCCCTAGGATATAAGTAGCCTCCCCTAGGTCCTTCATAGCAAAGCACTTCCCAAGTCAGGACTTAACCTCCTGCAAGGCTGGGATGTGATTTCCTATGAGTAGTATGTCATCCACATACAGTACCAAGAAGCTAACTATACTCCCACTAGCTCTGACATACACGCAAGACTCATCTCCGCTTCTCGAGAAGCCAAACTCTTTTACCTTCTCATCAAAACAAAGATTCCAGCTACGAGATGCTTGTTTTAATCCATAAATGGATTTCTCAAGCTTGCATACTCTATTAGGGTACTCTGCACTTACAAAACCCTCTGGCTGATTCATGTACACATCCTCAGCCAACCTTCCGTTAAGGAAAGCGGTTTTGACATCCATTTTCCATATTTCATAATCATGAAATGCTGCAATGACTAACATAACCCTAATAGACTTAATCTTTGCTACCGGCGAGAAGGTTTCATCATAATCAATACCTTGAGTTTGAGTAAAACCCTTCGCAACCAGTCGAGCCTTATATGTATGAAATTTTCCTTCCATGTCTGTCTTCTTCTTGAAGATCCATTTTCACCCGACTGTTTTACGGCCTGGTACATTGTCAACCAAGTTCCAAACTTGATTGTCATACATGGATTGTATCTCGCTGTCCATAGCCTCCTTCCATTTAGCAGACTCCGGGCCTGCCATGGCTTCCTTAACACTGCTAGGTTCATCCAAATTTACCAATGTACTATCACTGATGAACGTATCACCTTCCGTAGTAATATGAAAACCATAATAAAACGAAGGTGTGTTCCTAACCCGTGTAGAACGCCTTGGAGGTACAGACTCGTCAGCTGGATCAACAGGAGTTTCCTCCTCAGGTTGATAGCTAGTGTCTGAGGTTCCTTCACCAATTGATTCTTGAATTTCTTCAAGATCAATCTGCCTCCCACTGTTTCCTTGGCTTATAAATTCTTTCTCGCGAAAGATCCCTCTTCGTGCTACAAAGACCACATTCTTACTGGGTCTGTAGAAGAGGTAGCCGAAGGATTTCTGTGGGTAGCCGATGAAAATACACCTTTCACTTCGGGGTTCAAGCTTATCATGAGTTTCACGCCTCACAAAAGCTTCGCAACCCCAAATTTTGATGTGGTCCAAATTGGGAACCTTCCCAGTCCACATCTCATGAGGTGTTTTGGTAACCTTCTTTGTAGGGACTAGATTAAGAATATGGGCGGCAGTCTCTAAGGCATACCCCCAAAAAGAGATTGGTAATGAAACTCGACTCATCATAGATCGAACCAAGTCCAACAAAGTTCGATTACGCCTCTCAGCTAAACCATTCAACTGTGGTGTCCTGGGAGGAGTCAATTGTGAGACAATCCCACACTCCTTAAGATAGTCAAGGAACTCGATACTAAGATACTCACCACCTCGATCGGATCGAAGCATCTTAATGTTCCTGCCCAATTGATTTTCTACTTCCTGTTTGAATTCCTTAAACCTTTCAAAGGTTTCGGACTTATGTTTGATTAAGTAGACATACCCATATCTACTAAAATCATCAATAAAAGTCACATAATACCGATTAGCATCCCTTGTGGCGGTTTTGAATGGCCCATATACATTAGTATGTATTAGGTCCAACAAACCCTCACCCCTTTCACAAGTTCTAGTGAAGGGTGATTTTGTCATCTTTCCAAGTAGACAAGATTCACAATTATCATCTGATTTAAGGTCAAATGATTCCAAGACTCCACTCTTTTGGAGTTGGCCCATGCGTTTCTTGTTTACATGTCCAAGACGACAATGCCACAATGATGCTTTATCTAGGCTAGTAGAAGAATCAATATACAACACATTATTTCCTAAGTTGTCTACAATCGACACAGTTTCATACACACCATCACAAGGTAATGCTTTAAAATAAAACACATTATTAAAGAAAGCATTAATACCACCACATTCATTATCAAACGAAAAGGTAAAACCTTGTTTGTACAAAGCATGAAAAGAAATAATATTCCTCGCCATTTCAGACGAGTACACACATTTATTCAAATCTAATTTTAACCAATTATTAAGCAACAAAGTATAAACTCCAATCTTGGAAACAGGTGAAGCCTTCCTATTCCCCATGATCAAGTTTATCTTCCCGTGCTCCATATTCTCACTTCTTCTTAGGCCCTGCAAATCAGAACATATGTGAATACCACATCCTGTATCAAGCACCCAAGAGTAAGAATATGTTGAGTAATTAGACAATATAGTGTAAATACCTGCATGGGTGGGTTTCACTTTCCCATCCTTTAGATCCTGCAAGTACATAGGGCAGTTTCGCTTCCAGTGTGCCTTTTCATGGAAATAAAAACATTCAGCATCCTTGGGAATGGCAGAAGGAGTGGCAGAACCGCTCTTGGTCTTTGATGAGGAGCCTTCAAGAGACTTTCCCTTGGTACCCTTCGAAGGGTGCTTCCTCTTCTTCCCTTTGCCTTGCCCAATAGCTAAAACAGGGGTAGATGTTGGAGTAGGAGTAGTAGAGGTAACAACCTCTTTACCCTTAAGACCGGATTCCGCGGTATTCAAGAGTCCTTGAAGCTTGCTGAGGGTAACTTCCTCCTTGTTCATATGATATGTCATTCGAAAATGATCATAACAAGAAGGCAAGGAGTGCAAAATGATGTCAATTGCCAACTCCTCAGGGATGTTAACATTCAGCTTCAGCAAACGGTCCGCATACCTTTGCATCTTTTGCATGTGGCCCGTGACGGATTCACCGTCCTTCATGCGCGTAGTTATTATGGAGGAGATTATTTCATACCGCTCCTGACGAGCACTCTGATGGTACCTTTCCATCAGGTCTTGGTGCATCTCAAAAGGGTAGAAATCTTCATACGACTTTTGGAGCTCGGCTGTCATCGTGGCCATCATGATACATGCCACCTTAGTAGCATCTCTCTCATGAGTCCTGAATTCAGTGATCTCCTCAGGAGTAGCAGTAGATCATCAAGTTCTTTTAACTCCTTATCGAGGACATATTCCTTGTCCTCGTAACGAGTAACCATCCTGATGTTCCTAATCCAATCCATGATGTTGGAACCATCAAAGATGACCCTCCCACAAAGATTCATGAGAGAGAAAGAACCAGTTGGGTTAGATCCTGAAGCATTAGTGTTGGAAGACATCTAAAAAGAGAGTAAGTTTAGATTAGATATATATAGGATCCTTAATAAGACACCCAAATGTAATATTAAGGCTAGGATCCAATCACAATATATTACACTTAGAAGAGGGATGCCGTAATCTAAGTAATAATATATTTGAAAGGTAGGTGAATGACGATTCACCAATTTCCACCATGAAAACGAAATGATTTATTAGGTTTAATTGGATTTGAAATTCCTAGATTCTTTTGAGATTCATTGAACTTTTCAATGGCATGTTTCAATCTCGATTGTGCCCTTCAAGTTTTGTGACTGGGATGCCGAGGATCACAAAACAAGGTGTGAATAACCATGCTAATTCACTTGGTACTCTTAATATTATCACCTAATCAATGTGCCGGTTAACCACACACGCTCCTTTGATCTATGACAAACATTAAGTCACACTTCGTGATCCTTACTAGTCCTAGTTAGTGTGCCGGTTAACCACACACGCTCCACCAACGACTTGGTAAGGTACAAAGTGTGAATTCCATGGACTAGCACCATGTTCACATTTTCCTAAAATAACTAAGATTGAGAATTAAAAGAGTTTAGTTATTTTATAATATTCATTATACTTTTAATGAGGATTTAAAGTCATTGTTCTACCCGTTCGGCTAACGACCCTCCACCGATCAAGCAAGCGGTGGGTGAGAGTATACACCCATTAAGTCGCCATTTTATAGGCAACAACCTTATACCCACCTTATAGACCGGCTTCGTGAATGAGGCCTACTAACGGTAAAATGACTTATTCTTATTCATATATATAATAGTTAACCATTAATGTTATAAATAGTATAAGGGTTGAATTTTAACTATTAAAACTCTAAGGGTTGGAATTAAAGTTTATTAAAGTGTGTGAAACTTTACAAATTCCAAAACTTGAGGGCAAGTTTTGTAACTTTGCAAAACTCTTCATTTCATAACTTATGAATTAAAGGTTCATAAAAATGAAGACTCTTCATTTTCATGTAACTTATGTGTTTTAAGTGTGTGTTAAATAAGAGTGACCTTTGGAAATCCATAACTTGAGGACAAATTATGGACTCCATTAAAACACATAAATGATAAAGAATTAATCCTAAACAATTCAACAAATAATTCCTATCATTTTCTAAATTCATAAGAACATGAACATGATCATCAAAAATTCAAGAATTATATGAACACATAAAATCATGGAATTTTGATATATGCTATTGCAAATGGATTAGAACAACCATTACACCAACTAAAATAAGTTTTATAACACCAAAACAATTTAGGGTAATGTTTCTATTCCATTTCCAGCAGCAAAAGTCGAGAATCTGCACTCTTTCGACCCTACTCGTCGAGTGCATGAACTGACTCGTCGAATAGGTTGAAGTTTGCCTTGGACTCGTCGAGTCCCCCCAATGGACTCGGCGATTCCACCATGCAGACAGCAACGATTTCGACTTTTTTCACTATTTTGCATCAAGTATCAAACAAGCAAGCCTAGGCTCTGATACCACTATTGGGTTTTGAGCAATCTAACACTTCCTAAGTGTGCATGCAACCCTAAATAAACCTTGGATCTATGTTTGTCTAAATACATGCAAAATAATAATTTTCCAAGGTTTATAACCTATCTAACATGGCATGGGGAACATTTCAACATAAAAGAGTTAGAAGAGATTACATACCTTTTGGTGAGTTTGGTTCTAAGGAGTTTGAGGGCCAAGCACCAATAGTGTGAATGCCTCAAATAGAATCACAAACACCACAAACTCTTGGAAAACTTTGAGAGAGTATACACCTTGTATAAAATCGGCCACATACATGCACACACACACTAGTTCACTAGTTTTCTCTTAGGCTCCATTTATGCTCCATAAGCATGCTTATATAGTGTGCATGGTTAAGGTGAAACCCTAATAATCCATGTCTTTTCCTTTCCAAGGATCCATGGGTTAAAAGCTCCATGGATCATCCATGGACTTCCACATAAGACTAGCCCATTAACAAATGAGTATTAGCCCACACTATATAAAAAAAAAACAAATAGCCCATAATCTAATTAGTCTTCCTTTTAATCTCTAAATTAATTCATAATTAATTTAAGACTAAAACTAATTAAATAACGTAACTTCATATTAATATATTATAACTCATAATATATTAATAAACATATGTGTATAACTCTCATAAAATTATCCATAATAGTTTGGATGAGATGCAACCCAAATGGACCATGCCGGTCGGGTCAAGTATATACCAAATAAGTTGTGGACTTAGACACCTTATCCAACAGTAAAGTCACTTAATAAACTTTAGTTCCAATCCCTAGAATTTTAAAATTTAAAATTCAACACTTATACTTGATAATATTATATATACATAAGAGCAAGTCGTCTTACCGTTAGTAGGCATCATTTACAAAGTCGGTCTATAAGGGGGGGGGGGGGGGAGAAGGTTGCTACCTATATAATGGCAGCTTAATGAGTGTCGACTCTCACCCACCACTTCCTTGATCTGTGGAGGGTCGTTAGCCGAATGGGTAGGACAAGGACTTATAAATTCTCATTAAAAATATGATGAATATTATAAAGTAACTAAATGTTTTATTAAATTCCCAATCTTAGTTACTTTAGGAAAAATGTGAATAAGGTGCTAATCCATGCAATTACACTTTACACTTTGTTTAAGTTGTTGGTGGAGCGTGTGTGGTTAACCGATATGCTAACTTGGAATTAACAAGGTAGGTAAAGGGTGACTTAAGGTTTATCATAGTATCGGTGGAGCGTGTGTCGTTAACCGGCATATCGTTTGAGTGATGAACTTTAAGGGTACCAAGTAATTTGCATGGTTAATTTGTAACATCCGGATTCCCAGGTATCTTATTTTATGCATTTATATTGAGTTTTTGGAGGGAGACTCGGCGAATAGGCGCTCAGACTCGCCGAGTAGGAACGCGGAAGGTCGAACTGTTTTATAGACGGACTCGGCGAGTCCATTCGTGGACTCGGCGAGTACACTCTATTTAATGAAACCCTAATCCCTGGGGTTTGAGGCCTATTTAAAGGGGATTATAGCCACCAATTGCAGCTACCAGACCCCTGAGTGAAACCCTAAGCGATATAGAGCGTTTGTGAGGAAGGAGAGGCCATTTTTTAACCTTGTGTGGGTGTTGTTGCAAGAAGAAGGTGACCAAGGCAAGAGGAAGCTGAAGAGGGCTCTATTCTGTGGATTTTAGAGCCAGAGAACTTCATATTCAGGTATATATTCGATCCTTCTTCAGTTTGAGTGTTAATCCTTGTGGGTTAGGGTTTCTAACCCATTTAGAGTGTGAATGATGGTGCATTTGGTCCCTTCTTGTGTTGAGACTTTGGATCTGGATCCAAAGTGGTCCAGAGACCATAACTCCTCAATCTTTATGAGTGTCTTTGGGAGTTAAGAGCTTGGGATGGCATTTTAGGGCCATTTCTTCAAATAGAGCCATTAGGTCTTTGCATGGGCATTAAGATCCAAAATTTACACGTTTATCTGATTAAGGAGGCTAGATCTATGGGTTAGAGGAACGGATCTGACCTCAGGAGGTCATTTGAGTTTGAGCATGGCTTAAAATCGTCGAGTCCAAGAACAGACTCGGAGAGTAGGATGGATTTTCCCCATAAATCACACAGATGGTAACTCGCTAAGTTGGGGAAGTGACTCAGTGAGTCATTTGGGATTTTGAGGATGTGAGTTCATGACTGAACTTGTCGAGTCACAATAGTGCACTCGGCGAGTCTGGTCAAAGGGTTGACCTTTGACTTTTGTTGACTTTTAGGGTTTGGTTAACTTTAGAGTATTGGAGTCTTAAGAGGGGTAAAATGGTCTTTTACCCTCCTGATTGTGCTAAGAGAGTGAATGGTCTGGCCTTGGGAAATGTGTTGATGTTGAGTGTTTATTTTCGTATGATTAGGTGGAGGCTAGAGTGGTATTACCCAAAGTGGTATTATGAGTTGACCGAAAGGTCTTATGAGTTGACCTAAAGTGGTATTATGAGTTGATCGGAAGGTGAGTCTTCTTAATATACGTTACCTAAAGTGGTATTATGAGTTGACCAGAAGGTCTTATGTACTATGTATGAGATTGTGTGCCATGTATGAGATTATGTGCTATGTGATGTAGGTATGATATATAATTGTATAGACCGGACCGAAGGGTCCTACGATTCAGACCGGGCCAGAGGGCCCAACGAGCTATCACCAGACCAGAGGGTCCAACGAGCTACGGGACTAGAGGGTCCCGCTGAGACACACCGACTGGAGGGTCGTACAGTAGCCTCGAGTGGCATAGGTGTTATATGCGGTATTTTGGGGAACTCACTAAGCATTTATGATTACAATTGTTGTGTTATGTGTTTCAGGTACTAGCGAGGACTGTGGGAAGGCGCCGGCGTGAACCGTACACACAAAGTGGATAATTATCTATGATCTTGGGAATATGTTTTGAGTAATAACAATTATGAAATACTCTTTTGAGAATGTCTTTAAATGTAACTTTGGTTGTTGAAAAATGAAAAATTTGTTTTGAAAATCGTGTCATTACAAGTTGGTATCAGAGCCTTGGTTTGAGGGATTCGGATACACCTTTGGGTGTATCTGAACTCAAACTGAGGATTTGAGAAATTTTCAACAAATAAGAACTGATTTTCTTTAAAAAGAGCAATAAGTTTTGAAACAACCAGAGTGGAGCAGTGTGTACAGTCAGCCAGCGCCCGAACGGTGAATCCCCAAAATACCCTTACATTCTGTGTTATGAGAATATGATATGTTATGTTATGCATGCTAGAGTAGGCTAGGTGCTCATATTAGGACTAGAGTGGCCTGATTTATGATGCCTTATCCTAGGAGATTACTGCTGCTATGAGAAGCCTTGAGAGTGTGTAGGTAGCAGTTCGGAGCTCATGAGAGGTCTATCGGAGGGTAGCCAATGCATAGCGAGAGTAGAGTACTTGCGATCCGGGATCCAAGGAGGAGGACTTGGGGTGAATACTGATGCGGTGTGGTCAGTAGTATAGGGCCCATACTACTAAAGACACCGGATCAGTGAGCAGTCCAAGTAAGAATCCTTTGGATATTGGAGGACGAGTAGGGTTGCGTTATCGAGTGCGCGTATACACGACACACAGCTGGGTGCAGTGGTGTCAGCGACAAGGAGATCCGTTGATTGATTCATGAGGAGGTGGCTGCTGCCATATGGGCTGAGATTCAAGAGATGTTCGGGGACATCAAGACCACATTGATTGAGACCTTTGACAAGCGGTATACAACAGTGACTGAGGCTATGGCTGCTACAGCCACTGCTGTTGTTGCTGCTGCCAAACCTCAGGGAGGTGACTCATTGTTTTTTTGGGAGTTCAGCAACACAAAGACACCAGAGTTCGATGGGACGTAGGACCCGATTGCTGGGATGAGATGTATCTATGACATCGAGGGATGTTTCTACACGTGTTCTTGTCTAGAGCACTTGAGAGTATGATTCGCTCTGAACCAGCTCCGCCTGGGAGCAAACGATTGGTGGAAGTTCGTGACGGCGAGCTTCACTCTGGCAGAGATTTATGAGGTGACCTGGGAGAGGTTCACCGCCATGTTCAGAGACGAGTATGTTCCCCCGATGGAGATGGAACAGTTGATTCAGGAGTTCTTGACCCTCAAGCAGGGTACTGATTCTGTTACAGTTGTTACTGGGAAATTTCATGAGAGGGCGATGTTTTATACTAAGCAGGTGTCTACCGAGCAGGCTCGCATGAGCTGGTATCTGAGTGTTCTGAGAAGAGATATTCAGGAGTTCGTGGCGAACTTGACTTACCGGACATTTGATGAGCTCCAGTCAAATACCCGGAAGAGGGAGATTGAGTTGGAGACTCAGGCAAGGGAGGAGGCCGAGTCACAAAGGATGGCTCGGTGGCCGGCTCAGTCTCAGTCGGCAGCCAAGCGGGCCAAGCCCGCTGATTTGATACCTGGGAGCGAGAAGGACCACACTTGTGGGAAGTGCGGCAGGAGTAACGAAGGGTCATGCAGGGCAGGATTATGCTACAAGTGCAGGAAGGAGGGGCGTATCAAGAGGGATTTCCCCAAGGGAATTCCTGTTTGCTTCCATTGCAACCAGACCAACCATCGAAAGGTCGAGTGCCCTCAGCTACATCAGGGATCAGCGTAGGGATCTGCACCTGCTGCTAGGGCTACCAAGGTTCGGCCAGTGAAGGCCGAGGCACCAAAGGCTCGTGGGAGGGCCTTCCAGTTGATAGTGGAAGAGGTCCGCACAGCACCCGATGTTGTGGCCGGTATGTATTCTTCTCTCTATTTATTTGAGTATGAGATAGTATGCTTATATTATGTTATGCGTAGGTACTTTTCTTGTGAATTCTGTACCGGCCTTAGTGCTATTTGACTTAGGAGCGAGTCGATCTTTTGTGTCATTAGCTTTTAGTCGTCATATCAGTACTTGTCGAGAGGCTTTGAGTCAACGTCTGCGAGTTTCTATAGCTAACGAGCGAGCAGTGCATGCCACGAAGGTGATTCGAGGATGTAGACTTGAGATCTTCGGTGTGGGGTTCCCGATCGATCTAGTCCCGATTGCGATGGGGGACGTATGTGTCATAGTGGGCATGGATTGGTTGCGCCAATTTGGAGATATTAAAGACTGCGAGCGTTAGCTAGTGAGAATTTGAGAACCTAGTGGGGGAGTACTTACGGTGTATAGTGAGGGTACCCGTCCTGAGTCAGCATTTTGTTCGGCTGCTAGGGCGAGGTAGAGTTTGAAGCAGGGCTGTAGGGGATTTGTGTCTTGTGTGATGGATACACGAGTGGCTGCTGGGAGGCCAAGTTCGATTAATGAGGTCCTGATTATGCGGGAGTTCCCCTTTGTTTTCCCCCGAGGAGTTGCCGAGTGTGCCTCCCGAGAGGTAGGTGGAGTTTCATATCGACTTGGTGCTGGGGGTGGCACCTATTGCCAAGGCACTCTATCGCCTTGCATCGCCTGAGATGCATGAGTTATCCCCACAGCTTCAGGAGCTGCTGGGGAAAGGGTTTATCAGACCGAGTAGCTTACCTTGGGGAGCGCCGATCCTTTTTGTCAAGAAGAAGGATGGTTCACAACGGATGTGTATTGATTACCGGGAGTTGAACAAGTTGACGGTCAAGAACCGTTATCTGTTACCGAGGATCGACGATCTGTTCGATCAATTGCAGGGAGCATCTTGGTTCTCCAAGATAGACTTGAGGTCGGGATATCACCAGATGAGGGTTTGGGATGAAGATATCCAGAACACAGCTTTCAGGACTCGTTATGGGCATTACGAGTTCGTGGTGATGCCTTTCGGGCTCACCAATGCACCAGCAACGTTCATGGATCTCATGAACAGGGTGTGCAGGACGATGTTGGATCATTCGGTGATCGTATTCATCGATGGTATCTTGGTGTATTCGAGATCCAGAGAGCAGCATGAGGAGCATTTGAGGGAGATCCTTGGAGTTCTGAGATCAGAGAGGCTTTATGCCAAATTCTCCAAGTGTGAATTTTGGTTACGGGAGGTGCAGTTCCTAGAGCACCTCGTTAACCAGAAGGGGATATTGGTCGATCCAGAAAAGATCGAGGCGGTGATGAGTTGGGAGGTGCCGAGGTCACCTACCGAGATCAGGAGTTTCCTTGGGTTGGCTGGTTATTATTAGAGATTTATCAAGGATTTCTCCAAGATCGCCGTGCCACTCACCAAGTTGACCCGGAAGGGTGTTGCTTTTTCATGGTATCCGGAGCAGCAGACCTCATTTGAGAAACTTCGCCAGAGATTGTGCGAAGCTCTGGTGCTCGCACTCCCAGAAGGGATGGAGGATTTTGTGATGTACTGTGATGCATCGATATCAGGGTTGGGAGCGGTGCTTATGATAGGGGCATGTGATATCATATGCATCGAGGCAGCTAAAACCTCACGAGTCGAGGTATCCCACCCACGATCTGGAATTAGGGGCTGTGGTGTTTGCCCTCAAGATCTGGCATCACTATCTGTACGGGTCTTAGTGTACTATATACACGAACCACAAGAGTTTGAAGTACTTGATGGATCAGCCCAACCTGAATATGCATCAGAGGAGATGGCTGGATGTGGTGAAGGATTACCACTGCAAGATCCTGTACCACCTAGGCAAGGCTAATGTGCTAGCTGATGCCCTGAGTCGTAGGGCGAAGGGCGCCCCGATAAGAGATGTTTGCATGAGATTGACAATGATGAATCCGGTGTGGGACACCATTCGAGGGGCCCAGGCGGAGGCCGTGAGACCAGATAAACCGCAAAAGGGAGCGAGTGATCGTACATGTATCGAAGTTCGTTACTGATAGTCGAGGACTTATGACCTTTCAGGGTTGGGTTTGGGTACCGTTTGTGGGCGGAACACGTACCGTCTTGATGGAGGAGGCGCATAGATCGAAGTTCTCGATCCACCCTGGGGCCACTAAGATGTATTTGGACCTGAAGGAGGAGTATTGGTGGCCGTGTATGAAGAGGGATGTTGCATGGTTCGTAGAGAGGTGCTTGACGTATCGCAAGGTTAAGGCTGAGCACCAACATCTACATGGTAAGTTGCAGCCATTAGAGATGCCCGAGTGGAAGTGGGAACAGATCACCATGGATTTTATCACCAAATTGCCGAGGACTGCTAGGGGTGTCAATTCAATTTGGGTGATCGTGGACAGGTTGACAAAGAGCGCTCACTTCCTTTCCATCAGTGAGAGCTCTTCCGCGGGGAGGCTGGCAAAGTTGTACATTAGGGAGGTGGTATCGTGTCATGGAGTACCAATCTCGATCGTCTCAGATCGAGATGTGCGTTTCACTTCCACATTCTGGAAAACATTTCATGAGGAATTGGGTACGAGGCTGCATTTTTGTACCGCATACCACCCACAGAATGATGGACAGAGCGAGCGGACGATTCAAACGCTTGATGACATGCTTCGGGCATGTGTACTAGATTTCGGCGGGAGTTGGGACACGTATTTTCCCTTGGATGAGTTTTCTTATAACAACAACCATCGTTCGAACATTGGTATGCCACCCTTTGAGCTATTGTATGGAAGGAGGTGTTGGACCCCCATTTGCTAGGGTGAGGTAGGGCAACTTGTGGTGGGTAGTACAAAGATAGTGCTTCAGACGACAGAACAGATACAACGGGTCAGATAGAGGTTATTGACCGCTCAGAATTGCCAGAAGAGTTACGCGGATAGGCGTCGGTCGGAGCTCGAGTTTCAGGTCGGGGATTTTGTGCTCCTGAAGGTGTCTCCTTGGAAAGTAGTGATCCGTTTCAGGAAGAGGGGCAAGCTGGGGCCCTGGTATATTGGGCCGTTTAGAGTGATCGCAAGCGTGGGCAAGGTGGCGTACCGTTTGGAGTTACCTGCGGAGTTAGGTCAGATTCATGACACCTTCCACATATCGCAGTTGAGGAAGTGTGTGGCCGATGAGTCGGTGATGGTACCGTTATAGGATATCCAGGTGGATGCGAGCCTGAACTACATTGAGAGACCGGTTGCGATTATGGATTGGAAGATCAAGGTTTTGAGGAACAAGGAAGTGCCCCTGGTACAAGTCCAATGGCAACATCTGAGGAGGTCCAAGCTGACTTGGGAGCCGGAGCGAGAGATGCGTGAGCAGCATCCAGAGTTATTTGCGGAATCAGACTTCGAGGATGAAGTCTGATTCTAGTGGGGGAGAATTGTAACATCCGAATTCCTAGGTATCTTATTTTATGCATTTATATTGAGTTTTTGGAGGGAGCCTCGGTGAGTAGGTTCTCAGACTCGCCGAGTAGAAACGCGGATGGTCGGACTATTTTAAAGACGGACTCGGCGAGTCCATTTGTGGACCCGACGAGTCCATGCTGTTTAATGTAACCCTAATCCTCAGGGTTTGAGGCCTATTTAAAGGGGCTTATAGCCACCAATTGCGGCTACCAGACCCCTGAGTGAAACCCTGAGCGATCTAGAGCGTTTTTGAGGAAGAAGAGACCATTTTTTATCCTTGTGTGGGTGTTGTTGCAAGAAGAAGGTGACCAAGGCAAGAGGGAGCTCAAGAGGACTCTATTCTGTGGAGTTCAGAGCCAAAGAACTTCATATTGAGGTATATATTTGATCCTTCTTCAGTTTGAGTGTTAATCCTTGTGGGTTAGGGTTTCTAACCCATTTAGAGTGTGAATGATGGTGCATTTGGTCCCTTCTTGTGTGGAGACTTTGGATCTAGATCTAAATTGGTCTAGAGTCCATAACTCCTCAATCTTTATGAGTGTCTATGGGAGTTAAGAGCTTGGGATGACATTTTGGGGCCATTTCTTCAAATAGAGCCATTAGGTCTTTGCATGTGCATCAAGATCCAAACTTTACGTGTTTATTATTCTTAAGGAGGCCAGATCTATGGGTTAGAGGAACGGATCTGACCTTATGAGGTCATTTGAGTTTAAGCATGGCTTGAACTCGCCGAGTCTAAGAACAGACTCGGCGAGTAGGATGGGTTTTCCCCTTAAATCACACAGATGGTAACTCGCTGAGTTGGGGAAGTGACTCAGTGAGTCATTTGGGATTTTGAGGATGTGAGTTCATGTCTTAACTTGCCGAGTCACAATAGTGCACTCGACGAGTCTGGTCAAAGGGTTGACCATTGACTTTTGTTGACTTTTAGGGTTTGGTTAACTTTAGAGTATTTGAGCCTTAAGAGGGATAAATTGGTCTTTTACCCTCCTGAGCGTGCTAAGAGAGGGAATGGTCTAGCCTTGGGAATTGTGTTGATGCTGAGTGTTAATTTTCATATGATTAGGCGGAGGCTAGATCCTATTTCACAGAGACCGAGATTTTCAAGTTACCGAGTTACACGAGGTGAGTCTTCTCACTATACGTTACCTAAAGTGGTATTATGAGTTTACCGGAAGGTCTTATGTGCTATGTATGAGATTGTGTGACATGTATGAGATTATGTGCTATGTGATGTAGGTATGATATATAATTATATAGACCGGACCGGAGGGTCCTATGATTCAGAACGGGCCAGAGGGCCCAACGAGCTATGACCGGACCAGAGGGTCCAACAAGCTACGGGACTGGAGGGTCCCACTGAGACACACCGATCGGAGGGTCGTACAGTAGCCTTGAGTGGCGTAGGTGTTATATGCGGTATTTTGGGGAATTCACTAAGCATTTATGCTTACAGTTGTTGTGTTATGTGTTTTAGGTATCAGTGAGGGCCGTGGGAAGGCGTCGACATGAACCATACACACAAAGTGGATAACTATCTATGATCTTGGGAATATGTTTTGAGTAATAACAATTGTGAAATAATCTTTTGAGAATGTCTTTAAATGTAATTTTGGTTGTTGAAAAAATGAAAATTTTGTTTTGAAAATTGTGTCGTTACATAATTCACACATCGTTTTGTGATCCTCGGTATCCCAGGCACAAAACTTGGAGGGCACACTCGAGATTGAAACATGCCTTTGAAAAGTTCATTGAATCTCAAAAGAATCTAGGAATTTCTAAAAAAAAATCAATTAAAACCTAATAATTTATAATTCATTTTTGATGGAAATTGGTGAATCGTCATTTACCTACCTTTCAACTATGTCATAGCTTAGATTACGACATCCCTCTTCTAAGTTATGATATATTGTGATTGGATCCTAACCTTAATATTACATTTGGGTGTTTTATTAAGGACTATCTTTATATTTAAACTAAACTTGTTCTCTTCTTTTCAGATGTCTTCCAACAACACTGCTTTTGGCTCAAACCCTACTGGCTCCTTTTCCCTGATGAACCTATGTGGGAGGGTCATATTTGATGGTTCAAACTTTATGGATTGGATCCGGAACATTAGGATGGTCAAACGCTACGAGGACAAGGAATATGTCCTCGATAAGGAGCTAAAGGATATTGATGAGTACACTGCTACTCCTGAGGAGATCGCTGACTTCCGGACTCATGAGGGAAATGCCACGAAAGTGGCTTGTATCATGATGGCCACAATGACAGCTGAGCTCCAAAAGTCCTATGAGGACTACTACCCTTTTGAAATGCACCAAGATTTGATGGAAAGATACCATCAATGTGCTCGTCAAGAGAGGTATGACATCATCTTATCCATGATAACAACCTGTATGAAGGATGTTGAACCCATCACGGGCCACATGTAGAAAATGAAAAGGTATGTGGACGGTTTGCTGAAGCTTAATGTGAACTTCCCAGAGGAGCTTGAAATAGATATTATTTTGCAATCTTTACCATCGTGTTATGATCCATTCCACATGACATACCACATGAATAAGGAAGAAGTCTCACTCTGCAAACTTCAAGGACTCTTGAAAACCGTCGAAAGTGGTCTAAAGGGTAAGTCAGTTGTTAACACTCCTACTCCTACTCCATACTCCGCCCTTATCTTGGCAATCGGGAAATGTAGAGGGAAGAAGAGGAAGAATCCTTCGAAGGGTACCAAGGGTAAGACCCTTGATGGCTCCTCTTAAAGTGGAACCAAGAAAGATTTCGTCACTCCTTCTTCTGACCCAAAAGAGGCTGAATGCTTCTATTTCCACGAGAAGTCTCATTGGAAGCGGAACTCTCCAAAGTACCAGCAAGATGTGAAAGATGGGAAAGTCAAACCCAACCATACAGGTATTTACACTATTCTTTCTAGTAACTCACCCTATTCTAACTCTTGGGTCCTTGATACCGGTTGTGGTATTCATATCTGTTCTGATTTGCAGGGACTAAGAAGAAGTGAGAATGTGGAGCATGGAAAGATAAACTTGATCATGGGGAATAGAAAAGCTTCACCTGTCACCAAGATTGGATTTTATTCTTTGTTGCTAAGTAGTGGGTTTACTTTAGATTTGAATAAATGTTGTTATTCGCCAGAAGTGGCAAGAAATATGATTTCCTTTCATGCTTTGTAGAAACAAGGGTTTACCTTTTCTTTTGATAATGAAAATGGTGGAATAAATGCTTTCTTTAATAATGTTCTTTATTTTAAAGCATTACCTTTTGATGGTGTATGTGAAGTCGTATTTGTTGTAGGTAATCTAGGAAATAATGTGTTGTGCATTGATTCTTCGAGTAATAATAACTTGGATAAAGAATCATTATGGGATTGTCGTCTTGGACATGTGAGAAAGAAACCCATAGGCCAACTCCAAAAGGATGGATTGTTGGAGTCATTTGACCTAAAGTCAGATGATAGTTGTGAATCATGCTTACTTGGAAAAATAACGAAGTCACCCTTCACTGGTTCTTGTGAAAGGGGTGAAGGTTTGTTGGATCTCGTACACACGGATGTGTGTGGACCCTTCAAAACTTCCACAAGAGATGCTAATCGTTATTATTTAACTTTTACTGATGATTATAGTAGATATGGATATGTCTACTTAATCAAGCATAAGTCAGAGACTTTCGAGAGGTTTAAAGAGTTTAAACAGGAAGTCGAGAATCAATTGGGTAGGAACATTAAGACGCTTTGATCTGATCGTGGTGGTGAGTATCTTAGTAAAGAGTTCCTCGACTATCTTATGGAATGTGTGATTATCTCATAATTGACACCTCCCAGGACACCACAGCTTAATGGTGTGGCTGAGAGGTGTAATCGAACCTTGTTGGATATGGTTCATTCCATGATAAGTCAAGCTTCGCTACCAATCTCATTTTGGGGGTATGCCTTAGAGACTGCAGCTCATATCCTTAATATGGTCCCTACAAAGAAATTTGCCAAAACTCCTCATGAGATGTGGACTGGTAAAGTTCCCAAACTAGACCACATCAAGATTTGGGGTTGCGAGGCTTTCGTGAAACACGAGACTCATGATAAGCTCGAACCTCGAAGTGAGAGGTGTATTTTCATCGGCTACCCATAGAAATCCTTTGGTTACCTCTTCTACATACCTAGTAACAATGTGGTCTTTGTAGCAAGGAGAGGTGTCTTTCGAGAGAGAGAGAAAGAGAGAGAGAGAGAGAGAGAGAGAGAGAGTTCATAAGCCAACGAAACAGTGGGAGGCAAATTAACCTTGAAGAAATTCAAGAGTCAAGTGATGAAGGAACTTCAAAACCTAACACTCAACCTGAGGAGGAAACTCCTATTGAGCCAATTGACAAGTCTGAATCTCTGAGGCATTCCACAAGGTTTAGGAATGCACCTGAGCATTATTATGGTTTCCGTATTACTGCAGAAGGTGAGACACTTATCAGTGATGAGACATTGGCAAGTTTGGATGACCTAACAGTTACGCAGAAGCCATAGCAGGCCCTAAGTCAGCCAAATGGAAAGAGGGAATGGACAACAAGATACAGTCCATGTACGACAATCATGTTTGGAACTTGGTTGACAATGTACCAGGTCGTAAGACAATTTGGTGCAAATGGATATTCAAGAAGAAGACCGACATGGATGCTAATGTACACACATACAAGGCGCGACTAGTTGCAAAGGGCTTTCCAAAAACTTCGGGAGTTGATTATGATGAGACCTTTGCACCAGTTGCAAAGATTAAGTCCACCAGGGTATTGTTAGCCATTGTTGCATTTCATGATTATGAAATATGGAAAATTGATATCAAAACTGCCTTCCTTAATGGACGTTTGGCTGAAGATGTTTACAGGTGTCAGCCAGAGGGTTTTGTCAGTACAGAATACCCTATTAGAGAGTGTAAGCTCGAGGAATCCATTAATGGATTGAAACATGCACCTCGCAGATGGAATCTTTCCTTTGATGAGAAAGTCAAGAATTTGGTTTTTCGAGGAGTGAAGATGAATGTTGTGTCTATGTCAAGGCTAGTGGGAGTATAGTCAGCTTTTTGGTATTGTATGCGGATGACATACTAATCATAGGAAATGACATCTCAACCCTGCAGGAAGTGAAGTCGTGGCTTGGGAAGTGTTTCTCTGTGAAATACCTAGGAGAAGCTGCCTATATTTTGGGGATAAGGATTCTGAGAGACCGAAGTAAAAGACTAATTGGACTTAGTCGGAGTATCTACTTGGACAACCTGCTAAAGAGGTTCATCATGCAAGATTCCAAGAAAGGAGAGTTACCCATCCAGAGTAACGCCAGACTGAGTAAAACTCAAAGCCCACGTACTGAGGCTTAGATAGCATAAATGAGTCGAATACCTTATGCTTCTGCATTAGGATCAATCATGTATGCTATGACCTGCAGTCGACCTGATGTAGCTTTTGCTTTGAGCATGGTTAGATGATATCAGGGGAACCCTAGTAAGGCTCACTAGATTGCGATAAAGAATATCCTCAAGTACTTGCGAAGGACTAAGGACTGGGTCCTTACCCTCGGTGGGAGTGATGACTTGAGAGTTGTAGGGTATAGTGATGCTAGCTTTTAGACTAATAGGGATAATTTCCCCTCTCAGTCAGGCTGGGTCTTTACCTTAAATGGAGGAGCAGATACTTGGAAGAGTTCCAAGCAGGAGACAGTAGCCTACTGAACTTGCGAATCAGAATATATAGCAGCAAGCGAGGCAGCAAAGGACGCTATATGTCTGAAGAACTTCATTGGAGACCTTGGAGTTGTACCAGCTATAAAGGAGCCAATGGAAATTTTCTATGATAGTGAAAGTGCATTTGCCTTAGCTAAGGAACCAAGGGATCATGGGAGATCCAGACACATCGACAGAAAATATCATTTCATCAGACATCGAATAGAAGAACGACTCCTCGTGGCAAAGAAGGTATCATCGGATGAGAAACCAGAAGATCCCCTCATGAAGGGACTGAGTCGGGTTAAGCATCTCCAGCATGCTCAGAGCATAAGACTGAAGGATGATATTAGTTTTAGTAGTTAGATATTTTTAAAATTTTTAAAGTGTAATTGACATTTGATAATGAATAAAAGTTGTGTTTATTTATGAATAAAGTGTTTCTATCTCTTGTCAATCATTTACTATATTTCTTTTGCATGTTTTGACTTCTAGAATAATTATGGTTGGTATATCATATTATTTGACTCTCCACAGTCGGTCATATGTTGGAAGTAGGTATGAATCAAGACTGTCATGAGATGGTTGCAGAGGTCTAAGCTGTTGGACATGGTACGACACTCATGAGTGCTCATAATTTCTGAGTATTGGACTCAACCACGCTTACTGGTATCACTTCATGGAATTTATCTCGAGTGATCGTGAGACAGTAATATCATATAAGTCTTCAAACGTAGAAATATGACTTTTTGCCTATAAGTTGGTTATGCATTGATCGTACGAAAACGCATTGGTATCTTGATGTTATAAAACGTACTTTTGTGTGTGATTTAACAAATAGTAGAACAAGCATATGAGTCGAAGTTTATCTGTTGCTTCTTGGATAAGAAGTGATATATGGGCCCCTCGATGATTTTGTTTTGAGCTATGTACCAGGCCCGGTTAGAACTAAGTTGATGTGCTCAATTAAGTTCTTTGTCACACACATCAGAAATCAAGAAACAAACTGCTGGACAATAAGTAAAAAAATTTCCATGTATTTGTCCGACTAATATCTAGAATAGAGGATTATATGATCACTTATCTTAAATGGCGTATCATCATATTCTCAGTTCTGAGAGACCTTGAAAAGAGCTATGGTTGTTGATCGGTTCCTAAAGTCATACTTACAAATATAGTTATTTGACTTATCCAAGTGGGAGACTGTTGGATAAGGTGTATAAGTCCATAACTATATTTGGTATGTACTTGACCCGACCCGACATGGTCCATTTGGGTTGCATGGCATCATGCATTTGGATAGACTAAATGAGAGAAATAACACTTTTGGTTTCTTAATATATTATAAGTTCTAATATATTAATAGTATTATTTATTTAGTATTGATCAAGAATAAATTTGGAATTAATTAAGTGATCAAAAAGATGACTAATTAAATATATGGGTTGGTTATGTAAATCATCTATAACTTGTATAGTGGGCTAAAAGGTTCCATTGATTATCAAGTTGGGTTAAACCCATAGGATGCTCCATGGATACTCCATGGGATTTATAAACCCATGGGTCATGGAAATGAAGAGTCATGTCACATTAGGGTTTACATGGAGTAACCCTAGATGTGACACACTATATAAGGGTCATGATACACACCAAAATCGGTTACACTAAGTACAAGTGAGGGAAAGTTGATTTTTAGAGTGTTATACATTCTCTCAAAGTCATTCCAAAGCATTTGGTGTTGTGTGAAGCATTTGAGGCATCACACTTGGATTGCTAGGCTCTCAAGGTTTTCAAGGAATCAAATCAACTACAAGGTATTTAATTCTAGCCATCTTCTAGTTTGAAAGTTTCCCATGTATGCTAGATAGGATTATAAACCTTAGAAATCATATTTTGCATGTATATTAGACAAACATAGATCCAAGGTTTTCTAGGGTTGTATGTACACTTAGGGGGTGTTAGAATGCTCAAAACTCATCACATGCATCATATCCTTGAGAGTCTGGATAGCCTTCTCACACTTCTCATTAGTATAGGGATGATAGACTGTACTCAAATGCACCCTCATGCCAAACTCTTTTTGAAGTTTCTACCAAAACCTCAAATAAAAATGGTTGTGATGATAAGAAATGATAGAAAATTGTACCCATGCCTCATGATAATCTACTTCATGTACAAATTAGCTAAATTTTCCAACTTTTTGTTCTCTTTGGATACCGAAAAATGAGCAACTTTTGAAGGCCTTCTCTAACAGCTCCTAAAGCCATGAAATTATTTCCTTCATTCCTGAATGTGCCAACCGATAGTGTTCTTTGGCTATTAGAGCCACACCCAGAATAAGATCTATCTAGAACTCTACCTGGCATGGTGGTGGAGAATGCAACAAATCATCAGCGAAAACATCATCATACTCCTTGACCACCTCCACACCAGAGAGACTCGCAATCTTCTTGAAACTCTCCATCGCACGAGTCATGAAAACCACCCAACCCTTCACTAGGCACGTGCATGCCTTCATCACTGATATAATGAGAAGAGACACTAACAACTTTTCCCTATGGAGATAGATTCCCCCCCCCCCCCCCCCCACGCGAATATGAATGTTCTTATCGATGTAGAGAATCTCAACTTGATTGGCAAGAAACGAATACATGCGTATGATAAAATAAAACATTTGATCCCGATAAGAATTAAAGTCAAAGTAAAAGTCTATCTGGTCAGCACTATATAACACCTATCATACATCTCTTGAACTAGAAAAAAAATTCTCTACCGCTACCTCAATATCTAGAACATAACCCAGAGAACACCGAGGCAACACAAATCTAGCAAAAAATATAGGAGATATAAAAGATATCGTAGCACGTAAATTAAATAAAACTCTAGAAAACATATCATTATCCATAAAATTTCTAAGAATAACCTTATCGTCGCATTTGACCTCCTCGACGGTTATTTGAAGCGCTCGAGCTTGCTCCTTTGGTACATCACTCTTCTTCCCACTGTTACATGGATAAACCTTTGGATTTGGATAATGCTCACTCATGTAGCCTGGGTGATAACTGTTGAAACAGAGTGGCCCAACTAGCCATAAAGCCTACAACTCGTAGTACTGGTAGTACATGGCCCCTTATCTGAGGAATGACACTTCATACTAAAGTTCTTCCTATCAACCTTATTGTCATGGGGGCCCTTCTTCTTGTTTGACGACTTAGAGGAACCCTCCTATTTCCTCTTCAAACTCCCTCTACCCAAAGTCCCATCACAAACCATGTGTCCTTCTTGATTTTCTGAGCCTCGTCTATAGCCTCAATGGGAGTAGTCTTCGATCTAACCATCTCCCGATATTCATATGGTTACCCCTCATCACAGCGTCGTAATGTTTTCTCCTTGTTAAAATAGTAGTCAATGGAAAATTGCACCTTCTCAGTAAAGGTTGTATTGCATTTAGCTATCAACATGTTTCCCCTCTTTAGTGCTAATAATTCCAGCTCAATCTCCTGCTTGTTGCCTTCACTACATAACCACTCATCCGAATTCTTGCAGAGAATTTCCTAGGTCATAACATTCCTGGAAACCTTATCAAGTCTCCTATCAATTACATCCCACCACTTCAATGGCTTACCCTCAAACATCCTAACAAGATAATGAACCTTCTGCACATGGTAAAATCAACCCAATGGAATGTCTAATCCCATTTTATAATCTATCATAAACACTCCAATGGGTTCTCACATCCTTCATACTTTAGTGTCTTGAAGTCCATGATCTCCTTGAAGGCACTACTTTGACTATGAACAACCCCTCCAAATAACTTCCTCATATCCGACTCCCTCACAGCAGAGTCATAGAGTGGCTCTCGACATGTGATAACTGTCAATTTTGGATCCAACAAAGGTCAACAAGTCAACAAAATTCAAATCGAATCGTATTAGAATTTTAGGTAAATCATGATATTTTCTAACGTACAACCTACAAGAATTAATACAAAATACCTCTTCCTTTGTTAATTATCAAATACAACTCTACTTTTGGATTAGCAACATTAATTTCAATAAATTCCAGCATATATTATTTAGTATAAATAATATTTTGAACACATTGTGCTATTATCTTTGTTGATAATACTTCCTTTATATGAATTGAATTTTCATAATTCAAATTGGGTAATTATGCATTAGTTTTACCAATTTTTATAAAACATCCATTTTTTTTATAAAAACACTAATGCTTTTTTATAAAAATAAAAAGGTTGACTTTGGATGCATGGAAAGCCCCATAAAACATCAAATCATGCCATAATTTTCCACAAAATATGTTATTTAACAAGAAACCAAGTAATCATCACTTCATCCTACCCCGCTACCCCCACCTACCCTCCCCTCGCTCCTTTTAATTTGGCCCAACCCCCCTCACTCTCACTTCATATTCTTCATTTCTCCTTTTTATCTTAAGAACAAGTTCATAGTCCATAATTGATTTTCTCAAGTTGGTTCTTAGATTTTTGGTAAGCCTTCTTTGATTATCTAGTGATTTTACACACATGTATGCTAGTTTTTGTCACTTTTACACACATTGACACGTGTTAAAATCCATAGGATAACACCATCTTAAAGTGTTCTTCAACCACCTTCAAGTGTTCTAAGCTTGAGGATCTTCATCTTAATCTCTTTAACCAACCACAAACACACTCAAGGTGAGTTTATACCCCTCATTTTCAAGTTTTTCCAAGTTTTAGGGGCGGGGGGGGGGGGGGGGGATACAAGTAAACAAATCCTATTTGGAAACTTAAAACACAAGTTATGTCACTAAAACATATCTAAGCTTAAAAAACATATTTTTGAAGAAAATATGTGGTTTATACCTTTTTAAGGACTACTCGCACATGTTCATACGATTTTTCGACAAGTTATGGTGATTTTTACAGAACTGCCTATCATTTCAGAACATTTTCGGACCAGACTGTAAAAATTAACATTTTAACCTAGGTTAGGAACCACTTAAAGTCAGGGAAAATATTATGGACAAAGTAGACTCATTTTCTAAACTCCGAGAGTTTACGGATCCAAATTTGGACTTATGATGATTTTTCTATAACTTTTCTAAAAATATGGATAGAAAAGTCGAAAACTAGAAATTGTCTTTATCGTACTAAATGGTTTTATACTTGTGTTAGATGTTAGTTTATATGATATAATCTTTTACAACATCTAGACATGATAACTATATGTATTTATATATATGATTATATGAATGGACTTATCAAAACATTTATAATAAACTATAATTGGTATAGTTTATGGGTCACCAATATCACTTTATCATTTTGCATGAATAAATTAATTATTTAAAGGTATAATTATTTTTACGCTATATAACCACTATGGAAGAGTAATAATTTCATTTGCAAAAAGAGTTTTCATTACACTAGACGTGAACCTGTTAATACAATTTTGTGAGACATAGCCTTCACCGTACTTACTTGAGTACATACTAAAGTTCCTGAATTATAACCAGAGTTTCAGTAAGAGAGTGTGACACTTTTGTATAGATCTATATGGAACTGAAAATACCGCACCTAAGCTGTTAGCTAGAGTTAGACCGACAGGTCTAGGGTGACAAATGTCTAACATTCCGACTCCTGAAGAACGTCATAGCAGGCCAACTAGTCGTTAGGACGGTTATACTAACTCACATAGGGTATTATCAATACATTTGGTTTACGGGGATAACATACACTCAATTAGTTTTATATAATGATAAACTACATAATACTATTTTCCAGTACATCACTACTTACATTTTTTGTCTTTGGGTTTAAGACTTACAGTTCAATTTTAAAGAAAATATTGGATTTTCTGAAAGCCCACTCTATCATTTTACAAGGAAAAGTTATTGATTTTTCTCACACAAAACTATTATGAACTCGCCAACTTAATTTTTGACACTTTTTCAAAACTTACTTGCATTCTCAGGGAATCAATAAGTAGGTAACTGCAAGATTTTCAGGATGGAATGCTACGACGTGATGCAATTTACTTTTGTCACAATGTAACTGGTATTGAAACAAACAATATTTGGATAAAATGTAATTTTCCCAATTATAATTATGATGGTTATGTTGCTTTGATCACTATTATCAGTTTGTTATGATACTGTTCATGAAGGCATCCACCCCTAGACGTTTCCACCATTCTGGTTTGGGTGTGTAACACGACACCATCCTCAGCACGTCCTCCCTTGATGTAATCCTTGGCTGGAAGTAGCTCTATAGCTCACATCTCTCTTTGTAAATGAGAAATTTGTGCATCCCGTGCCATCATCTCATCATCATATCTCGTCAGGTGCTCATGTAGGTCGGAAATGATAGTAGCACTCAGGGTCGATCCTGAGAATTCATGTGCCTAGGACGGATCGAAAAAATTCCCTTAGGCCGTAACATGTAACATATTAAATTATATAAACTAGAGTTTTTTTATAACGACGATAAACTCTATAACACAGAACATAGCAAAATCATAGTATTTTAATGAGTAATTACATATTGTAACAACTAACTGAAGACCCATGAATCTCTTTAAGAATTCTTGACAGCAAATTTATTAATCAGATCTTCATAGTCTACACTCTCTAAGATTTCATTCTCGATAGATATCATCGCCAAACTGTTAAGTCTTTCTTAGTTCACTGTGGAGTGTAAGTAACATTTCAAAAACTTCAATTTCAAGAAACTCCATTTTGCAGACGCCACCATTACTGGAATAGTCAATAATATTCTATATTCGATTCTTGCATTTAGGAAATAATAAAGTTCTTTCAAGTACTTCAAAACATCTATATGGTCGCTAAATTCACTGATTTCCAATGTTGCAAATAATTTCAATTCCAAATAATCTTCCTCAGCATCAATATCCGATCTTTCTTCAAACTTGATTGCTTTTGCAAGAAGATGAAAAGATGACTTAAGATCTTTATATTAACTTCCCCTCAAATTATGTGGTAATAAAAGCCAAATAATTTGTCATATACTTTGAAATTTTCAAATATTGTCTCAAGAGAAGCAATAGCTTGATTAATAATCTATAAGAAATAATTAAATATGAAGTTTTCTTCAGCTGTAAATGAAACCTATTTGCTACTTGAACTCTCATCAAACCTTTATTTTTCGTTTAATATAAATATTTTTATGGAAATATTGGATCAATGCCCATTTCAATAGCAATATCCTTAGCTTCAACAATCACTTTTCAATAACAAGTTTCTCTATAATCGTTAAAATACTCGATCAATATGTTTATTTCCATAATAGCATTGTCAAGATGCATATCATTTGATTATAAATTTTTACTCACAATATTCAGCTTGTTTAATGCTTGATACCAAATAACAATTGATACCAAAAATTCAAAGGCATCAAGTTCTTTTTTTGCTAGTGAATTTGCTTCACTTGCAATTCCATCATAATTATCCTTTTCTCTAACTTGATGTAAAGCTCCCCATACATTGATAAGTTAAATTTTAATAGCATTTACACTCTCAACTTGACATTCCCAACAGGTTTGACACAATGACTTTAGAATCCAAGCTTTAACATTATCTTTCAAAATTTCCCACCTCCTATTATAATTTACAAAGATAATATTAATGCTTTGGATGAGTCCAAAAAAGCTCTTTCCTTTAAAACACTTGTTAGCCATATCACATATTATTAGATTAAGAGAATGGCAACCACAAAGAGTATAAGATGCTTTAGAATTTAGATCAAAAAATCTCATTTGCACTCCTTGGTGTTTTCCTTTCATATTTGTTCCATTATCATAGCATTAAACATGCATATCATCAATTTCAAGATCATGTACCTTTAACTCCTCGAGTTAATATCAAATAGAAATTTTTCGGTGGTATCATTAACATTGAAAAACTGAAAAAAGGACTCCTCGACAGTAAAATAATTAGATGAGAACTTTAAATACCTCACCAGAGTAGTCTTATGTTCTTGGTGACTTGAATTGAGAGTTACAATCAATTATGATTGAGTAGTAACTTTATTCCTTTATCATCTTGATATATATATATATATATATATATATATATATATATATATATATATATATATATATATATATATATATCTTGAGCAATCAAAAGTATTAGTTAGTTTTGGGTCTTGTGCACAAGATAATGCACATGAAGGCTGTCACTTGTGATCCAACACACATGCCCTCTGATAAACGGGTCAAACTCTTCCAACTTTTATATCACACCTAAAAAATTTCCATTACCTGTTAAATATATTTTACAAATAAGTAGTGGAGCCGGTCATAATAATTAACAGAAGATATTAAGTGGAATCGGTACCAAAACAAAATACAATTTATAATTACTTTTTTTATACAACTTTTCATTTGATCCACAAAATGCTAAATTATGTTTAGAAATATACTTCACTACTACAATGATTCTCAAAAGAAGTAGTTTCTAGTAATCTCTTTATTTCTTGATTTGCTCGTATTGAACTTTATCAATTGGTTGGTTCAAGTTCAATCTTTTACGCATATTAAACCACTTATTCCTATTTGTGAGATGATCCAAGGAAATTTCGTGTTCTTTAGTTCTAGTGGTAACATGGTGTGTTATATCCCAAATTCCAGAATAAATTTTTTATATTTAAAATAGAATAAAGATCCATTTTTTAAGAAAATTACATTCAGATCAAACTGTTTGTTCTTAAACCATAAGTCAGAAATCAGTGTACAAAGAAGACAAGGTGAGATCTCAAATCACAAAGCTGTTGATGTGTGTATGTGTGCAGTCCCGCCTTTACAGTCCGATAAGAACCTACAAAATGTTAAATTCATAACTGTAAGCATGAAGCTTAGTAATTTCCCTAAAATACCATGTATCATAAATATAATAGCACATAGCTATAACGGGTCCGTATCAACCCCGAGTTCGTATTGACTTTGAGTCCATATCGACTCCATCAAGCCTGTATCAACCCCGGGTCCATATAAACCATGAGGCTGTATTGACTCCAAGTCTAGATCGAATACATTGAGTCCGTATCAACCCAACTCCATATCAACCTACATGTATATAACATACAAGCATATCAACAAGATTCACTTAGACAACATGCACAAAATGACACCTAGTGTCCTATAGTAAAGTCAGAAGACTCACCTAAATAAAGAGCTAAAATCCCCTACTCATGGCCCCGCACAATCAACTACACGAACCTTCTAACCCAATCACAAGCTAAATCTCAGAGTATAGCTCAACACCTCTCAAAATTTGAACAAAAATCAAACTGGTCAAAAAGTCAACAATCAATGTCAACTGTAGCTGATGCCCACGTCGTGGCTAACCCATAGCCACATCGTGGCCACTAAATTCAGTATCGATGAAAATCTGGTACCATCTCAAGGCAAACATGACACCATGTCGTGGCAGAATCCAGTAAAATAGTCATGAATAAACTCATCGCCACGTTGTGGGCACGTTCAGACAAAACAGACGTGATAAGTCTTGCAACCATGTTGTTGGTCTTCCTTGGCTACGCCATGGTTTCCGATTTGAAAATATTTTCTTCAATAAGAGCATACTCCATAAGGACCAAAGCTCATATCGTCATATCTGGTTCTAACTTTATCCATTAGAATTGTCCAAATTACCAGGATCTAGACTTTAAATCTTAAAAGGACCTATCATGCATCTTTCTCCACTTAATCCATTAAGTCTAAGTCTCATACTTTTAGATTTGAATCAACAAGATGTCTAGATGGATAAAATTTGCAAATTTATCTATAATAATGTCACACTTCTTCAAGATCTAAACTTTAATATACCAAAATGAAGAGACTTGAATAACTAAAGAACAATGTTGGAACTTTATACTCACAATAGTCCAGAAATGTAATGCATTTGATAGATCCGAACTTGAAATCTAATTACTTGCAACCAAAAGAACCTTCTTGATATTTAAGCTTCTCGAAAATATCATAAATAGAATCCAAAAGACGAGATATTAGAGGGGAGGATCTCAAATTTTGAAGGTGGAGGCTAGCGTTTCTCCTAAGGGGTTCTAGATATGATGGAGGCTCCTAAAATGGCCAAAAAGTTGAAATCCTATGCTTAAACATGTTGAAAACCATAAAAATCATGGGCTTGGGCCTAAAAGACTGCCACTCCATGGCAATGTTTCTCCATTCTATGGTAATTGCCATGCTGTGGAGATCTGATCTCCACTCCATGGTAATGGTTTTTCAGCCAAAATCCATTGCAGCTTCAAACAGTCATAACTTCTTCGTTTCAACTCTATCTTCGGTGATCATTATATGCACATAAAGGTATTGACAAGCCGCACAATTCTATCTAATTACTTTTGACTTAAAACATACCAAAATAAAATCATTAATTCATGAAAGGAGTCCAAAGCATCACTTTTCCTACTAATCCTTGGCTCCAAAACACGAATAAAGGGCTTATATCACATAACCAATACTATTAGCAACCAATTTGGTCTAAACCTTATTTCCTTGAAGCGAAAGGCCTTTACATGATCGAATTACAATCCACAATCTCAAAATATGAAACTTCTCAAAACGGGATGTTACATGGTGCCAATCTGCATAAATGACCCAATTTACCTTTTTGAAATCCCTTTTTAAAGACTATTCAATAGAAATAAAATACCATGTCCAACTCTTTTGAATATACTAGCCATTCTCTATCGCACTACTCTAAATTTGATAAAGTTCATGTGTATAAAGCTGTTGATAACCATCTACCAAATTTATTGTAGGGACCATACATAATACTAGTATCTCTTTTAGGACCTTTCTTGACCAATAGTTTAAACTCCTCATAATTAAGTTTTGCCTACGTTCTTGGATCACATATATTAACAAGATCTTTATTGGGCTCTTGATCTTCTGCCCCCTGTACATCTACTTCTACATGATCTTACTCTTTAGCATACTCTTCAAAATGAAAATCTAGTTTTGACTACCAGATGCTTGTTTAGACTTCGTCACTACAAGTTCATTACATTCAACGTTTAACATTAAAGTTACATGTAGCACCTAGTTCATGGTACGTATTCTTGTATTTAATTCTTCATATGATTTGCAATTTTGGCCTTGGACTCGGCGAGTCGAAGGACTGACTCGCCGAGTAGAAGCGGGATCAGATGCGGAGTTTAAGCTATGGACTAGGCGAGTCGGGTCCCGGACTCGGCGAGTAGCCGCTGTCTGGACAAAAACCCTAATCCAGGGGTTTACACCCTATTTAAACGACCTTATGTAGCCTCCATCACTCCTTTATGCTCCCAAACACCCCTCACTGAAACCCTAGCCGTTTTTGAATCAATCTAAGCCTTGTTGGTGGATTTTGGTGCTTGTGATCTTAAGAAGGAAGGAGAGAACCTTGAGGAAGCAAGTAGAGATTAAGGGAACCTAAGTTTCAACACCTTCTTCAGCTCATTGAAGGTAAAAAGATGTAACCTTGCTCATTCATTTCTTAGATCCCTCTTTGGGGAGGTTTAGGGCTTTTATGAGCCATTTTTGGTGGCCAACCATGTTTGAAAACATGGTTGGGGGTTTAAGCTTCTGAAGCACATCATGAAAGGAGTCACTAGGCAGATTCGGGTTGCTTTTGCACCCATGCAAGGTCCTATGTGCCATATGAGCTTGCTTTATGTCCTTTTGAGCTCAAAGTCCCATGCAAGCACGTAAAGTTTGTAACTTTACGTGGTAGATCGATTGTAGAAGCTTGGATCTATCTTTTGATCAAAGGATGTACGTCAGAAAGAAAAGATTTAGGGTATGGACGTGACCAAATCGGCGAGTCCATTATTGGACTCGGCGAGTCTAGGGGTTCTGTCCCATTCTGTTGAGGGTCGAAAGGACCCAGTTGAGTGTGGAAAGGGTTTTTAAGGGGGTCCCAAGGAGTGATCCAACATTCTGGAATAAGCCGTTAATCTAAAAGTTCATGGGAATCGACGAGTGCATGGAGGTTCTCGGCGAGTCCAAGGCAGTCTTCATAGAACTCAACGAGTTGTTCATCAACTCGGCGAGTCGAGGACAGAACTTGTTCATCAGATGAAGGTGGACTCAACGAGTTGTTCATCAACTCGACGAGTTAGATGATTTTTCACGTGATGTTCATATGAGAGAAGAACTCGTCGAGTTGATGGCCCAAATCGACGAGTAGGGTCAAGGATAAGGATGATTAAAGGGAAGGGACTCGACGAGTTGACGGCCAACTCGGCGAGTCAGGTCAACTGGAAGTTGACTTCGACTTTGACTTGACTTGGTTCGGGGTAAAATGCACATTTTACCCTAAGAATAGAGATCAGTTTCTAACTAAGTGTTTGTGGGGTTTGTAGCCGGAGGATTTCCGGAGCAGTTGTCAGACATTTGCGGATCATCTTGTCAGCAGCCAACCCTTCGAGGTGAGTTACCTTCCAGTAAGAGTGGGTCTAAGGCCACAATGTCGGCCCACCAAGTAGGAGTATTTTAGAAGATGATTGTCTTTGTGATAATTATCTTGGTATGGATACGTGTTTGGTTATGACATATATCTGTATGATATGTTACGTGTATGATAGGGATAGTTTTCCCCTGATAGTGGTCCTTAGGACCGAAGGGTAGGTCGGTACTCGGATATGCCTGATTGTATGCTTATACCATGTTGTTGTATGCTATTAGTAGGGGGTGGAATAGACCCCAGTTACTGGTTGAAAGATATCGATGTTGAGTACTGGTTGAAAGATACCTATGATGATTACCAATTGAAAGATACCGATGGATGTTACCGGTTGAAAGATATCGATCATATTATATGCTATGTGGTATGATGGGGGAACTCACCAAGCTTCGTGCTTACAGTTTTAGTTGTGGTTTCAAGTACCTCTTCGTCAAAGGGGAAAGAGTCGGCAGCATAGTGGTGCATCACACACATGGTTCCGCACTGGATTTTTCTGGGATCGTACTCTGATGTTCTTTGTTCCCGATAATCTTGTTTTGAGACATAACCTTATGTTTTATAATTAATGTAACCTTGACAATGTTTTAGTGACACGCTTTGTTACATGATAAATTTTAAAATGAATTTTTCGGCCTCGAAATTTGGGACATTACAAGTTGGTATCAAAGCCCTGGTTTGAGGGATTTGGACACACCCTCGAGGGTGTCTGGACTCAAACTGAGGGACTAAAAGATTTTTACAAGATAAATGGTTTTCTAAAATCTAAAATGGGAAGTTTTAAGAAAGACAAAGTGTGTGATGCGTGCGACCGGTCGGGCTTAAGTAAGTTTTCCCCAAGATAACCATACTTGTTATGTTATGTTGTATGGTTTTGATTTAGAAAACTGCATGCTAGAATAGGACTAAGGATCTAGGAGGATGCCTTGTGTGCCTGAAATATGATTCTGAGAATTGCATGCTAGTTAGGGCTAAGGATCTAGGAAGGATGCCTTATATGCCTGTTGTATGAGTTGTATGCTAGGATTGTTTAGTCAGCAGTAGGATGGCCTGTGTAGGTTATGCCTGGTTTGGTTACTCAACGCACGAATGCTACTTGCTTTGTGCTTTGGGAGTTCTGGCTAACTTCGACTAAGTAGCGAACGGATATGTAACAATATCCGCAAACTAGTTAAGGGGACGCGGTAAGGACTCCTATTACATTTGATGGTGGGGAGTAGGTCGGAGGGTGCCCTAGAGAAACCTAGGATGTGATCAGTAGGAAGAGCATTGGTGAAAAGGGACTTGGTGAAGTCAAGGAAATCCTTGAGGAAAGTACGGATAGATGTTGAAGGTAGTATGGACCCGTACTACTGAAAGCAGAGGATCCGTACTCTATTCAAGGAGGGCCGAGATGGAACCTAGAAACTTGGAGAGTGTGTTAGACCTTTCGAGGGTGTATGTGATCCTGAAAATTGTGTTATTATTCTCAGAATGGAGGTCACACGTCATGGAGCAGGGGGATCAAGATCTGGTTTAGGATCGGGTTCGGAAGAGGGATCCGATCATGTCAATGATGGGTTATGCAAGTTCATCGCGTCTAAGATTACGAGAGGTATCCTTGAGGCGACCCCAGTCATTTTTGGGTTGATCAAGGAAGGGATTATCGAACTGATGGAGGATCACCTCCGGGCATTCAGGAGTGATCTGGTGTCTGGCTAGGTGGGTACACGTACACTTTCCTTTAAGGATTTCCGTGGGAGTGGTGCACCGGATTTTAATGGGGTGAAGGACCCCATTGCTGCTAGGAGATGGATCACAGACATCGAGTCTGTGCAGCTGACGAGCTTCTGCTCGGAAGGGTCGAAGGTCTGTTTTGCTACAGGTTGTTTGAGGGATAGAGCTAGATATTGGTGGGAGTTGATTGGCGATACGTTGGGAGCCCCAACCATTAAGGCTATGACATGGTCAGATTTCGTGACCCGATTCAGGGCTGAGTTTGCACCAGCTGTGGAGCTTCAGCAGCTGGCCAGAGAGTTCTTAAATATGAGACAGACTACGGAGACTATGGCGGAGATGACCGCCAAGTTCCGGGAGAGGGCCTTGTTGGTACCACAGTATGCAGGGGATGAGGATATGAGGAGGACCCAATACCATGACATGCTACGGGCTGATATTCGGGAGCATGTTAGTTTCTCTGCTTTCCCTACCCTGGATTCCATGATTGCCAGGGCTAGGGAGAGAGAGAGATTGATTTGGAGCACATACGGAAGAGGAAGGTCATTGAGGGGCAGATGATGGGGGCTTCGGGGAAGAAGCCCATGGGATCCGATGGTAGGCCGAAAGGCCAGTCAAGGCGGGACCGCTGTGGTAAATGCGGTCGGGCACATGAGGGATTTTGTCGTACTGGTTCGGGTTCAGGCTGCTATATGTGCGGCAAGGTTGGGCATTTTGGTAGAGATTGTACTGCCCTTGCTTCCGCGATTCAGACATTAGACCTGATTTGCTTCCATTGCAATCAGAGGGGCCATATAAAGGCCAACTATCCCAGGTTGACAGCAGCAGCAACAGCAGCGCCGGCAGTGGCGCCAGCATGGGTTATGGATGTCTAGAAGGTCAAGTCGGAGACTCCAGTGGTTCGGAGCCGAGCATTTCAGATGACAACCGAGGAGGCACGCACTGCACCCGATGTGGTGACGGGTATGATCCTTTCACTCTGATTTATTTGTATGATGTTATGATATTGATATGTTCTCTGTGTATATGCGTTTAGGATCGTTCCATGTGAACGGTATCTCAGTTCAGGTGTTGTTTGATTCAGGTACTAGCCGATCATTTGTCTCTCTTGCATTTAGCAAGAAGTTTCCTGAGTCTTCGGGCATGTTGGACTTCCCTCTAGAGGTTGAGATTGCAGACGACCGATCAGTACAAGTATCACAGGTCTACCGAGAGTGTGTTTTGAGACTGTTCGAGGAACGTTACCTGGTAGACTTGGTTCCCATACCGTTGCGAGGGAACAAGGTTATTATAGGCATGGATTGGTGGAGCCCCAATGGAGCAGTGATAGATTGTGCACATCAGTTGGTGCGGATTAGGACCCCAAGTGGGGGAGAGTTGGTAGTTTAGGGTGAGAGGCCATGTAACAACCCGTTATTTCAAGTCAGTAAAAATCGAGTCCTGTAACCTCTTTGAGAAAGGAAATAGAATATCATCGAAAAATGAAGTATTCAAAAACTCTATTTGGAGTACACTATGTGGTATTTATCGTCTTAAGGTTTCCAAACATATAAATAACACAAAAATCCGAGTTATAACGAAGAAGTTATGCTCATTCTAAGTTTTCCGACAAAAACCAGCAATACGAAGTTGCGTAAATATGCAAAGTTTCAATAAAACACTTTCCGACCTTAGGTGTCTAAATGAAAGTCGTAGATATCGTTAAACTACAAACATGCATAAAAAGAACGCTCAAATCGGACATCGTATGAATAAGTTATGAATTTTTAAAGAAATTCCTTAATCACGTCATTTTAATAAATAAATAATAAAAATAATTCCGGAATTTTCCAACGGAATCTAAATGAAAGTTGTAGATCGTAGTCTCACCTTCGCGGGGATATAAAGAACGTCAAAAACGGAGTTCGTATGAAGGAGATATGAATTTTCGAAGTTTGATAATTAATTTATATATATTTTTTTTAATAAAACTTCGGTATTATCCGAAGGGGAGTCAGCGACCTCATCCGAGGTACACGCTGCGTACTCCTGTACGCCCCGCGTACCCAAGAAACTTGGCCTCAAACCGGCCACGTCGTCCTATGCGAGGCACCCGACCTCACCCGTCCCATCCGACCCGACTGCCTGAGCCGTCCCATCCGAGGCCGAGGCAGTCGAGGCTTCGGTCACGCATGACGTACGCGTACGCGCTGCGTACGAGCGTACGCCCCGCGTACATGGGCTCTCAGGCCCCCCTATAAATAGCATGCGAGGGTTCCCAGGAAAATGGCCCATTCTCTCTCCTTTTTCTTGCGTTTTACCTCGTTTTCCGTGCTCGCACTACCCCGAAGCCCTGGTCATTTTGTGCAAGTCCCGAAGGTCGATTTTTCTCCCGAGATCCATTTCCCGAGACGAAACTCTGCCCGGTTTTCCATCTTGCTATCTTCAAACTTTCAAGTGAGTTCATACCCCTTTCAAACACACTTTAAATACATTTTAAATGCTTTTATACTCTTTTAGGGGGGGGGGGGAATACAAGTAAACATACGATTATTATCGTGTATTTTATAAAGTTTCACTTCACTTGTTTTATCGAATAAATCACTTGGAACTCATTACTATTATGGAAAACTCTTGTCATACTTTGCGTGCATCAGACATTATACAAAGTATATAATGATTTCAAAGTAACTTTCGTTGTTAAGTCGTTTTATACATTCTAAAAACTTATGATTTTGCTTTGTCAAACATTGTGAAAAAGGGATAAACTTTACATAGAAAACTATCACTTTAATACAGGCTTAATTGAGAATCCATGAGACGTGTATATCTTCAAACGTTACTTTTCTTTATTAGAAAGTAATGCTGCAAGTCCTGTCTATAACCAAAGTCTCCCGTTCGGAGAACGTGTCAAATGTGTATAGATCTATACGGGAAGTCATGATCCCGCGCCCTGACTGTTAGCTACAGTCCGTCTTTTGGGGTGACAGTTGTCATAACGCTGCGACGCCTGAAGAACGTCGTTACAGGCATATTATGTTTAGTATGGTTATAAAACTCATCGGATATACAATTATTATGGTATTATGCTTTTATGAACGAGTAGCTATCAAAACTATTCTTCATCTAATAAATGCGATCTTCGTATAGTTTTACTATATAAAACTATGACACAACTTTTGAGAACGTCGGTTTCTTGCGATTTTCGGTCTTAGAGACTGCCAATTATATTAGGAAAATAAGGGTTTCTCCTGCATACAAACCAAACAACTAATAGGAAAATAAGGGATTTTCCTGGTGCAATTATTTACAACTTATAACACGAACATTTATATGCATTTCATACTTTTATAAGAAAATAAGGGTTTTCTTGGAAAACACAACAACTCGTATCTCAACCATTAGGGAAAATATGGGATTTTTTGGATCTAATACATTCACTTTCAACACAACAAATCACAACTCTTTACATTTGAAATGCTGTGTTTTCTGGAAAATATACACCCATTTTGGAATGGCATCCAATTTTTCTAAACTACTTATGAACTCACTAACTTAATTGTTGACACTTTTTCTTTGAAATAACTTGTATTCTCAGGGAACCGCTAAGCAGGTTTGGGAATCAACTTTTGGGATTAACGCGCTGGCGTTAATTACTTCTTTTGGATGATGTTTATGTATTTATCTTTTGAACATGTAATGAATACAATTATGTAAACATCTTGGAAACTTTAATATATATGGTGGTGTGTACTTTCCTTTCTATGAACTGTTATGATACTGAATATCACGTCCTCCGTACCTGAACGTTTCTGCCGTTCTGGTTTGGGGGTGTGACAGATTGGTATCAGAGCTTTGTTTATAGGGAATTAAGTATATCAAAACCATTCCTTTTTGATATACAACTATAAACTCAACTGGGCAAAAACACTCTGAGAAAAAATTCATACTTTTGAAAGTAAACCTAATTAGTTTTAAGGTAAGCATGCACTCATTTTTATACTAATAACAGTTTCATAGTAAATAACTTTAGAAGTATTATAAATAAGTTGTGCAGCACAGGTACGCCTTGGGACATGTAATCGGAACTGGGAAGAATATAGCCTGATCAACTATATTTGTCCAAGAGCCGACTAACGTATGCCAAGGAGTGTCTGTAATGGACAACAAATTTAAAACTTACCAAAAGCAAATCGCTAAAGAATATTGAGGGAGTATTCGAGTGCCGTCAACCATTAAACTTAAGGGTAAGTTTCATGTGCTCTAGCTTATAGTAAACTTTTAACTCTATTCTCGTACAGCCTAAATGGCGGGATTCCATCACCCCAATGACCCATACTACCCCAACCAAGGTAATGGTGGGTGGATTGAAGAAGATCCTGAAGAAGACGAAGAGCCTATAGAGTTGGAGGGAGGGGATGACTCTGGCACCGATTCGGAGCCAGAAATTATAAATCCACCAATCCCACAATCTCTCGTCCACGTGAGGAATTTCCAAGGACCCACTCTAGTGTGGGGAAGTCACCTCCATCATTGGAGCCAACAACAAAGCTTACGCCCTCCTTACGGCATGTGCCGAGACTTCTATGATGTGAGAGGCGGGGGATCAGCCGACCGCGCACTTCCGGTCATGGTTGGCAAACTCGCCAACCAGTGCTATCAATCCGGAGTGCAAGCCAACCGAATCCGAGAGGTCAATGTGGAAGTACAAATCCACACGGCCGATATCAACCGCCTAGAGTTGTTGCAGAACGACATCCACATTCGCGCCGAAGCGTTTCAAGCACAAGCAAATGCGGCCTTCGCAGAATTAAGAGAACAACAAGCTGCGTTTGATAGACGCCTCATAGAGTCGAAGCAGTCCGACACGGAGTCGAGCTCTAAACGCAAAGCGCACCGCAAGTAGTACTTGCCCAACTCTCAAATTTTGTTATAAATTAGGACTTCGGATAAAAGTATTACTTTCTTTAAATTGTTCTGTAATCGGAGGCCTTTAGAAAAACCAAGAAATTTTGTCTAGACCCCACTGTAACACAACTATATGTTTAATATATATAAGGGTATACCCCTTTTCTTGTTGTTGCTAATCATGCGCAAATCGTTCGATTCATTGGTACAGCTATTCAAACTTTACTTTCAAGCTCAAAACATTGTGCCAGTCAAACCCAACTTCTTAGAACTATTAGAAGTTAACTCAATATCATTCAACTCTGAACTGCCAAAACTTATAAATTTTTCCATATTTTTTCTTTTGGCAGCACGATGCCTCCTCGTCCAAACCTAAGGCCCAGGTCGGGCACTGTACCACCACCACCTCCACCACCAGCTTATGATCCAGCCATGGTCCAGGCTGCTATCACAGCAGCAGTAACTGCAACCCTCTCGCAAATAAACTCTCACGGAAATGGAGGGGCGGGAAGCAGCACGAATCATCCAAATCATGGCACTGGTCATGGTCAAGGAAGAGAATGTACTTACAAGGAGTTCTCTAACGCTAAGCCAAAAACTTTTAATGGAACTGGGGGAGTCATTGCACTAATGCAATGGTTCGAGAAGACCGAAACGGTCTTCAAGATCTGCTCATGCCTAGAAGCAAGCAAAGTCAAGTTCGCTGCTTGCACTTTCGTGGATCGAGCCCTCACTTGGTGGAAAAGCCATGTGAATTCAGTGACGCTCACTGTCACCAACGCCATGAGTTGGGACGATCTAAAGGTTCTACTGCTGGAAGAATACTGCCCAAGGGGCGAAGTGCAAAAGCTGGAGCAGGAGCTCTGGAATCTGAAAATGACTGGGTCTAACCTAGTCACCTACACAGCTAGGTTCAACGACCTCGCTGCACTGTGCCCTACCATGGTCAACCCAGAATCAAAGAAGGTTGAAAGGTACATTTGGGGGTTGTCACCCCAGATTCAAGGGCATGTCCTAGCTTCCGGCCCTGTTACCTACAACAGCGCTAAACGCCTGGCTCAGCGACTCATCGACCAAGGAGTAAAACCCAATATCATTTCAACAACCACAAATCCACCTAGGGAGGCTCAGGGACAGAGTAGGCCTTGGAACAAAAGGAGGGGACAAACCCTCCAGGAAAACCCCAAGAAACAACAAGTAATAGCGACCCACACTATAACTGTACCTGTGAACCCTACCCCCACAAGCTCATATAATGGGAAACTTCCTAAATGCAACCGATGCAGCTTCCACCACCACGGTCCTTACCCTGATCTTCAATGCTCCAAGTGTAATAAGAAGGGACATACAACCCGCTATTGCAAAGGGCCAACCCAACCATCCGTCCCCACTACTAATACCGGGGTAAGCCGCGCCTGCTTTGAGTGCGGAGACACGGGGCACTACCGCAGGGACTGCCCAAAGGCAAACAACTAGAATACCAGCGGAAGGGGACGAGTTTTTGCAATGGGACAAGATGAAGCCATTGCGGACCCTACTGTTGTTACGGGTACGTTTCTTCTCGATAACTCGTATGCATGCATTTTGTTTGATAATGGAGCGGAAAGGAGTTTTGTGAGTCACGACTTTAAAGGCCTGCTAAAATCAATACCACAATCATTAAGTGAACCATTCATAGTAGAAATGGCCAACGGGAAAACCGAAGGCACTAAGGAGATATACTTAAACTGCACCCTAACATTAAACAATAATCCCTTTTCAATCAAGCTCATGCCAATCTCGATTAAGAGTTTCGATGTCATCATTGGCATGGATTGGCTGAGTTCTCATCATGCGGACATTCTATGTTACGATAAGGCCGTTCGCCTTAATCTGCCAATCGGCGAAACTTTCATTGGCTTGGGCGACAAACCAAGTACCACTCTTCGTATCATCTCAAGTATCCAAGCTCGGAAATGCCTACGCAAGGAGTGTCACGCATTCTTGGCACATGTTGTAGATGTGAAACGCGAAGTCCAAGACATCAAGAGTGTGCCCGACGTACGCGATTTTCCCGACGTCTTTCCTGAGGACCTTCCGGGAATACCACCCGCGAGACAAGTTGAGTTCCGAATCGATCTAGTTCCCGGAGCTACCCCAGTAGCCAAAGCACCCTATCGATTAGCCCTGACAGAGATGCAAGAGCTATCCAGCCAACTGAATGAACTACTTGGAAAAGGATTCATCAGGCCGAGCTTCTCGCCATGGGGAGCACCCGTACTGTTCGTGAAAAAGAAGGATGGATCATTCAGAATGTGCATTGACTATCGAGAACTCAACAAACTTACCATCAAGAACCGATACCCCCTACCCCTAATCGATGACTTATTCGACCAACTCCAAGGAGCCAACTACTTCTCCAAGATCGATCTGAGGTCGGGATATCACCAGCTGCGAGTCCTGGAGAGTGATATTCCCAAGACGGCTTTCCGAACACGATACGAACATTACGAGTTCGTAGTGATGCCGTTCGGACTAACCAATGCCCCGGCCGTGTTCATGGATCTAATGGATCGGGTATGTCGTCCATTCTTGGATAAATTCGTGATAGTATTCATAGACGACATACTCTTTTATTCAAAGAATAAAGAAGAGCATGGTCAACATCTGAGGCAAGTTTTAGAGACGTTACGGACTGAGAAACTATATGCAAAATTCTCAAAATGTGAATTTTGGATTAGAAAGGTGGACTTCCTCGGTCACGTGGTCAGCAAGGAAGGAATCCACGTGGATCCATAAAAAATCAAGGCTATCAAAAACTGGTCTGTGCCAACTACACCAACAGAAATTCGCCAATTTCTAGGTCTTACTGGTTATTACCGAAGGTTCATCCAGAATTTCTCCAGCATCGCAAAGCCTCTTACCGCCTTAACCCAGAAAGGTATGACCTACAATTGGGGAGAAAAGCAAGATGCTGCATTTCAGACTTTGAAACAGGCCCTTTGCAGCGCGCCTATCCTTTTTCTCCCAGAAGGGACCGAAGATTTTGTGGTGTATTGCGACGCTTCGAAGAAAGGGCTGGGCTGTGTACTAATGCAGAGGGGAAAGGTTATTGCATATGCCTCACAACAACTGAAAACACATGAGGTCAATTACACCACTCATGATTTAGAACTTGGAGCGGTGGTCTTCGCTCTTAAAATCAGGAGACACTACCTATATGGTACCAAATGCACTATCTTTACAGACCACAAGAGCCTACAACACATCTTCGACCAGAAGGAGTTGAACATGAGACAGCGACGTTGGGTCGAATTGCTCAACGACTACGAATGTGAGATTCGCTATCATCCAGGAAAGGCTAACGTCGTGGCAGATGCCCTTAGTCGTAAGGAGTACTCTGGCCGAAGAGTGAAGTCATTAGCCATGTCAATCCATTCGAACCTGTCGAAACAAGTCAAGGAAGCTCAAATAGAGGCCCTGAAACCCGAAAACGTGACAGGTGAGACCCTTAGGGGAATGGACAAGAATTTATAAATCAAGAGTGACGAAGCACGCTACCTCATGAACCGAATATGGACGCCCAAGTTTGGCGGACTTAGAGAGGTAGTTATGAGCAAGGCACACAAGACTCCATACTCCGTACACCCCGGGTCAGACAAGATGTATCAAGATCTCAAACAACTCTACTGGTGGCCAAACATGAAAGCAGAGATCACTACATATGTGAGCAGGTGTTTGACTTGCGCCAAGATCAAAATAGAACACCAGAAACCCTCAGGACTACTCCAACAACCTGAAATTCCTGAGTGGAAATGGGAGTAGATTTCCATGGACTTTATAACGAAACTGCCCAAAACTCAGGGTGGCCAAGATACTATTTGGGTAATCGTCGATAGATTAACCAAGTCCGCTCATTTCCTACCGATCAAGGAAACTGATAAAATGGAAATCTATCAAGAATCTACATCCGAGAGATCGTACGACTTCATGGAGTGCCAATGTCTATCATCTCGGATAGAGACAGCAAATTTACGTCTAGATTCTGGCAATCATTGCAAAAATCCATGGGAACAAGATTGGACATGAGTACTGCCTATCACCCCCAAACTGACGGACAGAGCGAAAGAACGATCCAAACCTTGGAAGACATGTTGCGATCATGTGTAATCGACTTTGGTAAAGCATGGGATGTTCACTTACCTTTGGTTGAGTTCTCTTATAACAATATTTATCATACTAGTATCAATACTGCTCCATTTGAAGCCCTTTACGACCGTAAGTGCAGATCACCTCTGTGCTGGACGGAAGTGGGCGACACACAACTAGCAAAAGGTCTAGTCCCTGATAGCACCCTCACTGGTCCAGAGATCATCAGGGAAAATACTGAAAAGATCATGCAAATACGAGAACGACAGAAATCCTCGAGGGATAGGCAAAAGAGCTATGCCGACAAAAGACGTAAACCCTTGGAATTTCAGATTGGCGATCGGGTACTACTGAAGGTCTCACCCTGGAAGGGAATGATACGCTTTGGAAAGCGTGGGAAGCTAAATCCTAGGTACATTGGACCCTTCGAAATCATTTCAAGGATTGGTCCAGTAGCCTACAAACTCCGACTTCCAATTAAGCTTAACAAAGTACATCCAGTAATCCACGTATCAAACCTGAAGAAGTGTCTGTCCGACGAAACACTTGTAATTCCACTCGATGAGATCGAACTAAATGAAAATCTTAACTTTGTGGAAGAACCCGTCGAGATCATGGATAGGGAAGTTAAACAAACTAAACAGAGTCGCATTCCAATAGTAAAGGTCCGATGGAATGCTAAGAGGGGACCTGAGTTCACGTGGGAACGAGAAGATCAAATGCAACAGAAGAAGTTATGCTCATTCTAAGTTATTTATAGGGGACCTGAGGTCCGATGTTATTTATAGGTTTCCAAACATATAAATAACACAAAAATCCGAGTTATAACGAAGAAGTTATGCTCATTCTAAGTTTTCCGACAAAAACCAGCAATACGAAGTTGCGTAAAAACGCAAAGTTTCAATAAAACACTTTCCGACCTTATGTGTCTAAATGAAAGTCGTAGATATCGTTAAACTACAAACATGCATAAAAAGAACGCTCAAATCGGACATCGTATGAATAAGTTATGAATTTTTAAAGAAATTCCTTAATCACGTCATTTTAATAAATAAATAATAAAAATAATTCCGGAATTTGCCAACGGAATCTAAATGAAAGTTGTAGATCGTAGTCTCACCTTCGCGGGGATATAAAGAACATCAAAAACGGAGTTCGTATGAAGGAGATATGAATTTTCAAAGTTTGATAATTAATTTATATATATTTTTTTAATAAAACTTCGGTATTATCCGAAGGAGAGTCAGCGACCTCATCCGAGGTACGCGCTGCGTACTGCTGTACGCCCCGCGTACCCGAGAAACTTGGCCTCAAACCGGCCACGTCGCCCTATGCGAGGCACCCGACCCGACCCGTCCCATCCGACCCGACTGCCTGAGCCGTCCCATCCGAGGCTGACGCAGTCGAGGCTTCGGTCACGCATGACGTACGTGTACGTGCTGCGTACGAGCGTACGCCCCATGTACATGGCCTCTCAGGCCCCCCTATAAATAGCATGCGAGGGTTCCCGGGAAAATGACCCATTCTCTCTCCTTTTTCTTGCGTTTTACCTCGTTTTCCGTGCTCGCACTACCCCGAAGCCCTGGTCATTTTGTGCAAGTCCCGAAGGTCGATTTTTCTCCCGAGGAATCCCGAGATTTCCGAGGAAAATCCATTTCCCGAGACGAAACTCTGCCCGGTTTTCCATCTTGCTATCTTCAAACTTTCAGGTGAGTTCATACCCCTTTCAAACACACTTTAAATACATTTTAAATGCTTTTATACTCTTTTAGGGGGGGAATACAAGTAAACATACGGTTATTATCGTGTATTTTATAAAGTTTCACTTCACTTGTTTTATCGAATAAATCACTTGGAACTCATTACTATTATGGAAAACTCTTGTCATACTTTGCGTGCATCAGACATTATACAAAGTATATAATGATTTCAAAGTAACTTTCGTTGTTAAGTCGTTTTATACATTCTAAAAACTTATGATTTTGCTTTGTCAAACATTGTGAAAAAGGGATAAACTTTACATAGAAAACTATCACTTTAATAGGGGCTTAATTGAGAATCCATGAGACGTGTATATCTTCAAACGTTACTTTTCTTTATTAGAAAGTAATGCTGCAAGTCCTGTCTATAACCAGAGTCTCCCGTTCGGAGAACGTGTCAAATGTGTATAGATCTATACGGGAAGTCATGATCCCGCGCCCTGACTGTTAGCTACAGTCCGTCTTTTGGGGTGACAGTTGTCATAACGCTGCGACGCCTGAAGAACGTCGTTACAGGCATATTATGTTTAGTATGGTTATAAAACTCATCAGATATACAATTATTATGGTATTATGCTTTTATGAACGAGTAGCTATTAAAACTATTCTTCATCTAATAAATGTGATCTTCGTATAGTTTTACTATATAAAACTATGACACAACTTTTGAGAACGTCGGTTTCTTGCGATTTTCGGTCTTAGAGACTGCCAATTATATTAGGAAAATAAGGGTTTCTCCTGCATACAAACCAAACAACTAATAGGAAAATAAGGGATTTTCCTGGTGCAATTATTTACAACTTATAACACGAACATTTATATGCATTTCATACTTTTATAAGAAAATAAGGGTTTTCTTGGAAAACACAACAACTCGTATCTCAACCATTAGGGAAAATATGGGATTTTCTGGATCTAATACATTCACTTTCAACACAACAAATCACAACTCTTTACATTTGAAATACTGTGTTTTCTGGAAAATATACACCCATTTTGGAATGGCATCCAATTTTTCTAAACTACTTATGAACTCACCAACTTAATTATTGACACTTTTTCTTTGAAATAACTTGTATTCTCAGGGAACCGCTAAGCAGGTTTGGGAATCAACTTTTGGGATTAACGTGCTGGCGTTAATTACTTCTTTTGGATGATGTTTATGTATTTATCTTTTGAACATGTAATGAATACAATTATGTAAACATCTTGGAAACTTTAATATATATATGGTGGTGTGTACTTTCCTTTCTATGAACTGTTATGATACTGAATATGACGTCCTCCATCCCTGAACGTTTCCACTGTTCTGGTTTGGGGGTGTGACAGGCCACAATGAGGACCAATTGTATGTTCAGCAGCGAGAGGTAGACGTTAGCTGCATCAGGGTTGCGCAGTCTATGTTTCCTATGTTACGGATACCCGGGAGGTGGGTAGGGAGACGGCGGGCAACGTGCCCATGGTACTAGAGTTTGCGGACATATTCCCCAAGGAGTTTCCTGGGATACCTCTGGAGTGACAGGTGTAGTTCAGGATTGACCTAGTCCCTGGTGCGTCTCCGATAGCCAAGCCACCGTATCGGTTGGCATCTCCTGAGATGCGGGATTTGTCTACACAGTTGCAGGAGCTGTTAGACAAGAGATTCATTAGACCGAGCAGTTCACCATGGGGAGCCCCGACACAGTTTGTGAAGAAGAAAGATGGGTCGCATCAGATGTTTATACACTATCGGGAGCTAAATAAGGTAATGGTGAAGAACCGTTACCTGCTCCCGAGGATCGATGACCTCTTCGACCAGCTTCAGGGAGCATCTTGGTTCTCCAAGATTGATTTGCGATCGGGGTATCATCAGATGAGGGTCGGAGAGGAGGATGTGTAGAAGACTGCTTTTCGGACACGCTATGGTCATTACGAGTTTGTGGTGGTGCCTTTCGGGCTCAACAGTGCTCCTTCTGCGTTCATGGATCTCATGAATCGCGTGTGCCGGCCGATGTTGGATCGGTGCGTGATTGTTTTCATTGATGATATCTTGGTTTATTCCAAGATGCGAGAGCAACGTGAGGAGCATTTGCGTGAGGTTTTGAGTACTTTGATAAGGGAGAGCTTATATGCTAAGTGCTCCAAGTGTGAGTTCTGGTTACGTGAGGTGCATTTTCTGGGGCACCTTGTCAACCAGGACGGGATATCAGTGGATCTGGCCAAGGTAGAGGCCGTGGTGAGATGGGAGGTCCCGAGGTCTCCATCCGAGATTTGGAGCTTCCTAGGATTGGCATGCTAGTATTGGAGATTCATTCAGGACTTCTCAAAGATAGTCGTACCCCTGAACAGGCTGAAAAGGAAGGCCGTGGTTTTTCGTTGGGGGCACGAGCAGCAGGCTGCATTCGAGACGTTGAGACAGAAATTGTGTCAGGCACCAATCTTAGCCCTGCCAGAGGGCATGGAGGATTTTTTTGTGTACTGTGATGCATCCATCTCGGGTTTGGGCGTAGTGTTGATGCAGAGAGGGTACGTTATTGCTTACGCTTCGAGGCAGCTAAAGCCTCACGAGGCGAACTACCCGATGCATGATTTGGAGCTCGGGGCTGTTGTGTTTGCCTTCGAGATTTGGTGTCATTACCTCTATGGGGTTCATTGTACCATCTACACGGGCCACAAGTGCCTGAGGTATCTTATGGACCAGCTGAATCTGAACATGAGGCAGCGTTGGTGGCTTGACGTGGTAAAGGATTATGATTGTGAGATACTTTACCATCCAGGGAAAGATAATGTGGTGGATGACGCGCTCAGCCGCAAGGCAGCGCCGATCCGAGATATCTGCCTAAGGATGACAGTAGTGACTCCGCTGTTGGAGCGGATCTGGGAGGCTCAGCGGGAGGCTCAGCAGGAGGAACATCGGAAGAGTGAGCGGATTGTGGGGCAGGTTTCCTCCTTCAACTATGATAGTCGAGGGTTATTGACTCTTCACCGTAGGGTGTGGGTCCCTTATCATGGAGGCGTGCGCCAGGTCTTGATGGAGGAGGCGCAAAAATCCCGGTTCTCCATTCATCCCGGGGCGACGAAGATGTATAGGGATCTTCGTCTGGATTATTGGTGGCCCTGTATGAAATGGGATGTGGCATAGTACGTGGAGCGGTGCTTGACCGAGCATCAGAGACCGCACGACAAGATGCAACTATTGGATATTCCTCTATAGAAATGGGAAGACATCACGATGGATTTTATCACCAAGCTTCCTAGGACCGCGCGGGGAGTGGATTCAATCTGGGTAATCATCGATTGATTGACCAAGAGCGCCCACTTTATCCCGATTCAGGAGAGCATCTCGACCGAGAAATTGGCCGATATCTATATCAGCGAGGTGGTGGCATGGCACGGAGTGCCAGTTTCGGTGATTTTGGATAGGGATGTGCGGTTCACATCCAGGTTTTGGAAGAAATTCCATGACGAGTTGGGTACTCGTCTGCATTTCAGCACTGCCTTTCACCCGCAGATGGATGGCTAGAGCGAGCGGAACATCCAGACTCTAGAGGACATGCTGCGGGCATGTGTTTTAGACTTTGGAGGTACCTAGGATACCTACCTTTCGTTGGCGGAGTTCTCGTATAATAATAGCTATCATGCGAGTAACGACCGTCCTCCCTTCGAGATGTTGTATGGGAGGAGGTATAGGACTCCGATATGTTGGGGCGAGGTTGGCTAGAGGGTCATGGGGAGAACCGAAGTAGTGCTCAAGACGACAGAGAAGATTCAGCAGGTCTGGAGCAGGCTTCAAACAGCTCAGAGATGGCAGAAAAGTTATGTCAATAAGCGTCAATTAGACTTGGAGTTCCAGGTTGGGGATATGGTTGTCCTGAAAGTGTCGCCTTGGAAGGGCGTCATCCAATTCAGGAAGTGAGGCAAGTGGGGTCCCAGGTTTATTGGACCATTTAGGGTTGTAGCCCGGGTGGGCAAGGTGGCGTACCGTTTGGATCTGCCAGCCGAACTTAGTCAGATCCACAACACTTTCCACATCTCCCAGCTATGGAAGTGCCTAGTGGACGACTCAGCGGTGACACCCTTAAAGGACATTCAGGTTGATGACAGCCTGAATTACATCGAGCGGCCTGTAGTGATCCTTGACCGGAAGTGAAAGGATCTGAGGAACAAAAGAGTGGAACTCGTGAAGGTGAAATGGTAGCACCGGAAGGGGTCGGAGTGGACTTAGGAGCCGGTGGACGAGATGATGGAGCATTACCCCGAGCTGTTTCAGGAGTGAGCAGCAGACTTTGAGGATGAAGTCTAACATAAGTGGGGGAGATTTGTAGCACCTAGTTCATGGTACGTATTCTTGTATTTAATTCTTCATATGATTTGCAATTTTAGCCTTGGACTTGGTGAGTCGAATGACTGACTCGCTGTGTAGAAGTGGGACAAGACTCGGAGTTTAAGTTGTGGACTCGGTGAGTCGGGTCCCGGACTCGGCGAGTAGCCATTATCTGGAAAAAAACCCTAATCCAGGGGTTTGCACCCTATCTAAACGACCTTATGTAGCCTCCATCACTCCTTTATGCTCCTAAACACCCCTCCCTGAAACCCTAGCCGTTTTTGAAGCAATCTAAGCCTTGTTGGTGGATTTTGGTGCTTGTGATCTTAAAAAGGAAGGAGAGAAGCTTGAGGAAGCAAGTAGAGATCAAGGGAACCAGAGTTCAACACCTTCTTCAACTCATTGAAGGTAAAAAGCTATAACCTTGCTCATTCATTTGTTGGATCCCTATCTAGGGAGGTTTAGGGCTTTTATGAGCCATTTTTGGTGGCCAGCCATGTTTGCAAACATGGTTGGGGTTTTAGGCTTCTGAATCACATAATGAAAGGAGTCATTAGGCAGATTTGGGTTGATTTTGCACCCTTGCAAGGTCCCATGTGCCATATGAGCTTGCTTTATGTCCTTTTGAGCTCAAAGTCCCATGCAAGCACGTAAAGTTTGTAACTTTACGTGCTAGATCGATTGTAGAAGCTTGGATCTATCTTTTGATCAAAGGATGTAGATCAGAAAGAAAAGATTTAGGGTATGGATGTTACCAAATCGGTGAGTCCATTCTTGGACTTGGCGAGTCTAGGGGTTCTGTCCCATTCTGTTGAGGGTCGAAAGGACCCAGTTGAGTGTGGAAAGGGTTTTTAAGGGGGTCCTAGGGAGTGACCCAACGTTCTGGACGAAGCCATTAATCTGAAAGTTCATGGGACTCGGCGAGTGCATGAAGGTGCTCGGCGAGTCCAAGGCAATCTTCATAGAACTCAACGAGTTGTTCATCAACTCGGCGAGTCGAGGACAGAACTTGTTCATCAGATGAAGGTGGACTCAACGAGTTGTTCATCAACTCGGTGAGTCAGATGAGTTTTCATGTTATGTTCATATGAGAGAAGAACTCATCGATTTGATGGCCCAACTCTACGATTACGGTCAAGGATAAGGACGAGCAAAGGGAAGGGACTCGATGAGTTGACGGTCAACTCGGCGAGTCAGGTCAACTGGAAGGTGACTTCGACTTTGACTTGACTTGGTTAGGGGTAAAATGATCATTTTACCCTAAGAATAAAGATCAGTTTCTAACTGAGTGTTTGTGGGGTTTGTATGTGACATCCCTATTTTCATGACCAAAAAAGACCAATTTTGTTTATGCTTTATGAGAATCAGAGTACCTCTTTTAATAAAGATGTTACAGAATTTATTCCCAGAAAAACACGATAAATACGTTATTAAAGCATTTCCAAAGAAACGTATTTTATTCATTTTAAAACATTTGGGATGTCATCGTCAATACAGAAACATAAGCATAAACAAAACTTACATTCATTTACACTAGTGATCTATATCTCCTTAATCTCTTAGTGTAATGTCACTTTATATCGACACCTGTGATATAAATAAACTGAGCGGGTCAGGTTGGGAAACCTGGTGAGTTTATAGGGTTTTCAACCCACAATAATATAATTATTATGTTTAAACAATCAAACAATCAACCCAATTACCCATCCCCATTATCTTCTTTAGTCTTAAGGATCTACCCTAAGAATCAGCTATTCCTCGTTCACTCATTCCTAAGGATCATCCTAAGAAATCGACACGAAGTCCATTGCTGCCACGGTTTACACAACGGGCACTAAGTCTGCATAGTCGCCGCTATTTAGGCATCAAGTCTGCATGATCACCAGGGTTTAGGCATCAAGTCTGCATGATCAACAAGGTTTAGGCATCAAGTATGCATGATCACCAGGGTTTAGGCATCAAGTCTATATGATCACCAGGGTTTATAGTACACTGGGTGAACACATCGTTCATAACACCTACATGTTGTGAGCCTGTTAGTGTTCCACTGGACTGTCTAGAATAGTCCATGGTTGTTATCCATACTCTAGTGAATGACGGGGCCATCATTTGGGAAAGGCTTCTCGCATTGTCCACCTCTCACCCTCACCTCGTGGCCTATAACACCTCTCAACTCATCATCCAACTCATATTCCATCTATTACATCTACCCATGTTTTACCCCAATATTGTCGTAGATATAAAATACATATACAATTTAAATCATTTAAAACATGTATAAAATCATCCATCTAGCATAGACAACAAGTACTCAGATAATATGCACATAGCACGTAATTTATATAAAATACTTCATATCTATGTGTAAGATGAAAGTAACTATGCACTCACCTGATAAGGTGATGACTCGGTACTCGGACAACACTTCGTTACTGTTAAAACAATTTCCCTCGGACAAAACCTAGTATCATTACCACTAGAGTTTAGTCTAACGTTAACCGCGACTAATTAATAGTCTAGATATTATTACTATTATAAAAGCGTTAAGAAACAATCTTATATAACTCATAATAATATCCCAAATACTCATTATAATTTCCTAATAACGTTATTATATTAAAACATAAGCTATACAAAAGATAGGGTAGGCATAGCTCACTTACAGCGGGTTTTTTCGCAAAATCGGCTTTTGTTGGAGTAGTGTTTCCGAGTCGAAAGGCTCTTTTCTTGGGACTCCAGGAGCCTTGGGGCTTCCTTCGGGTCCTAGGGGGTTTACCTAGACTTTAGGGGGCTTAAGGGAGGTTAGAGAGAGAAACTAGAGAGAGAAAGTGAGGTTTAAAGGTGTGAGGAAGTGAGGGAACCCGACACCTCTATTTATAAGGATGCTGACTGATGGACTCACCGAGTAGGAGGACCTACTCGCCGAGTTGGGTCATGTGGCAGCCTTCTGGTGGTGCAACGTGTCCAATTATGGTGGTGCCACGTCACCCCCTATCGCGTATCAGCCTTCAAACTTAGAAAAATCATAACTCTCGCATACAAGCTCTGTTTTTAACGTTCTTTATATCCATGAATAGGTAAAAACAAGATCTACAACTTTCATTTAGACTCCATTGGCTAATTCTCAACCAATCTCAAATTTAACTGTAGGAGGACTTTAGACTGCAAAATGACCGCGAAGAATTTGTAACTCCTTCATACGGAATCCGTTTTCGTCTATCTTTTTACCGTTGAGTTCCTGTTAATGAGATCTTCAACTCTCATTTAGGTCGCATAAGCAAAAAACCACTCGAACTAAAAATTGAGTTTCGGGCCGTGTACTGCTATGCCAAATCTTAGAAAATTCATAACTTCCTCATACGAAATCAGATTTGGGCATTCTTTTTTAGGACGCTCTCAGTTTGACTTTTTTTTAGATCGCTAAGGCTAAATCTCTCTCTATCATCAATTCACTATTTACGCTTCCCAGTGCCATGTCGGTTCCGTCGCAAAACTTCGACGGGTCATAACTTCTTCGTTATAACTAGGATTTCGATGCTATTTATATGTACGAAAACCTTGCATATTCTACAACTTGGTTAAGATTATTTATTCTAAATAATATTTTGTCTAAAAGTCATTTTCAACCCTTATTATCTCTAAATTGACTAGCCCGGATCTACGGGCGTTACATTGTAGTCGGAGGATTTCCGAAGCAGCAGTCAGACATTTGCGGATCAGCTTGTCAATAACCAGCCCTTCGAGGTGAGTTACCTTTCAGTAGGGGTGGGTCTAAGGCCACAATGCCGGCCCACCAAGTAGGAGTATTTTAGATGATGATTGTCTTTGTGATAATTATCTTGGTATGGATACGTGTTTGGATATGAGATATATATTTATGATATGTTACGTGTATGATAGACCCTAGTTACCGGTTGAAAGATACCGATGATGATTACCGGTTGAAAGATACCGATGGCTGTTACCGGTTGAAAGATATCGATGATATTATATGTTATATGGTATGATGGGGGAACTCACTAAGCTTCGTGCTTACAGTTTTAGTTGTTGTTTCAGGTACCTCTTCGTCAAAGGGGAAAGAGCCGGCGGCGTAGCGGCGCATCACACACATGGTTCCACACTGGATTTTTCTGGGATCATACTCTGATTTTCTTTGTTCCTGATAATCTTGTTTTGAGACATAACCTTATGTTTTATAATTAATGTAACCTTGACAATGTTTTAGTGACAGGCTTTATTAGATGTTAAATTTTAAAATGAAATGTTCGGCCTCAAAATTTGGGAGGTTATATTACATGAGTTGAAAAACATAAAGTGATAATCTCATTCACAATTTGAGAAACATAAACTTAAACTTTCAACTCTTTACATTTAAGTTACATCAAACTATAAACATAAAGTGTCAACTTTCAACATTCAAGTTACATCAAACAATAAACATAATCCTATTTTAGTTTTTGATAATCTATAATCTGATTCAATATTCATTCAAAATTTCAACAATGATTATATTTGGATAAAGTGATAATGATTCAACATTTTGATTTATGAATTCTGATAATCTATATATTGAAGTATGCACCATTCAATTTTTGATTCAACATTTAATTTCTAGTAACACAAATACATAATTAAATAATCTATATATCTGATCAATGGAAGTATAAAACAAAAAGAAAACTAGAAATCTAATAAATGGAAGTATTCATGTTTCAACATTCAATTTCTGAATTTTGATAACATAAATACATGAATGATCGATTATTCGATTATCTGATTAGCAATAGCAGGACTACAGGAGCACGAAGTGATTTTCCATAATCGATTAATCCTCTTCACTTGATCTTGATTGGCCGTTGATTCACTTCTGCCAATTTGCCATTTGCCTTAGCATGTGGACTACAAGAATACGATTGATCGTGATCAATTATAGGAGTTGGTCCAGACTCTAAGCTATCTTTCATCCCTTTATGTTTTGGCTCGATTGCTGATTGCTGAATATAGTATAAAAAATTTGGTCTACTAAAAAAATGTGCTCTATATACATTCCCCACTTGCCCCTGCTCGTAACCGGGGCTGGTAGTACTCTTCGCTCTACACTTGCTCCAATTTAGCTTGCCTTGCTCGCTATGATTGGGTTGCATCCACACATTACAATCATTTGGCAGAGTCTCAAAGATGAATGGGACCCACCCTCGCCTTCGTTGTGGTTATCTCCCGCTTTGACCTAACCATTGTTTATAGGTGTTCTAGACATTTTCCTGATTATAGGAAAAATTATTCAAATTAGAACATAATGAATGGAGAGTCCTATATATTTTAGAAAACTATCCTAAAACTCTCAGAACACACCCTCCCTCTTTTAAGAGCCTAAAGCACCAAATTGAGTGAACCTATATTGTGAGTCTGAACATTGGCATGTGTATTTAGTTCACTCAAAATATGGCTCTGATACCTATTAGGTTTCAAGCATTCTAACACTCCTAAGTATACATGCAACCCTAAATACCTTGGATCTATGTTTTCTCTATTACACATGCAAATATTAACTTTCCGAGGTATTCATCCTATCTAGCATAATAACATTGATTCATTTGAATATCTCAAGTTAGAATTACATAACTCTTTGATGTAGAATGTCTTCATGAAGCCTGAGTTCCTAGTGCCCCAAGTGTGACACCTCAAATGTTTCACACAACACCAAATACACTAGGAATAACTTGAGAGAATATACACACTTCATGAAAATCGGCTAGCCCTTCCTATCACACATAGTGACCGATTTTTCCCAAGAATAAGATCTTTATATAGTGTCACAATTTAGGTAAACCCTAATTGTCATGGCTTTCCATTTCCTTGGATCCATGGGTTCAAATACACCATGGAGCATCCTATGGGTTTTAGCCCAACTTGATAATCCAGGGAGTCTTAGCCCACTATAAAAGTATGGATGATTTACACAATCAACCCATATATTTAATTAGTCTTCTTTGGATCACTTAATTAATTCTAGATTAATTCTTGATCAATACTAATTAAATAATCTTATTAATATATTAGAACTTATAATATATTACCAAACCTTAAGTGTTATTTCTCTCATATAGTCAATCCAAATGCATGATGCCATGCAACCCAAATGGACCATGTTGGGTCGGGTCAAGTCTTACCAATTATATTTATGGACTTAGACATTAATCCAACAATCTCCCACTTGGATAAGTCTAAAACTATTATTTAGTATGACTTCAAAACCCGACTAGCAATCGTAGCTCTCAAAAGCTTCTATTGAACTCTACTGAACTCTGACCATTGTCAATGACTTTTTCATTAGATAAAGGATCATATATTCCTCCATTCTAGATATCATATGGACTGAGACATGGATTATAAATCATTCTCTATGTCCATTTGTTGTTTCCTGATTTCGGATTTATGATGACTGACTGATTGAACAGATGAAATCAGTACTGGCTTGGCCAAGCACTCACATGTATCATCATTAAATCATCGAGGGGCCCACAACTATCGATTTTATCCCGAAGGTAAAAGGAATGCATAAACTTTGACTCATATGGCTTGTTCTACTACTTGTTGAATCATACACAAAGGCACATTTTATAACATCGAGTTACCAATGCGTTTTCGTGCAATCAATGTATAACCAACTTATAGTAACAACTCATATCTCTAGGTTTGAAGAATATAAGATATTATCATCTCATGATCACTCGAGATAAAATCCATGAAGTGATTCCAATGAGTGTGGGTTGAATCCAATACTCAGAACATATGAGCACTCATGAGTGTTGTAGCACCACTTTGCCCAACAACTTAGACCTCTACAAGCCAACCCATGACAGTCTTGATACATATCTACTTCCAACATATGACCGACTGTGGATGGTTTGAATAACTTAGTCTTTCAGGAAGAATGGCATAGTTTATTCTGGAAGTCAAAACACGCAAAATGAAACACAAGAATAATTGAATCTGATATGGTATCAAAACCTATGAATATAAATAAAACACCTTTTATTTATCACCATACTGATTACTCATTATTCATTGTTTCGGTTTTATCAACTTTATACTTGAATTAAAAACACTAGTTGTCCCATGCTCAAAGCATGTACACTATGTTTTTTCTAAACAATAGTTTTGACATACACCAAGTATGCACTCTATGTTTGTCTATGATCCTTACTTTGTGAAATAAACCAACTGAACATGATTTCAATGATTCTTATTTCACACTCCCAAATCCTTATAAAAAATTTAAGAATTCCAAATTCCTATCATTTATCGAAATATTTTAGATTTTAAACTTATATGCACAGGTCCTCTTGTAATGACTATGTACAAAGTCACAAAGACTTGTCAAAAGACATTATAGAGTATTCCAATGGAGATCAATTCCATGGGAAACATCCTTCTTGCATTAAGTTTTCTAATCTTACATCGATTTAATAACTTCCACCTATGAAACATTCTCGTTTTGACTATCACTTCTAAACAAGAGTTGCCTTTTTCTCAGAATATGTCAATATGGTCCTTCCAAAAATTAACACTATACTTCTAACTGTCCTTGAGCAACCACTCTTTGGTAAACCTTAGATTGTCCTTGACAATTGCTTAATCATTTTAGTCATATCCAATTCTAGACCTTTTCCCTCTTAATACCACAGGCATTTGGAAAATTTAGAAATGATGAATATTATAGCACATGCAATCGATCCTATATCCGAAACATATGGGACACGATTGATGATGTATCACATAAATACATGATACTAGACTAGTCCTTTTGCTACAATATTTCTATTAGCCAAGTTCTCATAATTCAGATTATGAAATGTGATGCCGTAATCATAATCAAATTTTAGAAGGCAAATAATAGACCCATATATAGAATTCCCTTATGTTGAGCCATTCTAACAAAAAATTCATATATATCCTTGACTAAAGATGATTAAAATCTCAATCTAAACTTTTAGAATTGAAATTTAGTATAATTTCCTCTCCCTTAATTATAGCAAAACAAAATTTTCAATTGTTGCAACCTCACGAATTGAAACTTTTGTTTTCTATAATTAACATTGCTAACTTGCAATACTTAAGCTCCTACTAGCTTTGACATGTACTCAAAAATCAGTTGGACTTCTAGAAGTCAATACTTTGTAGACTTTCTTACCAAAGTTCACATTTCTGATACGAGATTGCCTTGATAATACTTTATCAAAATCATACACCTTATCTTAGATAGCTCACAGGTGTGTCTAAACAATTTTAGAACTATGAAAAGGGATGATGTAATCATAGTCTCAATTGTTTATACCTTTTCTATCTGCTTCAAATCTACTTGGTGGAAGTGTTTCCTCACCATCATTTTCATGAATCGGAGAGAAACCTTATGACCCTTAGATTTTATGGTGTATGTGTTCTTATCCATGTGAATTTGTCAAAACCATAATCACAAGACACGGTTAATGACAAATGTAACCATATGGATTGAACTTGTGCAATATTAACTTCTTGCCACCTGGCAGCACAAGGGCTTGCCATTGCTTCGAAGTTGTTATGCAACCAATTGAGAACTCTAAGAACTCATATGTAAAGCCAACTTTAACTGGAATGGGCACATAAATAGAAATATGTCAACACGATAGGTTATAAACCTCACGTCGTGTGCTTGTGTTAACCTACAGGTTTTTATTCTTTATTAGATCTTGAAATTCTTTCTAGGATCTTTAAGACTCCCACTGTCCTCTTGACATATAAGACTATCTTGCCAAATATTCAAGAGATAGTTTGAATTCTTTATCAAGACAAACACTTCACACAATTGGTCTTAGTTGGTCTTTCTTTTATCCAAAACATCACAACTCACTAATTTCAAATGTACAACAGTAGGACACACTTTACACTTACATTTGACTTGTGTTAATAAACTTTCCTTTAAGATATGTCACTCAAGTTACAATCTTGGATTATGACTCTAAGAATTGTTTTTGGAACGAGATATGAATCATCTTCTTGATTTGACCACTTCAACAATTCATAACTCCTCTTCTTAGATATCAGAATGCACTTAGAGGATGAATTGTGATAAGGTCTCTTAATCATTAAGATGATCATATTACATGATACTAAAGTACTCTCCCATCTTTTCAGATTTGAGAAACTTTTATCCTTCTACCTAATTTGATTATTCTTATTTGTTCTACCATACATCGAAAATTTTCCAATGTAACAGAATTACACTTAAACTTGTAAGTGTAACCATCTTTACTAAACTTTAGTAAAACATGACGAATAGTCTTATAGATCTTTTGTGGTGGACTTAATCATTGCACAAGAATGTGGACTCGATCCCTTAGTCCTTCACTAGAATCACATATACATGTGAACAAGGAACTAATCTTAATTTTCCAAAGCTGAAAGTTCTCATTCATCATACTGTACAACTTGTATGATTCCAAGTTTCTATCCAACTGAAAACTTGGATGATGAGAAGCTTTACTTATTTGGTAAATTTAGACACTACCACAAATAAAAGAATCAAATTCACATTTCCATTATTGCTAGAAACATACAAACATCAATTTTTTATAAATGTTATTGCAAGGAGATATAAAATAAAGTAAAACAAACTTTTATTTATTTATAAAATGCGGAAAAACTTTTCCTTACAATGCAACTTTAAATGAAAACTAAGCTATTACATGTTTCCTATCAATCTATCATAACTCCTAAGAATAGCTCAAGAATCCGATCTTCAATCAAGCGAAAGAAATCCATCTTCGCGATCAGATTCAACATACTCTTTCTTTATGTTTCCTTCACTTTTTCCTTTGATTATTAAAACATCAACATGTGACCCAATCACATCAAGTAATAAGAATCTCATAATAGAAACTTAATCAAGTTAGATAGTGGACTTTTCCTAAAGTAGAGTCAAACTTATTGACTTTACCAGCCTTATGATCTTTCAGGTAAATTTGGCAGCTTCGCAACCAATGTCCTTTCCTTTTGGAAATAGAACCATATGGACCCTTTAGGAATGGTACATGAGACAATCTCAGACTTAGCCTTTCTCTTTACCATTTGGTCAACCGAGTTGACTATGGCCAATCCCTTTCCATTGGGAAGAGATGCTTTTACTGGGTATCCAGTGCAACCATTGTCAATGTCCATTGAAGGTTTGGAGAGTTGATCTACTAATCAAATTTGATTTACCAAAGCTCCAAATCATCACTAATTCAGCAGTACCAAGCAAATAAATAAGATCATTAAGGGTCATGACATAGTCTATTTCATATTATTCCTAAAGGTAACTCACTATGTGACTTAGAAAGTGATTCAACATCCAACTTTCTTTAGACTTTGACACCCAACTCTCCCGGATTGTCAATATGTGACTACATCTTCAAGATGTGAGCACACATAGACCTTGCCTGCCATTAGGGCTTGAGTGACCTTGAACTTGTGGGTTAGGGAGGATAATTGGAGGAGATGGAGGAAGTGAAGTTCCAAGAGATTTGGGAAGATCATAGATGTCTGAATTAGACATCTTTTGGGAGATATTCAAGATAGGTGATCTAACGTCCTTAATATAACATCCAATTTGAAATATTAAGGCTAGGACCCAACACAATATATTATAACTTGGAAGAGGGATGCCGTAATCGAAGCTATAGAATATTTAAAGTTTGGTGAATGACAAATCACTAATTTCCACCATGAAAACGAAATAATTTAATTACGTTTTACTTGGATTTCAAACTCCTAAATCTTTTGAGATTCATTGATGTGTTCAATGGCATGTTTCAATCTCGATTGTGCCCTTCAGGTTTTGTGACTGGGATGCCGAAGATCACAAAACAAGGTGTGAATAACCATGTAAATATACTTGGTAACCTTAATTTTTACCCCTCAATCGATGTGCAAGTTAACCATACACGCTCCAACGATACTATGATAAACATTAAGTTACCCTTTGTATACCTTGTTAAATACGAGTTAGTGTGCCGGTTAACCACACACGCTCCACTAACCGACTTAAACAAAGTGTAAAGTGTAATTTCATGTATTAGCACCGAATTCACATTTTCCTAAGTAATTCAGATTGGTTATTACTAAGAGTTTAGTTACTTAGTATTTATCATTAATACTTTTAATGAAGGGAGAATTATAGTCCTTGTCCTACCCGTTCGGCTAACAACGCTCCACCAGTCAAGGAAGCGGTGGGTGAGAGTGGACACCCATTAAACTGCCATTTTATAGGCAGTAACCTTATCCCCCCTTATAAACGGTCTTCTTGAATGAGGCCTACTAACGGTAAGACTGACTTTACTCTTATACATACATATATATATATATATATATATATATATATATATATATATATATATATATATATATATATATAATATTATTATTATTATTATTAACCTATAATATTATAAAGTATAAGGGTTGAATTTGAACTTTTAAAATTCTAAGGGCTTAACTTGGAATTAAAGTATTCATGGGAAACCGTTACAAATTCCAAAACTTGAGGGCAAGTTTTGAAACTATTCAAAACTATTTAATTCCTTAACTTATGTGTTTAAAATAGTTTTAATTAAGAAAACTCTTCAAGTTCCATAACTTGAGGACAAGTTATGGAAGACTTTAAACCATTAAAGAATGTAACTCTTCTTCTGTTGTAACTTATGGAACTAATTAAGGTTATACATTTTTATTATTTAATGAAGAGACTCTTGAACCTCCATAACTTGAGGACAAGTTATGGAGTCATAAAACCATTTAATGAGGACAAGACTCTTCATTTTGTAACCTTTGCCAACTTTTATGAGTTTTAAGAAACTTAAATGTGACTTTTCATGTAACTTGAGGACAAGTTACACAAACACATTTTAGAATCAATTCATAGATTAAAATGGATTAAAGACACATAATCAATCAACTTTTCTATTAATTTAAGCAACTCATATGAACAAAGATAATTCACATCAAACTTTTTCATATAATTAGCATAACTCTTAAACTAATTCAATGTGACATCACCAATTTCACGGCCAGAAAAGACCGATTTGTTTACGCTTTGTTTTTAAAATTAGAGTAATCGTTTAAAGAAAAATTTTGCGGAATTTGTCCCCAAAACAAAATATGCTAAGAATTTATCAAAGTATTTCTTAAAGAAAAGTATTTCATTATTTAACAAAATCTTGGGATGTCATGTTCTGTTACAGACAAATAAGCATACACAGAACTTACATTTATTTACACTAATGATTTACATCTCCTTTAATCTCTCGGTGAAATATGTCTTCGTACTGATACCTGTGATACAAAGAAAACTGAGTGAGTCAGGCTTGGGAGCCTAGTGAGCATATAGAGTTTTCGATCCACAATAATATAATTATTATATTCAACCATCAAACAATCAACCCAATTACCCATCCCCATTATCTTCTTTATTTCTCAAGGTTTTACCCTAAGAATTCAACTATCATTCATTCATTCATTCCTAAGGATTGACCTAAGGAATTGACACAAAATCCATTACTATATAAGGCGCATCTACCAACATGATCCTTTAAGTGCCTCTGCCAGGATTATGTCATACACTATGAGGCGCGACTCTCAGGTTTATGACATTCTCTTTTGGGTGCATCTGCCAACATTATCCTATAAGTGAATCTGCCAGGATTATCCTATAAGTGCATCTGCTAGTATTATGACATTCTCTATTTGGTGCATCTACCAATATTATTCTCAAGCGCATCTGCTAGTATTATGAAATTCTCTACTTGGTGCATCTACAAATATTAGTCTTTGAGCATCTTACATACCTCGTCATTTACCTCATCATTTTATCGCATACCAATTATCTCATCTACCATTGTTCTACCCTACATATTAGTAGATATAAAATAGATATATGGTTTAACTCATTTAAAAACCATATAAAACATCCATCCCACACTTATCTCAAATAAACAATAGTATATAAACACATAACACGCATTTCAAAGCAAATACTTCATATTTATGTGTTAGAAGAAAGTAACCACACACTCACTCATATAAAAAAACAATATATATACACATAACACATATTTTATAAAATACTTCATATCTATGTGTAAGAACAAAGTGACTATACACTCACTTGATCAGAAGATGATCGGAAAACACTACGACTTGTAGAAGTAGTATTCTTGGGTAGATCTGGAAGATCTTCACAAAAACCGGGCTTCTCGCGGGTAGTGCTTCGGCTTGGAAATTTCACTTCTCAGTATCTTTGTGGCTTTGGGGCTCGGGAATGATACTGGGGCTTCGGGATATTTCTTGTTCAAAAATCGAGGCAAAATGGGAGAGAGAGAAGAGAAAATGAGTAAAGAAAATGGCTTATCTTGGTTTCTATTTATAGGTTGTTGAGTCTGGGATTACATTGCGCGTACTCAGTATGCTGGGAGTAATCTTGGTTACGTTGGGCGTACGCATCGAATAAGCTTTAGTATGTGTGCCACGATCTTCAAAAATTCATAACTTTCGCATACGAGCTCTGTTTACGACGTTCTTTATATCCACACGTAGGTGAGATTATGCTCTACATCTTCATTTAGACTCCGTTGGGTAATTTTGAATTTATTTTTATTATATTATTTTTAGTAGGCCGGGACAGGAAAACTCCGTTATAAATTCACAAATTCTTCATCCGACGTCTGTTTTCATCTGTCTTTTTACCGTTGGACTACTATCAACATGATCTTCGATTCTCATTTATATTGTTTCGGCTAAAAACCACTCGATCTCAAATCGAGTATTCGGGCTGCATACCGCTGAGTCGAAACATAGAAAAATCATAACTTCCTCATACGAAGTCAGATTCGGACGTTCTTTTTACGCATGCTCATGGTTTAATGAAGTATACGACTTTTGTTTAGATTGGTAAGGCTAAATATCAATCTAATGTAAATTCACTTTTTACATCATTCAACGTCGTGTCGGTTCTGTCACAAAACTTCGACATGTCATAACTTCTTCGTTATAACTCGGATGTCGGCGTTCTTTATATGCACGGAAACATTGTGACATATACTAATACTTAGTTAAGATTATTCATTCTAAATAATCTTCTATCAAAAAGTCTTTTTTGATGCTTATCGTCTCTAAATTGACTAGCCCTAATCTACGGGTTACATACAAAACATGAATCTATTGGAAATTATCTTTGAAATTGGATTAGTATGAACACTACCACATCAAAAATAAGTTTATAAGTCCAAAAACGGCTTAGGGTAATGTTCCTAGTCCAATTTTAGCCAAAACAATCGAATATATGTTGTCAGGGGTCCAACTCATCAAGTGCATGAACCAACTCGGTGAGTTGGATGCTTTTTGCCTTGGACTCGGCGAGTCTATTGTGCAAACAACAACAAAATTCAATTTTCAGGCAATTTTTGCAAGTATAAGAAGAAAACAAGCCTAGTCTCTGATACTACTGTTGGTTTTTGAGCATTCTAACACTCCTAAGTGTACATGCCACCCTAAATACCTTGGATCTATGTTTTCTCTAGTATACAAGCAAATATGAACTTTCAAAGGTATTCATCCTAACTAGCATAATAATATTGATTCATATGAATATCTAAAGTTAGAATTACATACCTCTTTGATGTAGAATGTCTTCATGAAGATTGAGTGCCTAGTGCCCCATGTGTGACACCTCAAATGGTTCACACAACACCAAATACACTTGGAATAACTTGAGAGAATACACACACTTCATGAAAATTGGCTAGCCCTTCCTATCACACATAGTGGCCGATTTTTCCCAAGAATAAGATCTTTATATAGTGTCACAATTAGGGTAAACCCTAATTGTCATGGCTTTCCATTTCCTTGGATCCATGGGTTCAAATACACCATGGAACATCCATGGAGCATCTTATGGGTTTAGCCCAACTTGATAATCCATGGAGTCATGGCCCACTATAAAAGTATGGATGATTTACACAATCAACCCATATATTTAATTACTCTTCTTTTGATCACTTAATTAATTCTAGATTAATTCTTGATCAATACTAATTAAATAATCTTATTAATATATTAGAACTTATAATATATTACCAAACGTTAAGTGTTACTTCTCTCATTTTAGTCAATCCAAATGCATGATGCCATGCAACCCAAATGGACCATGTCGGGTCGGGTCAAGTCTTACCAATTATAGTTATGGACTTAGACATTAATCCAACAATACCAACTTATAACATCCTGATTTTCGCTTTAATTTTTTTATTATTAAAAACATATTTAATGGAAAACATCAGCGGAAGTTGTATTTAATATATTTTTCAAAAACATAACATATGTTAATTTATTATAAAAAAATAAATTCCATCAAAATTTTAGTTCATAAAACCAAAGGTAAATGAAAATTCAATGACATGTCTAAAATGAGATCGATCCTTATAGAAATATCAAAACATGACTACCCAAAGTCCCAATCCTCACCAAGCCATCAATCACAGTACATGTATCAATACAAGGCAAAAGCAACAAGTAAAGAAACAAGTGTCAACATATGCTAAGTGATTCGGCCATAGTACAATGTTAATGAAACATGAATATCCTAAAATGTGTCAAACAATTATCACATAGCATGCATTCAATCACACACATTGCATAAAATCACATATATCATATAGCCATCACTATTATATGTTGATATTAATAATTATACATCTCTATTTACCTTTGTAAATATTCTTTACCATTCTTTACTTTAGTATTTTATATACATCAATCTTCACTAACACGGTCTCTAGATCCATTAGTAACCTAAGTGGTAAGGGCCTCATTGACAACTAATGTAACCGACTCGACCCCCCTCCAGGTCTAGGTTGCTACCACTTTACCCCCATTAAGTGTGTTCCCCATTTTAATTAATGTATTATTAGTTCATCACACAAGGGTTACACTGTATCCTCCTTTATCCTCCTTAATTAATCATCCTCAATAATTAAAAATATTAAAGCCATATTACTTCCAAACTCCTCACTATGTAAACATGCAAACATAACATAACAAGTTAATGCATTTTATACCACTAACATGCAATTTACCTACTTCATCAATAGGCATATTTATAGAATCATCACATGCATAAACATCACATACAATCAACAGACAACCCTCTTTTTATCATGAACCTATAACATCTTTCACACCAAAGTATCATGTCAAAATTATAAAATGCATTAAATCCTAAACTATTAATCATAGAAAAGAATCAACATTCCCAGCATACATACCATTAAAAATTTGCGCACATGCATCATATAAGAATCTTGGTTCAATCTACCCCTTTTATGATATATAATTCTCTAAGAAAGTACTAGACTACAATAAGGATTTTTTTTCACCTCTTGTCCAATATATGTAGGGTTTTGAACAAAGGTGAAACACCTTCCAATATGTAATTAAACTCCTTAAAAGATTACATAAATGTCTGATAAGAAACATATTAGAAAATAGAAGTGGTTTTGTTCAAGACCGAAACCACATCACGACAAGGGTAGGACTGCTTTGCGTTTTATGCATCAGTTCATGAATAAAAAATCTTTAATTCCTATCACCGAGCCATGGTGTCTAGTGTACTGTGTGTTGGTAGTGTTGTCAGTTATAAACATAATTTCATACTATCTATCTCTTCCAGTCCGATTTGGGTCCTATGAAAACCCCTTTTAGAACGATTCTAATCCTTAGAGTCCATGTCTAAGTGTTCAAGGTGGCTAAAACACTTTGAGGACCAATCTAAAACTATTAACCATATATTTTTCATCATCCATGTATTTCTCAAGAGTGTGACATGTAAGGAAAGAAATGAACACATCAAGTAGGATCACTTAGCTTCTAGAAATTCGAGATGTTACAAGGAATGAGGTTGGAAGGACTCAGTCCATGAAACAATACAGTAACTCCACCACAAAGGCACCAAATCTTCACTTTAACTCCTATCACTCCAAAGATGGCATACACACAAGACTCTATCTGACTCTAGGGTTTGTTGTCTTCAAATGAGATAGGTTTCATGGATTTTGGGGTTAGATATGCTTAAATACCCAACAAACTTCGTACCAAATCCCCCTCCCCACGTCAATACACATGGAAATAATCATTTTCTTTGACTTTTGGTCCCCAAAACTTGACTTTATCAAGATAAGAGCTTAATTTAATGAAAGAGTATAATAGAAACTAACTTTGATCACAAAATAAATATTCAAGTCGTTGCACATATGGTTTAGAAGTGTAGTTGTAACATCCTGACTCCTAAGTTTAATATTTTAAATATTTACTTATGAGTTGATTGAGCGACACGATGAATGGGTGCCCCAACTCGTCGAGTAGAGACGAATTGGCCACGTGGGTTTTACAACATACTCGGCGAGTCAGAGAAACCAACTCGGCGAGTTAGCGCTATGAGTGGAAACCCTAATCGTTCGGGTTTGTATCCTATTTAAAGGGCCTTAAGCCTTCATTTCCACCTCCTTTATCATCCCACCACTCTGTGAAGAACCCTAATCGAGTCCCAGTCTTGTGTGAGAAAAAGTGAAGCTAATCTTGTGATTTTAGTGCAGTTTTGGAGTAGAAGTGGAGAACATTAAAGCTTGGATCGAGAGGAGGCTTTTGGATCTACAGATTCTTAAGGGATTTGCTTCACTTGGAGGTAAAAAGATGCTAACTTGATCATTTCTTTGTAAGATCTTAGGTTAGGGAGTTTTTAGGGTTTTCTTCTACCTATTTTGGTGATATTGAATTACGTGAGCATGTCTTGAGGTTGAAAGCTCATATCTGGACCGTAGGTGGTCTGGTGAGTCCAAAGACCCGAACATTATTGAGTTAGAGGAAAAATTGTGTGCATCTAACCCTTGTTGAGGTTTATATTGGCAATATGATCCTAATATGCCTTGTATGAACGTAAAAGCTCGCGGCTTTATGTGATATTCAAGCCTTGGGAGTCTAGATCTAGAGTTTGGGGATGTAGATCTGCCTTAAAACATCTGAAAGAGAACATAGACGCAATGGAGTCATCGAGTAAATGAGCTAAATCGACGAGTAGGCTAGGGTTTTCCCCCGACGATTCTGGACATGGGTAACTCGGTGAGTTAATGAGACAACTCGACGAGTTAAGTTGGACTTTCATGACAATTCTGAGGAAACGAGGGAACTCGGTGAGTCACATAGATGCACTCAACAAGTTGGGTCAACATTGACTGTTGACTCGAGTGTTGGTTAATACATGGATTATAGGGACCATGGATGGGTAAAATGGTCTTTTACCCATCCTAAGAGTTTGAGAGAGAAAATAACTTAGTTTATTGAGAGTCGTGATTTAAGTGTTAAATAGAGATAATTATCCTATGTGTTAGGCGAAGGCTAGTTCGGAGATTCGTGTACTAGGTTTATTTGCTTGCTTGCTTACGAGGTGATTCTTCTCACTATACTTACCTAGAGTGGTAATGTTTGTGTGATCGGAGGGTCTTATGTGCTAATATTGACTATTGTGATATCCTACATTATGTCTTATGATTTATGTTGTGTATTATTCGTAGCTTATTAAGTTAGGGCCAGAAGGTCCACCCGTGTTATGGGACCGGAGGGTCCCACTAAGACACATTGACTGGAGGAACTTATTTGAGCATAGCCATGAGAGGCTGATGAGATATGTGTGGTATTTTGAGGAACTCACTAAGCTTCATGTTTACCATTTTATGTGTTATGTGTTTTGATAACTTGATATTTTTGGATTTTATTATCATTATGGACATGTGTTTTGATAACTTGATATTTTTGGGAATTTAGTGATTGTGTTAATGAGAATAATGTGATTTTTAAATGAAAATTTTGTTTGAAAATTTACGGTGTTACAAGTTGGTATCAAAGCCTTGATTTGAGGAATTCGGATGTACATTCGGGTGCGTTTGGACTTAAACTGAGGATTTGAGAAAGATTTTCAAAATAAATGATTTTTCTAAAACGAGAAAGAGTTTAAAGAGAAAAATGAGTTGGAGCAGTGTGTACAATCAGCTAGAGCCCGGATGGTGATTTCCTGTAATAACCTTATTTATTTATGTTATGAGATATTTATGAGATGTTAGGGATGCATGCTAGGGGATAGGCTAGGTATTTCATATTTAGGGATACAGTTGCTAGATTTGTGATGCCTTAGCCTAGGAGTTGTTGGTATCTGGTGATTGCCTTGAGTATATGCTAAGCAGGAGTATTTTGCAGGAATCACTTAGAGGGAGTTCTGAGTTGATATATAATCTTGGAGATGTACCTAGATGAGGATATGAGGGGTCTACTGAGAGAGTAGTCTATTATTCGTGAGAGATAGAGTACTTGTGAAATGGGATCCTAGGAGGAGGACTTGGGGTGACTACAAGTTGGTGTGGAAGGTAGTATTGGGCCCGTACGACTGAAAGCACCGGATCTGTATGTAACCCAAGTAAGAATCCTTATGATGCTAAAGAGCAAGTAGGGACGGGTTGAAGTTTGTGACTACTATTTTTACTCCTGCAGACCATGTTGCAGTGACGTGGTGGAGGTTTACATAGTCTTTTCAAGATGAGTATGTTCCCCCGGTGGAGAGGGAACACTTGGCACAGGAGTTTCTATCTCTCAAGCAGAAGACTGAGCCATTGACTGAGATTACGAGGATGTTCCACTAGAGGGCATTGTTCTGCTTTGAGCACATGTCCAATGAACAGTCACGTATGAGTCGTTCCACTAGAGGGCATTGTTCTGCTTTGAGCACGTGTCCAATGAGCAGTCACGTCTGAGTCGGTATTTGAGCATCTTGAGGAGAAACATTCGGGAGTTTGTGGTGAACTCATCATAACGGACATTAACTGAGCTTCAGAACAATGCCAGGTGGAGGGAGATTAAGCTAGATTTACAGACCAGAGAGGAGGAGGAGTCTCGGGGTAGGGACCGAAGACCAGTGCAGTTACAGCCGGCAACGAAGCGGGCTAAGCCCGTTGATATGAGAGTTGGGGGCTAGAAGGGCCGCACTTGTGGCAAGTGCGGAAAGAGTCACGAGGGATCATGTCAGGGAGAGATTAGCAACAAATGTGGCAAGGAGGGGCACATAGCGAAGGATTACCCCAAGGGGCTTGTAGTTTTCTTTCACTTCAACCAGACCGACCATCGGAAAGCCAAGTGCCATCAGCTCATTCAAGGATCAACTCAGGCTTCCGCACCAGCTGCTTTGCATGCTACTGAGATTCGGCCAGCAATGGTTGAGACACCGAGGGTTTGTGGGAAAACCTTTTAGCTGACAGCGGAGGAGGTCTGCGCAACACCTGATGTCATGGCCGGTATGTATTTCTTTATTTATACTATTTTGAGATATGTTGTGCTTATATTGTGTTGTGTATAGGTACTTTTCTTTTGATTTATGTATCTGCTTTGGTGTTATTTGACTCGGGTGTGAGTCGATCCTTTGTGTCTTTAGCTTTTAGTTGTCATATCAGTTTACGATGTGAGGCGTTGAGTCGACCTATGAGGGTTTATATAGCCAACGAGCATGCACTTTTTGCTATTGACGTGATCTGGGGATGTGTACTAGAGATTTTTGATGTTGAGTTCCCAATAGACTTGGTACCGATCGCGAGGGGTGATGTTTGTGTACTAGAGATTTTTACTGTAACTCCAAGACTTTATTCCTTAGGTTTCCTACTCTTATATCCCTAAGAATACATGTGAATTTGTTGAGTGTCAATGTAATATTGGGGACTTCACAGGTTTGAAGTATTTGAATCGAAAGTATTTTTCATCAAAAGTAGTTTCTCGAAGTATATAAGTAATTTCTTAACGTATAATATTACTTTCTCCATTCTAGTAGTTAGTGCCTCTCACTAGTATTTATAAATTGTAAATCGTTTTTAGTGTAAGTAGTGCCCCACACTAAATGTTTTGAAAGTGCGAATCGGTTTCATTGTAAGTAGTTAGTTAGTGCCCCACCCTAGTATTTTTTAACTTTTAGTTTATTAGTGAACAAATCACACCTCAATGTTACAATGATTCCTAATAATCGAGCTTCTTACTAGATCGTTATACCCCTCCTGACGCTAATGTTGGAAGTTGTAAATTGAAAAGATAATTGTCACCCAATGTGACTCGGTCGTCAAGGTTTAACTAGCCACCGTAGGTAGGGGTGTCAACCTGTATAAATGTATACATAATTCTATCGCTCGCAAAGATTAACGATTATAAGTTAGAGGTATTCTAATTATTGTACTTAGGTAATGAATATGTCTCATGTAAACCATTGAGATATGTAGTTTGTGTGCATATATCCATATGCATCTATGTATAAATTTGTAGCCTTAAACTTGTACACAAAAGTTCACCATACTAAGTTTGTAAGTTTGTAATCCCTAACTTATACACAAGAGTCCCGAGCATGAGTTTCTAAATTTGTAAGTCCTAACTTATACACAAATGATTTCAGACAATAGTTCAACAACATGTATCTAAATTCGTAAGTTTGTGAGTGTAAGCATAAGTTTTGCATTAAACAATAGGTTTTAATCATTTTGACATGTAATCTGCTTCGAAAAAAGGAGCATTGAAACTCGTGGTGATGTTCACATAGCTTTGCAAATAGACCGTAGAGAGAAACATGAAATGGTATCGAAACGCTCGTTGGAAAATATCATTGAAACATCGCTTTCCTAAAAAATAAATTGTGTTTCATTGGAATAGTTGTTGGAAAATTGACCAGAAAAGTCGGGTGTGAATAGTACGTGATGATGAATAGTGCTTGCCAGTGAATAGAAACTTTCCAGAAAGTTGTCCTGAGCTTTGCCGGAAAAACCACTGGTGGTTTACTGGTGCGTCAAAAATAATGGTGTTACTGCCAAAATTTTATCAGAGTTTGGTCGCCAGTAGCAGCTGTGTTGGAGGGTGGTCAGGGGTTAGTGTTTGGTAGGTGGAAGCAGGTTATTAGCGACAGTTTATGGCTATGGTCTATTGGTTGTTGGTGGCGAAGGTGATGTCGATGTTGCTTCTTTCTTTGGAATCGAAAGATCAACGGATGTAGTAAAATAAAGAGTGTGAATTGGTGAGTTGGAGAGATAGGTGAGGCTTCATATTTATAGTAATTGTAAAATCAATCCAACGGTCCAAATTTGTTCTTGATTCGATGGTTAGACTGTACGTTAGGTGGTTGATTTGTGAGCCACTTGTTACAGTGTAGGAACCCGATTTTCCAAAAAAGTTAGAGTTCTATTCAAATATTCGATTATTTTATGTCTTATAAAATATAAAAAGTAATTTGTGAAACATTGTGTAGGTAACCTAACAAATAGTTTAAAGTGCGGTTTTTATGATTACGGTTCACGTTCTGTATATTTATTGTTCGTTTAATATGGATAATTGCAGCGTTCCCATACGAGCTCCGTTTTCAACATTCTTTATGTCCATGGTATCGCAATCATGTGTATTCTTAGATTAGCATATCATCTATACAAAATAATACTTCATACCGAAATCATATGTATCAAATCATTACTTATGTATACTGAAAAATGTTTTTTTATCGAATATCTATACATATCAAGGATTTCTATGATGTTCCATATGCATATCAAAGTAAATAAACCTTATTTTCATCAAAATGACTTAAATATGTTACATTAGGTATAGTACATATGTTTTTAAGTGAAATTATGCTTGATTGTAAGAACGATAAATGAGCTAATTTTGGCAATTGTCATGATAACAAAAAGAGAGGAAGATACTATAGAAACTACCCCTAGTTATTTGGGTAAAGAGAACCACATCAAAAGTATCAATCAGAAAATCTCCTTACTTAGTAGTTTTTGGAAAAAAAGCCAACATTGCTCCACAAGTGATGATCCCTACAACCATAATAAGACTACTGAATCCAAAAGAAAATGACAAGATCTTGACATGGTGGACGAACTCTAAGATCTTGCTAAGATCATGATGATAGTCCACTAGAAAAGAATTATGAGATCTTAAAACAAAAATATTAGACTTAGAAAATTCTAAGATGGTGATCTCATGTTTGGAATTTTTTTCAAAGTATTACAAATCCTAGTGTCGGAACACTAGCACCAAAATAGGAAGGCTCTTACCTAATAGATTTCATAGTTGGTAAAGGGAATACTAGATAAGTAAGTGAGCATCTTAGAACCTATTTCATGTATGTAACATCCCAAAAATACTAGTAAAAATTTTCATTTTCAAACTATCAAATCTATACAAACATTTGTTCAAAAACTTCTCATAGTAAAATGTATCTCTGCAACATCAGAGTAAAATAGTAATTATAAATGTGGAAAAACCTTCAGAGGATGCAATGCAGTTAAGTTAGGCCCTTCCCTTTGGAACTGGAAGTACCTAAAACATTTAAAATATAAATCGTAAGCACAAAGCTTATAGAGTTCCCCAAAATTCCACGTACCATACATATCAGTGGGACTATCCGTATGTGTGTATTTCAACCCTATGTGAACGCTATGATCCAACCATAGTGTTACAATAACTTCCAGATTACATCCCATCTGTAATCTTTCTCCTACAATCCAACCATGGTCTTCCACGAAAGTCACAAAGACAAACAAGTGATATGATCCAACCACAATCTTCCATACAAGTGCTTTGATCCAACCACAATCTTTCATGACAAAGTCACAAAGAAAATCTAGCAACCTTTATAGACAACTCTGACAGCCAAAGAATAGGTGTTATACACCTCTTGATAAACTACATAAGGTAACACGTTAATCCACTTTCTAAAACTAGCCAATTGACTAAAATTCATCCAAGTAAAACGTCACTCGTCAATGTCAAAGTCAACTTTAGACGATCATCACATCATGAACATCCTTGGCGACATCATGTCCTCTTCTCGAAAAAACAGTTGAGTAAACCCCAGTCACCACATTGTGGTGAGCAAGCTGCCACATTGTGGAAACTGGGCTCTCACAACCTAATGGATTAAGCTCTCAATCCACTAAGCCACTCCATTATAACTTTCCAGAAAACTTCCTAAGGTCCAACATAACATAAAAATTGATGCTTTTCAAACATGCATGTCGAATACAAGTCTAGCACCCAAACTAGGTCAAAAATGGAGAAATGTGACCTATACAAAGCTCACAAACCACACCTAACTATTATATCCATTAAATATGTTGCTCATGGGACTCAGAAAGAGCATAAACTTTCAAGCATTAATCTATTCATTCACTCTACTAAAACCATGGACCGAAAACTCATAAAGTGACATAATATTATATCTAAGGATTTAATGAGAACGGAAAAGACTTTTTACCTCTTAATGATCATAAATGAAGTGAAGATACAAGATCTTAGATGTAACCAAGAACACCAACACCAAGATTGTCTCCTACTTCTTTCAACCTTCATAATTTTGGCTTTACACACTCAAACACACATATGGTGATTGGTATTAAGAAAAACATATAATTCATATATGTGCATGCAACCCTAATATTTGGATCTATGTTTTCTCTAATTGAACAAACAACTTTGAAAAACAAAATAGAAACTCCAGAACACTAGCATATTTTTTGAAAATGCATATAGGGTAATAAGTATTATACCTTGATTGTTATATAGTAATAACAATGCAAATCCTTGTGTTGTTGAAGCCTTGAGAGCAAGTGTCACAAATGACAGGTCTCTAATCGTACACACCCAACAATAGCAAAGGAAGAAAATTGAGAAGGAGGAGAGAGGATCATAATTTCGTCTATCTCTTCAAGAATAAGAGTTGGGAAAAAATCATGGGGTTATACCCTATTTATACTGCCGTTAGGAAACCCTACAGAAGCCCAAATCCAAGATAATATTAAACCGGGTAATTATCCACTTTCCAGTTTATCCACCAGGGATTATTTTATAATCCCTTAGCACTTAATAAAATGTCTATATACAATGGAAGATTCTAGATGGCCTCTTTCTCAACTATTGAACAGTTACAATTCAGTCCCTCTACTTTTAATTAATTATTTTAATCCCGAAATTAATTCCAATTAATTTCTAATTAAATATTACTATTTCAACTTAATATATTATTCTCATAATATATTAACAAATCATTTTTTCACTTTATTATCAAATAATAAACTAACCTCATTCTCCAAAATCATCTATCAAGTTAATAGTTTTGAGTGCAACCCAAAAGAACTTTGCTACTATCAATTTAACTATATACCAATTATAGTTATGGGCTTTGACACCTAATCTAACAAGATGCAAAGTGGATAATTATAATAAATATAGTTGCTATTACAACTTCTAAAACTAATTAGCAAATTATAGCTCTCAAAAGCCGCTGCCGGACTTTGACCCAGTCAGTTTCGTGTCCTAAAATAAGTGATCAAATATTCCTCCGTTCTACAAGATATCGTATAGACATGCCACATGGATTATAATCAATCTCTCTGTCCAAGATTTATTTCCAGATTTCTGATTTATGATGACCGAAATTTGACTACCAATCAAACACGTCACTTCAGTCCAGGCTTGGCCAAACACTTTAGATGTCGACACCAAATCATCAAGGGGCCGACATATATTTCTTTTTCTTGTTATGCCGAAAGGAATAGATAAAATTAGACTTATATGCTTGCACTATTTACTTGTCAAATCATGCATAACAGTACGTTTTATAATATTAAGTTACTGATGCATTTAGGTATTATCAATGTATAGCTGACTTGTAAACAACAAATCACATATCTCCATTTCAAGAATACATATGATATTATCGTCTCAAAATTACTTCTGATAAAATCCATGAAGTAATTCTCTAAGTTTGGGTTTATCCATTATACAAAATCCTTGTTTTTGTAAGTACTCATGAACATTGCAACAAATAATTGGTATGTCTAATCTCCATAGACAATCTACAATTTGGTATGAAATTCTTAATTCGCGACTGACTTCCAAAAGTACAATCGACTGTGGAGTTTCGAATAATCCAATTATTCGGGAAGTAAAACATGCAAAGTGAAGCATAATAATAACCTAATTTACCATGGTCTCAAAACTATTGAATATGAATAAGACTATTATTGATTAGTCACCATATCAGTTAGAGTTTATTTAATGTATAATGTTTCAATTAATGAACTAAAAAATTGAATTAAACATTAGTCATGCTATGTTATAAATATGTATACTATATTTCTCTATGGTCTTTCCTTTGTGAACAAATCGATTAGGCACTATTCCAATGATGATTATATAGATACTATTCCAATGATGATTAGTTCACCATTTCAAATTCTTGTTACAACTAGAATGTGTTAGAGTTCAACCTTACATGCAATATTCTTTTGCAATGTCAAGGCTTTAAAGTCACAAAGAATTTGGAAACGATAATGCAAAGTATTCCATTGGAGCTTTGTTACCAAAAACAATTCCAAAGGAATGATGTTTCAAATTCAAGGCACACTTCTTGAACACCTTCATTGCATTAAAGTTTCTAACTCACATGTGGATATTAATAATTAACTCCCTATATGGAGACATTTCCATATTCCCATATGAATCATCTCAACCTAAAACATGTCAATACGGTTATTCCAAACCATCACATACTTCCAACTGTCCATAAGTAACAAATCATTTGGTAAATCTCAGAATGTTCTTGATAGTGGTTTAAAAACTTTATTCACACCAAGTTCTAATCATTTTTCCTCTCAATGCCCGATGCATTTTTGGAAAAATCAGAACAAGTGAATATTATAACACATGCGATCGATTCTATATTCGAGCATATGAGACTCGAGTCATTACATCTTACATAAATACTTGATATGTGTTCAGTCTCTTGCTATAATATTTTTCATATATCGAATTTCCTGTGTTGAATCATTTCAACATAATATTCATATATGTTCAAGACAAAGTTCCATTAAATCCTTCAATCTAAGCTTTTATATTTGAAGTCAACTATGAGTGCCCTCTCCCTTAAATCTTTCAAAGAGAAACGATTCCCAAACTATGCACCTTAAAAATTTGAAAACTTTGTTTACTACAAATAGTATTTCCAACTTGCAACATTTAGCATAACAATTATGCTTTCACTAGCATAATAGTTATGCTTCTAATAGCACAACAATTATGCTCCCACTAGCTTTGACATATATCCAGAAATCACTGGACTTCTAGTAATCAATACTATTGATTTTCTTACTAAAGTGCATATTTCTGATATGTGATGCTTTGACAAGTCTTCAACTAGCCTTCTCAAGCTTATACACCTTTATTAGATAACATATGTGTGTGCATGTTTAAATATTTTAGAAATTATAACCATATGTCCTGAAGGTTCAAACAATTTCTTACAATCTATCACAATTCGAACTATAAAAAGGGATGCTGTAATCATATTGAGAATTTGTTAATGCAATTATCGTAACTACTAACCATAATGATACTTATCAGATGTTTAAAATCTACTAGCAAGAGTGTTTCCTTAAAATCATTCTCATGAATTAGAGCGAAACATTTTTCCACCTAGATTTTATGGTGTATTCATTCTCATTCATGTAATTCTATCATTTACAAATTACAATCATAAGATAAGGTTTATGACAAAACTAAATTCAAATTTAGCTTTCCCTTCATGTTCTGAACTTTGCTTATTCTTAATTTCTTGCCTTCTAGTAGCACAAGGGCCTATCAATGCTTCCTTGTTGATAAGCAGAGCACCCATATTGATCAATATACTATCACTGATCAACACGGTCTGCCTTTTATAGTCAAATGAGAACCACATAATTCATAAGCATTTCCAACTCAACAAGAAGGTGCACATAAACAAGAATATGTCAACTTAACATGATATGTAACACGCAAAGTTTGGAAGGCCAAGAAAGGAAAGAAAATCCTAATTTTAAGGGTAATCAGCGAGTCCAAGGATGAACTAGGCGAGTCCGAGCGGGATCCGGGTCGAGGAGTAAGTAACCGACTCGACGAGTCAGGAAAGGGGACTCGGTGAGTCTAGTCTGTGCGAGGAAAACCCTAAAATGGGGACTTGGAGCCTATTTAAATGCCTTATTCTCTCCCCTAAGGTTCCTTTACTACCTCTTTCACCCAGAACATCAAACCCTAGCTACCATATCTATTGATTGAGCCATTTGTTGCCTTGGAAGGTGCATTAAAGCTTGAAAGAAGGAAGAAGGAACTTGGAGGAGAAAGAAAGGACTATAGATCTGGGATTGTGAGTTCATTTCTGAGCATTTAGAGGTAATAAACTAGTTCTTGGACCCTTTTGCACCTAGATCTATGTGTGGTTGTTAGGGTTTTTTAGCCATAATGTTATTCTTTCAAGTTAGAAGCCAGATTTGAAGTTGCTACTTCAGATTTAAGCATATTATGGTCTTGAGAAGCATAAAGTAGCAGCCCTTGAGTTGATTATGGAGCCTCTTTGCCTTAAACCCTAGTTTATGGTGTATTTTGCCTAGATCTCCTTCTCTACATGTAAAGTTTTCAAATTTACGTGAGGAATACGCTTGGGAAGGGTAGATATACAGTTTAGAGTCCATGCATGACTCAAATGCCCTCTGCATGTAAGGGGATCTGAATGGACTTGGCGAGTCCTTTGAAGTGGACTCGGCGACTAGCATGAAGGTGAAGAGCAAATCGACGAGTGGAATGAACAGCTCGTCGAGTCAGATGAAGATTGCCTTGTACTCGGCGAGTCTGTTCTTGGACTCGGTGAGTCAGGTTGCGAAACCCCAAACCCTTCGAGTTGAGACTCAGATTAGTGAGTCGGATGGAGACTCGGTGAACTGGACAGGTCAGGACTCAGAAATTGGTATACTCGGCAAGTCATGGACTAAGTCAGCGAGTCGAGACGCGAAAGGAAGGATTCTGAATGTATGAACTCGGCGAGTAAGTAGGGTGACTTGGCGAGTAGGGTTGACCTGGAAGGTTAACCTTGACCAAGACATTGACTTTGACCAGGGTTGACTTGGTTGTCTTTCGGGGGTCAGTTAGACTCAATGTTGCATTGATATTGGTAGTTCGGGGAGCAAGGGGAGCAGGAGTTCAGTGAGTTGCCGGGCAGCAGCTAGTGAGATCATCAGCAAGTTCAGCCAGTGTAGGTGAGTTTCCCTTTGTGTGAATGGGTCTAAGGCCACAATGTCGGCCCATGTAGTTATGAGTAAAAGACCCGGGGGTTAGCCCTAGGCATAGTATGCTAGTATGATATTCAGGACGAGGTCCATTAATAGTGTGCGGGTGCCCAAGGATTTGTTTATATGATAGTTTATACTTGTTGTCTGTGTGATACATGTATGTGCCTGGTAGGGAGGTGAGTGTGGGTGAGGTCTCGTATATCACCAATAGCAGAGTGTGGATAGGGTTCCATATCTCATTAGTAGTAGAACAGGGGCGAGGCCCAAGTTAGGGAAGGAGTGAGAGTAGGTTGGCCCCGTATCTCACTACCAGTAGGAGCGTGGACGGGGTTCCATGGCTCATCAATAGCAGGACAGGGGCGAGGCCCAGGATAGGCGAGGCCTTAGGACAGGATCAGTCGTATGAGTTTAGCTTATGTGTTGTGATATGTTTATGTGTTATTATTTTTTGGCTGGCGAGGCCCTGTGACAGGCGAGGCCTAAGTGAAAAAGATCTGTATCCGAGTGGGGCTCGAAGTCGGGTGGGGTCTGGAGCGGCGGTGCCGTTATAGCGGGCGAGGCCCGAGGCAGGGGGCCTAGGATAGCGGGTGTGGCCCAGTATGTGCAGTATGTGATTATGCATGGTATGTGGTAGGGTGGGTAACTCAATAAGCTTCGTGCTTACGGTTTTCAGTTTTAGTTTCAGGTACTTCAGGTAGCGGAGGGAAGAGCTCGGGGTGATCGCATGGCACACACCATAGATTAGACAGCCTGGGAATGTTTATTCTGATAATGAACATGTGTTTTGGAAATTAATACTCTGATTATGTTTTGGAATGATGACTTTGCTTAAAGTAATGTTATATTAAAAGAAATTTTTGGCCTTAAATTTTGGGTCGTTACAAGTTGGTATCAGAGCCTTGGTTTGAGGGATTCGGACATGCTCTCGGGTGTGCCTGAACTCAAACTGAGGAATTGGTAAAGAAGTTTTCAAAATGCAAAGATAGTTTTGTAAAAAGAGAGTTTTGAGAAAGAAAACAGTTTTAGAAAAGAAAAAAGAATTCAGAAAGAAAAGAACTTCAAATAGAGAAAAGAGGTGTGGTGCATGCAATCAACCGAGCTCAATTAAGTACCCCAAAATACCCATACAATTCTATGTTTTGATTATCAGTTAATAGAACAGCATGCTAGATTAGGACTAAGGATCTAGGTAGGATGCCTTATGTGCCAGTTATATGTGCTTTTGATCTGCATGATAGTGCTGATTAGACAGTAGTAGGATAGCGTGTTTAGGTTATGCCTGAGTTTATGAGTTGTGTTGCATGCTAGTTCAGATTCTTGGTATGATATTATGATTGCTTGAGTATGTTATGGGTAGATTTCTCCCTTTGTCTAAATGTTGCTTGCTTTGTGAATTGTGGGATTCTGAGTGATTGGAGTTAGCCATTAGGTGGATACGCAACGTCACATGTGATCAGGGTTGAATAATCTTAGAGTGTTGGATTTGGTCCTATTGCACAACTCTTGTTTGAGTCCAACCGTTGTAGGGACGAGTCTTTTACTTGAAGGATTATCTGAGCCCCATCACATGTGATGGTATCCAGGTGATGGCTAGTTGGCATCACAAGGAGACCTTCAGCAACTGAGGACTAGTTTGAGTTGAGTTAGAGGTTTCCCTAGGGTAAGCCTAGGATGAGGTAGTGCTGGGAGCAGTGGTAGTAGGAAAAGGGACCTGGTGGAGTCGAAGCAGTTCTTGAGGAAAGTACGGATAGATGTCGAAGGTAGTATGGGCCCGTACTACTGAAAGTAGAGGATCCGTACTCGATTCGGGAAAGGCCGAGACAAGACCAGGAACCTGGTAGTGAGTATGTTTGGTCTCGCAGCAGTGAGGAGTATTTTGATAGTGGTTATGTTATCTGTTTCAGAATGGTGACGTTGCAAGAGATACCAGCGGGTGGATCAGGCGCCGGAGAGGGATCGGGCTCGGGTTCGGGGACCGAGCAGCTCGAGGAGCGGATGAGAGAGTTGATATCAGCTGAGGTTACGTGCAGTATTCTAGCTCAGACTCCTGTGATCTTTGGCACAGTCAAGGAGGGTATATTGGAGATTTTTGATGAGAGGCTGGGAGCCTTCCGTACAGAGATGATGGCATTGATGGGAGCGTGTACCTTGACATTTCGGGAGTTCAGGGCTTGCGGGGCACCAGATTATCATGGGGCTAGGGACCCCATCGCTAGCAGCAGATGGTTGGCTGATGTTGCCAACACGTTCCGTACGAGTCAATGTCCTGAGGAGGACAAGGTTAGACTCGCTTCCTATCTTATGAAGGACATAGCGACGGATTGGTGGGAAGAGATTGGTCATGCTTTGGGTGATGATGTCGCGCTGGATGCGATGACTTGGAGCGATTTTTCAGCTAGGTTCAGGGTGGAGTTTTCGCTAATTATTGATGTGCAGCAGTTGGCCCGGGAGTTTCAGGATTTGACGAAGACCACTGAGACTGTGGCGGAGATCACCGCCAAGTTCACGGAGAGGGAGCTTCTCGTACCGCAGTATGTCGCGGATGAGGAGATGAAGAAGGCCCGATATCACGAGATGCTGAGGGATGACATCAGGGAGTTCGTGAGCAGGTCCGGTTGTAAGACGCTGGAAGATATGATTTCTCGGGCCAAGGAGAGGGAAATTGATTTGGAGCAGATCCAGAGGAAGTCGGATGAGGTTTAGGTAGCCGCGAGTTCGGGAAAAAGGCCCAAGGGATCGGATTTGAGATCGAGGGATTATCAAGACCGTAGTCGATGCGGGAAGTGTGGTAGGATGCACGGGGGTGCGTGCAGGAGTGGTAGTGGTGGTGAGTCTCGCTGCTTCAAGTGCAGTCGGACTGGTCATTTTAGCATGGATTGTACTGTTACCACCACTCAGGGATCAGACTTGATATGTTTTCACTGCAATAAGCGGGGCCACAAGAAGGCCCAGTGCCCCAGTTTGTTTTCAGCAGGATGGGTGATGACACCTGCCCTTGCAACATTGAGGATCACAGACGGCCGTCAGGGTCATGTAGAGGCGCCTGCAGTAGGAGGCAGGGCTTTTCAGATGGCTACCTTGGAGACGCAAGCAGCGCCGGATGTTGCACGTATGCGATTTCCGTTTTTCATTTTTTTTATTTGTGCATGATTATATTGTTATGGTTCTGCATCATTATCAGTATGAGTATTTTATTTTTGAGCGGTTTGATTGTGATTGAGTTATATGCCAGCTGCATACCTTGGATATTTGAATGGTAGTTAGGGGATGTGCCTTATTGAGGGAGGTTTCTTAGGATGCAGTAACTGTAGCATGCCTTGGAGGGACTTGGTATGTCCTGCTAGTTTAGAGCCATATAAGCTTTAGAAATGGACAGGTTAGATTCCTAGCTATGGTAAGCTTGGGATTCCTCAGCAGATTGATTATGGAAGGGTAGCAAGGATTGGGATTTCTATTCATTGAGCATCGAGGTGTAAGCAGTATCGAAGTAGGGGAGAATTCTCCGAGTGTACAAGGGTAAGAGCACGCAAACCCAGAATGACTACGCGATTTTTGAGAAGGAAAAGAGGTAGTTCAGCGTTTGGTGGATTGAGTAGTTCAGGGTTAGGATTTTGACAAACTCCACATCAGTCTGTGCGTGTAAATGGTGATGGTGAGTATGTGGTTCGGATTCAGGTTGAAGGATCGCCTGTAGGACTTGTGTGAGTCGGAACGAAGATCTTGAGGTCAGATAGCATGAGATGTTTTCATGTTAGTAGATCATGGCAGAGACAGTATGATGAGCATGGAAGAGCGGCGGGAGAGCCTCAGCTTTCATCGCTAGCAATCAGTGGTGGAAAGTTTTGTAAGACTACGGGGCAGCTGTAGCATACACTAGCAGTCAGTGGTGGAAAGTGTTGTCAGACTACAGGGAAGCCGTAGCATTCACTATCAGACGGCGATAGTGGGTGATGTAAGACTGCGGGTAATCCGTAGCATTCCGTAGTAGCTTCATTGGTGGAGTCGGGGCGAGGCCCTTATCTCCTAGCATTCAGATAGGGATCAAGAATGGGTAATGGATGAGAATGGTAAGGATTTTGCCTGTATAGCCCTTAAGAGGTGAGACCTTGGGTGAGACCCGCAGGCGAGGCCTGTATGAGAATAGTAGTATAGCTGAGACATGAGAGCAGGGTTGCTCAGTAGTATGGTTGGGTAAGACCCGTAGGCAAGGCCCGTGCGAGAGTGGTTAGGCAAGTGGGACTAGAACGATAGGGGCGGGTGAGACCCGTGGGCGAGGCCCGTGTGTTTTAGCAGCACAGGTGGGACCTGTTAGGGATCCTAGTGTCAAGATAAGGGATCGGGGATCCCAGGAAATTGTAGTGACAACATGGTAGAATAGATTGAGCGGTATAGGTGGTGGAAGTTTCTTTGAATGTCGCTGGGAGCGACTAGTGGTTGTGTTGGGTCAACGATCGGTGGGAGCCGGTAATCCAGATATTTATAGGTTGGTAGGGACCATGGTGGTCTCAGTTCATCCGGAAGTCAGATAAGGAATAGCAGAATTTTCAGTCAGTAGCAGTGTGAGTATGCAGCGTATAGTAGAATTCAGTTAGTTGATCATGGGGTGCTCGACACCAAATGATAGTAGAAAGAATGCCCAGTGGATACTGGTGATAGTGACCCGTACTGGGAGTAGTGGGAGTAATAGATTGGGTGAAGACAGGCTCTTCACAGTGGCAGAGGATATAGATGGTTATGGAGCGTTGCCTTGGGAAGGCAAGGAAATCACGCAAGGAAAGAAGGGGTGAACCCCTATGTTGCAGTACTCGGAAAGTATCAGAAGGATTTGTCGGTTGGGTAAGTTGTGTTTCCAGAATGTTCAGGGTCAGGATGGATCTGAGATTTTTATCTGTAAGGATTGATGTCAGTCTGAATGGCTGAGCGGAAGGCCAGCGAAGTTAGGCAGCTGGTGTTAGACTAATTTGTGGAGTATTGGAGGCAGATCGCAGGCGGTGGATCATAGCAAACTTCGAGGATGAAGTTTAGTTTAAGTGGGGGAGAGTTGTAACACCCAAAGTTTTGAAGGCCAAGAAAGGAAAGAAAACCCTAATTTTAAGGGTGACTCGGCGAGTCCAAGGATGAACTCTACGAGTCCGAGCAGGATCCGGGTCGAGGAGTAAGTGACCGACTCGAAGAGTCGGGAAAGGGGACTCGGCGAGTCTGGTCTGTGCGAGGAAAACCCTAAAATCGGGACTTGGAGCCTATTTAAACGCCTCATTCTCTCCCCTAAGGTTCCTTTACTGCCTCTTTCACCCAGAACATCAAACCCTAGCCGCCATATCCATTGATTGAGCCATTTGTTGCCTTGGAAGGTGCATTAAAGCTTGGAGAAGGAAGAAGGAACTTGGAGGAGCAAGAAGGGACTATGGATCTGGGATTGTGAGTTCATTTCTGAGCATTTGGAGGTAATAAACTAGTTCTTGGACCCTTTTTGCACCTAGATCTATGTGTGGTTGTTGGGGTTTTTAGCCATAATGTTATTCTTTCAAGTTAGAAGCCAGATCTGAAGTTGCTACTTCAGATCTAAGCATATTATGGTCTTGAGAAGCATAAAGTAGCAGCCCTTGAGTTGATTATGGAGCCTCTTTGCCTTAAACCCTAGTTTATGGTGTATTTTGCCTAGATCTCCTTCTCTACACGTAAAGTTTGCAAATTTACATGAGGAATAGGCTTGGGAAGGGTAGATCTACAGTTTGGAGTCCATCCACGACTCAAAAGCCCTCTGCATTTAAAGGGAGCTGAATGGACTTGGCGAGTCCTTTGAAGTGGACTCGGCGAGTAGCATGAAGGTGAAGAGCAACTCGACGAGTGGGATGAACAGCTCGTCGAGTCAGATGAAGATTGCCTTGTACTCGGCGAGTCTGTTCTTGGACTCGGTGAGTCAGGTTACGACACCCAAAACCCTTCGAGTTGAGACTCAAATCAGTGAGTCGGATAGAGACTCGGTGAGTTGGACAGGTCATGACTCAGAAATTGGTAGACTCGGCGAGTCATGGACTGACTCGGCGAGTCGAGACGCGAAAGGAAGGATTCTGAATGTATGAACTCGGCGAGTCAGTAGAGTGACTCGGCGAGTAGGGTTGACCTAGAAGGTTAACCTTGACCAAGACTTTGAATTTGACCAGGGTTGACTTGGTTGTCTTTCGGGGGTCAATTAGACTCAGTGTTCCATTGATATTGGTAGTTCGGGGAGCAAGGGGAGCAGGAGTTCAGTGAGTTGTCGGGCAGCAGCTAGTGAGATCATCAACAAGTTCAACCAGTGCAGGTGAGTTTCCCTTTGTGTGAATGAGTCTAAGGCCACAATGCCGGCCCATGTAGTTATGAGTAGAAGACCCGGGGGTTAGTTCTAGGCACAATATGCTAGGATGATATTTAGGACGAGGACCATTAATAGCAGGCGGGTGCCCAAGGATTTGTTTATATGATAGTTTATACTTGTTGTCTGTGTGATACATGTGTGTGCCTGGTAGGGAGGTGAGTGTGGGCGAGGTCTCGTATATCACCAATAGCAGAGTGTGGATAGGGTTCCATATCTCATTAGTAGCAGAACAGGGGCGAGGCCCAAGTTAGGGAAGGAGTGAGAGTGGGTTGGGCCCGTATCTCACTACCGGTAGGAGCATGGATGGAGTTCCATGGCTCATCAGTAGCAGGACAGGGGCGAGGCCCAGGATAGGCGAGGCCTTAGGATAGGATCAGTCGTATGAGTTTAGCTTATGTGTTGTGATACGTTTATGTGTTATTATTTATTGGTGGGCGAGGCCCTATGACAAGCGAGACCTAATTGAAACAGATCTGTATCCGAGCGGGGCTCGAAGCCAGGCGGGGTCTGGAGCGGTGGGGCCGTTATAGCAGGCAAGGCCCGAGGCAAGGGGCGTGGCCCAGTATGTGCAGTATGTGATTATGCATGGTATGTGGTAGGGTGGGGAACTCACTAATTTTCGTACTTACGGTTTTCAGTTTTGGTTTCAGGTACTTCCGGTAGCGGAGGGACGAGCTCGGGGTGATCGCATGGCACACACCATAGATTAGACAGCCTGGGAATGTTTAGTCTAATAATGAACATGTGTTTTGGAAATTAATACTTTGATTATGTTTTGGAATGATGTCTTTTCTTAAAGTAATGTTTTATTAAAAGAAATTTTTGGCCTTAAATTTTGGGCCGTTACATGATAGGTGATCAACCTTAGGTCGTGTGATAGTAATAACAAAAAGGTTTATTCTCAATTGACTCTTGAAACTCTTTAAGATCAACAAGACCCCCACTGACTTCTTGACATATAAGTTTCTATTTCTCAAGGAACATTCGATGACGATCTAAAAAAAATATTCAAAAGTTAGTGTGGATTAAGAAACACTTCATGTAATTGGTCTTAGTTTATCCTTTGTTTTAATCAAAACATCACAATTCCTAATTCCAAATGTACCAGAGTAAGAAAACATTGTTACTCCACATTTTATGAGGTGTTATTTTCCTTTCCTTTCAGATTGGAGAAACTTTTATCTTTTTGCCTAATAGATTCTTCTCAGTCATTCTACTACATTTCAAAAACCTTTCTAAAATATTAGAATTGTTCTTAATCTTATAAACACAACCATATTTAATGAAAGATCAGCAAATCATGACGGATATATTTATCGTCATTTGTGGTGGATCTGAATAGTCCATATCAATGGACCTGATCCATTAGTACTTCACTTTGACTCGCATAACACATGTGATGAATGAATTAGTCATAATTTTGCAATGATCAAGATTCCCATGCATCATACAATTTGAATTGCAGGACTCCAAGTTTTTATCCAATTGAAACTTGGGTGATAAGAATTCTTTTTCATTTAGTTAATTATGAAATTTCCACAAATGAAACAACAAGAATCAAATCCATAATTAATATTGCTAATAATATATATGTAACTACCAACTCTCATAAATTACATTGCAAGGAAATATAAAGTAAACCAACTTGATAAACCAAAATTTCACTTTTATTGATAATAAACGAAAATCTAGAACTTGTCCTTACAATACATAAAGTGAAAACTAAGTTTCTAGACATTTCCTAAGCAATATAATAAATTATCATAACTCCTAATTAGTTACTTTCAAAATCTGATCATCGAACCATGCGTACGAAATCCCTCTCACACGATCAGATTCAACTTACTCTTCTTAACCTTCCTTCTTTCTCTTAGACCGTGCAAAACATCAAATGTTCATCATGTATTAGGAATCTATGAGTAGGAACTTACTAAAATAATAGTGTTAGATAATGGATATACCTGAAGCAAAGTCACACGACTTGACTTTACCATCTCTTAGATCTTTCAGGTAGTCTGGGGAGCTTTGCAACTAATTTCCCTTCAATTGGCAATAGAACATATGGACTTTACATGATTAGCACATGTCACTATCTCAAAACTAGCCTTTCTCTTTACCATATGATCAAACGGTTTGACATTGCTCAATCATTTTCCATTGGTAAGAGAAATCTATTTTGGACCACCATAGCCTCCATTGTCCATGGAAACTTTGGAATTAGGTCCTTCAAATACTTTTGCTTCACTTGTGCTCTTAAGCATTTCTGCTTCAGCAAAAATCAACATATGTGTCAGATGAATTAGGGTCACGTCATGGTCGCTCTAATAAAAACTCTCAATAAACTGACTCTATGATTCAGGAAACAAGACTAAAACCAAGTAAATTTAGCTCCTATGGAAAACCGACACCCAACATATCTAATATGTCAATGTACAATTTCTTTTCCAGAACATGGATACACACAGACTTTCAGTCTTGATGTTTACATGCCAACAGGGCTTGAGTAATTTTGTATTTATGAACTTGAAGAAAACATGACTTAGGAGAGTCACTGGAGGAGGAGGAGGAAGAGTTAAAGAAGCAAGGTATCCATTTCCACCATTACTCGAAGGACGTAATGTACTTTCACCTTGATGAGAATGTGGAAGATTATCATAAGATGAAGGCGGAAAATCGTTTCCTAAAGAATGAGGTAGACCATTGTTGTCTTGACTTGACATCTATAATAGAAGGAAAAAAGAATTCAAAGTTAGTTAATTTTTACTCCCTAATTATTAACCCATAAAATAAGGCTAGGATCCATATTTTCAATTCGAACCTTGAAGAGGGATGCCGTAATCAATTTTGAATATATTTTCGGTAGGTACAGACTTCAGAAATTTCAATCTTATGAAACTCATAGATCTTTTGAGATTCATTGAGTCTAATAAATGACATGTTTAATCTCAATATTATTTTTCTGACTGGGATACCGAGGATCACAAACAAGATGTGAATAACCATGAAAATTAGTTTGGTACTCTCGATGTCATTTATCATCTCGTTTTAATGTGTCAGTTAACCACATAGACTCCATTAATCAACGATAATTTTAGAGACACCCATTAGTGTGTCGGTTAAACACTCACGCTCCACTAACGATTTATAAAGTATATTGTGCAATTTCATGGATTAGCATACAAATTCACATTTTCCTAAAATAACAAAGAGTGGGATCTTAGAAAATACTTTAGTTACTTTATATCACATTATACTTATTAATGACAGTTAATTTTCCTGTTGAACCCGTTCCGCTAACGACCCTCCACCATACAAGAGAGCGGTGGGTAAGAATGGATACCCGCTGACGGTCATTTTATAGGCCGCTTCCTTTAGTTCCCATTATAGGTTCGACTGAGTTTTCTTATAGATATAATATATATGAAACTTTTAATTATATACATAATATAAGGTGTATATTAATTTTTTTTTTAAATTCCATTGGTATAATCTTTTAATAAATTAAACTTTTAATTTGATTAAGTTTAAACCATTTATGGATTTATTAATTATCATTTTACTAATCACGTAATTAAATTAATAATAAGATCCATAAGGATGTATTTTAAACTTTATTAAAATACTAGGTCTTATTTGTAAATTTGAAAAATTAAGAAACTAATTTTAATTTCAAAAATAAACCAATCATGAATTCAAGATAAGAATATCTAAATACTCAGATAATTATTCAGTTTTACTTATTTAAAACATTAATTAAGATAATTATCCTAATCAATTGATGAGATATCTTTAAGACGGAAATGTTTGGATGTGACTATCCAACTCACCGTGGTAAACAATCACTACAATATGTTAGTATGATTTCACAAGTCAACACGTCGTGGTGGAAGAACACCATATCGTGTTGGTGGAACAAAATGATGATTCTGTTTGCTTCTCCTTGTTTAAGTTCAACCATTATATCAATTCAATCGAAATCTAAACCCAGCTATGATACCACTGATGGGTATTAAGCAAAACATATAATTCCTATGTGTGCATGGAACCCTAATATTCTTATCTGTGTTTTCTCTAATTGAACATACAACTAGCAAAAATAGCATGCTTTTCGAAAATACCTTTAGGGTTATAAGAATCATACTTTGATTTTTATATAGTAGTAACAATGCAAATCCTTATGTTGTTGATGCCTTGAGAGCAAGCATCACAGATGTCACACCTCTAATGGTTCACACACAACACTAGCAAAGGAAGATAATTGAGAAGGAGGAGAGAGGCTCAAATTTTCATTTATCTCTTTAAGAGTAAGAGCTGGCCAAAAATCATTGGGTTATACCCTATTTATAGTGCAGTTAGGAAACCCTAGATAAGCCCAAATCCAAAATAATCTTAAACCGGGTGATTATCCACTTTCTTGTTTATCCCCCAAGGATTATTCCAGAATCTGTTAACCCTTAAGAAATCATCCATATACAATGGAAGGTTCCAAATTACCTCTTGCTCAACTACTAAACAACTAAAATTCAGTCCCTTCACTTTTAATTAATTCTTTTAATCCTGAAATTAATTCGAATTAATTTCTGATTAAATATTAATTATATATTACTATTTCTAATTAATATATTATTCTCATAATATATTAACAAATTATTTATTTCAATTTATTATCAAATAATAAATTAATCTCATTCTCCAAAATCATCTGTCTAGTTGCTAGTGTTGAGGGCAACCAAAATGACTGTGATACTATCAATTTAAGTATATACCAATTATGGTTATGGGTTTAGACACCTAATCCATCATATGAAGGCTAGGGTTTGAATGGGATAAGATCTTAGAGGTTTGAGGCTTCCAAATAAGACAAACCTAAAAGTTAGTGTCCTTAAATAGGGCTCCAATCTTGAGACTTAGGCTTTTGGCCCAAAAATGCCCCCACATCGTGGACATGCATCGCCATGTCGTGGGAGGCAAAATGGAATACGCATCCAACCTTGCCACACCATGCCGTGGTGGTGCCTCCTCCATGTCGTGGCCTTCAAAAACTCATAAATTATTAAAAAAAATCATACCTCAAAGATTCAAATGTTAAATGTAAGTCAACATCTTGATCATAATGCACCCGAGTACGTTTTCATTATTAAAATTTATCACAACTTTATTCATCAAATATCGATATTAACTTAAGCACCCTAGGGGTATTAGTTATGCTAACACCCACCTATCATTGAAGTTGCTCTATTTTGCTTATTTCATAATTTGAAGATTTTAACCAAGGCCTTAGGGGCTGATAATCCCTCTAAATATATGAGGTACTTTATCCATTCAAAGGTTTAAATACGAACATATTTCTCAAGATGTTATGTTTTTACACCTTTCTTAAATGCAATATGTCTATCTATAGTTCAAGATAAGGGGATCTTTTTACATTTCATTAAAAGGAAACCCTCTTATTACAAACTATATATTGGACTCTGAAGTATTATACTAATGGAATGACATGGATATGTCATATACATCAAAAAGACTCCTACGCTTTTAACATTAACATGTTAATTACGAGATCAGGACACCAAAACCTTTCAAGAAAAGTAATAAGTAGAATGATTATTACAACCTCACATGAAGGTACTCAATACCCTATACTTATGCTATATTTTTAACCGAGAGATATTATTTATTTGTACTCAAAATCTCATCTTAATTTCCCCAACTCTTTATGAAAATTCTTAGACTTATTTTAAGACCTTTCATACTATAAATCCAATATTTTTAAAGTAAAGAATTTTTTTATCTCGTTTAGTTAAGTTATTTATAAATATTCTCGGACCTCTTCTAAATATTTTCATAAATTAAGATCTAACCTTGATTTTTCTCAAATCTGGAACTCTTTTCTTTAAAAAAAATTCATATGTAATATTCAAATTAGAATATCCCTAAGATCTTTTCAAGAAACTTTGAAGTCTTCTTTACTACTATTTATGGTTTCCAGGTAAAACAATACTTCCAAAAATATTTTAAATAGGTTTTAAAAGAGCTATTTCTTCTGAATACTACTTATGGATTTTTTTTTCCTAGTATTTTACCTAGATAATTTTAAAAGTTCAAAATCAAATATAAAAAGCAACCATCACATATAATTTAAAACTTCAAAATACTATGCTCCCTTGAGTATATCATAAGCTCGTTTAAAATATTAAATCATTTTACAACTTTAGAACCGAAAAGGAAATTATTTTTGAAATATAACCACAAAATTTAAAAATCAACCAAACCCTTATGGGCAAAGTCCTCCCCCACATTTGAGTTTTCACCCTCTTGATTCTTTTCCTCTCCTCCTCTTGGCACATTCTCACCAACCGTCTTAATTCCTTCCCTAACATCCACTTCACCATTTACCATCATCAAAGACTTTTTTACATTTTCTTAATCCACAGAAGCTTTGTTACACTTCATGAGATGTTCTTCCATATTGATCCTCACCTCAAGTACCAACCTAATCGTTAACACTTTGGCTTTATTAGTTATTTCTTCAACCTGCTCTTTAAGCTCCACATATCTCTTATAAAGCTCCTCATTCTTAACAAAAATATCCTTGAACTTGAATTCAAGGTAATTTTCTTACTTCTTCGGCTCCACCTCCTTTACATTTTGCTCTTAAATTGTTTGATGTGCTTTAGACAATCTAGAAAATAACCTTTAAAATATAAATATTGTTTTAAAAGTTATAATACGTAACAAATCCAAACTGGGGTTATCTACAACAGACAGTGTACCTGATCATGAATACTATAACTAGAGTATTTAAATGTCTCTAACTCAATGGGAACATAAGTATATCAATAGATTAGAATCGTAAATAATAAATAAATAAACAAAGTGGGGAATTAACCTAATCACACAAATACTTCAAATTAACTAGAAAAAAATACTAATGATGTAATGCCCTATTTGAAATTATTGGTTGGGGTCTCGGAAACCAAAGGTTAGGGGCAATTCGGTCGTTTATGGGTCCCGGGTTTTATCCGAAAGGTTTTAGACTTGGAGGTGTCGACGGGAGCGTAGGGCTTCCCACCACCTTTTCGTGGATATAAGTTTCGTTGGAAACAAACTTAGAACAAAGGAGTTATGAGATTTTGTATTTATTTTCGGTTTAAGCCCCTCATGGAAATTAGTGACAAGAGGATCCCATGTATGCAAGGTGGCCAGCACAAGAGTACGCCCAACGTAAGCTGGGGTACGTCCATCGTAAGTGGAGTAAATAGACGTGGGTGAGTAGAGATGTACGCCCAGCATACGAGGAGTACGCCCAGAGTCACTTAACAATAAATTTTAGGGTATGAGACTATATAAAGAACATTACACCCTTTAGGGTCAGCCTCCTTCTCATCCTTAAACCCCTCTTTAAAACCCTAACCTTAATAGTGAGAGTGTGAGCTTGTAAGGCCATCTTGAAATGTATTTTGGTGTTCTTGAAGAAGAGTGATCATCTTAGAGGTTCATTGATCAGGGAAGAGCTTTTGGATCCAGGTTCTCCAACTCATTTGCAAGTCTCAGAAGGTATAAAGTTTCTACCTTGTTATCTTATAGCTTGAGATCTAGATTAGAGCTTGTTTGGTGTTTCTTATGAGCTTTTGGAGTACCTCTTAGGAGTTGAGCAACTCCAAAACTTAGGAAGAGTAGATCTGAGGTCCTTTGGTCCATCTACTTAATAAAACTACAATCTTGATGAGTGTTCTAACCTTATGCAAGGATCAATACCCTTGGAAAGGTCTTAATGGGTTGTTGGGAGCATATGGAGCATGCAAAGGCATAAAGTTGCCAACTTTATGCCTTAAGACGTCTTAATGGACCTAGATCTGAAGTTTGATGTTGAAATCCTAAGTATTAAGGACTTGATGGGAAAGTAGCTTAATAGAGGAGTACGCTGGGCGTACATGTAGGTACTCGCAATGTACACGACTTTCACTTCGTATGCTTAGTGTACATAGGAGTACGGCCTACATACTCATCAGTTTTGGGCTTGTAGAATTTTGGGCCTCGGGTTGGGCCAAGCAACGGAATTTTTTGTCTTTAGGCTTCAGTGGGCCATTAGGAGTCGGATGTTTTAGGCCAGGGAGATGTTTGAGCTTAAGGTAAGGCCCATTAGAGGATTGGGTCCAAATGAACAAGTTAGGCCGTTAGTGGACCACTAGTGGGGTTGGAAAGCCTACCTAGTGTTGGGTTTTGTTTTGAGGATTGGGCCTTAGTTTTGGATCATATTGGGCCAGGGGTAAAATGGTCATTTTACCCCCATTCATGGATTAATGATTATGGCATGGGAGCCAGTTGCTATTTGGGTATATTGATCTGTGTTAATGGTTTAGGAAGTGGACAGGGCAGCAGCTAAGGATTTCTTCAGGAAGCTTCTACATTCGAAGTGAGTTTTCTCACCATGCCAATGGGTCTAAGGCACCAATACTAGCCTATTTTATGATAGTTGGTATAGTTGTTGTGTAGAGGTGTGTGGCATTATTATGCATTGATATGTGGTAGAGATAGCCTTCAGAGCTACTGGTAGAGATAGCCTTCAGGGCTAATGGTCGAGATAGCCTGTATGGCTAAGGGTAGAGATAGCCTACGTGGCTAATGGTAGAGATAGCTTTATAGCTAATTGATATGTGTTATGTGGTAGAGGTAGCTTATAAAGCTAATCGGTATGCATTATGATGTAGAAGTAGCTTTATAGCTAATTGATATGTGTTACGTGGTGGAGGTAGCTTTTATAGCTAGAATGTTATGTGGTTTGTGTGTGGGGTATGCTTTGGGGAACTCACTAAGCTTCATGCTTATAGGTTTGTTTATTGGTTTCAGGTACTTCAGACCCCAATTCCAAGGGCAAGGCATGATGGCACAACGTGCACTCTCTCACAGACATTTTTGGGACACTCTGATGTTTGGAATAAAAGTTGTATTTGACTTACGTTTTGAGAACAATTATAACTAGATTTATTAATGTATGACATTATGTTTTCTTATTTTAAAAATGAAAATTTTACGTTGAAAATTAGGTCGTTACAATTTGGTATCAGAGCCTTGGTTTGAGGGATTCGAGCACACTCACGAGTGTGTCTGGACTCAAACTAAGGAAATGGTAAAAAAAATTCAAAAGTAACTTAAAAAGGTTTTCAAAAAATGAATGAAAAGATGAGAGTGCAACGCACATGATCAGCTGAGACAAGTAACTAGTTCCCCAATATGTTAGGCATGTTATACTGATATTTGAGCCTTGTTGATTATATGGAACTTGCTATGTGTATGCTTTTAAAATTGTATATGGTTAGGAGCTTATAGCCTCAGAATGATTGATTTGGCATTATTTCCTGTTCCTTGTTTGGTTGTGGTCCTAGGGTATAATATTTTATTCGAAAGTCTATTTGATCCTTTTTATGTGTATAATTTGCATGCGTAAAGGCAGCATGTTATGATGGGTTAGATTGATATGAGTAGAGTAAATCTTAGGACAGCCTGATATTGATATACCCAGTAATTGTGGGATATGTTTTGGTTGTGGGACGAATTGGAGTTATTAGGTAGCGCAGTGGGGAAAGGTACAAGTAGGTGTGGAAGGTAGTATTGAGCTCATACTACTAGAAGCACAGGACCTATACCCGAAGCACTGTTAGATCTAACAACTTCAAGGAGGACTAGTGTGGGAAGATCCCTTATATGGAAATCATGATCATTGTGATTTAGGATATTTCCGTCTAGCATGGTGGTGACACAATTTGGAGCAGGAGGATCAGGATCAGGGTCTAGATCCTGGGCGGGATCAGGAGACACTACTGATGTGATTGATGAGAGGCTGTGCGAGCTCATTGTAGTCGAGGTTACTAAGGGCATCCTTGATGCTACTCCAGTCATTTTTAGGATGGTCAAGGAGGGAATTATGGAGATCATGGAGGAGAGACTCATATCATTAAGCACTGAGATTGTAGTGTGTCTCTAGCTCAGCAGACAAGAAGGTATCCGGTGTTTCGGATAGTCGGCAGGCAAGTTGGGACCAGCAAGGTCCCAACCGTTCTTCAGGAAAGCAACCTTGTGGCAGCAAGAGGAGTGTGAGTGACTTTAGGAATAATTCGATGTGAGCAGTCTGTGAGGGAGATAGACCATCTCGAGGCTTGGGTTTCAAATGGAATAGACGTGATCTGGTAGCAAGGAAATCGTTCATCTTCGGATTCTAGAACTTGTGAGGTTTGGTTTTGATTGCCTTGGTAAGATTGGAGCATTCCCAGGTTTGTGGTTGTGGTGCTCAGGTAGTATGGTATGTCGGGGATGGTGATGCATGACTTCGAGGATGAAGTTTATTTTAAGTGGTGCAGAGTTGTAACACCCAGTTTGAAATTACTCGGTTGGGGTCTCCGAAACCAAAGGGTATGGGCGATTCGGTCTTTTATGGGTCCCATGTTTTATCGGAAAGCTTTTTGGCTTGGAGGTGCCGAGGGGAGCGTAGGGCTTCCTGCTACCTTTTCATGGATATAAAGTCCGTCGGAAACAGACTTAGAATAAAGGAATTATGAAACTTTGTATTAATTGATTGTTTAAGCCCTTAATGGAAATTAGTGACAATAGGATCCCATGCAGGCAAGGTGGCTAGCACAAGAGTACGCCTAACAGAAGATGGGGTACGCCCAACATAGGTGGAGTAAATGGTCGCGGGTGAGTGGAGATGTACGCCCAACGTACGAGGAGTATGCCCAGAGTCACTTAACCCAAAATTTCAGGGTTTCAGACTATATAAAGAACATTACACCCTTTAGGGTCAACCCCCTTCTCATCCTTAAACCCCTCTTCGAAAACCTAACCCTAATAGTGAGAGTGTGAGCTTGTAAGGCCATCTTGGAGTGTATTTTAGTGTTATTGAAGAGGAGTGATCATCTTCGAGCTTTATTGATCAGGGAAGAGCTTTTGGATTCAGGTTCTCCAATTCATTTGCAAGTCTCAAAAGGTATAAAGTTTCTGCCTTGTTATCTTATAACTTGAGATCTAGATTAGGGCTTGCTTGGTGTTTCTTATGAGCTTTTGGACTACCTCTTGGGAGTTGAGCAACTCCAAAGCTTAGGAAGAGTTGATATTAGGTCCTTTGGTCCATCTACTTCATAAAAATGCAATCTTGATGAGTATTCTAACCTCATTGTTGGATCAAGACCCTTGGAAAGGTCTTAATGGGTTGTTGGGAGCATATGGATCATGCAAAGGCATAATGTTGCCAACTTTATTCCTTTAGACGTCTTAGTGGACCTATGTCTGAAGTTTGATGTTGAAATCCCGAGTATTAAGAACTTTATGGGAAAGTAGCTTAACAGAGGAGTACGCTGGGGGTACATGCAAGTACGCACATCATACACCACTTTCTGTTAGTACGCTTAGCGTACATAGGAGTATGCCCCGCGTACTCATTAGTTTTGGGCTTGTAGTATTTTAGGCCTCAGGTTGGGCCAAGAAATGAACTTTGGGATTTTGGGCTTCAGTGGGCCATCATGAGTCAGATGTTTTGGGCCAGGAAGATGTTTGGGCTTAGGGTAAGGGCCATTAGAGGGATTGGGCCCAATTGATTAAGTTGGGACATTAGTGGACCACTAGTAGGCTTGGAAAGCCTACCTAGTGTTGGGTTTTGTTTTGAAGATTGGGCCTTAGTTTTGGATCATACTGGGCCAGATGCATGGATTAATGATTATATTATGGGACCTAGTTGCTATTTTGGTATATTGATCGGTGTTGATGGTTCAGGAAGTGGATGGGGCAGCAGCTAAGGACTTCTTCAGGAAGCTTCTGCATTCGAGGTGAGTTTTCTTACCATGCCAATGGGTCTAAGGCAACAATACTAACCTATTTTGTGATAGTTAGTATACTTACAGTGTAGAGGTGTGTGGCATTGTTATGTGGTAGAGATAGCCTTTAGGGCTAATGGTAGATATGGCCTTCAAGGCTAGTGGTAGAGATAGCCTTCATGGCTAATTGTAAACATAGTCTGTATGGCTAAGGGTAGAGATAGCATTTGTGGCTAATGGTAGAGATAGCTTTATAGCCAATTGATATGTGTTATGTGGTAGAGGTAGCTTTTATAGCTAATCGTTATGCATTATGAGGTAGAGGTAGCTTCATAGCTAATTGATATGTGTTACCTGGTAGAGGTAGCTTTTATAGCTAGCATGTTATGTCGTTTGTGTGTGGGGTATGCTTTGGGGAACTCACTAAGCGTCGTGATTACAGGTTTGTTTATTGGTTTCAGGTACTTCAGACCCCAATGGCAAGGGCAAGGCGTGATGGCACGACGTGCACTCTCTCGCAGACATTTTTTGGACACTCTGTTGTTTGGAATAAAAGTTGTATTTGACTTACGTTTTGAAAACAATTATAACTGGATTTATTAATGTATGACATTATGTTTTCTTATTTTAAAAATGAAAATTTTACTTTGAAAATTGGGTCGTTAAAAATAATATTCAGATAATAAAAAATAAACTTATGTTTAGATTTTGAATAACTTAATGATTATGATTGATTCTATCAAAGTGACATGGATATTATCAGAACCTTATAGATTCCTAGTTTGATTAGATCGGATTGTCTTGTCACTAATCATATGACTCTCAAGTTGTCTACCACCAAGGAAAACTCTCTCTGTCTCATTTTGTTACTTTGTATTATGAATGACTTAATTTGGTATGATTGGTTCTAATTGTTTTGGAAACCTTTAAAAGTATCTAATTCAATAGTACAATCACAAACATTAATTCAATATTCCCATATCTAACCTAGGGACATATCCTTCTACTAGTCGTCGTTGCCTAAACTCTTGACTCAATTTGCTAGCTTGTACAAGTTAATATATAGTGTGATTCGAGATAAGTAATCCAAAGTCAATCATTAAATTATGCACCCAGTTATATATATATATATATATATATATATATATATATATATATATATATATATATATATATATATATATAGCTAGCTGGGTGTGTGTAACAATATTAATGTTAATTAATAACCATGGATCTTTAATTAAGAAAACATAATAATATAAACTACTTCTACTATTTTTTTTCAATGAATTAAAGCAAACCCAAGTCACATCGCCTACTTTCTAAACAAAAGTATTAGAACTTAGCCCATAATTAAAACTAAAAAGACAAGAAATGCTAAGAGTATGCTAAACATAATTAAATAAAAATGAAATTAAACTTCTTTTGAAAAAAAAAAAAAAAACTCCACTTATATGTCTTCTCTACTATGTTCTAACCTTAAATCTGACTGAAATTGTATTAGTTTCTATATATCTCCTTCTGCTAGATGAAATTTAAGCTATATATAGCCTTTAAGAACCAACTTAAATCATGATGATTCATGCTATTTGTAATATCCCACAAATTCGGGCTAGCTAATTAAAATATAATAAGCGTTAAAAATGATTTTTTTTCATTGAATATTATTTAGGATAGAAATTTTAGTGAAATTTATAATATATGTGACAAGGATTACATATATATATATAAAGAAAGCTGAAATCCGACTTTGTATGAAGAACTTATGCTTCTTTGAAGTTTCACGATTAAATTGGCACGGATTTGTGTATTGTAAAAAGTTATTTTTTGATAAATTGCTTTTTTTTCCTAAGTATTCTAAACAATGGTTGTAGCAGTCGTAAAAACGAGAGCCTGTGTGTAGAGAACGTTCAAATGTGACTTCGTGAGAGAAAGTTATAATTTTTTAAAGTTTCAGCACTGCCGATGCGGACCCAAAAACTGAAATTCAAATCGGTTGATTGTTAACCAAAACAATCTAAATGAAAATTGATGATCTCGTGAATACGAACCTGTCGATATAAAGACTGTCGAGAATGAAGTTCGTATGAAAAAATTATGAATTTCGCACAGACTTTAACACTCTAAAATGATCTAAATATGAATTTTTTCAGAGGAAGACTTAGATGTTGAGTCCTTAATGAAATTTTTGTAGCTTGTCGAAAGGATCCCGTGGAAATAAAGAATGTCGAAAACGGAGCTTGAATGAGAAATTTATGGTCGTCTGAAGATCTGCGAGAAAGTGCCTAGGTTGATGACATGGCATCACCATAGTGCGCGACATGGCAAGTCGACTGCCCGCTCCTCCAAGAGACACGATGACATGGGTCCACAAGAGTGTGACATGTGGCACCTTGAAAATGATGACACTTGGCAATATTTCTAGATGGAACGATGTAGCCTAATCACTATGTGACACGTGGCAGAAGAAATATGGAACAGCAAGGCACTAGGGTGCGGCACACCCAGAAAGATGCACGGTGCGCTCTACCCTATAGCCTATAGATACCTAGGTTTCGAGGCTCTGTCTGCATAATTTCTCGATTTTTGTTAAAGCCTATGTAAGCTAACTACATTCTTTTGCTTTCAGTGAAACTTATATTTATAGTCATAAGTTGTTACTATGAACCTGTAAATATGACTTATCAGTAATTATATGTCTTTATATTGATTGATTGACTTAGGGGATGATGTCTAGGCTAGATTTAGTGAGGTTTTTAAAGTTGGATTTCCGAAGAGTATAATTTGTATACCAAACGGACTCTACCTCCGATATGATCATACATGGTTGTTTCCTTACTTAATAGATTTTGATGTAGACATTGGGAGTATTGAAAAATCTAGACTACACTTAGTTGCCAGGAACATAATACTAAGAATTAGTGATATTTATACCTAATTCATGTAAGAGGAAAAGATAAAGTACCAACGCGATGTTCTGCCCAAATTCTGAGGCATCCACTTTTATCATGTGAGTGCATAGTCTCGTCAATGAACATGATTTTAATACAAGTATTAACTAATGTAATAAATATATGTTAGACAGTTTATATGTGAACTATATGCTTATTGCTAATATGATATGATAGGAATGTATTTGAGGATATACGATATGTGAACCAGATATGGTTCCATATACGTTAAAGGATATATATATATATATATATATATATATATATATATATATATATATATATATATATATATTATTTTATGATAATCATAATTGAATTATTACTAATACGAAGATAAACTTTGTGCTAAATATATACACTGGAATAGGATATGGTTGTATAAATAGAGTTGTATTGGAAGCTTAATAGTTAGTCATGTTAATGAGATAAGACTTATTATAGATACCTAGTTTAATTAAGTTTAATATCGGGATGTCTCATTCGGGATATGCGTGTTTTAGTTACAAACGAAGAACAAAGTTCTGTTCCTTGACACTTTCAGGTGTTGATTATACGAAAATAGGTATTAGAGTACAAATTATATTCCTTTTTGGATGACCATAAATGGTGGGTCCAGATAAGGAAACCATAATGATATGTCTGACAACACTTGATCATTCTAGATAGTCTTGTGAATTACGTTGCTAGTATAGGTTCATGACCTACAGAAATGCCTTTATGACTTTCACCAGCCAAGGAAACGCCTAGTGGTGTAGTCAAACCCTTTCTTTAAACTGTTTGTCTTCATGATAATTGTGGACTAGGATCTTTGAGGATCGATCGGGTTGGGTATGTTAGGTATGAGACACCAAATATATATATATATATATATATATATATATATATATATATATATATGGAATTGAAATCCCTATGTATCTCATCTGGTTTTCCATCCTGGTCCACTCAGTGTGTATGCATCACAATTATCAAGACTTAAGCCATTAGAACTTGATTAGGATGCTTAGTGATTAAGAGAAAGCCTGTAATGGTGTTCATGACCATTAGGTATTTATGTTGTAACTTAGGTATTTGTATTTGATATTACATTCATAGGATTTTATTTAAGACAATCTTGTACTCAAAAGATTTTTATATAACTTGGATTTTCCACATATAACGTATCATGATATAACGTATCATGATTTTTAAACCGTGAATAACATTTCCTTTTGGTTCTAAAAATTAGATGATGTCACACTATTTGTAGCAATCACATAATTTTTGTATTTATCTTCAAAATATCGATAATCTTTAAAATCGTTTCCGTTATAAGTTTCAACTATTTTTCTTAGCTAGCAATCCATGAAAGTATGCTCTAAAGATTTTTTTTTTTTTTTTTTTTTTTTTTTTTTTTTTTTGCTTCTATTTCATCAATTGGTCATTTCGGCTACAAAATGCAAATATAAACAATTAAGCATTTTTTTTGTCCTATTTTAATAATAAATATGTCTCTAAAAGTGTATAAAGTTTCCTTTAAAATATCTATATTTTAGGACAAATCAAAATACATAACATTTGACTTTTGTTTGTCACCGAGCAAAACTTTAATTTTTTAAGTTCACTTATATATTTCTCCTAAATTATCAATTATTATAAATTCTAAGAAGGTATGTAAATGTAGCTACTGTCAATTATTCACAACGATCAATAATATTAAATTGGTCTTTTTCTATACCCGAAACAACTTTTCTTGTCGTAAAAAGCAAATTTTTAGATAAGACACTAATTATGTCTGCATAACTTATTTACTTGCTCTTCAACTATTTACTCACCTCAAGGTCATATTGCTAAGTTTTCAACTTCTTTGATATTATCCCAAAATGATGTTTTTATTCGAGATACCACTTTCTAGACTCCTTGGTAAACATATTTTATGACATGTCCTGATGTACACAATACCAAATTGTTAAGCTTTAGCTAAAATATGTCCATGGCTTTTCAAGTTTCCAAGTTTTTTGATGCTATCCCAGAATGATGTTTCTATTTGAGATATAACTTTCAACTTTCCTTTGTACATATTTTTATCTAGTATCATGATGTGCACAATACCAAATTGATTAGATTTAGCTAAAAGATGTTCTGACATCCACTTTCGATATTTTTCTTTCCAAAAGCCACTAAAAGATATCCATGACTTTTTATGATAGATTTATATATTTTTGTATGATTTTTTACTCATCCTAAATGTTAAAAGTTGACTTCTCTTAATCTCAACAACAAATTTTACATTTTCCCATATTTCACTTTTTTCATAGTCGGACTTTTCTTTTCTCATTTTTCTATCATTTTTTATATGGAAACCCAACTCATCCTTTATTGGTAACAAATATTCAAAGGGTACATTACGATTGATTATGCAAAACTCTTAGATATCTAACATAAAAGATGACTAATTTTATAATCTGAAAACTCACTTGAAACTTTACAAAGAACGTATAAAATATCTAAAATGGCTAGGCACAAATAAAGAAATATCTCCGTACTTTCTAACATATTACTAGTTAAACATTACTATTTCTTATATTTAATTGATATTTCAATTATAAATTATTTTACATTCGATTCCCTACCCCACATTTAAATGATATACCATATTCGTTGTATACATACTTTCCAGAAGTTTTATGGGTTTGTGCAGCAACAATGACAATACAAATACCCTAATATTTGTTGGCGAGAGCAATACTAAAAGAAGATAGGTCATACATGTGTAGATAATTGTTGTTGTAGTTGTTCCAGATCCTAGAGTTACGGCTAAGTAATTGATAGTTTCGTAGAAATCTCTTGTATAAATATGCTCTCCTATAACCTAACTAAAATATATGAAAAATGGAAAACTCTTCCACCAATCTCTCGTATTCTTTTCCACATGGTATCAGAGCCTACCTAATCCATTCGGACATCTATTGAAACCCTCAAAACCATACTAAATTCGTAGAACATGAGTGACAAAATAGGAACTTCAAACTCTCCTCAAGTCATCATTCACACTGATGCACCATTTACCACTGGAGGAGTTATTCTCGATGGCTCGAATTTTCACCTATGGTCACCATTAATGGAGATGAGAATCAGAGCTCGAAACAAATATGGCTACATTACAGGGAAACAACGAAAACCATAGAAGGAGAAAAGGAGATTGAAACCTGGTTGATCGAAAATAACAAAGTCAAAAGATAGTTGATTGTTTTGATGTCCCCATCACTCATTCACCGGTTCATACGCTTCTAGACTGCAGAAGAGATTTGGGAAGCTATATCCCAAAATTTTTACGATGGGACTGATGAAACTCAATTGTTTGAATTGAAAAGGAAATCATTCAACACACGACAAACTGAACGTCCCCTGGAAACATACTACAATGAACTCATAAGCATCTTTCAAGAAATTGATGTTTGTTTAACTACTCAGGAAGAAACTATTGATGAAGCTGTCTCTGCAAAATCCATGTCACAATTCCGGGTCCATATTTTTCTAGCAGGATTGGACTCCGAATTCAACCAGGCATAAAGTGAAGTACTGAGGAAGGATCCACCATTAAATTTGGAAGCATGTTACGCCTACATACGAAAGGATCGGAATCAAAGACACACCATGGACGAAAAGGTAACTGAGCCTAATGGTATGGTTCATCTGGCTACTCGAACGTGGCCTCAAAAAGGAAGAACCCCGAACAACAAAAACACATTCTCGTGTACCCACTGTGGCAAAGATGGACATTCTAAACTCAAATGCTATGAGATTATTGGTTACCCAGATTGGTGGGACTTTACAAAGAAGCCAAAGAAGAAAATCAGTCAAGCCACGATAGCTAGTACAACCCTTGCCAATGAAACAAATATCCTAGTTGCTGCTCAAATATCCACTGATATGTACCCACATAATTTTATAAAGAATGATACTTGGATTATAGATACAGGGGCCAGTGATCACATGGTTAACGATTATTCTAAGTTATCTACTTCACATGTTCTAAAACAAGAAAAAATACACACTGCAAATGGTGATGTGGCATAGGTAACTGGTGAAGGTCATGGATCTCGATAAAGTTCTTGTGGTTCCATCCATATCTTTGAATTTATTATCAGTTAGTCAGATTATAGAAGCTTTGAATTGTTATTTGATTTTTTGGCCGAATGAATCTGTATTTCAGGATATAGTGACTCATCGGATTCTTGGCTTTGGTACTAGACGTGGACGGTTATACTATCTTGAAAAGAATCATGAAGGTCAAGCTTTGAATACTAGAGTGAAGCAAGAAAATAAATATGTAGCATGGTTATGGCATATGAGATTAGGGCGTTTGTCTTTTAATTATCTTACGAAGGTGAAACCTATTTTATTTACAAATGTAATGGATCATGAGTTTAAGTGTGGTGTGTGTGTGTTAGCCAAAAGCAAACACGTCTCATATGGCTCTAGTGATAATAAATCTTCTATTCCATTTATGGTGATCCACTCTGATGTATGGGGACCGGCTAAAGTGCGTACGCCAAATGTTGCACAAGAATGACGAATGCACAAGAATGATTTGGGTATCTATTCTAAATACTAAAGAAGAGGTTTTTAAGGCTTTTCAAGAACTCCATCATACTATGAAAACCTTATATCAAAAAGAAATCTGAATAGTTCAATCGGATAATGGAGGCAAATACATAAACCACATGATGCAACAATTCTGTAAAGAAAATAATATCCGACACCAAACCTCATGTGCAAAAACATCTCAGCAAAATGTCTTAACCGAGAGAAGGAATAGAAAAATACTCGAAATTTTAAGGGCTTCCTTTTTTGACATGAAAGTACCACAGAAATTATGGGGGAGAAGCGGTTCGATCGGCAGCTTACCTAATGAATACAACACCATCGTGTGTTATTGAATTTAAAAATCCATAAGGAAAGTTACAAGAGCTCACAAATTTGCCTATACATAATGAACTGGAACCTCAGGTGTTTTGCTGCAGTGAGTATGTTCACCAAAATATTGGTAAACTTGAACCACAAGCTGTTAAATGTATGTTTCTTGGATATACAGAAAAAAAAGGTATAGATGTTACGATCCCAAGATTGGTACAATGCATGTAACACGGAATGTTGCATTCCATGAGTCTGAACCCTACTTTGGAGATGTGTCTCTGCATCAGGTGGAAGGTATAGAAGAGGCGAACACACATCAAAGAAGGGTAGACATAAATGAGCTCACGATAGATACTCCAGGAGAAACCCAAATAGAAACTCCATCAGGAGAAAGCTTAATCAAAGAAGAAGAAGAAGAGGAAGGAGTGCAAGATAGTATAACCGCCACCATGCCAGAACCGTCACAAGAAGAGACAAATGATAACAATAATGAATTTTTTGTTGATAGTGTTGTTCAGGAAACCGAAACAGAAAGGGAATCAATATTGCCTCCTCGTATTAATAGAGTAGTACCAAAGAAACCGTATGAACCTGATGTGAGAGAAAAGTCAAAGTACCTAATCAGTAACTTTGTTTCACAATAGAAATTAGCAAGCTCATATGCCCTGCTGGTGAAGGAATTGTCAACTGTCACTATTCCTATGAACATACAAGAAGCCTTGAAAGACCCCAAGTGGAAAACTATTGTGAACAACGAGATGGTGCCATTACAAAAAAAGGATACGTGGGACAATGTGGAACCCCCTCCGGGAAAGAAGACGGTGGGATGTAGGTTTATATTCACGATAAATCTGGATGAAAAGGGAACATAGATCAGTATAAAGCATGACTTATGGAGAAGGGTTGTACGTAGAAATACGACATTGATTACGGGGATACATTCGCACCTATCGCAAAAATGAATACGATCAAAATTTTAATATCAATTGCAGCAAATGAGGATTGGCCACTTAAGCAATTTGATGTGAAAAATGCCTTCCTAAATGGGTTTTTGGAAGATGAAGTTTATATGGATTTGCCTCCAGGAATAAACTATAATGGGAAACTGTGTAAGCTTATGAAGGCATTGTATAGTTTGAAACAGTCACCTCGGGCATGGTTTGGACGTTTTTCTAATTTTATGAAGAAAATAGGGTATAAACAGAGTGATGCCGATCACACTCTATTTGTGAAGAACACCAGAATGATTACAACCTTGATTGTGTTCGTAGATGATATGGTAGTCACCGGAAACGATCTTGCTGAAATAAACAAACTCCATTCACTTCTAGAGAGGGAATTTGAGCTTAAGGACCCTGGGCCACTGAAGCACTTCCTTGGAATCGAAGTAGCAAGATCTAAAAATGGAATCTCTAAGTGTCAAAGAAAAGATGTTCTAGATCTTTCTCACTAAAACTGGTATGTTGAACTGTAAGCCAGCAGACATACTAATAAAAGTAAATCACAAACTCTCTAGCTCATCAGAACAAGTCCCGACAAAAAAAGAAACGTACCAAAGGTTGGTTGGGAAGTTAATTTATTTTTCCCATACAAGACCGGATATTGCCTATGTAGTAAGTGTAGTTAGCCGGTTTATGCAATCACCAAGTGAAGACCATATGAATGTAGTGTATCAAATTCTGAAGTACCTCAAGTCTTCTCCAGGAAAAGGCTTGTTTTTTTTGGAAAAAAATAAAGGCAATGGTGTATTCGGTTACTCGGATGCAGACTGGGTAGGAGATAGAAATGATGGAAAATCTACATCTGGTTACTTTATGTTTGTTGGCAAAAATCTTACTACTTGGCGAAGTAAGAAACAGAAGGTTGTGGCGAGGTCGAGTGCTGATGCAGAATTTAGAGGGATGGTTCATGGTATTTATGAGTTGCTTTGGATCAAAAGGATTCTGCGTGATCTTGGAATTGAACAAAGATTTCCAATGAAGTTGTATTGCGACAATGAAGCTGCAGTGAAGATTGCAACCAATCCAGTGCAACATGACAGGAGGAAGCATGTTGAGATTGATAGACATTACATAAAGGATTATTTAGAGAGAAAGACTGTAAAGCTTCCACACGTTGCCTCGAGTCATACATGTGTAGATAATTGTTGGTGTAGTTGTTCCAGATCCAAGCGTTACAACTAAGGTGCTGTTTGATTTTCTGAAGCAAAAATTCATGAAGTCTGCGGACCACCTCTTCAACCCTCTGCAGTAGAAGAGGTGGACCAAACGGCTGCAAACTATAATAAGAAGCGTGTTTTTTTTTTTTAACATCTGCATATTGCTGCAGATATTAAAAAATTAAAATAAACTAATTTTATAAACCGAAAATAGCTTTTTAATACGTAAAATTTAATAATGTATAACATTTCGGTAAAAATTAATGATATTTCAGTAAAAAAGAATGATATTTCAAATAAAGACATTTTCAGTAAAAAATAATGATATTTCATCAAGAAATTATCATTATTGAATATAAAAAAAATGAAAAATAAATTCAATAAGAATAAACGAAAAAAAAGAGAAAAAAATGTGAAATAAAATTTTAATAACATATAATCAAAATTTCAGCAATAAAAAAAGAAGAAGAAGAGGTTGAAAGAGGTTGGAAGAGGCAGTACAAGTGTTGCGCCAAACATAGCACGCGTAGAGGTTTTTGACTCAAAAGACTTCTAAAAAACAAACAGCTGCGAGATGAAAAGTGTTACGCGTGTGCTGCACCGTGCAGCAGTAAAAGGTTTGAAGAGGTTTTTTCCAAAAAATAAACAACACCTAAGTAATTGATAATTTGGTAGAAATCTCTTGTATAAATTTGTTCTCCTGTAACCTAATTAGAATATATGAAAAACTGAAAACTCTTCCACCAATTTCCAGACTAACTTTCGACATGCACTTTTTCAATATGGAATGTACGAGTGTCAGATTCCGGACAAACCAACGACCAACTACCACCAACTCCGGAATGATAATAAGTACTTCGAAATGTGGTTATCCGAAGTAAGTTGTTATTTTACAAAAGTAAAAAAAAAAATAAAAAAAATAAAAAAAAAATAAAAAAAAATGTTGTTTATTTTAAAATACATACATTTATAATGATTAGTTTAATGAATTTCTCTCTCTTTTTTTATTCCTCGTAAGATTCATTTTAATATTTCAAGGGATAGTCAAAATATTTACATTTTATATGTATATTTATATCAAATAAAAGTTTGAAAATTTACAATACTTTTCGAGTTAACATGTAAAGTTTTTGCTAAATCCATTAATGTACGTGTAACACATAAAGGAGGCAAATGATTGCCACCGACGAAAGACAACACTTTTAAGATCATTTCTACCATATAGTATAATTCTTACTGTATATGTACTACTTCCCACGTTAAATTGCCTTTTTAAATTAAATTTTTTAAAATATTGCTACTTCATAATAACAAAACGTGTACAAAATAGTTAAAGGTAAATTTATCAACTTGGATATTAATATTTTTTTCAATGAGTTGTATATTACTAATTTAATTGTTTTATCATTTGTTTTATTAAGTATTTTAAGTATTTTAATATTGTCATCTGTTTATCAAAAAAAATTATTATGATTTGTTATTTATTATTAAATTTGATCTCACAGGGATAAACCAAATGGATCTTATACCGGTCTAGGGTAGTCTGGTTTGAAGATGTCTTGGATTAGACTTGGATGGTTTTTTATTGATTAGATTTTTGTTTAGAACCGTTCAATCCAACGAACTTTGCGTTTTCCCGACCACCAAAGAACATTGCACTTTAAAATTACACAATCTTTGTTGACATGAATATCGGATGTAAATTTGATTTGAAAACCTTATATATTGGACACGGAATATAAGGGAGAAATAATGTATGGGTAGAAAAAATATTTGGAAACGATAGAGTATTTCTATGGAAAATTAGTGGACAAATATTTAAAAATTGTCTGGTGGGACCAGTCTAATTAAGACTAATCTTCACAGACTTAAGATCTCTTTTGCAAAGATCGGATCAAGATCGATTCTCGATTAATCTAACACCAACCAAATACTATTTAAGTCTGAAATCAAAGACCAACGAGAGAGCATTTGTCTAGACCAAGCCTAAAAAGCTCCGTTCTAAATCAATGTACGTTTTGAAACTGGTTCAAACTAGTATGAATGTTAACCTCTGAAAGCACCTCCTAATGCGCCTCCAATCTAATTTTCACTTTATGTGAATTCATCACAAATCTCACTCTTTTTTCATATATAATATTTGTTTAAATAAAAAATATTAATACCAAATTTATTGTTATACAATTTATTTAAACAAAAATGTAACATCCTCCAATGGCACATGTCACAATATTGTCCACTTTGGTAACCCGACACGAAAACTTCGTGGTGGGTCATCTATCTTGAAATTGCTCTTACTCGGGAACACTAAACCGCAAAGTTCTTATGGTTTGCTGCCATGACGAATTTAAAAGACATGGTGACAGAGAATGCATCCACACCTCTTACAAGGAATGATTAGTTTTCCTTTCCAGCCAAAGTGGGACAGGTGTAGGTAGCCACCCACCTTCACCCCCTTTTACATGGTTTGACATCCTTGTCAATCACATTGACCCATGCCCAAGCTCTGCTACTATTTGTAACATCCTCAGATGGTATGTATTATAATATTACCCGTTTACAACATCCCGACACAGAAACCTCTGAGTGGGTCACTCGTCCTAGAATTGCTCTTGCCCGAGCACACTTAACCATAGATTTCTTATGGAATGTGTTGCCCTCATGAGTTTAAAACACAATGTGACAGAGAATGTATCCACGCCCTTAAATGGAATGTTTATTTCTCCTTCCCAGTCTATATAGGTCAGGTGCAAGTAGCCACTACCTTAAGTTCTAATGTCCATTTTTCGTTTAACTATATAGAAAAAGGGTTCAAAAAACAATATGAACAATTATATAACTTAAGCTAAACTTTTGAGGTTGGATATCTAAACTAAATAAATAAAAGAAATTAAATCTAGATATGTTTGTTTCTAGATTTACATAAATGGTCTTGTCGAGAAAAATCGACTACATGTAAACTCTAGCCCCTACATATTTATCTTTTAATTCATACCTAAAAATCATCCATATTTACTAGGAAAGTATAGATTTTAATTTGTTGTTGAAAAATCAATGTAAAAAAATTGATATTGAAAATTTGAAATTAGAATTCAAATTTCTAAAAAACGAGATTTTGTGCGGGTCTAAATTACCTCCAAATTGATATATAGATTCGCCTAAAGGATTTTGCAGAACATTGACAACTTCCTCTGATTCATCATTCCTTCGCCTTTATACTTTATTCTGATTCATCATTGCTTGGACTGACTCATGCTGATGACGGTATCCTCTTCCTAATCGGTCCACGTTACATTTCAAAACATATGATAATATGTAAGTAATCGCATCCTTTTGGTTTCCTGATTTTGGAGAATATCGAGACCAATCATTGTATGCAGTTTAATCGTGAAGGTTCTGACCTACATAAACATTATTCCAACAGCTTCATTTGATTTATTGTACGCCCAATATGTGATTTGTAGTAAATTGGATAGATAGGTTTAGGGCTACGTTTAATTGTACGCATCAATTCATCCTTTCTTCCTTTTTCACATACCTAGAAATGTAGAAATGCACATGGGTATGTTAGGTTTGGGAGGTTAGGGGGGTTTTATATGTGGCTGATAGTATTTCAAAATAGGGGATCTTAATGCTAAATTATACAATTCAAAGTGTATAAAGTATAAAAATTCTTATGCTATAATAACTCTATAATGACAATACTAAAACTGCAATTCTATATTACAATTTAGAAATAAAACAATTAGATATTAAAATATAAATATATAGTATGTATATAATATTGATGTACAATTCATTTTTAAGACAAACGATTTAGTCGTAACTCTATATTTTATGTTTATGTTTTCTTGACATGAAAATATTAGATTGTAACTACGTTATAAGGATGGTCCCACTTACAAACTTTATAAACCATAATCCAAATATATTTCAGATCTTATCATCGTATTACTTTATCTTATATTATCTTTACTTTAATTATTATTTTCCATGCCTATAGTCTAATTTTAAATAATAATTATGTTTGTGTTGTTTTATTAACTATGTGCATATCATCTATTTTATTTACTAATTGGTGTTATTTGTTCAGAACGCAAACAAATCATGAAGTCGGTTAATTTTAAAAAGACTAGAAAATTAAATACTTTTTATTTAGAAAATAGACAGAACATTAATTTGTCTGCTATATCAATCCAACGATCTTCAATCGCTACTAATATTCTTACTTCAATTAACAACGATATGTTTATCATTTGCCGTTTTTTATTTTTATTTTGACATATTTTTTAAGTTCTTTGTATATTTTTTAATAACATAAAACTATGTACTATTATAACATCAACCCATATTAACATGACAAGAAAAAGCAAATAAATTATCTAATCCATTGTACGTTGAATCTTCATCATCTGCAATATTTTTTAACAAAGGTTACAAAGGTACATTTATTTCTTAACTACTATTAATATTCTATATCAATACAATTATCTACTTATTGTTAATTGTATATCATATGCTTATATTCCATATGCAGAAAAAAACAACTATATGTACTACTTGCAAGCAAAAGATAATAGAAGACGGGGAAAATTATATTTGGATAATAATCGATGAAGAGAACAAATACAAGATCCAACATTCTAAATCCATTAACTCCACATGTCTTAAAAAACATGGATAACTGTAATTTTCTTATTAAAATCAACCACGTTTTACACTTTATTTAGCTGAAAAATACAATACATGAATTGTCATCTTTTTTATGTTATTACCCTATAATATTATATAATTTTACCTTCTTACTTTTTTTACGTCATGTCTTCAATTTTTATAATATATTTTTTTTACAGATCAATCTAAGAGCGTTGTTCTTCAAAATGAAAATGCTCATTCGTATAGATCTCAAGGAAATAGAAATACGCCCTTACAATTTTCTCGTTCATACATAAATGTTAGTACTCCGTTATCTAACATAACAAATGGTAATAACTACCCCACTTCAATCTTATCAAATAAAAGAAAATACTATGTGCCTTCAGACGATATTACATCTAGAATTGCATCTACAATATCTCAATCTTCATAATCAATCAAGTTAAATCCAGGATATCATAAATTAAAAAGAAAATCAAAACATTTATCTCCTATTCCATTAATTAACCTGACAGCAGATGTAGAAAATATACATGAGGTCATATCTGAAAACTTAATCGTTGGTATTTCCAAAGGTAAATAAAAAATATATCCATTTTTGTTATTTTTTACAAATCAAATCTTGTATTGTATATATTTATAAAGTTAGTATTTTATTTATAGCACTTAATTTTTTACAAAATATTTGGATAATGGTGATCAGATTGTTGTATGTCAATCATGTCGTGCAAAGTTATGGACAAATGAATCCATTAGAGGCAAACAAAAAGGAACACAAAATTTTCATTATGTTTTGGTTATGACAATGTTCAACTACCAGATTTAAAGAAGGCACCGCCAACTTATGAAAGAATGTTTCAATCAAACGATTCTGAACGCAAAAACTTCATGAAAAATATTCGACGTTACAATTCAATGTTTTCTTTTACATCGATGGGTGGTAAAATTGATTCTTCAATCAATAGAGGAAATGCTCCATACATTTTCAGACTTGGTGGCCAAAATTATCATAGTATTGGTAGTCTTTTACCAGCAAAAGGATCGCAATCAAAATTCTCTCAGTTATACATTTATGATACCAAGAATGAAAATTCAAGTAGACAGAGATGTTTTAGGTAAATTTTCAAACTTCTTATTCATACTTAATTTCAATATTTTTCTATTTTTTTAATTAATATTATCTATATTTTCCATTCATTTAGTGGGGAAAACCATCAATCTACATCATTTAATAATGATATTATTGAATATTTAAAGGTTATGCTAGATTCAAATAATGTCTTTGTTAGATCTTATACAATCGTAAGATATGTTTTTCAAAAAAAATCATCACATTGATATGAAGTTAAGAATTATCGAGCTAAGGAATCATGATGGAAGGACATATAACCTACCAACTGCTTCTGAGGTTGCAACTTTAATTGTAGGTGACATTTCTGATTTGATTGAAAATAGAGATATCGTCGTTCAAACAAAATCGGGATTTCTATAATGTATCAGTGAATGGCATCCTTCTTATCTTCCTCTCCAATATCCATTACTATTTCCATATGGGGATGATGGTTACAGTGTTGACATTCTTCATAGAGGTATTACAGATACAATCAACAGCAAGCGAGTGACATGTACAATGAGAGAATTTTTCGCTTTTAGAATTCAAGACATGGATCATTCGTTCTCACTGATTCTTAATTCAAAAAGGTTGTTTTAACAATTTCTAGTAGATGTGTATACTATGATTGAAAGTGAGAGATTGCATTACATACGCAAGCAACAACATGTTCTTAGATGCGAGTCTTATGAGAATTTACGTAACCAAAAAGCTCAAGGAGCTACGAGTATCTCCAAGGTTGGATAACGTGTGATATTACCTTCATCATTTACTGGTGGTGCACGCTATATGCTTCAAAACTATTTGGATGGCATGTCGTTATGTTAATGGTTTGGATATCCTAATTTCTTCATAACCTTTACGTGTAATCCCAAATGGCCATAGGTCAAAAGGTTTCTTAAGAATATTTCACTTCAACCAGAAGACAGACCTGATATACTAGGTAGGTTGTTCAAGATCAAGCTTGATGCATTTATTGAAGACTTAAGGGAGAATTATATCTTCTACATAGTTCAAGCATGTATTTAAACTTAACTTATCTCATAATTGATGAGATTAAATGTTTTTTATTTCATATTTTTAACATTTTGCTTACGGTCTAACCATATTATTTTTTTTTTGCAAAATATTTGCAGTTGTTTATACAGTTGAATTTCAAAAAAGAGGTTTGCCACATAGTCATATATGTATGTTCGTGCATTTTGACTACAAGCTAACCACTGTTGAATTTATTGATCCCATAATATATGCCGAAATACCAAACAAAGATGAAGACCCTGAATTGTATTCACTTGTGAATGAGTTCATGATTCATGGTCCATGTGGAGCTGAAAATATCAATTGTCCATGCATGGTGGACAAAAAGTGCTCTAAAAACTTTCCAAAGCAATTATGTAATCATACGTCTATTGATCAGGATGATTTTCCCTTATATAGGAGAAGAAACAATGGTCATTTTGTTGAAAAATCAGGTGTCAAGTTGGATAATAGAAATGTTGTCCGGTACAACAAATATCTATTGAAAAGATATCAGTCACATATTAATGTTGAATGATGCAATCAGGGATCTTCTATAAAGTATTTATTCAAATACATAAACAAAGGACCTGATGGAGCTACAGTTTTTGTTGTACGAAGCAACAATGATTGTGATAATCATGAAGTAGTCAATGAAATAAATGAATATTACGATTGTAGATATTTATCTGCATGTGAAGCATCATGGCGAATTTTTAAATATGATGTTCATTATAGGTATCCTTCTATAGTTAGAATACCTTTTCATCTTCCTGGTCAATAGCAGATTGTATATGGGGAAGATGATGATATTGATGATGTTTTGGACAAACCTTCTATTGCTGCTTCAATGTACACAACTTGGATGGAGTGTAATGCAATTTCTTGTGATGCACGGAAGCTTACGTATGTTGAATTTCCTACAAAGTTTGTTTGGAATCGTAAGGATAGGTTTCGGAAGCCAAAGGAAGTAGGAAAGTGCATTGGTAGAATTCATTCGGTTTCACCTAATCTAGGGGAAGCTTATTTCTTAAGGATTCTTTTAAATAAGGCGAAAGATCCGAGATCATTTGAAGAGATTCACACAGTAAATGGTGAAGAATATTTGTCTTTTAGAGATGTTTGTTATGCTCTTGGGCTCTTGGATGATGACAAAGAATACATCGATGCAATTAAAGAAGCAAGTCATTCTAGATCTGGTTTTTATCTATGATTCTTATTTGCCACATTGTTGATGTGTAACAGTATGTCTAAACTAGAAGTTGATTGGGAAAATACATGGGAGTATTTGGCGGATGGAATTCTCTATAATCAACGGTAGAGATTCAAGTGTCCAGGTACTGTAATATTATTATTATTATTTATTAAAAATTTAATTATTTATTTTCTAACATGCATTTGATAAATTTTTAATTATAAGTAAATATTGTTAATAATGTATGTAATTAATTTAATATTTTGTCCTCTAGGCTTAACTGTTAGTGAAGATCGGCTTATGAATTTAACTCAGTCCGAGATAGAATAGATTTTACTTTGTAACAACAACACTCTCAAAAATTATAAAAACATGCCTTACCCGGACGTTGATTTTGTTTCTTCTTCAAACAATCGACTTATCACCGAGGAGCTAGATTATGACATTCCCATTATAAAGACTGAATTTGACAATATGTTTCTTGCATTAACAAATGAGCAACATGACATTTTCCTTGGTATCATGGGTGCAATTAAAAAAAAAGTTAAGTGTCTTCTTTGTTTATGGTTATGGTGGAACAGGTAAAACTTTTTTATGGAAGACAATATCTACAACAATTAGATGTGATGGTCATATCGTTTTAAATGTTGTTTCAAGTTGGATTGCTTCGTTATTATTGCCTGGAGGTAGAACATCGCACTCTTGATTTATAATTCCATTTGACCTTACTGAGGATTCTGTATGTAAAATAAATTGAAGTAGTGAGCTCGCTAACTTATTGAAAAAAACATCTTTGATAATTTGGGATGAAGCACCTATGGTCCATAAGCATGCATTTGAAGCTTTAGATCGAATGTAACGTCCCAATTTTCACGTCCAAAAACTTTGTTTTAAAACATTACTTTAGAAAACGTTAATAATTAAAAACATTGTTTGATCAACCACATCACATCGTAAATCATGTATAAAAGCCAAATCATACAACCAATCAAAATATCAGAGTATAAATCCCAGGGAAATCTAATAGATGCGGAAACCAGCATGTGTACATGATGTGCCGCTACCGTGCCAGCTCCTTCCCCTTCGACGAAGAGGTACCTGAAACCAAAACTATAAACTGTAAGCACAAAGCTTAGTGAGTTCCCCCATTGTACCACAAATCATATAATCACATATCATACATAAGTTGTCAGGCATATCTGGGTGCCCGACCTACCCCTTCGGTCCTCTCGACCGGATACTGCCTAGCATATCTGGGTGCTGGCCTCCCCTTCGGTCCTCTCGACCGGGTACTAGGGACTATTTCACCCCCTACTACCACATAATACATATATCACATAGTCTATATAGCATGGCTTGGCATGACCGCCCCTTCGGCCCTATCGACCGGTATCCTGGGGGACTATCTCCCCCTACTGTCACTAACACATAACATAACACAGGTAGTAGCAACCCTAGATGAATATCACAAAGACAATCATCTAATCACATATCTCCTACTGGTGGGTCGGCATTGTGGCCTTAGACCCACCGTTACTGGAAGGTAACTCACCTCGTAGTAGCTGTTGATCTGTGTGGGAATAGTTTGTCTGTTGCTGCTGCTCTGGAGATCCTCCGGCTGAAATTTCCACCAAACACTTAGTCAAATACTACTAACTATCCTTTGGGTAAAAAGACCATTCTACCCCTTATCATGCCCTAAGTCAAAGTCAGAGTCAACTTTCAGTTGACCCGACTCGCCGAGTCCATGTCCAAACGACTGACCTTAATTCTGCTTCTACTCGTCGAGTTAGGCGTTGACTCGACGAGTTCTCCTTCCAAACTGATGTTCAAGTCCTTCATCCTACTCGCCGAGTTGTATGAAAAACTCTTCGAGTTCATCTTCATCCGATGAATAATTTATACTATGACTCACCGAGTTGTATGAACAACTTGCCGAGTCTATTCTTGATCTAAGGAGATTGCCTTGAACTCACCGAGTCTGGGCATCGACTCGCCGAGTTCCATTATGGGTGAGTTTTGGCTTCCAACTCACCGAGTCCACCCCGGACTCACCACACAATTCAACACAGCTAAAAGGGGACAATCTCGGAGACTCATGACCAGACTCGCCGAGTCAGATGAGCGACTCGCCGAGTCTGCTTCATGCAAGAGCCATAAACGCGATTTTGCTCGAATCCAGTCCATACCATTCGTAGATCTGGGCTCCTAGAGCATGAATAACACGTAAAGTTTCCAACTTTACGTGTAAATATCCATCTATGAGGTTTTTAGGGTTCAAAATGCACCAAAAGAGAATATCTAAGGTTTTCATGCAACATGGGTCCATAAAGGTAGTAGATCTGAGCTCCTGGAGCTCAACCATGCCTAGATCTAGAGGTTACTCGGCTTATTACGAACCCCCACACATACACAAGCTTGGAAATGGATCAAGAAAGACTTAAATGGATCTATAAGGGACTATAAGCATGAAAGCAAGGGGAAAATCGAGTCATACCTTAGGGAACACACTGAGAAAGCTCAAAGATGCTTGACCTCCTATTCTTCCTCTTGATCTACTCTTTTTCCCACTCCAAAACTTTAAGAGATCACCCAAATGTTTCAAACTCACAAGGAAACAACTCTTGAACAAGGTATAGAGCTCTGAGGGTGAATGGGGGCGAGATTAGGGCAGAATGAGAGTTTAAATAGGGTGCAATCCCTTGAAACTTAGTGTTTCATCCAACAACGGTGACTCGTCGAGTCGAGGATATGGACTCGCCGAGTCGCCAACTTATAACGTGTCCGGGGTCCTGGCTCTAATCGGCGAGTTGGGCCTATGACTCCCCGAGTCCAAGGCTAAAAATGGAAAACACTCAAATAAGATTTACATACCAGGAACCAGGTGCTACAAATCTCCCCCACTTATTTTAGACTTCGTCCTCGAAGTCTGTTGCTCGATCCTGAAACAACTCGGGGTAATGCTCCATCATCTCATCCACCGGCTCCCAAGTCCACTCCGAACCCTTGCGGTGCTGCCATTGCACCTTCACTAGTTCCACCCTCTTGTTCCTTAAATCCTTCGACTTCCTGTCAAGGATTGCGATTGGACGCTCAATGTAATTCAGGTTGTCATCAACCTGAATATCCTCCAACGGCACCACTGTTGAATCATCCACTAAGCACTTCCGCAGCTGAGAGACATGGAAAGTGTTGTGGATTTGGCTGAGCTCGATTGGCAGATCCAGCCTATACGCCACCTTGCCCACCCGGGCTACAATCCTGAATGGTCCGATAAATCTCGGGCCCAACTTGCCCCGCCTCCTGAATCGAATGACGCCTTTCTAAGGCGACACCTTCAGGAGAACCATATCCCCGACTTGGAATTCCAAGTCAGATCGACGCTTGTTGGCGTAACTTTTCTGCCGACTTTGAGCAGTCTGAAGCCTGCTGGATCCTCTCTGTCATCTTGAGCACCACCTCGGTGCTTCCCATGACCCTCTGGCTAACCTCACCCCAGCATATCGGGGTCCTACACCTCCGTCCGTACAACATCTCGAATGGGGGTCGGTCAATACTCGCGTGGTAGCTTTTATTGTATGAGAACTCGGCTAAGGGAAGATAGGAATCCCAGCTACCACCAAAATCTAACACACATGCCCGCAACATATCTTCCAGAGTCTTGATGGTCCGCTCGCTCTGACCATCCGTCTGCGGGTGAAAGTCGGTGCTAAAATGCAAACGAGTGCCCAACTCATCATGAAATCTCTTCCAAAACCTGGAAGTAAAACATACGTCTTGGTCTGATATCACTGACACTAAGCTACTATCTCCCGGATGTAGATATCGGCCAACTTTTCGGCCGAGATGCTCTCCTGGATCGGAATAAAATGGGCGCTCTTGGTCAATCGGTCCACGATGACCTAAATCGAATCTACTCCACGCGCAGTCCTGGGAAGCTTTGTGATAAAATCCATCGCAATGTCTTCCCATTTCCACAACGGGATGTCCAACGGCTGCATTTTCCCTTGCGGTCTCTGATGTTCGGCCTTGAGCTTCCTGCAGGTCAAGCACCGCTCGACGTACCATGCCACATCCTTCTTCATGCAGGCCACCAATACTCTAGACGAAGATCCTTATACATCTTCGTCGCCCCGGGATGAATAGAGAATCTGGACTTGTGCGCCTCCTCCATCAAGATCTGGTGTACGCCTCCGTGATACGGCACCCACACCCTGCGGTGTAGTGTCAATAGTCCTCGACTATCATAATCGAAGGAGGAAACCTTATCCACCACACGCTCGCTCTTCCGATGTTCCTCCTTGATAGCCTCCTGTTGAGCCTCCCGAATCTGTTCCAACAGGGGAGTCACTACAGTCATCCTCATGCAAATATCCCTGATCGGTGCCGCCTTGCAGCTAAGCGCATCGGCTACCACGTTGGCCTTCCCAGGTGGTAAAGGATCTCACAATCATAATCCTTCACCACGTCCAACTACCGACGCTGTCTCATGTTCAGATTCGGCTGATCCATGAGGTACCTCAAACTCTTGTGGTCCGTGTGAATGGTACACCAAACACCGTAGAGGTAATGCCGCCAAATCTTGAGGGCGAAAACCACCGCCCCCAACTCTAAATCATGCGTCGGGTAGTTCGCCTCGTGAGGCTTGAGCTGCCTCGAAGCGTAGGCAATGACATACCCCCTCTGCATCAATACCATGCCCAACCATGAAATAGACACGTCACAATAAACCACAAAATCCTCTACGCCCTCTAGTAGGGCTAAGATCGACGCCTCGCACAATCTCTGTCTCAGTGTCACAAACGTTGTCTGCTGCTCGGGTCCCCACCGAAAGACTACGGCTTTCTTCGTCAACCGTGTCAAGGGTACAACTATCTTGGAGAAATCATGAATGAACCTCCAATAGTAGCCTGCCAATCCTAGGAAACTCCAAATCTCAGATGGAGACTTCAGAACCTCCCATCTCATCACGGCCTCGACCTTGGCTGGATCGACCAGAATCCCGTTCTGGTTGACAAGGTGTCCGAGAAATTGCACCTTGCGTAACCAAAACTCATACTTGGAGAACTTGGCATACAAGCTCTCCCTCCTCAGGGTTTCCAATACCTCTCTCAGATGCTCCTCATGCTCTTCCTGCGTCTTGAATAAACCAAGATGTCATCGATAAAGACTATCACAGACCGATCCAGCATCGGTCTGCATACGCGATTCATGAGGTCCATGAACGCGGCAGGGGCATTGGTGAGCCCAAACGGCATCACCACGAACTCATAGTGGCCATAGCGCGTCCGAAACGTGGTCTTCTGCGTATCCTCCTCCCTGACCCTCATCTGATGATAACCTAAACGCAAATCAATCTTGGAGAACCAAGATACTCCCTGAAGCTGGTCAAAGAGATCATCAATCCTCGAGAGTGGGTAACGGTTCTTCACTGTTACCTTGTTCAACTCCCGATAATCTATACACATCCGGTGCGACCCGTCCTTCTTCTTCACAAACAGAATCGGGGCTCCCCAGGGTGAACTGCTCGGTCTAATGAATCCCTTGTCTAGCAGCTCCTGCAGCTGCGTAGACAACTCCTGCATCTCAGGAGGAGCCAGCCGATATGGTGCCTTGGCTATCGGGGCCACACCAGGAACGAGGTCAATCCTAAACTCCACCTATCGCTCCGGAGGTATCCCAGGAAGCTCCTCTGGGAAAACATCTGTGAAATCTCGCACCACCGGAACCTCGCTCACGGTTGCATTACCCGCCTCCCGGGTATCCATCACATACGCGACATATCCTGCGCATCCCTGCTGAAGGTAGCGTCTAGCCCTCGCTGCTGAACATATTGTGGGTCCGCGCTGTGGCCTCTTACCATGAATCACTAACTCTCCCCCACCTGGGGTCCTGGCTCGCACTAGCTGTTGTGCGCAATCTATCACCGCCCCATTAGGGCTCAACCAATCCATGCCTATGATCACCTTGTTCCCACGCAACGGGATGGGAACCAAATCCACCAAGTAGCGCTCCTCGAACAAACGCAATACGCAGTCCCGAAATGCCATCGATGCTCGTACTAATTGATCATCAACAATTTCTACTTCCAAAGGGCAATCCAACATGCCTAAAGACTCAGGAAACTTCCTTGCTAAGCGCAAGGGACACAAACGATCGGGATGCACCCGAGTTGAACAAAACCTGAACTGGGATACCGTTCACATGGAACGATCCTAACGCATATACATATACCGAGCACATATCATTATCATAACATCATATAAATAAACGAGAGGGAAAGAATCATACCCGTCACCACATCGGGTGCTGCGCGTGCCTCCTCGGTGGTCAGCTGAAACGCCCGGCTCCTCACCACTGGAGCCTCTGCCTTGCCCTGCCGGCCATCTGTGATCCGCAGGGTCGCTGGAGCTGGTGCCTTTACCGGCGCTGAAACTGTCAACTGGGGGCAATTGGCCTTCTTGTGGCCCCTTTGGTTGTAGTGGAAACACATCAACTCAGACATCTGAATAACTGCTTCCGGGGCAGTGCAATCCTTTCTAAAGTGCCTAGACTTGCCGCACTTGTAGTAGCCTGATGATCCCATCCTGCACGCCCTCTCGTGCGTCTTGCCGCATTTCCTGCAGCGGCCCTGTCCCTGTTGGCCTTTCGGCCCCACATCTGATCCCTTGGGCTTCTTCCCCGAAGCCCCTCCTGGCTGTCCCTCCTCCGCCTTCCGTTTCCGGATGTGCTCCAAATCTATCTCCCTCTCGCTCGCCCTGGCAATCATGGAGTCCAAGGTGGGGCAAGCTGAAAAACTAACGTGCTCCCGGATATCAGCCCGGAGCATGTCATGATAGCGGGTCCTCCTCGTGTCCTCATCGCCCGCATATTGGGGCACCAACAGTGCCCTCTCTCAGAACTTGGCGGTGATCTCCGCCACAGTCTCAGTCGTCTGCCTCATGTCCAAAAACTCCCTGGCGAGCTGTTGAAGCTCGACAGCCGGCGCAAAATCTGCCTTGAACCTGGTCACAAAGTCCGACCAGGTCATAGCCTCGATAGCTGAGGCTCCCAAAGAGTCACCCACTGACTCTCACCAATCTCGAGCTCGGTCTCGTAAACACCCTGTTGCATACCTCACCTTCGACCCCTCGGGGTAGAAGCTAGTCAACTATGCAGACTCGATGTCTACAATCCATCGCCTGGCAGCAATAGGGTCCTTCACCCCGTGGAAATCCGACACACCACTGCCCCTGAAGTCCTTAAAGGACAACGTGCGAGATCCCGACTGACCAGATGCCATGTCGCTCCTGAACGCCCTGAGGCGATCCTCCATCAACTTGATGATCCCTTCCTTGATCGACCCGAAGATAATGGGGGTCGAATCAAGGATACCTGTGATGATCTCTGACGCGATGAACTCGCGCAGCCTCTCATCCACTGGCTCGGAACCTAATCCCGAACCCGATCCCTCTCCTGAACTGCCAACTGCTGGCCTCGGGCGTAGTACCACCATTCTGAAATACAAAGAAATAACAACTGTTAACGATACTAATACCCCTGGAGGGATCCTACCCACTACAAGTTCCCTAGTCTTATCTTAGCCTTCCTTGGTTTGGGTACGGATCCTATGCTTTCAGTAGTACGGGCCCATACTACCTTCCACATCTATCCGTACCTTCCCCAAGGACCACCTCGACTCAACCAGGTCCTTTCCCTTACCGCTGATCACTGCTACTCTTTATCCTAGGCTTACCCTAGGAAACCTCTGACTCCACCCAACCTAGTCCTCAGCTGCTGAAGGCCTCTTGGTGATGCCAATTAATTATTACCTGAATACAATCACATGTGTTGAGGCTCGGATAATCCTTCGAGTAAGGGACTCATCTCTACAACGGTTAATACTCAAACAAGAGCTACGCAATAGAGTCAAATCCAACGCTCTGAGATTATTCAACCCTGATCACATGTGACTTTAACGTATTCACCTAACAGTTAACTCCCATCACTTCAAGGCCCACATAGCACAAAGCAAACAACATTTGGACGTAAGAAAGAATATCTCAAGCAACTCTATCCTCGAAGAGAGAACTGAACCAGCATACAATGCTAAACTCATACTATCAGGAATAACCTAAACAGGCTACCCTACTGCTGTCTACTCAACTCTAGCATGCAACTCTTTCATATACTGAAGCACATAAAGCAGGCACATAAGGCATCACTCCTAGATCCTTAGTCCTATTCTAGCATGCTGTTCTACAGAAACTGATAAACATAAATAAACTTGTATGGGTACATTGGGGAATACTTACTTGAGCTTGGCCTGTCGCGCACATCACACACATTATTCTTTCTCTTTTCAAATTCCTTTCAACTCCTTTTTATAAAATGGTTTTACTTTTGAAAATTTTCATACCAAGCCCTTAGTTTGAGTTCAGACACACCCGAGAGTATGTCCGAATCCCTCAAACCAAAGCTCTGATACCAACTTGTAACGTCCCAATTTTCACATCCAAAAACATCGTTTTAAAACATTACTTTAGAAAACGTTAATAATTAAAAACATTGTTTGATCAACCACATCACATCGTAAATCATGTATAAAAGACAAATCATACAACCAATCAAAATATCAGAGTATAAATCCCAGGGAAATCTAATAGATGCGGAAACCAACATGTGTGCATGATGTGCCGCTACCGTGCCAGCTCCTTCCCCTTCGACGAAGAGGTACCTGAAACCAAAACTGTAAACTGTAAGCACAAAGCTTAGTGAGTTCCCCCATTGTACCACAAATCATATAATCACATATCATACATAAGTTGTCAGACATATCTAGATGCCCGACCTACCCCTTCGGTCCTCTCGACCGGATACTGCCTAGCATATCTGGGTGCTGGCCTCCCCTTCGGTCCTCTCAACCGGGTACTAGGGACTATTTCACCCCCTACTACTACCACATAACACATATATCACATAGTCTATATAGCATGGCTGGGCATGACCGCCCCTTCGACCCTATCGACCGGTATCCTGGGGGACTATCTCCCCTTACTGTCACTAACACATAACATAACACAGGTAGTAGCAACCCTAGATGAATATCACAAAGACAATCATCTAATCACATATCTCCTACTGGTGGGCCGGCATTGTGGCCTTATACCCACCGCTACTGGAAGGTAACTCACCTCGTAGTAGCTGTTGATCTGTGTGGGAATAGTTTGTCTGTTGCTGCTGCTCCGGAGATCCTCCGGCTGAAATTTCCACCAAACACTTAGTTAAATACTGCTAACTATCCTTTGGGTAAAAAGACCATTCTACCCCTTATCATGCCCTAAGTCAAAGTCAGAGTCAACTTTCAGTTGACCCGACTCGCCGAGTTGGCTCGCCAACTCGCCGAGTCCATGTCCAAACGACTGATCTGAATTCTGCTTCTACTCGTCGAGTTAGGCATTGACTCGACGAGTTCTCCTTCCAAACTGATGTTCAAGTCCTTCATCCTACTCGCCGAGTTGTATGAACAACTCTTCGAGTTCATCTTCATCCGATGAACAATTTATACTGTGACTCACCGAGTTGTATGAACAACTCGCCGAGTCTATTTTTGATCTAAGGAGATTGCCTTGAACTCACCGAGTCTGGGCATCGACTCGCCGAGTTCCATTATGGGTGAGTTTTGGCTTCCAACTCACCGAGTCCACCCCGGACTCACCACACAATTCGACACAGCTAAAAGGGGACAATCTCGGAGACTCATGACCAGACTCGCCGAGTCAGATGAGCGACTCGCCGAGTCTGCTTCATGCAAGAGCCATAAACGCGATTTTGCCCGAATCCAGTCCATGCCATTCGTAGATCTGGGCTCCTATAGCATGAATAACACGTAAAGTTTCCAACTTTACGTGTAAATATCCATCTATGAGGTTTTTAGGGTTCAAAATGCACCAAAAGAGAAGATCTAAGGTTTTCATGCAACATGGGTCCATAAAGGTAGTAGATCTGAGCTCCTGGAGCTCAACCATGCCTAGATCTAGAGGTTACTCGGCTTATTACGAACCCCCACACATACACAAGCTTGGAAATGGATCAAGAAAGACTTCAATGGATCTATAAGGGACTATAAGCATGAAAGCAAGGGGAAAATCGAGTCATACCTTAGGGAACACACTGAGAAAGCTCAAAGATGCTTGACCTCCTCTACTTCCTCTTGATCTACTCTTTTTCCCACTCCAAAACTTCAAGAGATCACCCAAATGTTTCAAACTCACAAGGAAACAACTCTTGAACAACGTATAGAGCTCTGAGGGTGAATGGGGGCGAGATTGGGGCAGAATGAGAGTTTAAATAGGGTGCAATCCCTTGAAACTTAGGGTTTCATCCAACAGCGGTGACTCGTCGAGTCGCCAACTTATAACGTGTCTGGGGTCCCGGCTCTACTCGGCGAGTCGGGCCTATGACTCCTCGAGTCCAAGGCTAAAAATGGAAAACACTCAAATAAGATTTACATACCAGGAACCAGGTGCTACAAAGCTCCCCCACTTATTTTAGACTTCGTCCTCGAAGTCTGTTGCTCGATCCTGAAACAGCTCGGGGTAATGCTCCATCATCTCATCCACCAGCTCCCAAGTCCACTCCGAACCCTTGCGGTGCTGCCATTGCACCTTCACTAGTTCCACCCTCTTGTTCCTCAAATCCTTCGACTTCCTGTCGAGGATTGCGACTGGACGCTCAATGTAATTCAGGCTGTCATCAACTTGAATATCCTCCAACGACACCACTGCTGAATCATCCACTAAGCACTTCCGCAGCTGAGAGACATGGAAAGTGCTGTGGATCTGGCTGAGCTCGACTGGCAGATCCAACCTATACGCCACCTTGCCCACCCAGGCTACAACCCTAAATGGTCCGATAAATCTCGGGCCCAACTTGCCCCGCTTCCTGAATCGAATGACGCCTTTCCAAGGCGACACCTTCAGGAGAACCATATCCCCGACTTGGAATTCCAAGTCGGATCGACGCTTGTCGGCGTAACTTTTCTGCCGACTCTGAGCAGTCTGAAGCCCGTTGGATCCTCTCTGTCGTCCTGAGCACCACCTCGGTGCTTCCCATGACCCTCTGGCCAACCTCACCCCAGCATATCGGGGTCCTACACCTCCGTCCATACAACATCTCAAATGGGGGTCGGTCAATACTCACGTGGTAGTTGTTATTGTATGAGAACTCGGCTAAGGGAAGATAGGTATCCCAGCTACCACCGAAATCTAACACACATGCCCGCAACATATCTTCCAAGGTCTGGATGGTCCGCTCGCTCTGACCATCCGTCTGCGGGTGAAAGTCGGTGCTAAAATGCAACGAGTGCCCAACTCGTCATGAAATCTCTTCCAAAATCTGGAAGTAAAACGTACATCTTGGTCTGATATCACTGACACTGGCACCCTGTGCCGCGCTACTATCTCCCTGATGTAGATATCAACCAACTTTTCGGCCGAGATGCTGTCCTGGATCGGAATAAAATGGGCGCTCTTGGTCAATCGGTCCACGATGACCCAAATCGAATCTACTCCACGCGCATGCCTGGGAAGCTTTGTGATAAAATCCATCATGATGTCTTCCCATTTCCAGAACGGGATGTCCAACGGCTGCATCTTCCCATGCGGTCTCTGATGTTCGACCTTGAGCTTCCTGCAGGTCAAGCACCGCTCGGCGTACCATGCCACATCCTGCTTCATGCAGGGCCACCAATAGTCTAGACGAAGATCCCTGTACATCTTCGTCGCCCCGGGATGAATAGAGAATCTGGACTTGTGCGCCTCCTCCATCAAGATCTGGCGCACGCCTCCGTGATACGGCACCCACACCCTGTGGTGTAGTGTTAATAGTCCCCGACTATCATAATCGAAGGAGGAAACCTGCACGCTCGCTCTTCCGATGTTCCTCCTTGATAGCCTCCTGAATCTGCTCCAACAGGGGAGTCACTACAGTCATCCTCATGCAAATATCCCTGATCGGCGCCGCCTTGCGGCTAAGCGCATCGGCTACCACGTTGGCCTTCCCCGGGTGGTAAAGGATCTCACAATCATAATGGAAAACACTTAAATAAGATTTACTCGGCGAGTCGGGCCTATGACTCCCCGGGTGGTAAAGGATCTCACCATCGGCCACCACGTTGGCCTTCCACGGGTCCCGGCTCTACTCGGCGAGTCGGGCCTATGACTCGTCGAGTCCAAGGCTAAAAATGGAAAACACTCAAATAAGATTTACATACCAGGAACCAGGTGCTACATCGAAGTTTAAAAGATGTATTAAGTTTTGAAAATTCTACCAAGTCAAATATTCAATTTGGAGGGAAAGTTATTATTTTTGGAGGAGATTTCAGACAAATTTTGCATGTTATTCCGAGTGGCAACAGACAAAACATTGTTAATGTTTTTTTTTTTTTTTAAAGTTTTTCATATTTATGGAAACAATGCAAAATCCGTAAGTTAACAAAAAACATGAGGCTAACGGTTGGAAGAGATTAGTCTGCTGTAGAAAAAATTAGAGCTTTTGCAGAGTGGCTGTTAGGATATAGGAGAAGGCAAACTTGGTTGTCAGAATGATGACGAAACGGTTATTGATATTCCGAATGATATTCTCATTAGTGGTCCACAAGATCCTATAGGTTCATTAATTGAGTTTGTACATCCTTCGATTTTGGAAAATTACAACAATACAAGTTATTTTCAAGAAAGAGCAATACTAGCTCCAAAGAATAAAGTGGTTCAGGAAATAAATGACCTTTTGCTATTGAAGTTTCTAGAAGATGAGGTTGAATATTTAAGTTTAGATAGTATATGCCAATCTGAATTTGTCAATGATCAGTTTGATGCAGATTTATACTCACCTGATGTTTTAAATGGTCTCAAAGTTTCGGATCTACCAAATCATAAGTTAGTTTTAAAAATCGGTGTTCTGGTTATGTTGCTGAGAAATATTGATCGGAAAAATGGCTCATGTAATGGAACAAGACTCCAAGTGATATCATTGGGCAAACGTGTTATCGAGACAAATATCTTATTTGGAACTAATATCGGAAATCAGACTTTTATTCCAAGAATGTCTTTAACCCCATTAGAAAAAAAAAAATTCATTCAAATTCCAAAAAAGACAGTTTCCATTGGTTGTATGTTTTGTTATGACTATTAATAAGAGTCAAGGACAGTCGTTATCCAAGGTTGGGTTTTACCTCAAAGATCCTGTTTTTTCACATGATCAATTATATGTTGCTTTATCTAGAGTTCAAAGCAGAGAATGATTAAAATTGTTAATTTTAGATAAGGATGGTAGGCTAACCAATAAAATTTCCAATGTTGTTTATAAGGAAGTTTTTGGTAATACATAATCAATTATTTTGTATCACTTTTTATTTATTTATAGTATTAATTAATTAAATTATATAACTTGATTTAATTATATTAATTTAATGTGTTTGATTTATTCATGTTAAATAAATTGTCATAATTAAAAAATTTAGTATTGCTAAAAATTTATAAATTTTAAATACTTACAAATGGCAATGTTAATAAAATAAATATACTATTATTATGTATTTATCTTTTTTTTTTTTCTTAATTATGGTATCTTATTTTATTATGCAATCAAAATTATGATTCTATTTAAATTAATCATCCAAAGATTTTACACCTAATAAAAGATAAATATGACAAAACTAATTCAATATTAGATATTATGGACATAATACCAAGCTCACAATAAAAGCGTTAATTTCTTGCAAACTTAAATGGTTTCACGATAATATCCCTACTATTTAACTATAATATTTAACTATAACTATCATTATATATAACTAAATTAAAAACAATTTATGCAATCGTATTTTTCAATTTTAAATCATAATGAATATTTTAAATTTTAACTATTTTTGTTTTAAATGTTATAATATAATTTTATATTTTATCTTATCTATATATTATTATTATTACTATTTAATTGAATTTTTTTTCCCTTTTTAAAAAAACTTTCAACTATTATAAAAAAATAGTTTTTCTAAAAGTTTTTAGTTTGTTTCACATTTCAATTTAGGTTTTATATTTATATAATTTTTTTAATCTATTTTAGAAGATAGTATTTACAGTTTATGTTTATTTATATTTTATTTAAATTATATATATATATATATATATATATATATATATATATATATATATATATATATATATAAAAGTTATTAAATATATTAGATTAATAATTTAAATTTTATATTATAAAAATATCTTGCATTTTTATGTTTATCAATATAAAACTAATATATTAAGTATATTATGATAAAAGTCTTAACATTAAAAATAAAATAACCAAGAAGATTAATATATTAAAAATTCAAAGGTTTAATGTTTTACAAAGTAAATATACACATACAATTAATCGGTTAAACCTAACTGGTGGGTCACATTAGTCGAGTTTCGTTATAAATCATTATACTAAAACAACTTCTAATTTAAAAACAATGTGCCCATTTGTTATCGTTGGGTCCATTTTACACTCAAGAAGAAACCTCTATTTAATCCTCCATCTACATTCATAAAAACTATCTCCTCTCATTGTTTGTTCATGATTGCTCTCCTTACTTGCTTGTAAATCCTTATATTCCTTTTTCTTTTCAATTTCTGGAATCCTAACAAGCATATAAGCCATGAACAATTGATTTTCTGGTTCTCTTTTTCAGGAAATTATACAAAAATGGGTCAGATTTTGATCTCCATTATGGGGTTTCTCACATTCGCATTATCGGTTAATGGTTACTATGTAACTCCATGGAGCAATGCCCATGCGACCTTCTATGGTGGTGGTGATGCCTCTGGGACAATGGGTATGTACAAGTTTTCATGCACTAAGAACAAAGTTTGAATTATGGTTAATTTGTCTTTTTACAATGTGTTTTATGTTTAAGAAATCTAGAGAAGTTTAAAGATTTTAAAAGAAAAGGAGAAAACTTAGAATTTTCTTGTTTTTTAAAAGATTTTTACTAAAAGAGACGCAATATTAACCACAATACATTAAAAAGGAGCCAAGGAGGCTAAATTTAGCTAACAACTTGGCTCCCAAATATAAGACAAATTTGATTATACGAATAGAAAAGAATGAAGCCGCTTTATATTTTCCAAATGACGAAACTACCCTTTTGTCTTGCCTTTTCTTTTTCAATGACAAATTGTGCAAAAATTGGTATGATTATTAGCTTTCCCCCCCTTTGTCTTCTTTTACTCCAAAATAATAAAAAAGGTTATTAGGCTTTGTTTTTCATATAAGGGTATTTTGGTAATTTGTCTGTCTTCGTAGGTGGGGCTTGTGGGTATGGAAATTTATACAGCCAAGGGTATGGTACAAACACTGCTGCACTAAGTACACCCTTGTTTAACAATGGGTTGAGTTGTGGATCATGTTATGAGCTTAGGTGTGTTAATGATCCACAATGGTGCCTTCCAGGTACCATTGTGGTCACTGCCACCAATTTCTGTCCACCAGGCGGATGGTGTGATAATATTCATTTTGATCTGTCCGAACCTGTGTTTCTTCACATTGCTCAATACCGAGCCGGAGTTGTGCCCGTTGCTTATCGAAGGTATTTTTCACAATGTTTAAGGGTAATTTAGTCATTTTTACATTAAAAAGAATGTGAAAACGTTGCTTTCATGGGGCAATTTGGTCGTTTCTCGTATATTCACTTTAGCGATCTAGCATCTTTAGATTTGCTATACGAAAGGTACCTTTGTTACATGTCGAGGATAATTTGGTCATTTCAGATAGATATTTTGAACACGATCGCCTTTAGGGCGATTCTGTCTTTTCACATGCCGACCGCATCACTTCCGTGGTTTTTCCGTCCTTTCATATAAGTAGTAATCTTCCAACCATGCATAGCTTTTGTAACACTATCGTTGTCAAGGGTAATTCTGTCACTTCGTCTAAGTAGTTTGATCCTATATGCATGGCTTTAATTAAATAAAGAGTCGTTATCAAGGGCAATCTGGTCAGTACGAGTGTTTATGCAACCAATCACGGCTGTCGTCAAGGGTAGTTTCACTGTTTAAGTCTTTTAACATCCACATCTAAATGTTCATACATTTATTATACGTTTTTCCAAGGGTAATTAGTTTGTCCTTTTATTGCATCTAATTCGGATAGGTGCAACACATTATGTTAGCTATAAGTCGCAAACTCATTACAAAAATGACTTAAAGTCCGAGTTAATACTCTTATTAATGATTCTTGGGTTTTAGTTATGTGAACCGAGTGTGTACATGTCGGTATATGTAACATGCTAAAAATATAAGATATTTTTTACAAAAATAAAAAAAGATTATATTGATTTTTCAGTTAAAAGAATGAAAAATATTAAATATTTTTATGAAATTTGCCAATTGTAAATCAACAAAATAGTGTTCGACACACATACTAAGGTTGTGTTTGGCGCACCACAACTATCTGATTAACTAACTTATTATTCGAATTTTTTTAAGTTTATGTTTGTTAAGCCAAAATGTAGTTTATAAGTTGAATTTTTAAAAAGCTATTTAGACTAGTTTTTTTAGGAGTTTTCTAAAAAAATTCCAAATATACCCCTTAATTAATTATAAAAAACATTCTTTTAAATATCCCTTTATGTTATTTTATATTTTTCAGCTAGCTTTTCAGTCAGTTTTACCAAACGATATTTTTAATCAGCTAGCTTTTACGCTATTAGCTAACTTTTCATTTAACAGCTAGTTTTTCAACTATCAACTATCTTTTCAACTAACATCTAACTTTTCAGCTAGTACGCCAAACATAACATAAAATTCAGATACGGATTTACTATGTTGCATGGGGTAGCACAGTTTACCCATCAAATGTAAATTTATTGAAAATTCGTTAGAATCTATCACAAAATCCTTTTAAAATCCATCATAAATTTGTTGGCAATCCATCACAAAGTGTGAAAATTGTGAATTTAGTAAATTTGTCGGTTTATTGACGATTTTGTAACAGAAACTGCCTTTATAAATGAGTTTTTTCTAATACAACCCCTAATTTTTTTTTTTTTTTGCAACCTCTAACTTTTTCTTTTTGTATCCACCACATTTAAAAATTGTGTTTTATACATAGGGTAATTTTATCTCTTTTCTTTTATATAACAAAATACCATTTTGACCTAATTTTATTTATTTTCTTTTATCTAACAAAAATACAATTTTGTCCTTTTTTTTCTTATCCCTTTTAAATTACTTGGTGTATGTACCAAATGGCAATTTTTACCTTTTTGTTTTATCTAATAAAATAATGATGTTGTGGTTGTACTTGTAGGGTACCATGCAGGAGAAGTGGGGGGATTAGGTTCACAGTAAATGGGCACTCCTACTTCAACTTGGTCCTAATCACAAATGTAGGTGATGCAGGAGATGTGAGATCTGTATTTATTAAAGGCTCAAGAACAGGGTGGCAACCAATGTCAAGAAATTGGGGGCAAAATTGGCAAAGCAATAGTTACCTCAATGGACAATCCCTATCTTTTAAAGTCACCACAGGTGATGGTAGGAGTGTAGTTTCCTACAACGTGGCACCACCCAATTGGTCTTTTGGACAGACATTTACCGGGAGCCAGTTTCGTTAAACGGTCAGAAAATTTAGTTTGATGGTATTTAATTTGGTATTTCGAATAACCTTGAAAGAGGTACGAGTTCAAATATTTTTATAAAGGAATCAATAGGTGGGGATGATCGAATTAAATAAACTTAAGTAATGATGTTATATAGTGTATACTTATACGAATTTGATGAGTATAGTGTTGTGTTTTGTTTGTATAATTTGGATATCGTATGTGTTTTTTTCCGTCGTATGGAGTAATTTTAAAATTCCTACTCGGTGTAATTGTACACGTATAAATGAATATTTGCATTTTTAATATTATTGATGTGTTAAAGTGTGGAATTTTGTTCTAATTTTTTTTTTTTTAATGTCAATCACATAGTTGAAATAGTTTTATATGATATTTAGGGTTAACAATTGCCTAGTCGGGTCAAAAGTAGAATATTCTTACTAGAGTAAACACTCTTGGAATTGGTTCTATAGCGTTGGGAAAGGAATGTCAAATGAAGGATTAAGAAATTACTATAGTAAATTATTAAATTACCTATTTATTTATTTATTTACGTATGTTAAAAGAAATATCAAAAATTCAAAGTGTAATGAACACTTATTGATTTTATAAAAGGTTTATTTTACATAAAAGAAACACCCTTGTAGTCAATTTCTATGTTGGAGAGGGCCTTTGAAAATAATTGATTGATGTTGTATGCCATAAATTCGTAAACCTATCACATCGAGTCAGGTCCCTTGTCTAATAAACATGTCTATAAAAACTTAGGGGTTATTTATTTATACATTAATAATACCAAACATACAGTGTTATATTTATTATTTTGAATATCAATATAATACTTGATAGTTTTAAAATTTGTGTATATAAATATTTTTCAAATTCTGTGATTTTGATCATATTGCTCGAGATATCATGAAATCCGATTTGGTGTCATTAAAAAAAACAATTCGGAATTACTTGTATACTCTCAATTTTAAATACATAACAACTTGTTTGTTGTGTTCTCATGAGACAATTATGCGTAGAAAGGACACACATTCTTATATGTTTTATCTTCTACAACATCAATATTCTCAATATTAGGTTTAAACCCGCGGAAACCACGTTTAAGAATGAAAAATGTTATTCATAATTCGAAATTGTAATGACTAATCAAATATTTGCAAAAAGTTAATTAATTTATAAATATCGAAGTTTTATAAGTAAATTTCTAATGAATTAGTTAAAAATTAATATACACATTGTTATGAATATCCAATCTACTTTTTGTATGTGTAAATACTTGATAAAATCATGAATTTGTACAATGCAATATAAATTTGAAAAGAGTGAAATAAACTCAATCAATCATAAAAATGACATTGTTATGATAAATTATAAATGACGATAATGTAATAAACATGCATAAACACAAGTATTGTTCTTTTTAAAAAATAACTTGTAATGTTGAAGTTTTGCATAATCGAAGGATTAATTAACCTATAGGATAATATGGATCATTAATGTAAATATCCTCCGGTTTGTCCAATTTGGTTTCGGCTAAAAACTAAGTTGACAGAAGGATCATATTTCAATCTACAAATCGCAATCGAACCATACACACAACATAAGTTATAAAGGATTCATTACAACATTTTTATAGGCAAAATGAATTCTATAGAGACGATAAACAAAGTTAGGCATATAAGCTTAAGTAAAAATTGAACATTCATTTGGGTTTGACGAGTAATTCTTTTTTAAATATCATAATGGATAGCATCTATTGGATAAGCCTACAAAGTTTTTATGTTAAATGTGAGTTAAATATTTGGAGCATTTTCATGGAACATTGGAGTTCAATGGAGCACTTGGAAATCAATGAGGCACTTGGGTGTAACATCCTAAAAATCATGACAAAATTTTCATTTATTAAAACTATCACAAAATCCATAATCGCACAAAACATAGTTCTAAAACCATAAGTATAAATTAGAGTATCTTAAAATCATAATTCAAAAAATATATATATATATATCCAGGATGATGTGCACAATCACACCTTCACCTTACCCATATCATCTGTTGTACTTGAAATCACAAAATCAAACTTTAAGTCAAAGCTTAGTGAGTTCCCCTAAAATACTACCACACAAATATATAATAACATGCATATTGGGTCCATAGCTATAAGACTCGATTACCCCTGAGCCCACAACATAAGTCTGGATTACCCTCCTGGCCCATAACTCATGTCTTGATTGCTCCCGATGTAACATCCGTAAAATCTCATAAAAATTTAAACTTTTTCAAACCAACCAAAAATCATAAGTATAGTTTTCAAAACATGTTTAACATCAGAGTTTTCCCAAAATCACAAAACACAACATGAGGAGGTGCACAATCAAGCATTTGTCTTCCCACGATCATCTGAGGTACCTAAAACATAATCCAAAACTGTAAGCCCAAAGAAAATAGCACAAATATCAATACACAAACAAATAGCACAAATATAATAACAGAATGCAATGGGTCCACAGCTAACATACTGGATTACCCCTGAGCCCACAACATAAGTCTGGCTTGCCATCGGCCAACAACTTATGTTTGGCTTGCTTCCCGGCATGATCAGTCCTTGTACTGAGTACCACTAAGCCCTCAGTACGAGTCTGGAATGCCCTTCTCGGCCCTTAGCTCGTATTTAGAATGCTCATGAGCCCTCAGTATGAGTCTAGCATGCACTCCCCGGCCCTCAGCTCATATCTAGCTTGCTCCCAGGTTTGTTGGCTAAAACATGGAGCAGTACAACCTCAACCCAACCTACACAATGTGTAGAGATATAACAGATAATATCATATACAGATAAATAGGTAGTATCACAAGTTGTCCTATAGATCTACCAGACTAGCATATCAAAACTTGCATCCATATTTATTCCATACTCAACATATCAACAATATCAGGTTATCAAACCAATGTGTCGGCCTTGGTGCCTTCGACCCGAAAGTATAGTGAGGAAAACTCACCTTACAAGCTAAAAATAACTAATAAGGCCCGACTCTGAATCTCAGCTCTCTACTTAATGCCTACATCCACCAAGTGACCAATTCCATCAAAATCCCAACAATACCTAAAATACTCTCAAAAGTAAAACTTGGTCAAACATGGTGAAAAATGGTCAAACATGGTCAAATTCCGTAAATCCACTAAGCTAACCCAGTCGAGTCAACCCAACCAAGTTAACTCAAAATTGGTTGTTCCATGCGAGTACGCGGGGCGTACTCCGAAGGTACGCTCAACTTACGCAAGACTCGCATTGACTGATTACGGGGGAGCTAAGCAAGTACGCAAGGTGTATTCCCTTCTACGCGGGGCGTAACCTCACAACTTGATTTTCTTTATTAAGTTCTTAATGACTTCAGTACTTAAGATCCCACTTCAGATCCAAGGTCCAGAGGCATACTAGAGTCATAAACTTTCCAACTTTATGGCTCTACACGTCCATAAAGTCCTTAAACCAAGGTATTAATCCATTAAGACCTTCTACAAGAAGCATGGAGCCAAACTACCTGACGGGACCTCATTTTTATGGCTTAGAACCCTTCCTAAGGTCTATAAGGACAACTCAAAATGTCCAACACCAAAAATATATAGAAATGGGACCTTGGGACAAGAAGAACAACATAAAGCTACCAAAAATGAGATCCAAGCAAAAAAAGCATCAAAGTGAAGACTTTTTTTTACCTTCTAGAGCTTCCTAAGAAGGTGATGATCCAAGATCCACAAGCTTGCTTCAACTTCTAAGCTCCTTGATGCATCTCCTTCTTCCTAAAGCACACAAAGGACACACTTTTAGCTCAAAATATAGTCTTATGGGGTTAGGGTTTGCCAAAAACGACTCAAGGGCTTGGAGGTTGAAAAGATGGGGAAAAGGTCCATAAAGATGCTTAAATACTCCACAAACCCTAAAAATTAGGGTTTTCCTTCGGACATGAGTATGCCCAACGTGTAAACGTGTACGCCCAGCATACTAGGGCGCGCCCTTGTACGTTTAGCCTACCCACATGTACGCTCAACGAACACCTACTGCCCCAAAATTACAATCTTGCCATTAGGCTTCCTAAGGCTACTTGCTTTCAATCCAAGGACCAAAATGACATAAATTAAAACCAAATCAGGGATTTGAAAATACCGGAAAACCGGGGTGTTACACCTGAGCCCACATCATAAGTCTAGTTTGCCTTCTCGAGCCTCAACTTATGTCTGGATTTTTCCCAAGTTTATTGGGTTTCTCACAAAGTAGTATTGGCTCAACCCAACCGCACTATGTCGGCATATGCAACAAATAAACATATAACCAACTAGCAGACAATCATGTAGATCTGCCATTCTAATAGAACACTACAGCATAGCAACTTGCTATATACTAAGATACATCATACAACCTAATGGGTCGGCATTAGTACCTTCGACCCACGAGTACAATATGAAAAACTCACCTCATAGTTTGAAAGATAGTTGAACTGATCATTGCTCCAAAAACTAGTTCTATAAGTCACTTGTACATCATACAGGGACCAAGCCTTAATCTACTACTCAAAATACCCTAAATGACCTAAAGTCAAACTTAGTCAATGTAAACGTTCAAAGTCAAAGGTCAACCTCCAGCTGGTCTCAACGTCGTGGCCGCTAAATGACAAAGAAGATGGGTATCAACCCAGTCACCATGTCGCGGAAACCTAAGGTTATGTCGTGGGGACTAGTCTAGACAACTTAATCCATTAATCCATTTTCCTACAACTCCTAGAGCTTCAAAGCTCAGATTTGGTCCATTAGGACACCTCAATAAGTCAAGATCCCAAACCCTAATCTCTTAAAGGTGAATAAATGCATAAATTCACCATGAACTCATAATGCCTATAACGATTATGTAACGCAGTCTACTCCACGTCCGTCTCTCTCACTCCCACCTAATGGTACCCAAAACTCAGATCTATCGTGGAGAGCCAAGTTGCACGTTGCAACTGATCAAAGAGGTCATCAATCCACAAAAGGGGAGAATGGTTATTCATTGTTAACTTGTTCAACTCCCGATAATCAATGCACATTCGGTGTGAACCATCCTTCTTCTTGACAAACAATGTCAGCGCTCCGCATGTAGAACTGCTCGGTATGATGAACTGCTTGCCTAGTAGTTCCTGCAACTTAGATGACAACCTCTACATCTATGGCGGTGCCAAGAAGTACGAAACCTTGGTAATAGGGGCCGCACCTGGCACATGGTCGATCCAGAACTCCTTGACAACTAGGAGCTCTGAAACTGAAATCTGATCCCCCACACACGTATCCACCACATAAGGCAAGTAACTTGCACACCCATTCTGAATATATTGACGAGCTATGGCTGCTGAATAAAACCCTGAACTCATCCTGGAGCCCTCTCCATAGATAACCATTTCTCCCCTACTTAGGGTTCGAACTACCATTCACTGGCTGTCACAATCAATCATGGCTCCAAACCTACTCAGTCAGTCCATACCCACTATCATGCATACATCCCCTATAGGTACATGGATCAGATCGATCGGATAAGGCACCCCAAAGATCTCTAGACACAACCCTAATACACCGCAGATGCAAAAATTCTATGTTAGTTGGCGATAAAAATGTACAACAGAAACTATAACTCCCCAATGGGTATATCAAACTCCCTACTGGAAGATCAGGATACAAAAGACCGACTCACACCCGAGTGAAACAAAATAAGAGCGGGTAAAGATTCCACTAGGAATATACCTATCAGAGAATATATATATATATATATATATATATATATATATATATATATATATATATATATATATATATATATATATATATATATATATATATATATAAGCATAACACAAAACATAATTTACACAAATGAATTGATACATAACAGTCACAACATATAGAGCTGCTCAGGCCACCTCGGCAGTGGGCTGAAAAGAACAACCTCAAGCCCTCGGGGGCTCTGCCCTCCTCTGGTGCCCATCGGTAATCCACAAAGTAGTTGGCGACGGGATTTGCGCTGGCTTGGCGGCGACCAATGGATAGTTGACCTTCACATGGCCAACCTAATCACAATGATATCGAATCCTACAACTCGGAGTTGGGGCCGGCTGGCGGGAATCCCTCGCATAGTTCCCCTCCATGGAATCCCTCGCATAGTTCCCCTCCATGCCACATTTGTGGCACATACATCATGATCAACAGGCCCCTCATGCACCTTTCTACACTTCCTATAAGTGCGCCCCCTATGACTCCTAGATCTAGAATTAGCATCCTTGAACCACTTCGGCGCTGGTTGTGACTGCGTCGCGGCTGGTCTCTACTCTCTCTTCTGAAGCTCTATATCAATATCACGCTACCTAGTGGCCTCATGCATCTCCAAAAAAGTATTATAACGTTGGATGGAAACAAACTGCTTGATATCCGTCTTGAGCATGCTCAAGTAACGGTTCATCTGGGCATGCTCAGAAGAAAACTCAGGACAAAAAATAGCCCTCTCTGTGAACATCTTGGCAATCTCCATCACTGACTCAGTCCCCTGCCTCGAGTATAAAAACTCTTGGGACAACCTCTCTGCTCAGTAGCATACGATCCCATTGATGGGTTTTGAGCATTCTAACACTTCCTAAGTGTACATGCAACCCTAATAACCTTGGATATATGTTTGTCTAATTATCATGCAAAGTTGAATTCCAAGGTTATATTCCTATCTAGCATACATGGGGAACAATTTTTAACTTGAATGAAAGATAGAATAACTTACCTTGTTGTTGCTTATGTTCCTAGAAACCTTGTGAGCCTAGCACCCCAAGTGTGATGCCTCAAATGCTTCACACAACACCAAATGCTCTTGGAAAGACTTTTTGAGAGAATACACACTTCTTGAAATCGGCCTAGCCCTCTTGTTTCATATGTGTAGCCAATTTTGGTGGAGAATAGGATTCTTATATAGTGTTGACACATCTAGGGTTACACCATGTAAACCCTAATGTGTCATGACTCTTCATTTCCATGACCTATGGGTTTGTAACTCCCATGGAGCTTCCTATGGGTGGAACCCAACTTGATAATCCATGGAGCCTCTTAGCGCACTATACAAGATATGGATGATTTACATAATCAACCCATATATTTAATTAGTTATCTTTTGATCACTTAATTAATTCTAAATTAATTCTTGATCAAACTAATCAAATAATATTATTAATATATTAGAACTTATAATATATTAATAATCTCCAAGTGTTATTTCTCTCATTTAGTCTATCCAATTGCATGGTGCCATGCAACCCAAATGGACCATGCCGGGTCAGGTCAAGTACATACCAGAAATAGTTATGGACTTAGACACCTTATCCAACACCCATAACAAGTCTCTACCAATCCTTCGCTCCGGACCTCAGAAGGTTTAGAGCACACCTGACCTTCTGGTCAAAGTTAACTATCAACGGTAAATGACCTAACATCAAACTTGGTCAAAGTTAACTATCAACGGTAAAAAGTCAAAGGCCAACCTACAACTGGTCACCATGTCGTGGCCGCTAAATGACAAAAATGACGGGTTCCTACTAATTCGCCACACTATGGAAACTTAAGGCTACACCGTGTCATCCTAAGGCCACACCATAGGGATTTGTCTCAACAGATTAATCCATTAAGCCAATTTTCCACAACTCCAAGAGCTCCAAAACTCAAATTTGGTCCTTCCTATGGTCTTGACGAAGAAAGTTTCCAACTTATCTATTAGGACACCTCAATAAGTCAATATCCCAAACCCTAATTCCCTAAAGTTGATTAAATAAATATAGTCACCCATTAAGTACACAATCTCTAGAGTTGCTCACCTAAAGTTTCCAGTGTAGTTTCCTACACCTAATAAGCCATACAAATTTTACCTTTATGGACATGAAATATCCAATGCATGACCCTTCATTTTTAGGTCAAAAACATGGAAATAAGGAACTCAAGCTTGAGCATGGGAACAAAAATTCCATAGATCCTCAGATCTAGAACATATGACACTAAATTCACCACATGGATCCATAAAGTTTCCAACTTTATGAGATCCAATAATCTAATTTCTCACATCATGAAGGTTAAGGGACAAAAGGGCTAGATATCAAGACTAGTAACATATCTATTGGATATTTAGTTATGACAAGAGTCCATAAAACAAGTACAAGAGAGATTGGAGAGTTGCTTGTTGAAAGAAAAAAAGAGTCGAAGGGAGCCTTCTTCTTCTTCAAACCACAACCAAACACACAAAATTCACTTATTATCCTTTACCTTATCTATTCTTACCATAGATTAAGGTATAACACATAAAATCTTTCCTATTGTACAAAATGAAATGATGGAGAAAATTTGTTCTAGAATGAAACTAAGTGTCAGTGACATCCTATTAAAATATAGTCTATATGAGACACAAATTACATATAGTGTCCTTGACCTCATCTATTGTCACCATAGACTATAGTATAACACTAGAAAATCCTTCCCATTGTACTAAAAGAATTCACAAAAACAATTTTTTAGACAAAAACTAAGGTTTTCTTCCATATTACCCCTCATATTAGTTAGGGTTTGTGCTCAACATCATCCCGTTACGAGTATCAGTGGTCATATCACACTTTATTCCCTGACTAATCATTGACCTATGTTTATGGTACTCTTTATCCTATGCACATGATCATCCAATAATGACGCTTCACTTGAAATTAATGTATAACTACATACATATATGTATTTTTAGTTCTCAACAAACAAAAAATTTAAATGAATAACCTCTATATCTGTCCCGTCTAATCCGTAAATGATTGCCTACTTAGGCGACTATTTTTGATCAACAGATGAGATTAAACCTACCTTCTCAGGAACCTTAGCATCCTTGTTACTTTATAATTAAATGTAATTTGAATCTCAAATCCTTTTACACAAACTCAATAACTCTTCCCACAAGAAAAATTTTCTATGAACACCATGGTTGCTACCTTCGCTTATCTTCCTGATTTAGATGTGTACCCTCTGCATCCACTGCTTCTCTCCTTCTCATTAAAATCAAACTTTCTAAGCAGAGGCGGAACATATTTAGGGCTAGGAGGGGCTCTCCCCCCCCCCCCCCCCCATGATTTTTTTCTTAGAAGTATTCATAGCCCAAGAAATTTTCAAAAATGAAGCACAAAAATAAAAAGTTTGGTCTACATCCCTCCTCTCCGTTAGTCCAAACTCTGAATAAAAGTTATTGACCCTCTAACCCTCGCTCAGTCAGCTCATCGTTGTTCACTGGAGCACCTATCCATGTCCGCAACTCCCAATCTGCAATCTATGGTCACCGCTGACAACTCCACCTCTAACCTCTGCGTTGGAATCGATCAGGTGTGTTTAGTGTTCTCTTCATTTGTCTCTTTTCTCTTCATCCATCCGACCATTAGCCCCTGATTAAGTTTAACTTATTTTTGTCTTTAGTTCTTCATAATGAATGTTTAATGCTACTTGCTATACTCAAATAGTCAGTTATTTGCTTCAAATTGAAACACCAAACCCAACAGCTTGAAAACCAAACCCAGAACTTGTACACAAATAAGGCAAGATGCAATCTTTTAAACCTGTGGTTGCATGAAAAAACTTTAAAACAACCTGTATAGTAAGAGCAGCTAGAGAGAGAAAGAAAATAAAGAATAGAGAATAGAGAAGCGAGTGTGAGTGTGAGTGTGAGCGTGCCTGTGTGAGTGCGAGATGGGCAGAAAAAGGAAAGCAATTAGGATTTAGGAATGGTGGTTTCAGAAGAAGAAAAACGGGTTTTGATGACAGTTCATGTTATCCTTTGGATGGTGAAAAGTGTTGGATTAGTGTCTAATCCCGTAACTATATTTGGTAAGTATTTGACCCGGTTATGCATGGTCCTTTTGGGTTGCCTTCACCAAAGCAACTTGACAGTGTAATTTATGGAGAGAGAGAAGATATTATGGCTTATTAATATATTATAAGAATAATATGTTAGTGGAGAAATCATATTATTTGATTAATATTAGTCATAAATTAATTAGGAATTAATTTGGTGACTAAAAGAGATTAATTGAATAAAGGGGCTTAAACTGTCAAAGGTGTGATAATTGAGTTTTGGGTTGGGAAACCTAATGGATTAAGGGGGAACGAAATTATGATGAAGGATCATCATATTTTCCTCCAAGGCCCTATTCCAGAAGGTTCCATGGGCTGCTTGGTGATTAAGTTTTCCATTAGGGTTTTGGCAAAAACCCTAGCAGCCTACAATATAAATAGAGAGCTCCACTTCCAATTTTTGGCTACACTTGATCCCAAGAGAAACCCTAGGGCCGATTTTAGCATTCCCTAATCCCTCTCATAATTTCCTTCTTGCTTGTGTGGTGTTTGTAATCCATTAGAGGAGTTTCACTTGTAACTCTAAGCTCCAAGACTAGAATAATCAAGAAGGAATCAAGCAATCAACGAAAGGTAATCATCTGGATTTGATTTGTTATGTTAATTTTGAATTCATACCACTAGATCTAGGGTTTGCAAGTCTTGGATTCATTGCATGTACAATAGAGAAGCCTAGATCCAAGCATTAGGTTTTGCATGAGCACATAGGATGTTTATTTGTGTAAAACCAATCAAAAAGTAGTAAGCCAATAGGGAATTGGGGAACACAAACTCACAGAATACAGTTGTTGAAATATTGTAATTTTTGACATGTTATGGTGTTTACATAGCAGCATACTCTTGGCTTCATATCTCATTATTCTTTCTTTTGACCAAGTACTCTCCTATTTTATGCCTTCCTAATTAACAAACTGGTGAAGTTTTTGAGTTGAGAAAAATATTATTATTCTAGTAAAAGTAAAAGAATCATAAAATGGAAGTTTAAATGACTTTCAGGCCTGGCGGTTTAAATAGTTACAAAAATTACTAAAAACTTTCATTCCAAGTTTGTAATTCGTCTTCTATGTATCTTTGGTGTTTATTTGCAAAAAAATATTATACTTCCCCCCCCCCCCCCTCGACCCCAAATTAAATGGCCAAGCTCCTCCCCTAACTCTAAGGCCATTTATCTATTTGAGATACATGCTCGAATTATTGGAATCATATTTTGAAGAGTTTGCTCAATACTTTCAATCTAATCCTCTCACCACAAACCTCACACATCAGTCTATCGATACAAAGGCTCAAGCATTGTGTGAATTCTGGTTCACTGTAGAGTATGATCAAGATCTCAGAATAACCAAATGTGACATTAGTGGTGGATACAATCAATGTTAATCATATATAGAATGCGCTTCATCTTCCTGTCTTTGATATCTTTTACCCTATTCAAAAAGATCGGGAGGTTTACACTATTTTTCCTGCCATTGGGTATGACATGAACAAACATGGAAAAATTCCAAATCTCATTAAAAGGTTGTGTAGGCAATATACTTGGAAGTATCTCACTGAGATTATCATTTTGTGTTTATCTCACAAGACTTGTAGATGGGATTCACTCAACACAATAGAGATGTATATCCTATATGCCATGCCCCATGGTCATAATATAGATTTTTTTTTCAATATGTTCTACGATTAGATTGTAATGATGCTGCAAAAGTCTCCAAATCATCAAAGAAATGTCCTATTCATGACATTTATTTCTTTAGCCATAGAATAAGATTTGGTTCAGGTGTCATATGTAGCTTTTCAAGGCCATCTTCTATAAACAAAGCAATTGACCCATTAAATCTTTGAAGCCCCCGACATTGAGACTAAATTCCCCATCACACCCCATGAGAAATTGGATGAATTAGACAATTCAACTCATGCCTCCTACTGATAACTTATTAGCTGATAATCATGATAACAATGATGAACATGATGAAGATGATGGTAGAAATGATAATAAAAATGCTCATCATGGTTCAAACGAAGGTTATATGCTTAGAGTGAACCACCACTTCCAATTATCATACTTGAAGCAGGTGAAAATACCTCAATCTTTTCTACCCCACCAATTAACATGCACATCATATTTCGTATCTTATATGACACCGACCAAAATCAAATAGAAAACCAATAAGAAAAATCTTTTCCTACAGATAATGCATCAGCGCATCTGAAGGGGTGTTTGGATAAATTAGATTATAGCTTATTAGCTTATTTGCGGTGAGAATAAGCAATAAGCAATAAGCAAGGGGGGAGATGCTTATTAAAATCAATTGATTCAGCTTATCCTTACCACACTAAGCTGATTTTTAAGGATTCGTATCCAAACACTTAAACTTAGCTTATTACGGTTGGAATAAGCAAAAAGCACCATCTTTTTCCCCTATCCAAAAACCCATGAGTAAGGGTGAAATACATGTGGAACAAGTTGCACAGTCACTTAGATCACCATCCTTGGTCATAGACCTCTAAAACATAATGTACGAAGATCTCCAACCCCTGATGATATAAGATCCCCAACCCTTGATGATAGAATATCTCCAACCCCTACATTAGTTCTCATACCATTTCAATTGTCCCTGATTCATTTAAAGCTCTCTCATGGGACAATGAGCATATCAATATCTCTTATCACACTAAGCTAATACAAATTTAATAATCCCTCACAGCCCAAGATTAATGTTCACTTCTACTTGTAAGCACGTACTTAGATCTCAAGCACAACCCAAGAATGTTCCTCCTATGACACTTTATCAACTGATGGATGTCATCACATCTCTCCCATCCAATTTTGTTGCCACTTTAGTGGCTACTCTCACTCACGTGGTTGACCACATTGATAGAGATTTGGATGATGCAGAACTAACTATATATGAGTTAGATTTCTTAAATGGGAATCTTGTTGTTGTTCCTCTAAATGTCGTATTTACTAAGAATAATAAGATTTCCACTAAGGAATCATCAAATACTGATAATATTGCTCCTATCAGTTCAATATTCAAGAAGAGGACTGAGAATCATCCTTTAGACCCTTCCTTCTACAAGAGGCCTAAGAAGAATTATGGTTATATGTTAGATAATAATGACATTCCCTGTATTACAGCTGAGCTTGGGCATTCTATTGAAGAAGGTGCTTTATTTCTCAAGGAGCAAAATATCAAGATCATGAATGATATTGCCTTGAAGAAAAATGAAGATTTTCTTAATGACATTATTAATCCTACCATTCTTCATCAACAACATGCAATTCAACAAAACATTCTTCAAGTAATGGAGATAAAGATAAGTTAACTCTAGCAACTCAAAGGGTTAATTGGGGAAAATATAGAGATGTTGTTAGGAGGGTTAAAGTCAACCAAATTGTTAAGGCTAGGTGTTCTAATCCTAAAAATAGAAGAGTCCTAACCATTCATATTTCAAAAGAAGGTGGCCCTAACTTCATTCCTAATAAGATATTAATTTTAGAATGTACATGATATGGTTATACTAATATTAAAGAAATAATGCAAGGTATCTCAAATTCCAAGAGTATACTGTATCAAGAACTGAGAATAGTTGTAGGGAATCTTATGTATATGGTTTAGAGGTTAAATTTTGTTTCACCCCCTCTATCTCTTCATCCTTCACAAAGGCAGAGAAGAAGAAGGCGGAATTATGAAAATAAAGACATCAATGGGCTTATTATGTATGGGTCTAAACTAATAAATAATAGCTTGTGCCTAACACATCACTTACTATGTCTTGGAGACTTGATCAAAATGGCAAGATGTGTTTTCAAAGACATTCTAATTTACACAAGGCTCCAACACATCATTTACTATGTCTGGGAGACATGATAAAAGGGAAGATGATTGCGTTACATTATCATCTCATGTTGTCATTGGAACTGAGAAAGAGAATACATGAATTGCTAAGAGATTTATCTTTTATCAAGCTTGAAATAATGAGTGAAGCTATTGAATATGAAAATACAATGTCGGTATACTTCTTTAAACTTGTACTACTTTTGTATAGTTTACACATTATACTTTTTAGTATATAAATAGTTACTTTTTTCTAGTATAGTTAGTATTGACATTATCAAATATAGGGAGATTGTTAGCACCCTTGTGATTTGATAAGTCAAAAGTTATGTGTTTGCTATTGCTACCACTGATGGTCATCATGAAGCCTCATGAAGATCCGATAGTAAATGAAGCACTAAAGATTGAAGATAAGTTCCTTATAGGTTAAGGATAGTAATGAAATCCAACTTTCCATATAACAGAAGACTCCTTTTTATATGGGATTGCGTTTCCTTATTTGTGTCTATCTTGTATTGTTAAGACAGAACTTTATACTTTTGTTATATATATATATATATATATATATATATATATATATATATATATATATATATATATATATATATATATATATAATTCAGTAAAAGCAAAACCATAAAAATCATGGGTTTCTAAGAAATAATGATTATAGAAACCAAAAACCACACTTGTGAACCCTTGAAACGAAAAATCAAAATCATGAAACAAAAACCATAATCTATTAAATAGTATGATTCTACTTATATATGATGTCGAGAAAAAACAAATACGGATTCAATTTGGTTTTTGGTTTCTAGATAATTCAAATAATAAGTAGCATTTAAATTGGAAATCATTTAAAATTAGGGACCCTTAAATAGATTAAACAGTGCAAAGAAGGTCAACACAAATTGAATATCCAATGGGTACAAAGTATAAGAAAGGAATTTTCTACATTGCCCTTTGACTTAATGAGTGGAAAAATAAGCTTGGAGGAGAGACAGGAAAAGCCATGTGGTAAGAAATGCAATGTTTTCTTAGGTAGGTAGATATATGAGAGACAATTAATAAGGGAAACGACCCCTCTTTTGTAGTGGATGCAAACGCTAGGTTTTGGCAAGAAAAAATCAAGTTTTTCCCTTTCTTGTATATGGATAGTTTGTTGTGTGGAGACACTCCCCCTCACTCACACCCCGCAAGGGCGGTCCCCTTTACCCCACCTATTGAATGGTCAACAGGACTCATGCCAAGGGTACTACCCCTAGACCATGCCTGGGGCGGTACCTCGTGGAATCCCACTAGAGGCACTACCCACACATCCCTATGTTCCCTAGGTTTTATTAAATATCTGAGTGTGCGCTTCATACCTATTATCTTAAAATATAACTAAATGGAACCTAGTTTGTCTTGAATACAATCCTAGTTATACTAAATATATTATTGACACTAATATTACCAACATTTATAAATATATAGATATATTTCGTTTTATCTTGATACATAAATCATGTGTTAGCAGATTAAGTGGAGGAGGTGATCCTTTAAGTACTAAGACATCCATATTCTTTTTCTTTTAGGTTAAGTAAAATGTAATTTATATATTTATTTTAATGGTAGGTATAGATATCATTATTAGTCCATTATTAATCTTTGATTAATCCTTAGGAGGTACACAACTGCCTAGGAGGTGTATATCGATGAATCAATGTGTAACACTCTTTTTCCAGAATGGATCGGTTGAGGGCATTAAAGAGTCAAAAGCATGCTTTTTAGGGAAAAATGGGTGTCATGATGTGACCATAAGGATGTCACGATATGACAAGACCATGAAAAGAACATGTATATTGACTGTGGTCTTGACGTGACATGTATGTGGTGAGGATATGAGGAAGGTTGCAACCCAAGCCCTTGGTATTTTAGGGTTTATTTTGCATTTTAAACCCCATTAACTCAAATTGAGGGTTCATTATGAGCTTCCATCACCCTCAAGCCTCAAAAAATCCTAACGCTAATTCCTCTGGGTGGTTCTTCGCTCATTTTGGTGGTTTTTATGCTCTTTGAAGGAAGAAAAATGAGTTTCGATGCAAAGATCAAGCAAGCAATAACTTTTCATCCTTGATATCACCTTCTGGACCGTTTGTAATGATTCAAGTTTCCACCTTTATGGTTATTATCTTACATCTAACCTTTTAGTACTTTTATTCGTTCGTAGTTTTTATTTGAGTAAATGGATGGACTAAAGTTGGCAACTTTATGATCCTCCTGAGTCCCTAGAGCATAATACCTTGTGGATATAAGAATTGGATGTGGTTGCCAAGCATTGCATAAGAATTTGATCACTTTCTTGCCTTTTGACCTAGATTTTCTAGAAGAGATGCATAGGTTATACATGTACCAAAACTTGTCATTTTTATGAATCTTTGGAGTCCCTTAAACCATTATGGAAAGTTGGAGTTGAAGACTTAATGCATGTACATAGAAAATGTCACGACATGACGATGGAGAGTCCCTCAATTATTTTATCCAAATTTGTTCACGGCATAACCAAGGAGGGTTCATGTCGTGATGTTTGCTATTTGAGTTGATATGGATGAGTTGGATGACTTCGTGTGTGACTGAGTCTGGAATCGGGTTGAACACATTCTCATGGTTTGACCAAGGTTGGTCATGACGTGAGGGTTAACTATTGGAAATGTTGGTTATTTTGAGAGTTTCCTTTTTGATTGCCTAAATTCTTCTTAAACTTAAAGGAATTGGGTTATTGATTAAGGTCCTTCCATGATTTGGTGTTAGTCGGCTCGCGGGAGCAATTAGTTCAGAGAGTAAGTGTGTTGCGGTGTTCTTAGGTCTTTGATTTAGGTGAGTTTCCTCACAATACTACGTGTTGTAGTATATATCCTTGTATGTTAGGATATAGCCGTAGTGGAATGCTAGTTTGATTACCGTAGGCTTTTTTCGTCTAGTGTGGTGCCCTGGGGGTGTATGTAGTTACGTAGGATATCTTGGGAACTCTTGATCTAGACTTTCTTGCATGTTCCTCGCTTGGTTGTGGCTCTCGAGTAGGATCCTTTTGTCGGGATGTCTATATCACCTCTGGATATATATATATATATATATATATATATATATATATATATATATATATATATATATAGCTATCCAGTCCATGGAGATTTTCCAGTAGTGGCGTAATGTGCTGGGAGAGGCCTAGTATGCGGTAGTGAGCAGTTAGACAGGTAGATTCATGTGGATTGTTACCTATGCTTATATGTTTACTTGATTACTTGATATATATATATATATATATATATATATATATGTGTGTGTGTATGTGTGTGTGTGTTGACATATTGTGGTGGGTTTGGTTGAGGTGGTCCTGCTTTGTGTTGTAGTCCAAGACACCAGAGTGCGGACCGGCTATAAGCCATAGGTACGGAAGGGAAGCCATTCGTTGACTGGTGGCATAGGTTAGCAGTTTGTTTAAGGCAGAATGCCAATATACCTGGGGCAATCCTATCTTTATGTGTGTGGGCTCGAGGGTATTCCATTCTTAGTGAATGTGGGCTCGGTGTTCTTGTATTGTATGTATATTGTGGTGTGTGGTATTTTGGGGGAACTCACTAAGCTTTGGCTTACATGTGTGGATTAAATGTTTTTCATGTTCCAATTATGATCATTGGAAGGCGAAGGCATGACTGTACACATTCATTAGCAGTAATGGAGATTTCATGTTTACTAGATTACTCTGATTTTACACAATGTACTTTGGAATAAATGGTTTTCTTATCTTCGATTATATTTATGTGAAGTTTTACCTTAATTACACATTGATATTTTTTTTTATGAAAATGGGACATTGCATGTTGGTATCAAAGATGTGATTTGAGGGATTTGTAGGAACACTTGTGTGAATCTAAACTCACACTAGGATCCGAGAATTTTTGAAAAAAAAATTAAAAGAAATATTTAATAAGACGATTGGTTTGGAGAGATGGGCTTGGTCTTTTGTCATGTTTTTGTTTGATTGTTGGCTTGGGAATGGGAATGTGGACCTCTAACGTAGCCTTGGTTTTCCAGGAATATGTGATGTGTACACTCAACTAGAGCTTGTACACGAAAGTGCTTCCCAAAATACCTATACTTTTAATATATGTTGAACTTGAACTTGTTGATAAGTGAATTGTTAGGAATGCATGCTACTGGATAAGCTAAGGATTCTTTCAGGAATTGTATCATAGTATTGCCTGATTTAAGTGATGCTTTATGGTATAGGGAATAGCTTGTTATATGTTATTTGATTAAATTGCTAAGTGTATGTTGTATAGTTGTATACAATTAGGATTATATATCCTTAAAATGATTAACTTAGCCTTATTGCATGTTCCATGTTTGGCTGTGGGCCTAGGGTAGAATTATTTATTTGACAATCTATCTGATCCGGTATTGTGTATAACCACCATGCACAAGACAACCAGTGGTGCGAAAGTGTGATTGAGGAGAGTCCTAGGAGGAGTGCGTAGGAAGTTAGTGTGGCTCTTAGGAGCATGTGGGTGTTAGTACATCTAGGGGTAGTCTAGTGCGGTGATTTAGGACCTTGAGAGGAATTCTAGGTCGACTACTGATAGGTGTGTGTGGGGTATTTAGTGTTGTGCCAGTTATGTTTGTACTATAATAGTCCACTTTGTAATGGTTTGGGACTGTCCACCTGATCTTTATTATTATTAGGGTTAGACTATATATAGTGCATGCATGCACCGTTTTATGGTATCAAGTGTATTTTTGTCCTACTTGCCTTTACAGTAGAAGTTCTTATCGAGCTCTTCTAAGGCAATTATTATTAATCATTCAACACCAGTTTGGTCATTGCATTCATTGATTGATTTACTTTTCTATTAAGAATATTTCGATCAACTCTTATTTATTCTAATAATTGGTATCGGAGTGGGAGATTATGTAAATCATACACAATTCTTCTATCGAGTGTTCTAGGGTTTTCTACTTTTATTGGATCTATCCTAGTCGTCTTCATCTATTTTCATCAATTGTAGACGTTGGATCTTGATCTTTATTTTACCGTAAACTTGATCAAAGTTTTACACATCTGATTCTTTATAGGTTTTTAGTGAATCAACAACATGCATTCAGAAGATCTTCATACTCTATCCTTCAACCTCTCTAGCAGTATTGGTTCCACAACCAGAATCCCTATTTTGCTTCCACAAGATTATGAAGTATGGGCGCTGCATTTTGAAGACTATGTGCTTGGTCTTGAAGATCATGGTATGTTGATATAGGAACAAATGACCCAATAGATTTTCTCACATACGGGTACCCAGATGAAAAGGATAAGCTTCTACGCAATATCAAGGCTATGAGAAATATGAGATTCGCTTTACCACCAGACACGTTTCAGTTGGTGAGTTCATGTGAGACTGCGAAGGAAATATGGAACAGGTTGAAAGAACTTTATTCTAGTGATACAGATCTTGAACATTCTGTTCAAACGTTACTTCTTTATGAGTTTGGTGCTTTTTCCCAGAAGTCTAACAAAAAGCTTGATCAGACTTTCAATAGCTTTAACCATCTTTGAAGCAAGATGATTAAGCACAACTTGAGGCGTGAAAAGATTGAGCAAAAGGTCACCTTTATGAATGGTTTAAGACCTGAGTGGAAGGCCGTTGTTTCCACCGTTAAAGCTCATGAACATTTCAGGAATTATTCTTTGGCGCAGTTAGTGGGAATACTTAGGTCTCACGAAGATGAAGTAACAATGGAAGCGAAAGTTGTTTCTGGTATGGGTTCGTTGGCCCTAGTTACGCAGGGCAAGAAGATTGCATATGATCATTCAGAGTCTAATCTCTCAGATTGCGAACTCACGAAGGAGGAATGTGCCTTAATGGTGTCAAATCCCAAAAGGTTTGCCAAAAGGAACTTTGGACGTCTCAAAAACAGAAATTAGCAAGGGAATTACAGTTCTAAAAAGGCGAAGGATGAAAGAATCAACAAAACTCAAAAGGATGAAGTGAAAAAGGAGAAAAAAGGTGATGGGAGACTCCGACTATGATTGCAATTACTGTCACAAAAAAAATATCATTTGGCTAAGGATTGCATGTTAAGAAGAATGAATGAGAAGAAAGACGAAGAAGATGATCCGTCCTACTATCTCATAAAGTTAGAGGAGATTAAGAAGAAGAACAATGTAGATAATGATAAGCCTGCTTTGATTATGCAGGGAGATGATGACGAGTTTGGAAGACTTGAAGTGTGCTCGACCGATTCGGAGGATGAAGAGGTTTGTAGACCCACACATGGCAAATGTTTTGTGCGAAGACTGACTTCCCTAAGTACGGGGAAAAGTGTATGATCGTTTGCAATGTCATTTCAGAGCAAAGAGGATATATCACTGATGGCGACAAGACTTCAGACAACTGCTTCGCTGTGAAACCTATCTCAGAGCAGATCAGCGAATGTGAGAGAGTAATCAGCAAGGTACATTCTATTCTCGAATCTATAAATATTCCTGTCTCTCAGTATGAAACTGAGTTAGATGCAAATTTACAGTCTCTAGTTTCACTAATAGTCTAAAAAGAACTCGTTTAAGTGATACTAACTTAACTAATCAAATCAGCAGGGTAAATAAAAGAGTGAAGAGGGACGAATGTGTATTGAGAAGTTGGAATTAGATTTGTCTAGGTTTAGGGATGATTTGATTTATTTGCAATCAGACAATTTAAGTCTTTTGATACAACGACACATTTTATATTTGATTGTTAAACATCTTTATTTTAATATCACTCAGTTGCATATTAACTGTAACATAGGCAAGAATATCCATAAAACGACTTTGCCTTTCTCGAATTGCAAGAGGACGAAATCGATGCAGACTGCTACAAATGTGAATCCATTGTCTCTTTTGACAATATCTCTGACTCTTACTGAGTTGGACTGTACAAAATTGAAGCTTACATAAAGTCCAAAGAACATAAAGACATGTTGAAACAAATTTTAAGTGAAAAAGATAAAGAGAAAAATCAAATTTGATACTGTACAGAAATTTGACTCATTATGCACTAAGTTGAGTTCAGAAAATACTTTTAATGTTGAAATATATCTAAATTTGATGATGATAGTGACATGAGTGAGATTTCTGTGGAGGATGAGGTTGATTGCTCAGTTTGTAAAAAGTTAATCTCAACCTATGAAAAATTTGATTTCTGAAAATTTAGTTGAGTATGTTCGTGTTTCTGAAAATAAAGGTTCAAAGATTTTAAAAGAAAAGTGTCACACCCCCGAACCAAGGATGGCGGAAACATCCTGGGGTGGAGGACTTCATGTATAGTATCACAACAAAGAATATAAAAGTGCTCAAAGTAAATACAACCATTATAAATGTAATCGAAAAAGTTACATGATTTCATAAGTTTACATGTTTCAAAATTGATTACAATATAAGGACAAAATGTTTTTCCCCGACGTCGTAGCGTCCCATCCTCATAAGCTAGTAGTTACCTGTTTTACTGATTACCTGAGAATACAAGTACTTTAAAAAAATGTCAACAATTAAGTTGGTGAGTTCATGAACTTTTGGATGTAGAGTTTGAAAACCTTTGTTTGTAAATGTAATGTATACCCTAGAAAAATCCATTATTCTCTTTAATAAATGTTATATATTCTTAAATCCCAAGACCGAGTGTATGTATGTTTCGTACTTGTAACGATGTGTGCAGTTTTAAATAGATAAAACCCCTATTTAAAGTAGAAATTCTTGTAAACTATATGTGTGTCGCTATCTCCCTTTGTGAGTCACTATAACCATACTACGATAGAGATGACCTGCATGCGACGTTCTTCAGGCGTCCAAATAGATATGACATTTGTCACCCCCGACTGGTCGGTCGGGCTGTTGCAAGCAAGAATAGATGTGGGTTGTCAATCCCAATATAGATCTATACACAATTATCACGCTCTCCCTACAAGAGACCCCGGTTATAACTAACAGGCATTTTAACCCGTACTCTAAGACTACAATGAATACTCATCTCACAAATAAGGATAACGAGTTTACGTGCAGTGTGAGTGTAAAACCTTTTCTATGGTGGGATTGAACCTCGATTTCTTGTATTATATTTGTAATGTGAAAATCCATAAACTATACCTATTATAGTTTATCGTGTAGCAATGAAACCCATTTGTATTGAGTGAAAAACCTTTCTTGTGTAAGTCGTACTTTAGCAAAACATAGTTATACTTAATATGTTTCATCTTGTATTGTTTGTATTGACAAAGGACCCTTACATTTCAGTGAGTAATTTATGTTATATAAATGTGATTCCATAGAAAACAAAAGTAAAAATATGAAGTCATCAAAGATAAACACTTTGCTCAACATGTTACAAAGTGTTATAAAAGTTGTAAGCTATTAACTAGTTTTTAACTATTCTGCACTGTATTAGAAAAATCACAAAAAAATCATACAAAACCAAAATCTGAATCCGTAAACTCCAGGAGTTTATAAAATGTGTCTAGTTTGTTTATAATTTTTATTCTGATTTTTAGTGATCTATAACTTATGTTAAAATGTTAAGCTTTATAGACTGGTCCAAAGTTGTAGCTACAGTGATAGATAGCTTTGTAAAAATCATCATTAATTATATAAAAATCGTATGAACATATGAAAGTAGTCATTTTAAAGGTAAAGACCTGAACTATTTTCTTATTAAACAGTTTTGAAATATTTTAAGTTTAAGTTGGTCAAAACAGTTCGTGAATGAACCTTAACTTGCCTGTGGAAAGCTGATGTTAGAGTTCAGTTAAGCTTTTGGTAATTTAACTTGTATCCCCCCCCCCCCCCCCCTTAAAAGTTGAAGAAAACATGAAATTGTGGGGGGTATGAAATCACCTTTAGTGATTTCCTTAGATGAATGTGATGGGTTTTGAGCATTCTAACACTCCTAAGGTGTACATGCAACCCTAGAAACCTTGGATCTATGTTTGACTAAGATACACACAAATAATTAATTTTCCAAGGTTCTTATCCTATCTAGCATGACATGGGGAACTCGAATCAAATAAAGCTAGTAGAATTACTTACCTTGTAGTTGTAGTTGATTGCTTGGAGTTTTAGAGCCTAGCACCAATAGTGTGGATGCCTCAAATGGAAATCACAAATCACCACAAATTTTGGAACTTTGAGAGAATAGTAATCACCTTCTTGAAATCGGCCCTCTTACTTTACTCACCACAACTAGTGTGATTTCAAGAACCAAAGCCTCCTTTATATAGTGTGGTGGATTTGGATTACATCCATGTAAACCCTAATACCCATGCCTTTTCATTTCCAGGAGATCCATGGGTTAAAGCTCCATGGAGTATCCATGGACTTTCCATGCAAGCCTAGCCTATTCCAAATAAGCATTAGCCCACACTATATAAATACAAGAGCCCATATATAATTAGTAGTGCTTTTGATCTCTAAATTAATTCTAGATTAATTATAGATCAATACTAATTAAATAATATGATTTTATATTAATATATTAGAACTTATAATATATTAATAAATCATAACTTAGACTATTCTCAAAAGATTATCCATAAATTGTTCGGGTGAAGTGCAACCCAAATGGACCATGTCGGGTCCGGTCAAGTACTTACCAAATATAGTTATGGATTTAGACACTATATCTAATAGTCTCCCACTTGGATAAGTCTAATAAATAGAGTTGCAAGTATGACTTCAGGAACCGATCAACAATCGCAGCTCTTTAAACTTTGTTTGACTAGAACACGCCATTTTAGATAAGTGATCACATAATCCTCTGTTCTAGATATCAACCAGATAAATACATGGAACATGGTCTTGCTTATTGTCCATCATTTGTTTCATGATTTCTGATTTGTTTGACATAGAACTTAACTAAACACATCAATTTAGTTCTGATATACATTGTTCAAAACAAAATCATCGAGGGGCCTATATATCGCTTCTAATCCTAGAAGTAACATATAAACTTCGACTCATATTTTTGCTCTACTACTTGTTGAATTACACACAAAAGCACGGTTTATAACATCGAGTTATCAATGAGTTTTCATGCAATCAATGCATAACCAACTCATAGGCAACAAATCATATATCTAGGTTTGAAGACTTATATGATATTACAGCATCACGATAACTCGATATAAATTCCATGAAGTCATAAAAGTGAGCGTTGGTTGAAACCAATACTCAGAACTTATGAGCACTCATGAGTGTTGTAGCCCCGCTTTTTCTAACATCTTAGACCTCTAAAAGACAACCCATGACAGTCTTGATTATCTACTTCCAACATATGACCGATTGTGGAGAGTTTGAATAATATGATATAAACCATAACATAATTATTCTGGAAGTCAAAACATGCAAAAAGAAATAATAGTAAACGATTCACAAGAGATAGCAACACTTTACTCATAAATAACAGCTTTTATTTATCATAAAATGTCAATTACATTTTACAAATTTAAAGATTATCTAACTACTAAAACTAATATCATCCTTCAGCCCTATGCTCTGAGCATGCTGGAGATGCTTAGCCCAAGTCAGTCCCTTCGTGAGGAGATCTGCTGGGTTCTCATCCGATGATACCCTCTTTGCCACGAGGATTCCTTCTTCTATTTGATGTCTGATGAAGTGATATTTTATGTCAATGTGTCTGGATCTCCCATGATCTCTTGGTTCCTTGGCTAAGGCAACCGCACTATTGCTATCATAGAAAATCTCCATTGGCTCCTTTATAGCCGGTACAACTCCAAGGTCTCCGATGAAGTTATTTAGCCATATAGCCTCCATTGTTGCCTCGTTTGCTGCTATATACTCTGACTCACAAGTGGAATCAGCCACTGTCTCCTGCTTAGAGCTTTTACAAGTAATTGCCCCTTCGTTTAGGGTAAAGACCCAGCCCGACTGAGAGCGAAAATTATCCCTGTCAGTCTGAAAGCTAGCATTACTGTACCCTACAACTCTCAAGTCATCACTTCCACCGAGGGTAAGGACCCAATCCTTAGTCCTCCGTAGGTACTTGAGGGTATTCTTTACCGCAGTCCAATGTGTCTTTCCAGGGTTCCCCTGATACCTGCTAACCATGCTCAAAGCAAAGGCTACATCAGGTCGAGTACACGTCATAGCATACGTTATCGATCCTATAGCTGAAGCATAAGGTATTCGACTCATTTCTGCTATCTCAGCCTCAATACTAGGGCTTTGTGTCTTACTCCATCTGGCGTTACTTTGGATGCGTAACTTTCCTTTCTTGGAGTTATGCATGTTGAACCTGTTCAACACTTTGTCCACATAGGTGCTTTGACTATGTACAATTAGTATTTTACTCCTGTTTCTCAAAATCCTTATCCCTAGGATATATGCATCTTCTCCAAGGTCCTTTATAGCGAAACACTTCCCAAGCCAGGACTTTACTTCCTGTAGGGTTGGGATGTCATTTCCTATGAGTAGTATGTCATCCATATACAGTACCAAAAAGCTTACTATACTCCCACAAGCCTTGATATAGACACAAGATTCATCTTCACTCCTTGAAAAGCCAAATTCTTTGACTTTATCATCAAAGCAAAGATTCCATCTGGGAGGTGCCTGTTTCAATCCATAAATGGATTTCCCAAGCTTACACACTCTACTGGGGTACTCTGTACTAACAAAACCCTTTGGCTGAACCATGTAAACATCTTCAGCCAACTTTCCATTAAGGAAAGCGGTTTTGACATCCATTTGCCATATTTCATAATCATGAAATGCAACAATGGCTAACAGAACCCTAATAGAATTAATCTTGGCCACTGGTGAAAAGGTCTCATCATAATCAACTCTCGGAGTTTGAGAATAAACCTTTGCTACCGGTCGTGCCTTATAAGTGTGTACATTACCATCCATGTCGATCTTCTTCTTGAAGATGCAGTTGCATCCAACTAACTTACGATCAGCTACATTGTCAACAAAGTTCCAAACTTGATTGTCATACATGGATTGTATCTCGCTATCCATAGCCTCTTTCCATTTAGCAGCCTCAGGGCCTGCCATGGTTTCCGTGTAGCTATTAGGCTCGTTCAGATTTACCAGTGTGTTATCACTGATAAGTGTCTCACCTTCTGCAGTAATATGAAAACCATAATAATGCTCAGGTGCATTCCTAACTCTGGTTGAATGCCTCAGAGGTATAGATTCTTCAGTTTGCTCAACAGGAGTTTCCTCCTCAGGTTGAGGGCTAGGGTTTGAGGTTCCTTCACCACTTGACTCTTGAATTTCCTCAAGGTCAATTTGCCTCCCATTGCCTTGGCTCATGAATTCTATCTTTCGAAAGAATCATCTTCTTGCTACAAAGACCACATTATCATTGGGTCTGTAGAACATGTAACCAAAGGATATATGTGGGTAGCCGATGAAAATACACCTTTCGCTTCGAGGTTCGAGCTTATCGTGAGTCTCGTGTCTCACGAAAGCCTCACAACCCCAAATCTTGATGTGGTCTAGATTGGGAACTTTTCCAGTCCACACCTCGTAAGGTGTTTTGGAAACCTTCTTTGTAGGGACTATATTAAGGATATGGGAAACAATCTCTAAGGCATACCCCCAAAATGAGATCGGTAGCGAAGCTCAACTCATCATGGAACGAACCATGTCCAACAAGGTCCGATTGCGCCTCTCAGTTACACCATTCAACTGTGGTGTCCTATGAGGTGTCAATTGTGAGACAATCCCACATTCCTTAAGATAATCAAGGAACTCAGTACTAAGATACTCACCACCACGATCGGATCGAAGCATCTTAATGTTCCTGCCCAACTGATTCTCCACTTCTTGCTTAAACTCTTTGAATTTCTCAAAGGTTTCTGACTTATGCTTGATTAGGTAGACATATCCATATCTACTAAAATCATCAGTAAAAGTCACATAGAACTGATTATCATCTCATGTGGCGGTTCTGAAAGGTCCACACACATCCATATGTACGAGGTCCAACAAACGTTGACCCCTAGCACAAGTGCCAGTAAAAGGTGAATTTGTCATTTTACCAAGAAAACAAGATTCACAACTATCATCTGACTTTAGGTCAAATGACTCCAAGACTCCATCCTTTTGGAGTTGGCCTATGCGTTTCATGCTTACATGTCCAAGACTTAGAATGAGGTGAGTTATTAGACAATATAGTGTATATACCTGCATGGTTGGGTTTTACTTTCCCATCCTTCGAATCTTGCTGGTACTTTGGGTAGTTTCGCTTCCAGTGCGACTTTTCATGGCAATAAAAGTATTCAGTCTCATTAGGGTTAGCAGAAGGAGTGAAAAAACCTTTCTTGGTTTTGCTTGAAGATGAGCCTTCAAGGGTCTTACCCTTGGTACCCTTAGAAGGGTTCTTTTTCTTCTTCCCTTTTCCATGCCCGATTGCCAAGACATTGGCCGCAGTTGGAGTAGGAGTAAGAGCAGTAACAACCGACTTACCCTTTAGACCATTTTCGGCGGTCTTCAAGAGTCCTTGAAGTTTGCTGAGGGTAACTTCTTCCTTGTTCATGTGATATGTCATGCGGAATTGATCATGACACGATGGCAAGAAGTACAAAATGATATCTATTGCTCAGTAAACGGTCCACATACCTTTGCATTTTCTGCATGTGGCCTGTGATGGGTTCACCATTCTTCATTCGGGTTTTTATCATGGAGGAGATTATTTCATATCTCTCTTGACGAGCACTTTGATGGTAGCGTTCCATCAAGTCCTGGTGCATCTCGAAAGGATAATAGTCCTCATAGGACTTCTGGAGCTCAGCTGTCATGGTGGCCATCATGATGCATGCCACTTTCGTAGCATCTCTCTCATGTACCTCATATTCAGCAAGCTCTTCAGGATAGTAGTTGACTTGGGTACCTTCAGCTCCTTGTCGAGAACATATTCTTTGTTCTCATACCGAGTTACCATCCTGATGTTTCCTGATCCAATCTGAAAAGTTGGACCGATCAAAGATGACTCTCCCACAAAGATTCATGAGAGAGAAGGAGCTAGTAGGGTTTGAACCAGAAGCATTGTTATTGGAAGACATCTGAAAAGAAGAAGGAATAGATTAGATTATATATAGAGATAGTCCTTAATAAAACACCCAAATGTAATATTAAGGCTAGGACCCAACACAATATTTTATAACTTAGAAGAGGGATGCCGTAATCTAAGCTATAAGATACTTGAAGGTAGGTGAATGATGATTCACCAATTTTCACCATGAAAAACAAAATATTTAATTAGATTTTAATTGGTTTAGAAACTCCTAGATTCTTTGAGATTCATTGAACTTTCTTCAATGGCATGTTTCAATCTCGAGTGTGCCCTTCAAGTGTTGTGACTGAGATGCTGAGGATCACAAAACAAGGTGTGAAGTAACCATGCAAATTACTTGGTACCCTTAATGTATTACTCCTCAATCGATGTGCCGGTTAACCACACACGCTCCATCAATACTATGATAAACATTACGTCACCCTTTATCGACCTTGTTAAGTTCAAGTCAGTGTATCACTTAACCACACACGCTCCACTAATGACTTAAACAAAGTGTAAAGTTTAATTTCATGGATTAGCAAATTATTCAAATTTTCCTACAATAACTAACATTGAGAATTTAATAAGGTTTAGTTACTTTAGTATTATCATTATACTTTTAATGAGAATTTATAAGTCCTTGTCCTACCCGTTCGGCTAACGACCCTCCATCGATCAAGGAAGCGGTGGGTGAGAGTGAACACCCATTAAATTGCCATTTTATAGGCAACAACCTTATACCCCCCTTATAGATCGGTTTCGTGAATGTGGCATACTAGAGGTAAGACGACTTGATCTTATACATATATATATTATTAACTTATAATATTATAAAGTATAAGGGTTGAATTTTAACTTTTAAAATTCTAAGGGTTGGAACTAAAGTTTTAATCATGACTTTACTGTTAGGTTTTATACAAACAATCCTATGTGTGCATGCAACCCTTGTTTGGATCTATGTTTTCACTATAAGACATACAACTTTATGAACACAAAATAAACCCTAGCATGCTTCTATAATTTTCGAAATTTACATAGAAGTGTAGAAAACATACCTTTGTTGTTATATAGCAATAACAACTAGTTTCCTTGATCTCTTGAACTCTCTAGAACTCTTGAAAGCAAGCACCACAATTGTAGTGCCTCTAATGGCTCACAAACACCTTGAAGCAAGAAGGCAACTAAGAGAGAGAAGGGAATGATGCTAATTTCAGCCCTAGGGTTCCCTTGGAATCAAGTGGCCTTAAATTGAAGCATAGGGTATGTATTTATACTATAGGGTGCTAGGGTTTCAGTCAAAACCCTAATGGACAGCTTAGCCACCAAGCAGCCCAAGAAACCTTATGGAATGAGGCCTTGGACGAAAATATGATGATCCTTCATCATAATTTCGTTCCCCCTTAGTCCATTAGGTTTCCTAGCCCAAAACTCAACTATCACACAATTGACAGTTTATACCCCTTTATTTAATTTGTCTCTTTTAGTCACCAAATTAATTCCTAATTAATTTATGACTAATACTAATCAAATAAATATGATTTCTCCTTTAACATATTATTCTTATAATATATTAATAAATCATAATATCTCCTCTCTCATATCAAATTACCTTGTCAAGTTGCTTTGGTGAAGGCAACCCAAAAGGACCATGCACACTCGGGTCAAGTATATACCAAATATGGTTACTGACTTAGACATTAATCCAACAGTCTCCCACTTGGATAAGTCTAGTAACTATATCTCACGTATTACTTCCGAACCCGATAGCAATCGTAGCTTTCAATAGCCGCTGTCAACTCTGACCAATAACTTGTCCTTTAGATAAGGGATCGTATAATCCTCTATTCTAGATATCATGCTAACAATACTTATTGTCCAGCATTTTTATTTCTTGATCTCTGATTTGTTCGACATAGAACTCAGTTGAACACATCAACTTCATCTTGACCGGGCCCGGCACATAAGTCAAACCAAATCATCAAGTGACCGAGATATCGCTTTTATCCTCATAGAATAAAAGGAACAGAAAAACATCGACTAATATGCCTTTATCATTTACTAGTTAAACCATACACAATAATGCGTTTTATAACATCAAGTTACTGATGCGTTTTTCGCATTATCAATGTATAATCAACTAGCAAACAATAACCATATCTCTAAGTTTAAAGATTATATGATATTATCATCTTGCGATCACTTGTGATGACATTCATGAAGTAATACCAGCAAGTGTGGGTCTGTTCCAATGCTCAATACTAATTTCATAAGCACTCATAAACTTTGCAGCAAACCTTTGCTATGTCTAAAACTTTTCAGACAATCTACAAACAAATTTATGACAATCTTTCTTCATATCTACTTCCAACATATGAGCGATTGTGGACTGTTCGAATAATCTCATTATTCAGGAAGTCAAAACATGCAAAAATCGGAAAAATAGATAAATAATCAACACATGATAGAAACTTTCTTATAAATAACACACTTTTATTTAATCATCAATTGTTGAGTATGACATTATCTATTACAAGTTTCCTACCTATCTAATCTAAACTAATATCGTCCTTCAGCCCTACGCTCCTAGCATGCTGAAAATGCTTGACCCTACTCAGTCCCTTCGTAAGGGGATCTGCTGGGTTATCTTCTGACGATACCCTCTTCACAACGAGGAGTCCCTCTTCTACCCGATGTCTAATAAAATGGTATTTCCTGTCGATATGTCGAGATCTGCCATGATCCCTTGGTTCCTTGGTTAAGGCAACCGCTCCTTCATTATCACAGAAAATTTCCATGGGCTCCTTTATGGATGGCACAACTCCAAGGTCTCCAATGAAGTTCTTCAACCATATAGCCTACTTTGACGCTTCGCTCGCCGCAATATACTCTGATTCGCACGTTGAATCAGCTACGGTCTCTTGTTTGGAACTTTTCCAAGTCACTGCTCCTCCATTTAGGGTAAAGACCCAGCCCGACTGCGATCGGAAGTTATCCCGATCCGTCTGAAAACTAGCATCACTGTACCCTCGTACCCTTAAGTCATCACTCCCACCGAGGACTAGAAACCATTCCTTGGTCCTCCGAAGGTACTTAAGAATATTCTTAACTGCAATCCAATGTGCTCTACCAGGATTCCCCTGATATCTGCTGACCATGCTTAAAGCGAAGGCCACATCAGGACGAGTACAAGTCATAGCGTACATGATAGAGCCTACTGCGGAAGCGTAAGGTACTCGGCTCATATCAGCTATCTCTGTCTCTGTACTCGGGCTCTGAGTCTTACTCAGCTTGGTATTGCTTTGGATTGGCAACTCCCCTTTCTTGGAATTTTCCATATTAAAACGCTTTAGCACCTTTTCCAAGTATGTATCCTGACTAAGTCCTATCAGTCTCTTTTCCCTGTTTCTTACTATTCTTATTCCTAGAATATAAGCAGCTTCTCCGAGGTCCTTCATAGCGAAACATTTCCCAAGCCAGGACTTGACCTCCTGCAAGGTTGGGACATCGTTTCCTATGAGTAGTATGTCGTCGACATACAATACGAGAAAGCTTATTATACTCCCACTGGCTTTGACATACACACAAGATTCATCTTCGCTTCGCAGAAAGCCAAACTCTTTAACCTTCTCATCAAAACAAAGATTCCATCTGCGAGATGCTTGTTTCAATCCATAAATAGATCTCTCAAGCTTGCATACTCTATTCGGATGCTTCACATCGACAAAACCCTCTGGCTGATTCATGTAGACATCCTCAGCCAACTTTCCGTTAAGGAAAGCGGTCTTTACGTCCATCTGCCATATTTCATAATCATGAAACGCAGCTATGGCAAGCATCACCCTAATAGACTTTATCTTCGCAACTGGTGAGAAGGTCTCATCATAGTCAACTCCGGGAGTTTGAGTAAAGCCCTTCGCAACCAATCGCGCTTTATAAGTATGCACTTTCCCATCCATGTCCGTCTTCTTCTTGAAGATCCACTTGCACCCGACTGTCTTTCGACCTGGTACATTATCAACCAAATTCCAAACTTGGTTGTCGTACATGGACAGAATCTCGCTGTCCATAGCCTCTTTCCATTTTGCAGACTCTGGGCCTGCCATGGCTTCCTTATAGTTGCTAGGTTCATCCAAATTTACTAGTGTACTATCACTAATAAACGTATCCCCTTCAGTAGTAATATGAAAACCATAAAACTGGGGTGGAACACTAGCCCTAGAGGAACGTCGAAGAGGTAAGGACACGTCAACAGGTTCAACAGGAGTTTCCTCCTCAAGTTGAGTGCCAGTGTCAGAGGTTCCTTCATCGCTTTGATCTTGACTTTCTTCAAGTTCAATTTGCCTCCCACTGTCTTCTTGGCCTATCAATTCCTTTTCTCGGAAAACTCTTCTTCTAGCAACGAAGACAACATTGTCACTCGGTCTATAGAAAAGGTAGCCAAAAGACTTCTATGGATAGCCGATGAAATAACACTTCTCACTACGAGGTTCAAGTTTGTCGTGAGTCTCTCGTCGTACGAAAGCCTCACAACCCCAAACCTTAATATGTGCCAACGAGGGAGCCTTCCCTGTCCACATCTCGTGAGGAGTCTTGGAAACCTTCTTAGTGGGAACTAAGTTAAGTATATGGGCGGCAGTCTCTAAGGCATACCCCCAGAAAGCTATTGGTAACGAAGTCCGACTCATCATAGAATGAACCATGTCCAACAAGGTCCGATTACGTCTCTCAGCCACACCGTTCAATTGTGGCGTTCTTGGAGGCGTCAATTGCGAAACGATTCCACATTCTTCTAGATAGTCGTGAAACTCAAGACTTAGGTACTCTCCTCCTCGGTCTGACCGAAGCATCTTGATTTTCCTGCCCAGCTGATTCTCCACTTCACTCTTAAATTCTTTGAACTTTTCAAAGGTTTCCGACTTTTGCTTGATCAAGTAGATATATCCATATCTGCTATAATCATCTGTAAAAGTCACGTAGAAGCGGCAAGCATCCCTTGTGGTGGATCTAAAGGGCCCACACACATCAGTGTGTATGAGATCCAATAAACCCTCACCCCTTTCACAAGTGCCAGTAAAGGGTGACTTGGTCATCTTCCCAAGTAAACAAGATTCACACGTATCATCGTCCCTAAGGTCGAATGACTCCAACACTCCATCCTTTTGGAGTTGGGCTATGCGTTTCTTGTTGACATGGCCAAGGCGACAGTGCCACAAGCATGCTTTGTCTAGACTAGTAGACGAATCAATATTCAAAACATTATTTCCGAAATTATCAACAATCATCACAGATTCATAAATCCCATTACAAGGTAATGCATTGAAATAAAAGACACCATTCAAATAAACATTAATAGAACCATTACTATTATCAAAAGAATATCTGAAACCTTGTCTAAACAACCCGTGAAAAGAAATAATGTTTCTTGCCATATCTGGCGAATAACAGCAATTCTCTAAATTTATTCCTAACCCATTTCTCAACACTAAAGAATAAACACCGACTTTGGTCACAGGCGATGATCTTCTGTTTCCCATAATCAGGTTCATCTTCCCATGCTCCATTTCCCTACTTCTTTTTAGGCCCTGCAAATCAGAACAAATGTGGTAACCACATCCTGTATCAAGAACCCATGAAGTAGCAAATGATGAGTTATTAGATTTAATAGAATACATACCTGCAAATGTGGGCTTGATCTTCCCATCTTTTATGTCCTGAAGATATTGTGGGTAGCTTCGCTTCCAGTGGCCCTTTTGGTGGCAATAGAAGCACTCTGCTTCTTTAGGATCGGAATAGGGTCTAGCGGGGCCTACTTTGGTCCCACTTGAGGACGAACCATCACGGGGTTTCCCCTTATGGTGGCTCTTACATGGAGCCTTCCTCTTTTTACCCTTTCCTTGACCTATCGCCATCACAGGAGCGGCCACAGCAGGGGACGGTGCAACGGATTTATCTTTGAGGTTGCTCTCAGCAGTCCTCAAGAGTCCTTGGAGCTTGCTCAAGGAGACCTCCTCTTTATTCATATGGTAGGTCATCCTAAACTGATTGTAGCAGGAGGGCAAGGAGTGGAGGATTATGTCGATAGCCAAATCCTCATCAAACTTAACATTAAGTTTGAGAAGACGATCAACATACCTCTGCATTTTCTGCAAATGAGAGGTTAGGGATTCTCCACTCCCCATCTTAGCGGTGATCATGTTAGTAATGATCTCATAGCGCTCTTGCCTCGCGCTCTGGTGATACCTTTCCAGCAAATCCTGATGCATTTCATATGGATACATGTCCTCATAGGACTTTTGGAGTTCGGGGTTCATGGTGGCCAGCATGATGCAGTGAACTTTCGTGGCATCACGCTCGTGGGCCTCAAAGGCGGCCAATTCCTCAGGAGTAGCAACATCTGGGATGATCTTCTCAAGCTTTTCATCGAGGACATATTCTTTGTCCTCGTAGCGTGTGATCATGCGGATATACCTCATCCACTCGGTGAAGTTTGAACCATCAAATGTCACTTTCTGACACAAGTTCATCAACGAGAATGACCCAGAAGCGTTGTTGTTGTTGTTTGTTGACATCTGAAAAGGAACAAAGTTTGATTAGAAAGAATCCCTAATTAAACACCCAAATGAGTAATTAGGGCTAGGATCCAACAACATTATTTACAACTTAGAAAGGGATGCCGTACTCTAAAAGTAAATAATTTGAAGGTAAGTGAATGACGATTCACTAATTCTCACCATGAAAAACGAAAAAGCAATTTAGGTTTTAAATGTATTGAAAACTCCTAGATCTTTGAGATTCATTGAACTTTTCAATGGCATGTTTAAATCTCGATATGCATTTCAAATTTGCGACTGGGATGCCGAGGATCGCAAACAAATTTGTGAATAACCATGCGAATCAACGCAGTGCACTCAATGTCTTTATCACCTAATCAATGTGCCGGTGAACCACACACGCTCCATTGATCTATGGCAAAACTCGAGTCACCCTTCGCTACCAATGTCATCCCCAAATTGATGTGCCGGTTAACCACACACGCTCCATCAACGTTTGACAAGGGTACGAAGTGTAATTCCATGGATTAGCATCATTTTCACATTTTACCCTAAAGTAACTAAGAGTGGGAATTTGTAAAACAATGTAGTTACTTTAATATTTCCATTATACTTTTAATGAGGAATTAAGTGCCCTATCCTATCCGTTCGGCTAACGACCCTCCACCAGTCAAGCAAGCGGTAGATGTGAGTGTACATCCATTAAGCGCCATTTTATAGGCAGCAACCTTATACCCACCTTATAGACCGGCTTCGTGAATGAGGCCTACTAGCGATAAGACTAGCTTATTCTTATACATGTATAATAATTAATCTTATAATATCATAATTGTATAAGGTTGTATTTTAAAACATTTCAAAAATACCAGTATCTTAATGTGTATTTAAAATTTTCGGAATTAAGGCTATTTAATTTAAAATTTTAAACACCAAAAATCTTTGATTTAATAATTATCAAAATCAAAACAATTAATTAAATCTTTAGGGATTATCATAAAATTAAACTATTAATTTATTTAATCCTTTTATTTTTAAATATATGGAAAGGATAATACAAGATCTTCAATTATCTAGTTTAAACAATTAAATTGATAATCACAAAGATAGTATTATCCATATCCCTAAAATCTTGGGATCTTATCTTGGGGACAAGGGATTTTCGAAATCCCTAGGGTTTCATAACCCTAATTTCGAAATTTGGAGGCTAGGCAAAAAGGTTTCAAGAACCCTATCAAAAATCGCCAACTAGGGTTTGGCAACCCTAATTTGCGAAAATCACCAAGCCTTAGGGTTTACTTGCCATAAACCCTAATTTGTCAAGTTCATAATATGCATCAAATCCAATTGAAAACAAAAAACCAATGGCTCTGATACCACTGTTAGGTTTTATACAAACAATCCTATGTGTGCATGCAACCCTAGTTTGGATCTATGTTTTCACTATAAGACATACAACTTTATGAACACAAAATAAACCCTAGCATGCTTCTATAATTTTCGAAATTTACATAGAAGTGTAGAAAACATACCTTTGTTGTTATATAGCAATAACAACTAGTTTCCTTGATCTCTTGAACTCTCTAGAACTCTTGAAAGCAAGCACCACAATTGTAGTGCCTCTAATGGCTCACAAACACCTTGAAGCAAGAAGGCAACTAAGAGAGAGAAGGGAATGATGCTAATTTCGGCCCTAGGGTTCCCTTGGAATCAAGTGGCCTTAAATTGAAGCATAGGGTATGTATTTATACTATAGGGTGCTAGGGTTTCAGTCAAAACCCTAATGGACAGCTTAGCCACCAAGCAGCCCAAGAAACCTTATGGAATGAGGCCTTGGACGAAAATATGATGATCCTTCATCATAATTTCGTTCCCCCATTAGTCCATTAGGTTTCCTAGCCCAAAACTCAACTATCACACAATTGACAGTTTATACCCCTTTATTTAATTTGTCTCTTTTAGTCACCAAATTAATTCCTAATTAATTTATGACTAATACTAATCAAATAAATATGATTTCTCCTTTAATATATTATTCTTATAATATATTAATAAATCATAATATCTCCTCTCTCATATCAAATTACCTTGTCAAGTTGCTTTGGTGAAGGCAACCCAAAAGGACCATGCACACTCGGGTCAAGTATATACCAAATATGGTTACTGACTTAGACATTAATCCAACATTTACTTGTTCCAAAACTTGAGGGCAAGTTTTGTAAACTTTCAAAACTTTTCATATTCATAACTTATGAGTTATTAAAAATGAAGACACTTCATTTTATAACTTAGGTGTTCTTTTAATGGCTTTTAACACATAGAGACTTTTGGTTATCCATAACTTGAGGACAAGTTGTGGACTCCATTAAACAAATAAAGATCATGAATTAATTATATAAACAAGTAACTCCTATGATCTATCAAGAACTCATAAGAACATGAATATTCATATCAGTATTTCAAGAACATATGAACACATATAATCATGGAAAATTGATATTAGCCCTTGTAAATGGATTAGAACAATCATTACACCATCTAAAACAAGTTTTACAACACCAAAATAGTTTAGGGTAATGTTTCTAGTCCATTTCCAGCAGCCAAGCTCCAAAAACTGCTCACTGGGTGACAAACTCGTCGAGTTCACCTGGGAACTCGTCGAGTTCATGCTATAACACAAAAACTCGATGAGTTTTTGGCCAGAACTCGTCGAGTTTTCTTGTTTGGACAGTGTTTGGCTTTTGAAAAACAAGTTTGCATCAACTATTTAACAAACAATCCTAGGCTTTGATACCACTGATGGGTTTTGAGCATTCTAACACTCCTAATGTGTACATGCAACCCTAGAAACCTTGGATCTATGTTTGACTAAGATACATGCAAATAATTAATTTTCCAAGGTTCTTATCCTATCTAGCATGACATGGGGAACTCGAATCAAATAAATCTAGTAGAATTACTTACGTTGTAGTTGTAGATGATTGCTTGGAGTTTTAGAGCCTAGCACCAATAGTGTGGATGCCTCAAACGAAAATCACAAATCACCACAAACTTTGGAACGTTGAGAGAATAGTAATCACCTTCTTGAAATCGGCCCTCTTTCTTTACTCACCACAACTAGTGTGATTTCAAAAACCAAAGCCTCCTTTATATAGTGTGGTGGATTTGGATTACATCCATGTAAACCCTAATACCCACGTCTTTTCATTTCCATGAGATCCATGGGTTAAAGCTCCATGGAGTATTCATGGACTTTCCATGCAAGCCTAGCCCATTCCAAATAAGCATTAGCCCACACTATATAAATACAAGAGCCCATATTTAATTAGTAATGCTTTTGATCTCTAAATTAATTCTAGATTAATTATAGAGCAATACTAATTAAATAATATGATTTTATATTAATATATTAGAACTTATAATATATTAATAAATCATGACTTAGACTATTCTCAAAAGATTATCCATAAATTGTTCGGGTGAAGTGCAACCCAAATGGACCATGTCGGGTCGGGTCAAGTACATACCAAATATAGTAATGGACTTAGACACTATATCCAATAGAATGCTGAAGAAAAGAGGTTTCCAAGTCAAGAACACTTGGGAGGTGCTTGAAGATTTGAAGATCCTAGGCGCTAATATGACGATATTTGTGTAAGAGATTCATGATTTGAGTGAAGGAGTGTAGAGTATTCAAGTGTAGGATGAAGGTACTTACCAAAAATGGAGGAGAATGCACAAGAACCGCCTTGAAATCTCGAGTTTAGAGATAGAAGGTGAGAGAGAAATGGGTTTGTTTTTTGTGAGAAGAATGAGTATTTTGGGAGGAGAGATAAATATTTTCTAGCCTTTGATAAGTTAATATGCTGGAGAAGAGTGTGAGAGGACAAATAATTGACTAGATAGAGATGAATAGTGACTGGAGGTTGTCATAGGGTGGTATGGGAGGTAGCTTGTGTCATTACTTTATGGGGAAGTCAAGACTCTAACCCAATATCTTGCACAAAAGATGTTATTCTTAGATGAAGGTTTTCCTTTGAAAATGTGATTAAAATATGAATATATAAGGTCTTATATGCCAAAATATAAGTTTGGGTGAAAATCTCATGTTAAAATCATGAAAAACGAGCTTAAAACGCGAAACTACTCGAAAACCGAGATCAAGAGGCGAACCTGCGAGGGTTCGGTCGAAGGAGGTTGAGAGCCAAAAGTAGATTGATACGAGCCAAAGGGAGGTTCGGTCCTCATAGGAGGCTCGCAAGAGAAGGCGTAAGGAAGTGAAGGCGAAGCGAGCCTAACTGAATGGTGACAACCGAAGCTGATGCAGCCGAAGCTAATCTTGGTCTGAATTGTTTTTTCGATTCGTAAGGAGGTTTCGGCTCTTAGAGGGTTCGGTTCGCTTAGTTCGGTTCTAAGAGTTTTTGTTCCTAGGGTTCGATTCTTAATAGGCTTCAACCCCTTTAAGCTATTTTTCCATAAATCTTTCCGTTTTAACGATTTTTTGACCAATTTAAGGGTCGGGATGCCCCAAGTGTTTATAAAAAGTTAAGAGAGATTGTGAGAGATTTGGGAGAGAGAGATTGCGAGAGATTTTGTTTGTGACCTTTGAGAGTGTTTAGCTTCGAAATGCAAGGTTTGTAAACACCATTAAGCCTCGTTATCAGTGTTATACGCCCCCGGGGGGTATGTAAAATGTTTTATCGAGTAGTTCCATCACTTACCCCGATTAGGGTTTAGATTTTCTGAACATATGAAAACTCTAAGTGATGCTTTTGTATTAAGATAGTGTGTTGTACAATAGTAAACATAATGTAAACCCTAATATACAAGGGTTAATTGAGTTTACCGGTTTGACTATTGACTTTATTTTACTTTAATTTGACCAGAAAGTGACGGTTGTCACATTATCCCCCCGTTAGAAGGAATTTTGTCCCGAAATTAGCACTTTGACCGGGACTTCAATAGTTGGGGAAAAGGTGCGGGTATTTTTGTTTCATCTGATCTTCGCGTTCCCAGGTGAACTCAGGTCCCTGCTTAGTGTTCCATCGGACTTTCACAATGGGAATGCGAATTTGTTTCGTTCTTTTAATCTCTCGACCCATGATTTCTATTTGTTATTCAACAAAGTGGAGATTCTCGTTGATTTCAATCTCGTCAAGAGGAATAACGAAAGTCTCGTCAGACAAGCACTTCTTCAAGTTGGAAACATGGAAGGTAGGATGTACATTTTTAAGTTCTTGCGGTAGCCGAAGCTTGTATTCTACCTGGCTAATCCTTGCGAGGATCTTGAATGGTCCGATGTATCTCGGGTTCAGCTTTCCCTGCTTACTGAAACGTATCAAGCCCTTCCAGGGTGAGACTTTTAACAGCACTCGATCTCCAACCTGGAATTCCAAAGGCTTTCGCCTGTTATCCGTGTAGCTTTTCTATCTGTCTCTGGAAGCCTTTAGTCGCTCTTGGATTTCGACAATCTTCTCTATAGTTTATATTATGATCTCTGGGCCAGTGAGGGTGTTGTTTGGTACTTGTCCCTTAGTTAGTTATGTGTCACCCACTTCAGCCCAGCACAGTGGTGATCTGAACTTGCAGCCGTAGCGGGCTTAGAATGGTGCAATGTCGATCCTAGTGTGATAACTGTTATTGTACGAGAACTCGAAAAGTGGTAAATGGGGATCCCAAGCTTTACCAAAGTCTATCACACATGACCTAATCATGTCTTCTAGCATCTGAAAGGTCCTCTCACTTTGCCTATCGGTTTGTGGGTGATCGGTCGTACTCATGTCCAGCCTAGTTCCCAAGGATTTCTGAAGTGAGTGCCAGAATCACGAGGTAAATCAACTATCCCTGTCTGAGATAATGGACTTTGGCACCCCATGCAACCTTACGATTTCCTTGATGTACATCTTGGTCAACTTCTCCATTTTGTCGGTCTCCTTCATCGGTAAGAAGTGTGCGGACTTGGTCAACCTGTCAATGATCACCCAAATGGTATCGAGGACACCCGTTATCTTAGGTAGTTTGGTTATGAATTCCATGGTTATTCGTTCCCATTTCCATTCGGGTATCATAGGTTACTGTAGTAGACCCGAAGACTTTTGGTACTCTACCTTAACTTCGACGCAAGTCAGACACTTTCTCACATACATGGCGATTTCAGATTTAATGTTCGGCCACCAATAGAGTTTCATTTGGTCCAGGTACATCTTATCCAAACCAAGATGTACGGAGTATCGAGTTTTGTGTGCTTTGTTCAGGACGACTTCACTGAACCCACCGAATTTCAGTGTCCAAATTCGATTCATGAGATAACGAGCTCCGTCGTCCTTGACTTCTAAATTCTTATCCATTCCTCTTAATGCCTCACCTATCACATTCTCAGGTTTCAAATCTTCTAGTTGTGCCTCTTTGATTTGTATGGACATGTGCAAATGGATTATCATGGTTAATGACTTTACTCGGCGACCCGAGTATTCTGTTCGACTTAAGGCATCAGCTACTACGTTGGCCTTACTTGGGTGATAACGAATCTCACACTCGTAATCATTCAGTAGTTCTACCCATCGTCTCTGCCTCATGTTGAGCTCTTTTTTATTTAGGATGTGCTGAAGGCTTTTGCGATCAATAAAGACAGTACACTTTGTTCCGTAAAGGTAGTGCCTCCAGATCTTTAGGGCGAATACTACTGCTCCCAATTCGATATCATGTGTGGCGTAGTTGACCTCGTGCGTTTCTAATTGCCTTGATGCATAGGCAAATGACCTTTCCTCATTGCATTAACACACATCCAAGACCCTGGTTTGATGCGTCGTAGTAGACCACAAAGTCTTCGGTTCCTTTTGGTAGAGATAAAATCGGAGCGCTGCACAGAGCCTGCTTTAGTGTTTGGAACGCAGCTTCTTGTTTTTGTCCCCAGTCGAAAGTTACTCCCATCTGGGTCAGGGTGGTAAGTGGTTTAGCGATTTTTGAGAAGTTTTGGATGAACCTCCTCTAGTAGCTGGCAAGGCCTAAGAACTAACGGATTTCTGTGGGTGTCCTTAGTGCAGACCAGTTTTCAATTGCCTTAACATTAGAAGGATCCATGTGTATCCCTTCCTTGCTATATACATGACCGAGGAAACTTACTTCTCGAATCCAAAATTAGCACTTTGAAAATTTTACATACAATTTCTCTCCTCTCAGAGTCTCCAAAACTTGTCGTAGGTGTTAGCCGTGTTCTTCCTTACTCCTCGAGTAGAACAAAATGCCATCTATGAAGACAAATACGAACTTGTCTAAGTAAGGCCGGCACACCTGGTTCATTAGATCCATGAACACAGCGGGTGCGTTTGTTAGTCCTAAGGGCATCACTATGAAATCGAAGTGACCGTACTAGGTTCTAAACATCGTTTTATGAATATCCTCCTCCTGGACTCGTAGTTGATGGTATCCCGACCTCAGATCGATCTTTGAAAAGTATGTTGCTCCTTGGAGTTGGTCAAACAAGTCGTCGATTCGGGGTAGTGGGTATCGGTTTTTGATGGTAAGTTTGTTCAACTCACGATAATCGATGCACATACGGAACGATCCACCTTTCTTTTCCACAAACAGGAGTGGTGCTCCCCAAGGCGAGAAGATTGGTCAGATGAATCCTTTGCTTACCAGGTCGTTTAATTGATTGGGTAGTTCCTGCATCTTGGTTGGCGCTAGGCGATAAGGCGTTTTGGCTACAGGGGTAGCTCCATGAATTAGGTGAATTCGGAATTCGACTTGTTGTACAGGTGGAACTCCAAGAAGGTCTTCTGGGAATATGTTAGGAAAATTATAGACCTCCAGGATGTCCTTGATGTTCTTAACCTCTTGTTTCTTATCCACTACGTGGGCTAAGAAGGCGTGGTTTTCCTTTCGGAGATACTTTTGGGCTTTGGCGCAAGAGATGCTTTGTAGGTTTGCACTAGGCTTGTCGCCATAGATGACGAGAGTTTCACCGTCCGATAGATTAAGGCGAACGACCCTTTCGTAACACAGAATGTCAGCACGATTTGAGCTTAACCCATCCATGATGATGATGATGTCAAAGCTTTTTATTGAAACCGTCAATAGATCGATTTTGAATGGGTGATTGTCTAGAGTGAGGGTACACGTTGAGTATATGTTGTTAGTGCTTTCTGTTTTTCCATTTGCCATTTCTACGACGTATGTATCTTTTAGTGACTGGGGATTTTGTTTTAACAATTGTTTGAATTTGTGGCTAACAAAATCCCTCTCTGCTCCACTATCGAATAATATGCATGTATATGAGTTATTGAGGAGAAACGTACCAGTAACCACCGTGGGATCTTCCCTTGCCTCCCCTGCCCTAAGTCCAGCATCCTTCCAACACCACCGATATTTGCATTTTTAGCTTTTGGGTAGTCCTTCTTGTAGTTGCCTGGTTTCCCCGCAGTCGTAACAGGATCGGCTTGCTCCGGCATTTGCGAACGGGTTGGCTTGTTGAGCAGACGCCCTGCAGAACCGGGCGGTATGCCCCTTTTGTTACAGTTGTTGCAGTGCATTTCTCGACAAGGACCGTTGTGGTGAAAGTTGCACTTGCTGCACTTGAGAAGGGTTCCAACATATTGCCTCAGTGGTGCCGCAGTGGAAGGAGTGGTGGCAACATGGATGGTAAGAGTTTGTTGCTTCTTGACGGGGTCCTGTGTCGGTTGCTTCTTTTTATTATTCCAGAACTTCCTCTTGTTGTTCCCTCCTCTTGCTTGATCGAAAGCGATTGTCACAGTGTTATGGATGGCCTGGTGATCAATGAGTTGTTATGAAATCTCCTTGGCATTGTTAAAGGTAGTTGTTCTTAAGGCTAACACGTTATTTTGAATCTGGGGAGACAATCCCCAAAGGTATAGCTCCACTTTCTTATATTCCGGAGTGACCATCGCTGGACAGAGGAGTGCTAGATCATTGAATCGGGAAGTGTAAGCCACAAGGTCAGACCCTTCATTTTGAGACTCCACAGTTCTCGCTCTAATTTTTGCACTTTGCCACTTGGGAAATACTCGTTCAGCATCATAGTTTTCAAGTCTTCCCAGCTTATCGAATTAGCCACGGCGAGTGTCATTGATTTTACGTGGCCATTCCACCAAGTAAGGGCCCTTCTTGTGAAAGTGCAAGCTAAAAATTTGACTTTTCTTGCTTCGGGACATGCACAGATCTCGAAGACGGATTCGGTCTTCTCGAACCATTGCATCAAAGTGATGACGCCCCCGCTTCCATTGAAAGGAACGGGTTTGCCATTTGTGAAGTCCTTATATGAATATTCTCTCGAACGCCCTTGGATATCTCCTTGACTGGAGTTATTAGTACCGCTCCCCGTCCTCCTGGCACTGTCAGTGCTGATTTGGGACATAGCAGCTACCACTGCGGCCGTAACCGCTTCCTGGAAAATAGCAGGATCATACTGTGGAGGCGACGGTGGTGGATTTGTTTGTGCTATGCCAACGCGTCTAGCAGACCTACGGGGTGGCATCTTTCTACCATAGAGTTTAAAGACGAAACGTATTTAAGTCTTTTAGTAATGGTTATAAGTCGGCTATCATAGAACTAGGTTATTAGTTTTCAAGTATAGTATTTCGCGACTTTCCAATGTTTGCAAACAATTCATAATAGGAGTCTATATATATAAACTTATGAATTTAGTATTAATGACTCAAATGTATCTTATAATCTTTGTTCCATGTATGATCCACTCATAAGACCACTCGATGTATACTAGTTGTGTGTAACAATGACATCCCGAAATTTAGGGTTGAATCTACAAACAGTCAGATCACCGCAAACCTTTTGTATGTTGACCGATTGAATTTTTAATACATATTTTAGTAGATATATAATTTAATATCAATTACAATAAAATAAGAAATGGTATCTTATCTCAAATTATGGAAAATGTCGAACAAAACTTAAGACACAAACTGTAACGCTAGTTAATGACTGAAAAACTAAAGTTTTTTATTAAGTGTCTGTGAACAAATAAAATATTATAGACTTGTAGTACATGTTTCCCTGATCGCAGATATATAAATAACGTCTAAAATGGAGTCCGTATGCAAAAGATATGACCATTTTAAGAAACCAAACCGGTGTAACATTGACTTTATTTGATTTCGTAAACCGTATTTGATCGATTGTGACACTTGCATACCTCAATAGAAACTATGAGAGCATTTTTGGACTCAGACTAAGGTCTAATATTTTATTTACTACTCGAAATATTTATATTATAAATATTTGTAAAAGTCAGAAAAACCAAACGTTTCCTACCAATTAGACTGGAAGCTATAAACGAAAACTCCCAGAGTTTTACAACTCGAAAAATTTATCCATTCGGGTTTTTAGAATCTTTGAATTAAAATCTATCATTCGACACTTTCGGAAAAATTACCGGACATTGAGAATTGGACACGCGAAACGAGATTCGTTTTAAGGCTTAATGAGATTTTATACTTTGGAGACAAAAATGAATAAATATAATAATAATGAATAACAGCCCATTTACATCTCTCTTTCTCATGTGATCTCTCACTCCCTCTCTCTCTCTCCCTCTCGTGTCTCTTACTCTCTTATCTACCACCTCTGGATTCTTGTAAAGGTCAAAGGCCATGCAAGGGGGGGGGGGGGGGGGGGGAAAGTCCAGGTTTGACTTTCAAGCCGACTCGGGAAGTGGAACATACAAATGGTGAAAGAAGTAAGCTCGCTTGTTTCCTTGAATTTCACTCACAAATGTCCACCACCACCATCTTCTTGTGAGTTTCTTTGCTTATCAAAGACAAAATTGCAAAAATGGTCCATGTGTTTGTCAAAATTATGTGGTTTTGGTCCAAAAATGTTTGGTGATGCAATAGCGGTCCAATTTTAGATACCTTGTGTGGTTTTGGTCCCTATTGTTATTATTTTGTTGTGATTTTGGTCCACGCCCTACCTAAAATGATGATTATGCCCTTAACTAACTCTTTTTTTTTTAATTTTTTAATTGATTTCTTATTTCCTTAATTAAAAAAACAAAAAACACAACCCACCCTACCCATCTCTCTCTCTCTCTGTGTGTGTGTGTGTGTGTGTGTGTGTGGTAAAGACCCATCACCGCACAATCGACCTCAACCCACCGCCTCCACCATCCTGCCACCATCGTTGACCACCGCCACCTCAAACACTTCAATCAACTGTCGCAACCACATCTCATCCATAAAAGTCCCAACTTTCGCTTAGCATTTGATTCTATTCCCGCCATATCAAGTCAAGGAAATAATTGATCTCGGTATTTCATTGTTTCCTAGATCCCTAATTAATCCAACTCATTTATTCACCAAATCTTTTGGAGGTTGATTTATATATCTCGCAGTTCCAGGTTCTTCTTCTTTTTTTCTTTCATTGTGTTTACATGGAGAAGGATTTTGTAAACTTCAGGAAATTAACACAGGATTTAGGAAGAGCAGAGAGGGTTTTTGGGAAATACGATTGTTTGACTGTATTTAATAAGTTTTTGCTCATCAACCATGGAGATGTACTGGTAGCAACTCCTGGAATTGAGATTATTGATCACATGGAAACCCCTTCATTGCCTACATGGATTAGTGAAGATAAGATACAAGCGTATATGTATAGTTCTCTCATATACCATTTTGAATGGTTGCCTTGAACAAGAATGGGAAAGAAAAGTCCCATGTGAACAGGAACAAATTAGATTTACATCAGAAAAAATTGATGTTCGTTCCGGTGAAATTGATAATCTGAAATCAATGAAACTAGGAAAAAATGATGATGTCTGTGTGAAGTTCTGAGATTGGGGGTAATCAAAAGATGATTGTGACGGTATCTTCATTTTTCATATATCAAAGCTACCACCGCCACCATCAGAAGCCTTAACCCTAGTGCCGATTTGGAAAATTCCTCTTATTTAAAACCCTAGAACCTGCCATCGTCTGGTGATTTCTAGGTAGAGATCGAGGTGGTGGTGGAATATGGTGGCATTCAAAAAAATCCTAGCATCAATCTGGAAAACTCCTCCACAGATGTGTGTTGCTCTTGAATATGTATGTTCATAAGTGTGTGTATTGAAGAAGCCAAGAAAATCTGATGTGGGTATATGTTTTTAGAATAGCTCATAAAATCTGATGTGTGTATGTGTTTATGAAGATACACATGTTCTTCACTATTTGTTTATGTTTATATGATGTTCTTGAGTTCCTGAAAGACAAACCCAGATGGGGGCGGGTGGGTGAGATTTTTTTAATTAATTAAAAATATTAAAATAAATATAGAAAAAAATAAATGTGAGGGTATAATAGTCTTTTTAAATTGATAGGGACCAAAATCACTAAAAGATCCAATTTTGAACCATTAGTGCACCACCAAAATTTTTTGAATCAAAACCACATAATTTTACCAACCACAAGGACCATTTTTGCAATTTTATCCTTATCAAATTAGACCTTGGTGTTATGGTTCCTCACACCCATTTAATCATCCCTATAACTTCACCAAGGGGTAGTAGTGTTGTTGTAGTGTGTAACCATCAAACATCACCCAAGCACCCTCAAAACACCACCGCCTACTGCCAACCTTCCGGTCTTAGTGTTAAACCACCGTTGTGGAGCCACAAACCACCGCAGCCCCACCGTAAACCACCAACCTTACACCATCATCCTTGTGACCATCGAACATCACCAAGAACCACCACACATCCACTGTTTTGGTGGAGTTCCACCATCATCAACTGATTGCCAAACTTTTTAAATACATTTTCTTGCTAAAAGTCACCGGAAACCCCCACTTACCGCTCACTACCGACGAGAGAAGCACCCAACAACCTCCATAATCGGCAATGTTGTTGTTTCTGATCATCACCGTCTCCCTCCATCCTTCCTTTCGTCTTTTCCATTGAGTTTAAGTAAAAGCGAAGCAACATAAGGCCGCCGGAGCAACCCCCTATCGCTCAAACGCCGCCGACCGCCTCCATCGCCGGACTTGCTGCTGTCGACGCTAACTACTCACGACCACCGCCTACCCACTGTAAGCCCTTTCGCCATCACCATCATTCGTGTTTTAGCCCTTACGAACAACCGAGGCCAAGAGACCCAGCAGATGGGTCTCGTTTCCCTTTATTCAACTGTGAATCATGTCCAAGAATGAGGAAGACGAACTGTGCAAACATTGATACGTTTTAATTAAATGTGACCCTCAAGTTGTTGATTTGTATGACAATGGCCCCACCTAGGGATTTAGTTATCACACTAAGTTAATATTTCATTAAACTGTCCAAGAATGGCCCCTCCACCGGAAAAAACCCAGCAAACCAAGTCTTGGAACCTTAAATTAGGTTAAAATGTGCATATTAGACCCCTGGTTTGAGAACTGTGTGCAAGATCGATTAGTCCATGGAGTGTGATTTTGGAAAAATTAAACCCTAGACCATATTTATTTTAATAAAGACCACCCTATAGCTAACAATTAATACCAAAATTATCCTTTTGCTTTATTAGGTAATATTAGTAGACCCGGTAATTCGTTTTAAGGGCACGAAACGTCACGTAACAAACTTCACGACAAGTTTCACACCTCGAACCTCGTTCACGATTCAAAAGTGAGTGTTTACGGCCCCTTTTAATATTTTTATGCTTTGGGGGAGAATACATATGCTATATATATATATATATATATATATATATATATATATATATATATATATATATATATATATATATTATTTATTGATCTTGACAAACACTTACCGAATTCAAAACTAGTTTATAAATATTATTTTGTTAAATAATATTTCATTTACAAATAAACTAGTGATAAATATGTTTTATATAAATATGTTACAGTTGTTTTTTTTTTTCTAAATAGAACTAGTACAGATAACTAATGATTTCTTCATACAAAATATTATGATTTTATGACAAAATATCTTATAAAACTTATGTCATAAAAAGTTACCACTTTTGAAGTATTTCATGCTCATAGCAAACATACATATACGAGTTATCAAACTCTTATCTTGAAAACCACTTTTGAAGTATTTCATGCTCATAGCAAACATACATATACGAGTTATCAAACTCTTATCTTGAAATCATTTGTGTACTGTGTACACTACCATGATATTTACCACTTATTTGAACTAGCATTACATATTTTTATGGATTTTTTATCAAGTATAACCATGTGACATCCCTAAAATCTCGGCCGGAAAAGACCGATTTTCATTTATGCTTTTAAAATAATTTCAGTGTAAATCCTTTTTATTTGAAAGAGTTACGGAATTTGTTCCCAAAAACAAAACATGATAAAACAATGTTTACCAAAGCATTTCATAAAAGAAATGTATTTTCATTATATAATCAAAACTCGGGGTGTCATGTTCTGATACAAACCAATAAGCATAAACGATGACATTACAAGTCATTCAACAAATATATACATATACAGACTTGTAAACAAAACAACTCGATGATTCATCCATCTTACCCCCTTGCGCCACTTCCTGTAATACAAATAAAACTGAGTAGGTCAGGCTTGGGAGCCTGGTGAGTGTATAGGGTTTTCAACACACAATAAATAAATTATATTTAATTTCACCAACCAATCACTATCCCGATTGCCCATTCCTGTTATCCTCACTTTACGTCCCTAAAACAACATCTATCTCAAGGGACCTAATCTAGGATTTTCATCGGGACGGACATTACTGCTAAGGGGTTTCCTCAACAATAGGTATCCTAAAGGAAACCATGAGGGGGATAGAGTACACCGGTGAACACATCGTTCACAACACCTACAGGTTATGAACCTGCTAGCGTTCCACGAGACTGTCTAGAAGGAGTCTATGGTCGTTATCCATACTCCGCTGAATAACTAGGTCAACAACAACAACATCGAGGCCTCTCATCTGTTTATTACACACCAACTATCTACCCATGTTCTACCCAACATATTAGTAGATAAAAATATACATTTTTATACATAATTTAAAACTTGTATATCATTTTCATTCAATATATATTCCACATAACAGATGAGGCACACCCACATAACACGTATTTCATAGAAAACAAATCAGATCCATGAGTTTGAAGAGAGTGAATATACATTCACGCACATAACAACAAAAATTATACATATAACACGTATTTCGTATAAAATACTTCATAACTATGCGTTAGAAGAAATTAACTACACACTCACTTGATCAGAAGATGATCGGACAGCACTACGGCTTGCAGAAGTAGTAATCCTCAGCAGATCTGAAAGATCTCTACAAAAATCGAACTTCTCGCGGGCAGAGCTTCGGCTCGGGAACCGCACTTCTCGGGATCTTCGGGATCTCGGGACTTGCTTCGGGACTCGGGAATATTATTGGGGCTTCGGGGTGGCTTCGGGGGTAAAAACGCAGAGCTTCGACACGAAACGGAGGAGAAATGAGCAATTATGTCCGGACCCCTCGCATCCTATTTATAGGAGGCTGGAACCTCCCATTACGCGGGGCGTACGCCTGTACGCGGGGCGTACATGCCTCCGAAGTCGTCACTGCATGCGTCATCCGAAGTGTCGACATTTCTTGCTGTACGCGGGGCGTACTCCGGATGAGTCCGATGACTCGTCTTCGGATAAGGCCGGATTTAATAATTAAATTTAATTATTAATTATTTATTAAACTTTGAAAATTCATATCTTCTTCATACGAACTCCGTTTTCGACGTTCTTTATATCCACACGAAGGTGAGGCTACGCTCTACAACTTTCGTTTAGACTCCGTCGGCTAATTTTGAATTTATTTTTATTATTTATTTTTAATAGGTCGGGACAGAAAATTTCGTTATAAATTCATAACTTCTTCGTTTGACGTCCGTTCTCGCCTAACTTTTTATCTCTTTGATACTAACAACGAGATCTTCGATTCTCGTTTAGATCACTAAGGCTAAATATCGCTCTAACGTAAATTTCACTTTTTACGTCATTCAACGGTGCTGGTTTTTTCGCGAAACTTCGACAGGTCATAACTTCTTTGTTATAACTCAGATTTTGGCATTCTTTATATCTTCGGAAACCTTGTTTCAACTACTACAACATTATCTAAAGATATCAAGTTTATTTTATACTTAAATTTTGATGCTTATTTTTATTCTTAATTAATCAAACCACAAAATTAAGCAATTAAGCACAAAACACATAATACTCAAATAATACACTTCTATTATTTCAAAACGGGTTACAAAGGTTAACCTAGACTATTACATTGCTAAAAGTGGAAAGCCCGGAAACACAGGCGTTACAATTCTCTCCACCTGAGAATGATTCCATCCCTGGAATCACACATCAACAAACAAATGCGGAGAGCGACCCATCATGTCACTCTCCGTCTCCCAGGTGACATTCGGCCCATTTGTGTGTTTCCATCGGACAAGCACTAACTCAATCATCTTGCGTCGCAACTTCTTAGTCTTTCGGTCAACAATTGCCTCTGGTTCTTCAATCAACCTTTTGTTCTCATCGATTCTCAACTCCGAAAGTGGAATCATGTCGGGAACTTCCCCCGTGAACTTTCGTAAATATCACACATGAAAAGTGTTATGAGTTCCGTTCAGTTCTTCTGGTAGTTCGAGCTTGTAAGCTTGGTTCCCAATCTTCTGAAGAACTTTAAACGGTCCAATAAACCTTGGACTCAATTTTCCACTTTTTCCAAATCTTATAAGACCCTTCCACGGCGAGACTTTAAGCAAAACCGAATCCCCAACTTCAAAAGTCATCGTTCTTCGCTTTTTGTCAGCATAGCTCCTTTGACGATCCTGAGCTGCTAACATTCTTTCCCTAATTATTTTCAACTTTTCAGCAGTTTGATGAACCATCTCCGGTCCCATAAACTGCTTTTCCCCAGCCTCAAGCCAACAAGACGGCGTACGACACTTTTGTCCATACAAAGCTTAGTAAGGTGCCATCTTAATGCTCGAGTGAAAACTATTATTATAGGAAAATTCTACTAATGGTAAATGTTCATCCCAATTACCTAGGAATTCCAAGGTACATGCTTTCAGCATATCTTCAAGTGTTTGTATCGTTCTTTCACTCTGACCATCAGTCTGCGGATGGTAAGCTGTACTTAAACATAACTTGGTACCCATTTCCTCTTGTAAACTTTTCCAAAACCTTGAGGTGAAACGGCTATCACGATCCGATACAATCGTTAACGGAACACCGTGAAGCCTCACAATTTCCTTCACATAAGAATTCGCAAGCTTTTCCATAGAACATTTCTCCTTGGCTGCTATGAAATGCGCACTCTTAGTGAATCGATCAACGACCACCCAAATCATGTCGTGACCATTCTTTGTTCTGGGCAGTTTAGTGATAAAATCCATAGCAATGTCTTCCCACTTACCCATAGGCACAGACAATGGTTCTAAACTCCCATACGGTTTCTGATGTTATGTCTTGACTCTCGCACAAGTCACACACTCGGCCACATACTTTGCAACATCAAGCTTCATCGTCGGCCACCAGTAGTAGGGTTTTAGGTCCCTATGCATTTTAGTGTTACCGGGATGAATCGAGTACATGGTCTTGCGAGCTTCTTCCATCAGAAGATCTCTGACTCCTCCTGTCTTAGGTATCCAAATCCGATCCTGGAACACCTTCAGTCCATGACTGTTTACACCGAACACCAACGTTTTGCCCAAACGTTCCTCCTTTCGGTCATTCTTCTCAGAAGCTTCACTTTGAGCTTTCTTTATACTTTCCAAAATAGTCGAGACAACTTCAATTCTCAACGCTCTTGGCCTTTTTCTCTCAACATTGACTTTCCGACTGAGAGCATCAGCAACAACATTAGCTTTACCGGGATGGTAAAGTATCTCACAGTCGTAGTCTTTAAATAATTCTAGCCAGCGTCGTTGCCTCATATTTAACTCTTTCTGATTGAAGAGATATTGGAGACTCTTATGATTAGTGAAAAGTTTTCCCTTCGTGCCATAGAGGTAATGCCTCCATATTTTTAGAGCGAAAACTACCACTGCCAACTCCAAATCATGAGTCGGGTAGTTCTTTTCATGCTCTTTTAGTTGTCGAGACGCATATGCTATCACCTTTTTGTCTTTGGGTCAAAACACAACCCAATCCAACCCCAGACACATCGCTATAAACAGCGAAGTCTTCGACTCCATCGGGTAGAGAAAGTATCGGTGCCTCGCATAGCTTCTTCTTTAGCTTCTCGAATGCTTCTTTATGCTTATCACTCCATGCATAAGTAGCTCCTTTGTGGGTTAAAGCTGTCAATGGAGTAGCAATCGAAGAAAAGCCTTGGATAAACCTTCGGTAATATCCGGCTAATCCTAAAAAGCTTTGGATCTCCGTGGGACTTTTCGGTTGTTCCCACTTCATCACAGCTTTGATCTTCGCTGGATCAACCATTATCCCTTCTTGGTTGACCATGTGAACCAAGAATTGGACTTCACGAATCCAAAGATCACATTTGGAGAACTTAGCATACAGCTTCTCCTTCTTCAAGACTTCTAACACTTCTCGCAAGTGTCTGCCATGCTCCTCCTAGCTTTTTGAGTAAATCAGTATGTCATCTATGAACACTATCACAGATTTATCAAGGAACGGATTACAAACCCTATTCATTAAATCCATGAATGCTGCCAGAGCATTGGTTAGTCCAAACGACATAACCAAGAACTCGTAGTGTCCATATCTAGTTCTGAACGCAGTCTTCTCTATATCCTGCTCTCTTACTTTCAGCTGATGATATCCTGACCTTAGGCCGATCTTCGAGAAATAGCTCGAACCTTGTAGTTGATCGAATAAGTCAACAATCCTCGGCAACGGATATCTATTCTTTATTGTTGCCTTATTCAGCTCTCAGTACTCGATGCACATCCTCATGCTTCCATCTTTCTTCTTCTTCACGAATAACACCGGAGCTCCCCAGGGTGATGAACTAGGTCTAATGAAACCTTTGTCCAATAACTCCTGAAGTTGCATCATCAGCTCCTTCATCTCCATCGGTGCTAATCGATAAGGTGCTTTTGCAATTGGCGTTGTTCCTGGTAACGAGTCAATACGGAACTCCACTTGTCTATCAGGTGGTAATCCAGGAAGATCTTCGGGAAATACTTCCGGATAATCACACACCACAGGAATACTCTGCATCACCTTCTTTTCCTTCTTAGCATCAATCACGTATGCTAAATATGATGTACATCCCTTGGTCAAACACTTTCTGGCTTTCATTAAGGAAATGATTCCAGAATTCACTTGGCGTTTGTCCCCATACACCATAAACAATTCCTTCCCAGGCGGGTTCACTTTAACTATCTTCTTCTTGCACAATATCTCAGCATCATTGGCACTAAGCCAATCCATTCCCAACACGATGTCAAAACCATTAAGTTTGATAGGTAATAATTCTTCGTGAAACTTATTCCCATTAAGGTCGATTAAGATGTTTTTCATACGATGGCTAACAGGAACAAACTTGCCACTAGCAACTTCGACTAATAAAGCATTATCTAGTCTATCAACAGGCAAGACTAGTTTTCTACCAAATTCATGCGATATAAAGGAGTAGTTGGCTCCAGAATCACATAAAATTTGGGCAGGCAAATTGTTAACGAGAAAGGTACCTGAAGCGACATCAGCTTCATCTTTAGCAGCTTCCAGTGTCATCTGGAATGCTCTCGCCTTTGGCTTTGGCGGAATGTTGGGTCTAGCTACCTCCTTCTTCTTCGGGCAGTCCCTCGACATGTGTCCCTCCTCACCACAACCATAACAAACTTTCTTAGTGAGGGCACATTCATTGGCATAGTGACCTGGCTTTCCGCACTTGTAGCATATGGCCACTACCTCTCATTTTCCATGATGCTTCTTCTTATATTTGTCGCACCATTTCGCTTTGCCTCCGCTTCCCCTCGATCCAGACTTCGAGAACTTGTTTTTCTTATTGGACCCTGAAGTTCCATCGAACTTCCTCTTTTCACCAACTTATATCCTTTCCAGACCCTTTTCCTTCTGCTGGGCCTCCACATTCTTAGCTGCACGAACAACCGTTTTCAGAGTAGTTGTCATCTTGACTGTCGGACCAAAGTCGGCAGGCAGTCCATTAGCAAACCTCTCAATCTTGAAGAGTTCCATTGGCACTAGGTACGGAAATAATTTCATTTTCTCAGTGAATGGCGTAGCATAGTCATCTACGCTCATCCTCCCCTTCTTCAAGTTTTGGAACTCATTGTTCAGATCAACTAGATCTATCTCTGAACAATATTGCACCCTTAACTGTTCCAAGAACTCCTCCCATGACATTTTCAAAGCTTCTCCTCGTGGCATAGTATCTACCAACAACTTCCACCAACTTAATACTCCAGTCTTCAATTGTCTGACTGCAATGACAGTCTTCTATTTGTTGCTACAGTCACAACTTTCAAATACCATCTCCATTTCGGAGATCCAATCCATTATTTCAACAGGCTTTGGGCTCCCAGAAAGACTTGGCGGTTTGGCACCCAAGAAACTCTTGTACTTTCGCCCATCGTTGTTGTTTCCCCTTTCCGGATTGTTCCTTCGTTCTTCTTGAGTCCCAACTTGACTCATAATGCGACTATTGTTCCCTTCCTCCGATTGCTCGAGAATCAATTCAGGTTCCTCAATAGGTATGATAGGTTCGTCCCTATTATTATGCAACATTTGTCGCATCTCCTCCCTTTGTTCGGCTAACATAGCCCGAATCATGGCTTGCACTCCAGCCATGGTGATCTGTTCTGGTGCTGCTGCTACAGCAGGTATTTGCTCAATCACTGGCGGTTGATTCCTGTTTTCATCCGCGTTTCCAACGCCACTCCGTGTTCTCACCATTTTTGATCTACACACCGAATAAGGTGAAATTTAGATATTCGATCATGATAGATTTCAAATCATCCTTATCACTCCAAAATGATTACATGCTAGTTCTAATATCGTATTCATATGCTTAGAATCCTAAACACATAAACCTTCAGATCCGGTTGGCAACAAACCGTAGATCCGAACAAATAATATCATATATGGCAACATATAACATTTAGCACATAAAAGCATTTTAGGCAACGTTCCTAAAATAAACTAGTGCTTGTGTCTAAAATCCAACAGACACACATCTCAAATTCCACTTAGCATTCTAAGTTTAAGTTTAGAAATCCTACAAATTCCTAGTTCGCTTAAACTAATGCTCTGATACCAACTGTGACATCCCCAAAATCTCGGCCAGAAAAGACCGATTTTCATTTATGCTTTTAAAATAATTTCAGAGTAAATCCTTTTGATTTGAAAGAGTTGCAGAATTTGTTCCCAAAAACAAAACATGATAAAACAATGTTTACCAAAGAATTTCATAAAAGAAATGTATTTTCATTATATATTCAAAACTCGGGGTGTCATGTTCCGATACAGACAATTAAGCATAAACGATGACATTACAAGTCATTCAACAAATATATACATATACAGACTTGTAAAAAAAACAACTCGATGATTCATCCATCTTACGCCCTTGCACCACTTCCTGTAATACAAATAAAACTGAGTAGGTCAGGCTTGGGAGCCTGGTGAGCATATAGGGTTTTCAACCCACAATAAATAAATTATATTTAATTTCACCAACCAATCACTATCCCGATTACCCATTCATGTTATCCTCACTTTACGTCCCTAAAACAACATCTATCTCAAGGGACCTAATCTAGGATTTTCATCGGGACGGACATTAGTGCTAAGGGGTTTCCTCAACAATAGATATCCTAAAGGAAACCATGAGGGGGATAGAGTACACCGGTGAACACATCATTCACAACACCTACAGGTTATGAACCTGCTAACGTTCCACGAGACTGTCTAGAAGGAGTCTATGGTCGTTATCCATACTCCGCTGAATAACTAGGTCAACAACAACAACATCGAGGCCTCTCATCTGTTTATTACACACCAACTATCTACCCATGTTCTACCCAACATATTAGTAGATAAAAATATACATTTTTATACATAATTTAAAACCTGTATATCATTTTCATTCAATATATATTTCACATAACAGATGAGGCACACCCAGATAACACGTATTTCATAGAAAACAAATCAGATCCATGAGTTTGAAGAGAGTGAATATACATTCACGCACATAACAACAAAATTATACACATAACACGTATTTCGTATAAAATACTTCATAACTATGCGTTAGAAGAAATTAACTACACACTCACTTGATCAGAAGATGATCGGACAGCACTACAGCTTGCAGAAGTAGTAATCCTCAGCAGATCTGAAAGATCTCTACAAAAATCGAACTTCTCGCGGGCAGAGCTTCGGCTCGGGAACCGCACTTCTCGGGATCTTGGGGATCTCGGGGCTTGCTTCGGGACTCGGGAATATTACCGGGGCTTCGGGGTGGCTTCGGGGGTAAAAATGCAGAGCTTCGGCATGAAACGGAGGAGAAATGAGCAATTATGCCCGGACCCCTCGCATCCTATTTATAGGAGGCTGGAACCTCCCATTACGCGGGACGTACGCCTGTACGCGGGGCGTACATGCCTCCGAAGTCGTCACTGCATGCATCATCCGAAGTGTCGACATTTCTTGCTGTACGCGGGGCGTACTCCGGATGAGTCCGGTGACTCGTCTTCGGATAAGTCTGGATTTAATAATTAAATTTAATTATTAATTATTTATTAAACTTCGAAAATTCATATCTTCTTCATACGAACTCCGTTTTCGACGTTCTTTATATTCACGCGAAGGTGAGACTACGCTCTACAACTTTCGTTTAGACTCCGTCGGCTAATTTTGAATTTATTTTTATTATTTATTTTTAATAGGCCGGGACAGAAAATTTCGTTATAAATTCATAACTTCTTCGTTTGACGTCCGTTCTCGCCTTGATACTAACAACGAGATCTTCGATTCTCGTTTAGATCACTAAGGCTAAATATCGCTCTAACGAAAATTTCACTTTTTACGTCATTCAGCGGTGCCGGTTTTGTCGCGAAACTTCGACAGGTCATAACTTCTTCGTTATAACTCGGATTTCGGCATTCTTTATATCTTCGGAAACCTTGTTTCAACTACTAAAACATTATCTAAAGATATCAAGTTTATTGTATACTTAAATTTTGATGCTTATTTTTATTCTTAATTAATCAAACCACAAAATTAAGCAATTAAGCACAAAACACATAATACTCAAATAATACACTTCTATTATTTCAAAACGGGTTACAAAGGTTAACCTAGACTATTACATTGCTAAAAATGGCAAGCCCAGAAACACAGGCGTTACAAACCGGTTTTTCATGACAAACTCTAGTTAAGGGCCTTATAAGTGAGATGTTATTCATTACCCTAAGTGCAAACAAACACTTAGAAGACCCACACCACTACAACCCATAATCTTTGGAGCTGAGATACGTATGCATAGATCTATACGGGTTGACACCCCCACCCGTGGTTGCTAGCTACAACCTCGACTGATCAATCGAAGCGGGTGATAAATATCTAAAACAGTTTTACGACGTCCAATGAAGCGTCGTAGGGTTAGGTACAGTCACATAGCTCGGTTATAGGACTCACTATAAGCATTAACTAGATCTCTTAATCTAGAAATCGCGGATCCGATTTCTCTGTTTATCAAACATGTTGAGTATGGATTTACTCATGGTTTTCTGAGTACCAAACATTTTGAGTATCGAATTACTCACGGTTCTCTGAGTACAAAACATTTTGAGTACAGATTTACTCGCGGTTCCTCTGATTACTAAACATTTTGAGTATGGAGTTACTCACGGTTTTACTGATTACCAAACATTTTAAGTGCGGTTTTACTTATGATTTCTCTTTATATTAAATATTCTAAGTGTGAATTTACTTACAATTTCTCTTTTATCAAACATTTTATTTATGGTTTAAACTACAAAAGAAATACTTTTTAGTCTTTTAAAATATCATTACTACGGGTAGCAGAAAACATGTAAACTCTCACCAACCTTGTGTTGACCCTCAAAATTTCATGTATTCTTAGGGTATCACCAAACAAGCTTTTAGTCAGAAGATTAGTCATGGATTTCAGGCGACCTAGTTTTATCTAGCTTTTGTTAAATTGGCCTATCTGTTAAGGCAACTTTATGAATTTATTATAATGAACTTTGTATTCAAACCTTAAAGAGTAATGTAATTGCTATGTTGTTATTTTTGTAACTTGTGATGTATATTCAATTTGCTTGTGATCCATGAACTAAGTCGCACAGCCCGGCGTATTCCGCCGCCTCGGTCGGGGGTGTGACAGATTGGTATCAGAGCTAAATTGGCTATAGAGAACTTGTATCCTCGAAAGAGGAAACACAACTATAGCTACAGGCTCCTAATAAAAGCATTATTGATAAGTATACTACTTTTCGACTGCTCACGTGAAAGACAACATGTTTGAAGGGCCGCTAGGGTTGCTGGATTCCAAAACGGCTTAATCGCCACAATGGTCCTGGCCCCCGGTGTTTCCAGTCTAACCCTCATATATGCGTAGTGGTCTTGGAGTACAAACCACAAATTTAATAATACTACAAACCTCACCAAAAACAATATCTAGGAGTTATATATATACTCTGACCCACGATGGGAACATTTAATAAAATTTTTGACATGCCTTCAACCGAAGCTACCAACTCAACCCTTTAGGTCAAAAGCCTCAACTAAGGTTAGTATCGTACAGAAGCCATACCATAAATAAACATGGAACGCACGCCTATGTTATTTATGGTCAGGCTGGTGAACAACCAACCTTGAGTGACGAGTTTGACATACTACAATGGTTGAGAGTTTTAGAGATTGAAGGTTGTTCTCAACATTCGTTGCAGATTCCTTATGTCAACCATCAAACACTTCTTAAATTAGAAACTTATCATTAATCAATATAAAATCACTATCGGTTAAGATCCAATCTCTACCATATGGAAACCTAAAGACATTCTGAGTTGACAACCTATCATTTAGAAAATTGATATGATTTCAATAATAAATCTTACCCTATAATCTGGGAATCTACGAGATTCTAGGAACCAAATTTTACTAATACCATATTTTACAATACTTATTTATGACTAAGTAACTTAAGTGTGTCTTTTCTAAACATTTAGGATAAATCCCCTCGGAGGAATTCACTAGTTCACCCGTCATCATCATTTCGAATGGATTCAACACTAGTACGAACCCTGATTGCGCAAGGAATCTCCACAGCCTTAGTTGCATATGAGGTTGTCCGAGGCGAAAACTCTGGAAACAATAGAAATGGTGGTGACACTCTAGTGATTAACCAAAAAAATCCAAGGCCTTGTTCATACGAGGATTTCTTAGCTTACCAACCTCAATTCTTATGTGGTACGGAAGGAGCCGTTGGTCTATCCCGCTGGATAGAGTCGATGGAAGCATTGTTCTGCCTTAGCTCTTGTGCTAATGACTGCCGAGTTAAGTATGCTATTTACATGTTAATGGATTTCGCCATGGCTTGGTGGAATGACCATATCAAGTCCGTAGGGGTCAACGTGGCCTATGTCATCACTTGGGAAGAAAATGCTAATCATGGAATATTGTTCTCAACAAGAAATCCAATCCTTAAAATAAGAATTATGGAACCTTGCTATGAAAGAGTCGGGTGTGACTGCCTATACGTCCCATTTCAATGAGCTCGCTAGCCTCTGTCCAGAAATAGTAAACCTAGAATCCAAAAAGATTGAAAGGTACATCAGGGGACTAAGTCCCACGAATTGAAGTTTTGTTGCTACGTCCAGGCCCACTACCTTTGATAGCGCTATGAAATTAGCATATAATTTGACTGAACATGAGCTTCGTCCGAGTACCACAACCCAACAAACAGGACATAACCATGCAAAGAGTAAGAAGAGGAAATACCCTGAGAAGTCCAAAGGAAACTGCAAACTGCTGAGGCCCAAATCAGAACCTATGACTATCAACGCCACAAGCCCAAAAACTTCCATCCTAACCAAGTCGTACAATGGGACACTTCCCCAATGCACTAAATGCAATTTCCATCATGTCAGGAATTACAGGGATGTAAACTCCAAAGACGTAACAAGAAAGGTCACATCTCGAGGTACTGTACAAAAACCTCAACCACTATAACATGAGGAAGCCGAAATCGCTATGGAAAAGTGAATCTGAACCTAATGTTGAAAATATATCTGAATTTGATGATGATAGTGACATGAGTGAAATTTATGTGGAGGATGAGGTTGATTACTCAGAATTTGAAAATATTGAATCTGATCCTAAGAAAAAATTGATTTCTGAAAATTTAGTTGAGTATGTTCGTGTTTATGAAAATAAAGGTTGAAATATTTTAAAACAAAAGTGTCACACCCCCGAAAAAGAGTATAATAGTGCTCAAAGTAAATACAACCATTATAAATATAATCGAAAAAGTTACATGATTTCATAAGTTTACATGTTTCAAAATCGATTACAATATAATGACAAAATGTTTTTCCCCAACGCCGTAGCATCCCATCCTCATAAGCTGGTAGTTACCTGTTTTACTGATTACCTGAGAATACACGTAGTTTTGAAAAAGTGTCAACAATTAAGTTGGTGAGTTCATAAACTTTTGGATGTAGAGTTTGAAAATCTTTGTTTGTAAATCTAATGTATACCCCAAAAAAATTCATTATTCTCCTTAATAAATGTTATATATTCTTAAATCCCAAGATCGAGTGTATGTATGTTTTGCACTTGTAACGATGTGTGCAGTTTTAAAGAGATAAAACCCCTTTTTAAAGTAGAAATTCCTGTAAACTATATGTGTGTCATTATCTCCCTATGTGAGCGCTATAACCATACTACGACAGAGATGACCTCCACGCGACGTTCTCCAGGCGTCGAAATAGATATTGCATTTGTCACCCCCGACTGGTCGGTCGGACTGTTGCAAGCAACAATAGATATGGGTTGTTAATCCCAATATAGATCTATACACAATTATCACGCTCTCCCTATAAGAGACCCCGGTTATAACTAACAGGAATTTTAACCCGTACTATAAGAGTACATTGAAGACTACTCTCACAAATAACGATAACGAGTTTATGTGTAGTGTGAGTGTAAAACCTTTTTTGTGGTGGGATTGAACCCCGATTTCATGTATTATATTTGTAATGTGAAAATCCATGAACTATACCTATTATAGTTTATCGTGTAGCAATGAAACTCGTTTGTATTGAGTGAAAAACCTTTCTTGTGTAAGTCGTAATTTAGCAAAACATAGTTATACTTATTATGTTTCATCTTGTATTGTTTGTATTGACAAAGGGCTCTTACATTTCATTCAGTAATTTCTGTTATATAAATGTGATTCCACAAAAAATAAAAGTAAAAATATGAAGTCATCAAAGATAAACACTTTGCTCAACATTTTACAAAGTGTTATAAAAGTGTAAGTTGTTAACTAGTTTCTAACTATTCTGCATTGTTTTAGAAAAATCACAGAAAAATCATACGAAATCAAAAACTGAATCCGAAAACTCTAAGAGTTTAGAAAATGTGTCTAGTTTGTTCATAATTTTTAGTGATCTCTAACTTATGTGAAAATGTTAAACTTCGCAGACTGGTCCGAAGTTGTAGCTACAGCAATAGATAATTTTTTTTAAATCACCATAAATTGTATAAAAAATGTATGAACATGTGAAAGTAGTCATTTTAAAGGTAGAGGCCTAAACTATTTTCTTATTAAACAGTTTTGGAAGATTTTAAGTTTAAGTTGGTCAAAACAGTTCGTGAATGAACATTAACTTGCCTGTGGAAAGCTGATATTTGAGTTTAGTTAAGTTTTTGGTAATTTAACTTGTATCCCCCCCCCCCCCCCCTAAAACCTGAAGAAAACATGAAAATGTGGGGGTATCAACTCACCTTGAGTGATTTTCTTAGATGAATGCTGAAGAAAAGAGGTTTCCAAGTCAACAACACTTGGGAGGTGCTTGAAGATTTGAAGATCCTAGGCTCTAATATGACGATATTTGTGTAAGAGATTCATGATTTGAGTGAAGGAGTGTAGAGTATTCAAGTGTATGATGAAGGTACTTACCAAACTGGAGGAGAACGCTCAAGAATAGCCTTGAAAACTCGAGTTTAGAGAGAGAAGGTCAGAGAGAAATGGGTTTGTTTTTGTTGAGAAGAATGAATATTTTAGGAGGAGAGATAAAGATTTTCCAGCCTTTGATAAGTTAATATGCTGGAGAAGAGTGTGAGAGGACAAATAGTTAACTAGATAGAGATGAATAGTGACTGGAGGTTATCATAGGGTGGTAGCTTGTGTCATTACTTTATGGGGAAGTCATGACTCTAACCCAATATCTTGCACAAAAGATGTTATTCTTAGATGAAGGTTTCCCCCCAAAATGTGATTAAAATATGAATATATGAGGTCTTATAATCCAAAATATAATTTTGGGTGAAAATCCCATGTTAAAATCATGAAAAACGAGCTTAAAACGCGAAACTACTCGAAAACCGGGATCAAGAGGCGAACCTGCGAGGGTTCGATAGAAGGAGGTTGAGAATCGAAAGTAGATTGATCCGAGCCAAAGGGAGGTTTGGTCCTCATAGGAGGATCGCAATCAAATGCGTAAGGAAGTGAAGGCGAAGCGAGCCTAACCAAATGGTGACAACCGAAGCTGCTGCAGGCGAAGCTAATCTCGGTCTGAATTGTTTTTTCAATTCGTAAGGAGGTTTCGGCTCTTAGAGGGTTCGGTTCGCTTAGGGAGAGAGAGATTGAGAGAGATTTTGTTTGTGACCTTTGAGAGTGTTTAGCTTCGAAATGCAAGGTTTGTAAACCCCATTAAGCCTCGTTATGAGTGTTATACGCCCCTGGAGGGTATGTAAAATGTTTTATCGAGTAGTTCCATTACTTATTGACTCTAAGTGATACTTTTGCATTAAGATAGTGTGTTGTACAATAGTAAACATAATGTAAACCCTAATATACAAGGGTTAATTGAGTTGACCGGTTTGACTTATTGACTTTATTTGACTTTTATTTGACCAGAAAGTGATGGTTGTCACATTATCCCCCCCCCCCCCCCCCCGTTAAAAGGAATTTTGTCCCGAAATTAGGACTTTGATCAGGACTTCAAGAGTTGGGAAGAGGTGCTAGTATTTTTGTTTCGTCTAATCTTCGTGTTCCCAGGTGAACTCGGGTCCCCGCTTAGCGTTCCATCGGACTTTCACAATGGGAATGCGAATTTGTTTCGTTCTTTTAATCTCTCGGTCCATGATTTCTATTAGTTCTTCCACAAAGTGGAGACTCTCGTTGATTTCAATCTCGTCAAGAGGAATAACGAGAGTCTCATCGGACAAACACTTCTTCAAGATTGACACATGGAAGGTAGGATGTACATTTTTTTTGTTATTGCGGTAGTCGAAGCTTGTATGCTATCGGTCCAATCCTAGCGAGGATCTCGAATGGTCCGATATATCTCGGGTTCAGATTTCCCCGCTTATCGAAACGTATCAACCCCATCCAAGGTAAGACTTTTAACAGCACTCGATCTCCAACCTGGAACTCCAAAGGATTTCGTCCGTTATCCGTGTAGGTTTTCTGTCTGTCTCTGGAAGCCTTAAGTCGCTCTCGGATTTGGACAATCTTCTCTGTACTTTCTTTTATGATATCCGGGCCAGTGAGAGTGTTATTAGTTGGCTCAGGCACTAAAGGCTCTCACACCTAAACTTCAAGGATATAAACAAACTCGTGCTTGGTAATCACGTGTGAGGCTTTCCATTTCTAAAGTTTGAGAAAGAACATCTATGCGCAGCCTACAAGCTTGGGAAGAAAACCAGGAAGAGTCATTCAACAATTATAAACACCAAAGTGATCGATCCACTTGAGCTTTTACATATAGATCTTTGTGGTCCATATGCCATCGAGAGCATTGGTGTTAACAAGTATATTTTAGTTATTGTTGATGATTTTTCCAGATTTACGTGGGTTTATTTTCTTAAACAGAAATCTGAAGCCAATTCCAAGCTCAAGGACTTTATGAAGCAGATCGAGCTTTAACTGCGAAAGCTACTTCGAAACATTCAGAACGATAATGGTTCAGAGTTCAAAAACCACGAGTTTGAAGAATTCCTGACTGAAAAGAGAGTTTCTCACAACTTCTTGGCTCCTTACACTCCTCGGCAGAACGGGATTGTTGAAAGACGAAATTGCTCTCTGTGCGAACCTGTAAGGACCATGTTATCATTTGCAAACTTACCACTTTTCTTATGGGCAGAAGCTATCGGCACAGCCTGTTTTACTCATAATCAATCTCTCCTTAATAAAAGATCATCACCCCTTATGAAGTTATTCATAAAAGAAAACCTAACGTTAAGTTCTTTCATGTCTTCGGTTCAATGTGTTTCATTTTCAATTCAAAAGACCAAAGGAACAAGTTCGTTGTTAAAACAGACGGAGTAATCATATTAGGTACTCTCTGACTTCAAAAGCATATAGGATTCTCAACAAGAAATCAAAGGGGATTGAAGAAATGTACTAGGTTACGTTCGACGGTTCCTATCCAAAGAAGTATCGGACATCAGATCGTTAATCTGAGGAGATCGTTCCAGTAACGAATCTAATGACCATTCCTCTCTCAAATCTCTACAAGGAATTCATTCACCTCTTTGATGAGCCAGAAAAAGCGATTTCTTCAGAATCCAAAGCAACAGATAACAAGGAACATGATCTCAAGAAGATCATTGATGATGCTACGAAGGATCTTGAAAACGAGCCCCCAAGTCCAAAAGACTCTGATATTCCATCTCAACCACAAGCTATGAATGCTCCGCTTCATGGGGAGGGTTTCACTTCCACACCCACCTTAAGCACACCTCTTCAGTGGGAGCATTTAACCCCTCCATTAAACCACAAAAGTCCAATCCAAAGGGATAATCTTGTTCCAAACAAAGAGCCAGATCCGTCATTCGAGGGGGGAATGCAAATGCAAATCATGATTCGGATGCTAAGTCTGAATTTGAAGATGTGTATGTTGAACTAGATCCATCCTATGATCCAAAACACCCTCCACTGACCAAATGCCCAAAGATGATCCTAAAACACAAGTAATCAGAGAAGCATCTTCAGGAGTTCTTACGAGAGCACAACAAATGGTGAATCAGACTGCACTATTCTCCAAACTGGAATTTTACATGTTTAATTTGTTTAACTCCATGATTGAGCCTAAAAATGTTAAGATCTCTCTTGATCATTCAGATTGGGTGTAAGTAATGAAGGAGGAGCTCAATGAGTTTGAACGTACCAAGGTTTGTAGACTGATTCCCACTCCGAAGGATGCATTTGTTGTTGGTCTCAAATGGGTATTCCGTAATAAGATTGAAAAAGAGGGGAATGTGATCTGAATCAAGGCTCGATTAGTCGTAAAAGGGTATAGTGAATAGGAAGGCATAGACTATGAGGAAACTTTCGCACCAATAGCAAGGTTGGAGTCTGTTCGCATCTTTCTGGCATATGCAACTCACAAGAACTTTGAAGTCTATCAAATGGACGTCAAGTGTGCCTTTTTGAATGGAGAACTAGAATAAACAGTCTATGTGGAAAAACCACCTAGTTTCATAAATGAGAAATATCCAAACCACTGCTATATTCTAGATAAAGTTGTATATGGTCTGAAGCAAGCTCCGCGAGCATGGTATGAAACTCTCACTAGATTCTTAAAACAATCTAAGTTTAAACAAAGCTCGCTCGACCCAACCTTCTTTCGCAAGAAAGATAGTGACCATCTAATGATTGTCCAAATGTACGTTGTTGATACCATTTTTGGATCTACTAATTCTAGATTAACTGTTGAGTTTCAAAGTTGATGGAAACTAACTTTGAGATGAGCTCAATAGGTCCGATTAACTTTTTCCCTTGTTTGCATATAAGATAGAGTCAAGAGGGAGTATTTATCAACCAGGAGGCTTATACGAAGACCTTACATGCGAAGTTAGGAATGGTGGGAGATTCGAAGGTGAACGTTCCAATGGAATTCAGAACGAAGCTAACACCATCTTTGGACAAACCAGCAGCTATGACACTCTATCAACAAATGATAGGTTCATTGATGTATCTAACCGCTAGTCTTCTAGACATTATTTTTTATGTTTGCTATTGTGCCAGGTTTCAAACAAATCCTCGCGAACCCTACATAACTGCTATGAAGAATATCTTCAGATATCTTAAACGAACCTCCTCACTCTGAATTTGGTACCCATCCAACTAGGGTTCTTTGTGCAAGCATTCTCAGATGCTGATCTTGTAGGATACGATCTTGATTGGAAAAATACAACCGGAGGATATCAATTTCTTGATGGCAACTCATCAATTGGCAATCTAAAAGGCAAACATGTGTCTCCCTTTCGACTGCTGAAGCTGAGTATATAGCAGCCACCTCATGCACCTCGCAATTCATTTGTATCCAAAGCCAGCTAAGGGACTATGGCATAAATATGAAGCGAATCCCCTTGTACTGCGATTCTGAAAGTGCAATTTGTGTTTTCCACAACCCAGTGCAACACTCCGAGACTTAACATCACCCAGTGCAACACTCCAAGACTAAACATCATCCAACACTCGAAGACTAAACATCAGTTCAAGCTACTTCAAGACAAGCTGGATTCCTTGCTCGAATCATCCAAGTCTTCCTCCATCTCAGACTATTCTATTGAATCTCACAAAGCTTTACTTGAGATGTTGACGAAAGAGCATGCTGCGAACCTACCAAAAACAAACAAAGCTATCGAGGATTCAGAGAAAACTTGCAAGGATATGATCGAAAAGTCGAAAAACTACTCTCTGATGCTCAAAACTTCATGGGTGATTTCAAAACTTCTTTTGAATCCAACACCGCCGAGCAAATAAGGTTATCACCAGCCTTGGTTCTTCACCCCAATAAAAAAAAAGCTCTTAAGAAGATTCGTACTGAACTCCAGGCTAATAATTTGGAGTTTCAAACATCTATCTCCTCCAAAATCGAAAAACTTATGGAAGATCTGGCCACAGAGAACAAAATTATGGATTAACATGCTCTTAAAACTGAGAAAGCGAAGGTTCTATCAGTGAAATTACCGCATGCAAACTCATAGATTGATGCACTCAAGCCTGAGAATGTTGTGATCAAGAGTTGTGTTGCTGATGCAAATGCTCTCTTGCATAATCTCATTAAGACTTGTGATTCACTCCTCACAGTTTCTGTTCGTCAGCATCTTGCTGAGAAATTAAATCCTATCTACTACATGCTTGATTGAATTGAGGGTGTTTCAAAATCTTTTGCTATTCCAAAACAAGGGGAGAAGCAAAGAAGGTTTCTACTGAAGAAATTAAGAAACCAGCTTGTGGCTCTGATGAGCACGAACAAAAACCACCCAAGTCAAAAGACCAGAAGGATAATGTAGCTTCAGCATCATAAGGAAAAGGAATATGGATTGATGATGATGATGAGGAAGAAGAAGAAGAAGAAAATGAAAATGAAAAAGTTAAGATGCAAGGCTCGTCACGCAGAGATTAACGAAAATATGTGAATCATCCAGGAAGCCGAAGAAAAAGCAAGGAAATCCTATGAAGCCCAAGTCACTCTGGAAACTCAAAAGATTCTTTTTGTTGCCTGGTCTATGGAACGTATTTTGAATGAATCCATCGATAATCCAAGTGTTTATTGGCTGGAGCCAGTTACTTTGTTTGAATTAGAAAACACTTTGGATTCGCAGCTTGATTTTCCTATAACTCTGAAGGCATTCTTGTTTCGTAGTTTTGGAAGAGTTGAGAATGCGCTTGAGTCTACTAACAATGTCAATCTGATGCTTATCTCCTTTTATCTGAAGCATGACAAGCCACAATACCAAACCTTGAGTTCAAAGAAGATTACAGCAGTGATGGTTATTGGACAATTGAAACCAAAAGCTTCCTTAATGCTCGATTTAAAATTGCTCGAGGTACTACGAGTTCGATGTTTGAATTTTCAATTGCAGACCTGATGTGACATAATCCTTATTACTATATTTCTCTATTTCATCTCTTTCTTAAGTATGAACATAAATAGGAACCTATTGTGGCGTATCTCAAGAGGATGTTGGTCTCGTACATCCACGAAGTCGGCAAAATGGATGTAGAGATTGCAGTAGTGCTCCGAAAGAAAGCCATTATCAAACCCAAAGAAGCTTTGTGTGATGTTTACAAAGTGAAGCTCGGAAAGATTCATAAAGACAATTGGAATTTGGTTTTTCAACAGAGTGCTAGAGATGGTTCAAATTCTCAAAGATGTTTCTTCTCTCTTTCGGATAAGCATCTTTACTCCACTTCCTACTTGAACTACGTTTTGGAGTTAATCGAGAAATCAAAAGCAACCGATACTACAAGTAAGAAATGATTTGAAGATATGATCAGATGGTACATTACAGTTCACAACACTCTCTTCAGTCTCGTGCCAAATCTCTTTAAGTTCCAAAACCGGCAACAGAACTGAAGAATCTGCCTTCTTTATTGACACAAAGGGGGAGATTGTTGGGTTATTTAGTGTTGTGTCAATTATGTTTGTACTATAATAGTCCACTTTGTAATGGGTTGAAACTATCCATGGTCGTTATTATTAGTAGGGTTAGACTATATATAGTGCATGCATGCACCGTTTTAGGGTATCAATTTTTTTTGCCCTACTTGCCTTTACAATAGAAGTTCTTCATCGAGCTCTTCTAAGGCAATTATTATTAATCATTCGACACCAGCTTGATCATAACATTCATTGTTTGATTTAATTTTTTTTTTAAGAATCTTTCAATCAACTCTTATTTATTTTAACAAGGTGTGGAAGGTAGTAGGAGCCCGTACTACAAAAAGCATAGGATCCGTATGTGAGTACAAGGGAATCTTGTGGATACTAAGGAACTAATATGGGGACACATGGTGTATTGAGCACTATGCTTTGATGTTTGAAATTTTTTTTTGTATATTTTAGTGTGGAGGCTATCAAAGGATTAGGATCATGCGCTGGTTGCACCGAGATGAAGGGAATGAGTGATGAAGAGATCTACATGATAATTTCTGCCGAAGAGGTCGTGGCGATCAGGGAGGCTATTCTAGAATTTTTGGGTTGGTTAAGAACATGTTGAGTGAGGAGTTTGATAGGACTTATGTCGTTTTCGTGTAGGTTGTCGTTTCCGTAGCTACTACAATCATCGTTGTTGTAGTACTTCATAGAGGCGGGGCGATGAAGTACTGGGAATTTAGTAATACGAAGCTGCAAGAGAGAGTACAAGGACCCAATTACTGCTTTGAGGTGGATATATAATATGGAGGGATGTTGCTACATGTGTTTGTTTCTTGAGGACCAGAAGGTGAAATTCGCATTGAATCTTCTTCGCTGGAAAGCGAAGGATTAGTGAGAGTTTGTGACCTAGAGCCTTTCGCATGTGGAGCGATCCATAATGAATTGGGAGCAGTTTCTAGAGATGTTTTATGCAGAGTATGTTCCACTTATGGAGAGACAGCAACTGACATAGGATTAGCTGTCACTCAAGAAGATGACTAAGTCGGTGATAGAGATCACTAATATGTTTACAGAGATAGCCATCTTTTTCCCAGAGTATGCCACTTCAGAGCAGGTGCAGATGTCACGATACTTAAGTATGATCAAGACGGAGATTCAAGAGTTTCTATTGAATCAGGCGTATCGGACCTTAACCGAGTTACAATGAAGCGCCAAGAGAACAAAGATTGAGTTGGAGATATAGAGGAAGGATTGGAGGACAAATTTAGTGTAATTTCAGTCGGTGGCCAAGCGGTTCAAGTCCATCGACTCCAGATCAGGACCAATAGATCAAGGGGATTTCAGGCGTGTTAGGTGCGGGAAGTTTCAGGATAAGAGGTGTCGATCTTTTACATGTCGCAGGTGTGGAAAGGAGCGGCATTTATAAATCGATTTCATGTAGATCAAGTGAATTTGTTTCCATTATGATAAGGAGGGACACATTAGAGCTCATTACCCCCTTTTGCTTTCAGTGAAGTGCAGGATTCCACACCTATATCATGGTAGATGCCAGATAGACATCAGGGGACGGCTGAGGTGCCTAGGGAAGAAGAAAGTGCCTAGAAGCTTATTGTAAAGGATCTAGGGGTAGCAACCATGTCCGCTTCAAGTATGTTTTCCATTTTTTTATTCACGTCTTGCATTTATGTATTGGGTTTTTCTTTTGGAAAATTTTCTTCCAAGTGGAAGTTTTCATGTGCATGCCTTTGTGTTGGTAATATTTCAAGATTCTGATGGGTTTTGAGCATTCTAACACTTCCTAAGTGTACATGCAACCCTAATAACCTTGGATCTATGTTTGTCTAATTGTCATGCAAAGTTGAATTCCAAGGTTATATTCCTATCTAGCATACATGGGGAACAATTTTAACATAAAGTATAGATAGAATAACTTACCTTGTTGTTGTTTGTGTTCCTTGAAACCTTGTGAGCCTAGCACCCCAAGTGTAATGCCTCAAATGCTTCACACAACATCAAATGCTCTTGGAAGAACTTATGAGAGAACACACACTTCTTCAAAATCGGCCAAGCCCTCTTATTTCTTAGTGTAATCAATTTTGGGTGGAGAACATGTTTCTTATATAGTGTTGACACATCTAGGGTTAAACCCTAATGTGTCATGACTTTTCATTTCCATGACCCATGGGTTTGTAACTCCCATGGAGCATCCATGGAGCATCCTATGGGTGGAACCCAACTTGATAGTCCATGGAGCCTATTAGCCCACTATACAAGATATGGATGATTTGCATAATCAACCCATATATTTAATTAGTTATCTTTTGATCACTTAATTAATTCTAAATTAATTCTTGATCAAACTAATCAAATAATATTATTAATATATTAGAACTTATAATATATTAATAATCTCCAAGTGTTATTTCTCTCATTTAGTCTATCCAATTGCATGGTGCCATGCAACCCAAATGGACCATGCCGGGTCGGGTCAAGTACATACAAGAAATAGTTATGGACTTAGACACCTTATCCAACAGTCTCCCACTTGGATAAGTCTAATAACTATTACTGCAAGTATGACTTCAGGAACCGATCCGCAATCGTAGCTCTTTAAAAGGTTTCTCGAAACTGAGAAGAAGATGGTACGCCATTTAAGATAAGTGATCATATAATCCTCTGTTCTAGATATCAGTCGGACAAATACATGGAACAATGTCTTACTTATTGTCCAACAATTTGTTTCCCGATTTCCGATTTGTTTGACAAAGAACTTCATTGAACACATCAATTTAGTTCTGACCGGGCCCGGTACATAGGTCAAAACAAAATCATCGAGGGGCCCAGATATCAGCTTCTAATCCAAGAAGGAACAGATAAACTTCGACTCATATGTTTGTTCTACTACTCATTGAATTACACACAAGAGCGCGATTTTATAACATCGAGTTACCAATGCGTTTTTCGTACAATCAATGCATAACCAACTTGTAAGTAACAAATCATATCTCTAGGTTTAAAGATTCATATGATATTACCGTCTCACGATCACTCGAGATAGAATTCCATGAAGTGATTCCAGTGAGCTTGGGTTGAGTCCAATGCTCAGAACTTATGAGCACTCATGATTGTTGTAGCCTTGTCCCAGACCTCTACAACCAAACATGACAGTCTTGATTCATACCTACTTCCGACATATGACCGACTGTGGAGGTTTGAATAATATGTTATACCAAACAAAATTATTCTGGAAGTCAAAACATGCAAAAGAAATATAGTAAACGATCGACAAGAGATAGCAACACTTTACTCATAAATAAAACACTTTTATTCATCATCAAATGTCAATTACACTTTACAAATTTCGAGGTTATCTAACTACTAAATCTAATATCATCCTTCAGCCCTATGCTCCGAGCATGCTGGAGATGCTTAACCCGAGTCAGTCCCTTCGTGAGGGGATCTGCCGGATTCTCATCTGATGATACCCTCTTTGCCACGAGGAGTCCTTCTTCGATCCGATGTCTGATGAAATGGTATTTTCTGTCGATGTGTCTGGATCTCCCGTGATCCCTTGGTTCCTTGGCTAAGGCAACAGCACTTTCACTATCACAGAAAATTTCCATTGGCTCTTTAATGGCTGGTACAACTCCAAGGTCTCCAATGAAGTTCCTCAGCCATAACGCCTCCTTTTCCGCTTCGCTAGCTGCAATGTACTCTGATTCACAAGTAGAATCTGCCATTGTCTCTTGCTTGGAACTCTTCCAAGAAATTGCTCCTCCATTTAGGGTAAAGACCCAGCCCGACTGAGAGCGGAAGTTATCCCTATCAGTCTGGAAGCTAGCATCACTATACCCTACAACTCTCAAGTCATCACTCTCACCGAGGGTAAGGACCCAGTCCTTAGTCCTTCGTAGGTACTTGATAATATTCTTTACCGCAGTCCAGTGTGCCTTGCCAGGGTTCCCCTGAAACCTGCTAACCATCTCAAGGCAAAGGCTACATCAGGTCTAGTACACGTCATAGCATACATGATCGAACCTACAGCCGAAGCATAAGGTACTCGACTCATTTCTGCTATCTCAGCCTCAGTGCTAGGGCTTTGTGTCTTACTCAGTTTGGCGTTACTCTGGATGGGTAACTCTCCTTTCTTGGAGTCTTGCATTCTGAATCTCTTCAGAACCTTCTCCAAGTAGGTACTTTGACTAAGTCCAATTAGTCTTTTACTCCGATCTCTCAAGATCCTTATCCCCAAAATATAGGCAGCTTCACCAAGGTCCTTCATAGCGAAACACCTTCCAAGCCAGGACTTTACTTCCTGCAGGGTTGGAATGTCGTTTCCTATGAGTAGTATGTCATCCACATACAATACCAAGAAGCTAACTATACTCCCACTAGCCTTGACATATACACAAGATTCATCTTCACTCCTAGAAAAGCCAAATTCCTTGACCTTTTCATCAAAGCAAAGATTCCATCTGCGAGGTGCTTGCTTTAATCCATAAATGGATTTCTCAAGCTTACACACTCTATTAGGGTACTCGTTGCTGACAAAACCCTCTGGCTGACTCATGTAAACATCTTCAGCCAGCTTCCCATTAAGGAAAGCGGTTTTGACATCCATTTGCCAAATTTCATAGTCATGAAATGCGGCTATGGCTAACAGAACCCGAATAGACTTAATCTTGGCTACCGGAGAAAAGGTCTCATCATAATCCACTCCAGGAATTTGAGAGAAGCCCTTTGCAACCAGTCTAGCCTTAAAAGTGTGTACTTTACCATCCATGTCGGTCTTCTTCTTGAAGACCCATTTGCACCCTACAGTCTTTCGACCTGGTACATTCTCAACCAAGTTCCAAACTTGATTGTCGTACATGGATTGTATCTCGCTATCCATAGCCTCTTTCCATTTAGCAGACTCGGGGCCTGCCATGGCTTCCTCGTAGCTGTTAGGGTCATCTTGACTTACTAGTGTGTCATCACTAATAAGTGTCTCACCTTCTGCAGTAATATGGAATCCATAGTAATGCTCAGGTGCACTCCTAACTCTCGTGGAACGCCTCAGAGGTACAGATTCGTCAATTGGCTCAACAGGAGTTTCCTCCTCAAGTTGAGGGCTAGAGTTTGAAGTTCCTTCACCACTTGACTCTTTAATTTCTTCAAGATCAACTTGCCTCCCACTGTCTCCTTGGCTTATAAACTCTCTTTCTCGAAAGACTCCTTTTCTTGCTACAAAGACCACATTGTCACTAGGTCTGTAGAAGAGGTAACCAAAGGATTGTTGTGGGTAGCCGATGAAAATACACCTCTCGCTTCGGGGTTCGAGCTTATCATGAGTCTCGCGTCTCACGAAAGCCTCGCAACCCCAAATCTTGATGTGGTCTAGTTTAGGTACTTTACCAGTCCACATCTCGTGAGGAGTTTTGGCAACTTTCTTTGTAGGGACTAGATTAAGGATATGGGCGGCAGTCTCTAAGGCATACCCCCAGAATGAGATTGGTAGCGAAGCTCGACTCATCATGGAACGAACCATGTCCAACAAGGTTCGATTACGCCTCTCAGCCACACCATTCAACTGCGGTGTCCTGGGAGGTGTCAATTGTGAGACAATCCCACATTCCTTTAGATAGTCGAGGAACTCTAAACTAAGATACTCACCACCTCGATCGGATCGAAGAATCTTAATGTTCCTGCCCAATTGATTCTCGACTTCCTATTTAAATTCCTTAAACTTCTCGAAAGTCTCTGACTTATGCTTGATTAAGTAGACATATCCATATCTACTGTAATCATCAGTAAAAGTCAAATAATAACGATTAGCATTCCTTGTGGCATGTTTGAATGGCCCACACACATCCGTGTGTATAAGGTCCAACAAACCTTCACCCCTTTCACACGAGCCTGTGAAGGGTGACTTTGTCATTTTTCCAAGTAAGCATGATTCGCAACTATCATTTGACTTTAGGTCAAACGACTCCAAGACTCCATCCTTTTGGAGTTGGCCTATGCGTTTCTTGCTTATATGTCCAAGACGACAATGCCATAATGATGCTTTATCCAGGTTATTATTATTAGTAGAATCAATACACAAAACATTATTTCCTAAGTTATCTACAATAGATACAGCTTCATACACACCATCACAAGGTAATGCTTTAAAATAAAGAACATTATTAAAGAAAGCATTAATTGAACCAACTTCATTATCAAACGAAAAGGTGAAACCTTGTTTGTACAATGCATGAAAGGAAATAATATTTCTTGCCATTTCTGGCGAATAACAACATTTATTCAAATCTAAATTTAACCCACTACTTAGCGATAAAGTATAAACTCCAATCTTGGTGACAGGTGTAACTTTCCTATTCCCCATGATTAAGTTTATTCTTCCTTGCTCCACATTCTCACTTCTTCCTAGTCCCTACATGGTTGGGTTTGACTTTCCCATCCTTCACATCCTGTTGGTACTTTGGGCAGTTTCGCTTCCAATGAGCTTTTTCATGGTAATAGAAGCATTCAGCCTCTTTTGGGTCAGAAGAAGGAGTAATGAAACCTTTCTTGGTTCCACTTGAAGAAGAGCCATCAAGGGTCCGAGCCTTGGTACTCTTCGAAGATCTCTTTCTCTTCCTCCCTCGACTTTGCCCGATTGCCAAGACCGGAGTTGAGTCTGGAGTAGGAGTGATAGCAACCGACTTCCCCTTAAGACCTGTTTCTGCGGTCTTGAGAAGTCCCTGAAGTTTGCTGAGGGTGACCTCTTCCTTGTTCATGTGATATGTCATGCGGAATTGATCATAGCACGATGGTAAGGAGTGCAAAATGATATCTATTGCAAGCTCCTCAGGGAAGTTCACATTAAGCTTCAGCAAACGATCCACATACCTTTGCATTTTCTGCATGTGGCTCGTGACAGACTCTCCGTCCTTCATCATGGTTGTTATCATGGAGCAGATGACTTCGTACCTCTCTTGTCGTGCACTTTGATGGTATCTTTCCATCAAATCTTGGTGCATTTCATAAGGGTAGAAATCTTCATAAGACTTTTGGAGTTCAGCTGTCATTGTGGCCAACATGATGCAAGCCACCTTGGTTGCATCTCTTTCATGAGTATGAAAGTCAGCGATCTCCTGTGGAGTTGCAGTGGACTCATCAATTTCCTTAAGCTCCTTGTCAAGGACATATTCTTTGTCCTCGTAGCGGGTAATCATCCTAATGTTTCTGATCCATTTATTGAAGTTGGATCCATCAAAGGTGACTTTCCCACACAAACTCATAAGAGTAAAGGAGCCATTAGGATTTGAGCCAGAAGCATTATTTGAAGACATCTGAAAGAGAAGAACAAGTTTAGTTTAGATTTAAGAGAGTCCTTAATAAAACACCCAAATGTAATATTAAGGCTAGGATCCAATCACAATATAATATAACTTAGAAGAGGTATGTCGTAATCTAAGCTATACCATATTTGAAAGGTAGGTGAATGACGATTCACCAATTTCCACCACGAAAACCGAAATATTAGATATTTAGTTTTTATTGGTTTTATAAATTCCTAGATTCTTTGAGATCCAATGAACTTTTCAAAGGCATGTTTCAATCTCGAGAGTACCCTCCAAGTTTTGTGACTGGGATGCCGAGGATCACAAAACGAGGTGTGAAGTAACCATGCAAATCACTTGGTACCCTTAAAGTTTATCACTCAATCGATGTGCCGGTAAACCACACACGCTCCACCGATACTATAATAAACCTTAAGTCACCCTTTACCTACCTTGTTAAGTCCAAGTTAGTGTGCCGGTTAACCACACACGCTCCACCAATGACTTAGACAAAGTGTAAAGTGTAATTTCATGGATTAGCACCTTATTCACATTTTCCTAAAGTAACTAAGATTGGGAATTTAATAAACATTTAGTTACTTTATTATATTCATCATACTTTGAATGAGAATTTATAAGTCCTTGTCTTACCCGTTCGGCTAACGACCCTCCACCAGTCAAGCAAGCGGTGGGTGAGAATATACACCCATTAAGTCACCATTTTATAGGCAACAACCTTATACCCACCTTATAGACCGGCTTCGTGAATGAGGCGTACTAGCGGTAAGACGACTTTATTCTTATACATATATATATAATTATTAAATCATCATAATATAAGTATAAGGGTTGAATTTTAACTTTTAAAATTCTAGGGGTTGGAACTTAAAGTTTTAACTTAACTTTACTTGTTCCAAAACTTGAGGGCAAGTTTTGTAACTTTCAAAACTTTTCATTTCTTGTAACTTATGAGTTTAATAGAGTAATAAAATGAAGACTCTTCATTTTTCTAACTCTTGTGTTCTTTTAATGGTTTTAACTCAAGTGTGACTCTTGGTTTTCCATAACTTAAGGATAAGTTATGGACTCCATTAAAACACATTATGATCAAGAATTAATCTACCAAATAGGTTACAAATAATTCCTATGATCATCTAAAACATCATAAGAACAAGAACATGAATATGAACACAATCAAAAATTACATTTAAAACTTTGTAATTTTGATAACTAGTTGTTGTAAATGAATTAGCAAAGACATTACACCACCAAAAACAAGTTTTCAATTACCAAAACAGTTTAGGGTAATGTTTCTAATGCATTTCCAGCAACTGAATCGAAATTCTGCACTCAGTCGACCCTACTCGCCGAGTGCATGAATTGACTCGCCGAGTTGGTTGAAGATACTCATGAACTCGACGAGTCCCCCCTATAGACTCGACGATTCCATTCGCAGACAGCAAGATTTCCGATTCTTTTTTCAACTTTTAAGCACAAATAAGAGCAAACAAGCCTAGGCTCTGATACCACTGATGGGTTTTGAGCATTCTAACACTTCCTAAGTGTACATGCAACCCTAATAACCTTGGATCTATGTTTGTCTAATTGTCATGCAAAGTTGAATTCCAAGGTTATATTCCTATCTAGCATACATAGGGAACAATTTTAACATAAAGTATAGATAGAATAACTTACCTTGTTGTTGTTTGTGTTCCTTGAAACCTTGTGAGCCTAGCACCCCAAGTGTGATGCCTCAAATGCTTCACACAACACCAAATGCTCTTGGAAGAACTTATGAGAGAACACACACTTCTTCAAAATCGGCCAAGCCCTCTTATTTCTTAGTGTAATCAATTTTGGGTGGAGAACATGTTTCTTATATAGTGTTGACACATCTAGGGTTAAACCCTAATGTGTCATGACTTTTCATTTCCATGACCCATGGGTTTGTAACTCCCATGGAGCATCCATGGAGCATCCTATGGGTGGAACCCAACTTGATAGTCCATGGAGCCTTTTAGCCCACTATACAAGATATGGATGATTTGCATAATCAACCCATATATTTAATTAGTTATCTTTTGATCACTTAATTAATTCTTGATCAAACTAATCAAATAATATTATTAATATATTAGAACTTATAATATATTAATAATCTCCAAGTGTTATTTCTCTCATTTAGTCTATCCAATTGCATGGTGCCATGCAACCCAAATGGACCATGCCGGGTCGGGTCAAGTACATACCAGAAATAGTTATGGACTTAGACACCTTATCCAACAGATTCTTGATGGGTTGCATTGTTGGAGTGTCTTAGACTCAGGGATATTTTCTCCATTTTGGTTATTTCTTTATGGATAGAATAAAGAATATTTTAGTTGGTTCGAGAGGAATCTTGATTTCGTTTGGCTGCATTCAGATGGTTGGTATATTCCAAGTGGGGCGAGTGGAGATTTCATAGCAAAAGGAATTCATGGCAGAATGCAATTTTCAACTAGATTGTTCAAGTTCAATACTTTCGCATATATGCTTAATCTTCTTGTTTTCGTATCAGGGTCATTGCTAGCTGTTGAATTTCCTTTCAAATTGTCTTAGATGCGATTGTGTTAGCAATCTGTAGGGTGTCTTCGTGCTTTAGGGTTCTACGGTGTTAAGAGGCCAGGTTGAGGGTTGTGAGGAGGACTTCCTTGTCTTTTCTTGTTTGATTGGGACTTGTAAGTCTGAGTCACAACCCAAAGGTTTAGGGCTAATTAATTCTTGATGGTTCGATGTGTCCTTATGTTAGTGGTTAGTGGATTGGGCCCAAGTGTTGTTATTGTTGGTACTATTTGCGTAAGAATCATTACTGAGTGATATTGCAATTAACATATGACCCTATGGGGTCATACATTTATCAAGTTAGCACATTTTTGTATATTTATTGTTAATATGATTAGTAATAAATAATATCAACTCTTGTATTTAATTAGGGAATTATGATTATTTTTGTGAAATTAATACTTAAAGAGAGTATAACTAGTTATCATATGGTATGATTTAATAAATCATGTATAAAGTTTTGGACCCTTCGTTTAACCTTAGACTTATTAGTTGGTTACCATGGCCAAATTTTTAAAGAAACGTGGGAGGTTTCTTGTCAACCTCTCTCCTTTGCTCCTATGATCCTAAAGGCTAGCCAATACTTTATATTATTATATGGTGAGGCTTTGCTTTTGCATGTACTATATAAATGAGTGTTTGCTTGCATTTTTGACCATCTATCCCTTAGAGAACCGATGAAAATCGTTGCTTTCTCTTATTCTTCTTTTTTCTTTCTTTTGAAGATTGTTGCAAGTATTTGATGCTTAGAAGTACTTCTCCTTTAGTTCTTATTTAATATAAGCACTTAAAGGCTTAAGAAGTACTTCATACAACTACTAACTAGCATTCCAAGTGCCTTAATCTTGATGGTGGATACTTGTAGAGAATATCATCCTCTTTGATCTTTACATCATTAACACCCCAAAACATAGTGGGTTCAAAGGCTCCAAAGTTTTTCATTATAAAACACTTTGTGGTTGTTTTTAATATAATTCTAACCTCTACAAATGGATCATAGATGGTTTGGTTTTGTTATAAACTCATAAATAATCTTGTTATTTTTAAGCTTCCGTTGCCTAGGACCCATCAGTGGTATCAGAGCCATTTTAATATGTTAGAATGATTTTTAATGTTCGGTTATCTTTGTTTTTTATAAAACAAGTGTGAATTCTTTTGGTTCATAAGTATTCATATTTGTATTCTTTGGTAACTTGTAGTTTAAAATTGTTTATTTTTATATATATTCATTCTCCATGCATTTTGGTTATATAAAAGTTGCCATAGAAAAACCAAAGAGTTGTTTGTTAGTATATTTGATATGTATATGGTGTGCATAAACTAGCCGTGGACCATTGTGTTTGTGGGATGTGTATTTTTGTTAAAATTTGTTGTAATATTTATTTATTCATATGGTATGTAATAAATTAAATAGATTAGTTTTTAGAAATAATTTATATGTACAAAAATGTGACAAGAAATGAAGATGGAGCCATTTTTTGAATACCAAAAGGTAATTTCGCAATTAAAATGTGTTTAGTGAAAATAATGACAATGTCAAAAGGGTTGTTGGTCCTAAAATGGCCACTGATGGCTGTTGCAAAAAGATTGTGGTCCTGATGCAACACTTTCTGCAACATTTTCTCAAAAGTGTTGCATGTTGCTGAATTATTTACCTTTTAAGAAGTTGTTCAACTTTTGCAAGCAATAGATGGTTTTTCAAGTGGTAGCTTAAACAACAACATTACTAGAAGATTTTTGGTCCCTTTAAATGTCTATTTAGGAATGAATTTTTCATTTTGTGATGGCTCACAAAATGTCACTTGAATGTGTTGGTTTATGCACATATATTTTAATGCATGTTTGTGATGTTTATTTTATGTTGTTGCATATCATGTTTGATGTATGAAAATGGGTTTTATATGTTAAATAAAATTTTATCATGAAATAATATCACTTGGAGTTTGAGAAATAAATATTTAAAATGTAACATAAGAGGTTAAGAAATGACTAGTTACTAAAAACATTTTAATCGGTAAAATCGATAGGTGTGGAAAGTAGTATTGGACTCGAACTACTAAAAGCACGTGATCCATACTTGAATCAAGGGAATTCACAGACAATAGAGGAAGCCTATGGGATGAGGATTCTTTTAGTATTTTCTTATTAGTGTATGGTTGCTTTTCAATATGGTGATGAGAACTCGTGGCGGAGGATCTGGTTCAGGATCAGGTGTTGGCACTAAGTTGATTGATGAGTGGATGTCGAAGTTCATCTCGTTGGAGATTACCTACGGTATTTTGGAGCAAACTCATGTGATCTTTGGTATGATCAAGGAGGGGATCATGGAGATTGTGCAGAACGTCTGTATGCGTATCACACTGGGGTTACAGAGTTGTTGGATGAGTGACTCAGGGTCTTTTGTGCCAAGATCAAGACATGACAGTTGAGAGTGCACACTCCCTCATTCTAAGAGTTCAAGGCTTGTGGAGCTCTAGATTTATTTGGGGCTAAGGACCCCATTGCTAGTCGCCGATGGATCACTAACATGGAGAATGCTCAACGGATGAGTTTCTGCCTTGAGCGGGCGAATGTGGGATTTTCATCTTTCCTTTTGTGAGACCGAGCTCGTTATTGGTGAGAAGAGGTCGATAGGGCATTAGGATATGCGGTCGTGGTGACCATGTCTTGGGAGGAGATGGTCATGAGATTCAAGGGGGAGTTTTCACCGGTTATTGAGGTGCAGCAGCTAGCAAGGGAGTTTCAGAACCTTTGCCAAACTACTGAGGTTGTGCCAGAGATCACTGCCATGTTTTGGGATAGGGCTTTGTTGGCTCTGCAGTATGCAATGGACGAGGAGATGAAGAATGTGAGGTATCACGATATGCTAAGTGATGACATCAGGTAGATCATGAGCTTATTAGGGTGCAAGATCCTAAATGATATGATTGCTAAAGCCTGATAGTGGGAGATCGATTTGGAGCACCTTGGGAAGAGGAAGTCAGAGCAGATTCAGATCACAGTGGTCCAAGCGAAGAGGCCCAAGACTTAGGATTCGTGTCTGAGGGGCCATCAGGGTCGGGGCCGTTTTTCCAAGTGTGGAAGGAACCATGAGGGAGGCTGTCGGGAGACAAGAATGGGATGTTTTAGTTGTAGTCATATCCATGTCAACTCCACCATCCATATACATACCACCCTACACTTCTTCATGAACTTCATTTACACCAGACAATTCGTCTAAAGAACTTGAAATTTCAGCTTGCTCTTCAAAAATCCATTGATGTACATTAACACCAAGATGACCCATGTATACAAGAATGACACAACCAAAAGCATACCCTACTTCGATTAATTCCATGTAGTCCATGTCAGTAGCGATTATCCTCAATCCATCATGAAACTTAATATTGGGCATTCAAAAGTAAACATTCACACATCTCTTATTCGCGAATCTTTGAAAGAACTCCACAAATTTGTTCTTGTCCATTCCAGCAAAATCAGAATCATCAAACTTTTGCTCGGCTCCATCTGAGTAATTAATATCGGGGTACCATGTAAAAATTACGACAAAATAAATATCTATATTCATGTAAACAGCCATAGCAACTATTAACTTGGCCGATTTGACCGACGAACAGTTTAAGAAAATGATTCATGCCAAGTACGGTTGAAGAAAAGGATATGGATGAAAAGGTAGCTGGCAAAAGAAGACGAAAGAGACAATTGAGGGGTTTTAAATGTCTATTAGGTCTCTTTTGCTAACACCCACGTGGCAATGACCTGAGATTTTTAATCCACATGGCAGTTACGTGGTATTGGCAAACAACTTAGTAGGATGAGTGTCACTGGATGACCCCTTCAATTTTGTAAAAATGACCTTTTAAACAATACAATTACAAGTACAAACCTTTCAAATGCAAACAAAATATTCATGGGGGATTATTTAAACCAAAATACGAAAGATAATTGGACTACAATGACAATAACTCTTTTCTTTTTCAAAGAATGCAAAACCATAAAAAAAATAAAACATAGAAAAACTATTGTATATAGCTAATATTTATTCTTTCAATCTCACGAGAATAATCATTCCTATTTAGATGTATGCCAAATAGAAGTTATTATTTTGTGATAATGATTATGAAGCATTAGTTAGAATAATTATCGATTTCGATGGTTTTGATAAATCAATTTTTTTCTAAAATAATTAGATTTGTTTACGAATAAATTCGTTTTATCAAAATTGTTGATTATTCAATTTGACACTTGAAAATTGTTCTCATACAATAATTAGTTTTCATTTGTACTCAACATTTCCTACTTAGGCCCTGTTTGATATTGGTTTGACTGAGTCTAGTCAGACCTTTTTGGCTGACTCGGTCAGCTAATGCTGTTTGATAAACACATATTACATGTCTGACTTGGAAATAAACATCTGATTGGGAAAGATCTTGGAAGCCGACTGACTAAGAAAGGGAAAAAGAATTCCAATCGTATCCATTGCCCTAATGCACCCTACATCGCCTCCTTTCTTCTTCTCTTCCAGCGACAATTTTCTTTCACCCATAACCAACAACCATCGTCGACCCATCCTTCATCTTCCAGCCACCGATCGACTTCTTCATCTAATCAGGTACGTTCTACAATTAAGTTCCAATTTTATGTCTAAAGTTCTGATTTTATCTTTAAAAGTTCTGATTTTGCCATTCTTTCTCCAAAAGTTTTGATTTTTTGCTCTTGAATGTTTGATGTTGAATTGATTTTGCTCTTAAATTCATACATACCTGAATTTTATGCGTTTGTGAAACGTGATCATTCCAGTTGACAATTGATTTTGCTCTTAAATCAATGTTTGATGTTCAATTGATTTTGCTCTTAAGATGATACGAAAATTCTGCTATTCCAAAGTAGCGGAATGTTGTTAATTGTCGATAATTTTGAAATCTGAATGCATATAATGATGTCAATTGTTTCCTTTTCATTGTGTAATTACAAATTGAATGATGAAATACAGAAGCATCTCACTTCTTTTTAGATATTTGATCGACTGGAATGATCACATTTTAGGACTAGGTAATCTTTTAATTGAAGTCCCATGGGAGGTTTTGTTATGTTTGTTCCTTTGCAATAATCGTAAGCAATAAGAGTCTGAATTTAAGCAATATGTCAAATAAATAAAGATCATTATGACCTAAAAGTTGGTATAAATCTGATAATTAATACCAAAACTTATTGATGCTATGATTAAATATTGATCAGGTATGATAGGTTTCAAATTATGTTGTCATTGATTATATAGAACTATGGTAACCGTTGAATTATTTGTAATCACATTTCGTATCTTGAAGGGTGGCTGTAGAGTTGGTAGGAATGGAGAAGGGTGAAGAAGATGAGGGGTGAGAGATGGTGATCTGATGATCGATCATGGTTGCTCTTGTTCAAGTCTTCTTTTATTTCCAATATATCATCAAATATGTGATATAATCAACAACTGTTTTATTTTGTTTTTGTTTTTTTTTTTTTTTTTTTTTGAATTCTTATGCAAAATTTCTAGTTCATATATTATATCATCTCTTGAATTTGTTACCCCATTTTGCATAATTCCAATTAATGTGTGGAATGTTGGAAACAAATTGGTGTTTGTTGGAAATGATATTTTTGGACAATTTGTTTTGTATGCAAATCGAAGAATCTTTTTTGTTTTTGGGTTAAATATTCATATGTAGTATGTGATCAGTTGTGGCAGGGTAAAATGGTCATTTTTTAGTAGTCAGCGCATTCAGTCAGATGTATAATCAAACAACATGGTTTCTTACTCACTCAAGATTTCTTACCCAGACAGAACTTTCCCAGTCAGAAGCTATCAAACGGGGCCTTAATTAATTTTGAAAATATATCTTCTAAAATAAACATCGCTTCATTATAGAGAGCTATCTATTTTCAAATATTGGCATGATGTGGTTAAAGATGTTCTTTTTTATGTTTGTCGGTGTGCTGGTATTTCCGTGAAGAAAGAAACGCTTGGGAATTTTTTGATGTACCCACTGGATGGAAGATTCACACTTAGATCGGCTATCATTTTGGTATCTGAATGGATAGAAGGGAAGCACGCTGGTGTAGATCTTACTAGGGTGTCCCCTCTCGTCGGTTTGAAAAGAGAGGTTTCACAGCGGGGCATGCCGCTTTGAAAGTCTCCACGTGCAAAGTAACAAAGCACGAAAATGCATGCAATGAAAATCAACATATGTTTATACCTTTAGCATTTGATACTTTTGGTTTTCTCACACCAAAGGTTGTGGAACTTCTCAACAGATTCCAACGTGTTATGCATTCTAATATTATATGTTGGAACTTTATATATAAAGGAATTGCAAGTTGGCAACTTCCTTTGTATCCCACATTGGTGGGGGGAAGAAACCTTTGTGGGTTTATAAGCCTATTCCCTTGTTAGGACTTCAAAGGCTTTAGTGGATCAAGGGAATGGGCCAAGCCCACGTGCGCGCCTAGCCTAGCCTAGCACTAGCCGACGTCGTGAGTGCGCGAAATGGCGCGATTTAGGCGCACTTTGCACTTCGCACGACGCATCGAGAGCTGAGGAGCTTTTATTTTTGATGAGTTCGGGTCAAGCCGGTTTGACCGATTGCTTGGAGAGCAAGCTGTCGCCCTAGGGTTTCTGGGGCCGGCCTATGGGGGCCCGTTTGATGCCTTCTAGGGTTACGATAACTATAAATACAGCTCCCTAGGAGCCATATAGAACTCACGAAAATCTGAAAGCTCTCCCTCTCTCTGCGGTTTTTTCTTCTAGTTTCCGAGTAGTCGCTTTGTGTTTGTCGATTTACAGTGCTGTTGGAATATCGATCTAGCTGCATTAAATCCTGGGGTTTTACTCTGTTGCTTACAGCCAATACAAGCGAAGTAAAAACCTTTAAGGACATGAATCTGATCCGTGTAGTTGCTTTAACATCAAGTCAGCAATCAACAGGTCGGTTTTACCTTTCTGTCTTGTCTTTAATTCGTCCAATAACAGGACAGTCTTCTTCTACCTTTCTTATAATCGAATCTAATCGAGAAGGATAGATCTGGTTTCTGGACGAAACTCGGTAATACAATAATAATAATTGGATCTATTATTCGCAACTAATCGACATATAATTCTCAATATTATTTGTCGGTTTCCTTGCGCGTCTATTAGTTTGTTATTTAAAACAATCTTAAAGGTTTTTTTATTATTAATCAATCAACAGACTAATGGACTCTATTGCTAGCCTCCATTTCATGAACCAAGAGTTTGCCAAACTTGACCAATTCGATGGTCAGAACTACACTCGTTGGGCCGAAAAGGTCAAGTTCATGCTTCATGTCTTGAAGCTCTCCTTTTTGTTGGACCCAAAACTGGAACCAATTCCTGATGATCCAATTCCAAAGGAAGGGGAATCTGTGGACCCAGCGGTCATTGCAGAACTAGACAAACAAAGGATTCTGCGTAGAGAATCCGAGGAATTGTGTGTGGGTCACATCAAGAACTCCCTATCTGATCGGCTCTATGATCTTTACTCGCCGGTCAAAGATCCTAAAGAGCTATGGAGTGCGTTGGAACTCAAGTATAAGGCACATGAAGAAGGTACTAATAAGTACCTTGTGTTCAAGTATCTTGAGTTTCAAATAGTTGATGACAAACCAATTATGGAGCAAGTGCATGAACTCCAAGTCATGGTCAACAAGTTGAACGCACTCACCATCTCTCTTCCAGAACTCTTTCAGGTTGGTGCGATAATCGCAAAACTGCCACCCTCGTGGAAATATTTCTCTAAGAGAATGATGCACAAATCTGAGGACTACTCCTTGGATGATCTGATGAAACACCTCCGCATTGAGGAGGAAACTCGCATCAGGGACAAGCGAGGTAAAGTTGGACAAAGTATGCATCATGTGTCAGGTGGGAGTTCTAGCCACAAAGGCAAATCTGGGGGATAGAACAAGAAGAATTTTGGGCCCAAGAAACAAAGCTTCAAGAAACCAGGTCATCAAAATTCTAACTCAAAGCCAAAAAGGGCCGGTCCTTGCCACGTCTAAGGAGAGATTGGGCACTATGCGAGAGAATGCAAAGATCGCAAATCCATACCGGTTGCACATGTAGTCGAGAAGGTTACTGAAATGGTGGCTAGTGTGAACCTTGCAGAGATTTTCATGATCTCCTCTCTTACTCGAGCAATCTGTGCTCGAGGTTGGTTCGTAGACACTGGAGCCACTGTGCATGTTTGTGGGCAACGAGAGAGCTTTCGCACCTACCAACCTATGCCTCATGGGACGGTTGTCGTCTGTGCTGATGACCATAGAGCTGAAGTTCTAGGAAGAGGTGATGTTCGGTTGAAGTTCACACGTGGTGAATGGGTGACTCTTCGAGATGTTCTTCATGTTCCTACTATCTCGAAGGGTCTGGTTTCTGCGGACAAGTTTGACAAGGGTGGGTTCAAGATGGTGCTTGAGAGAGGTAAAATTGTGATCACTAAAGGCAGAAGATATGTTGGGAGGGCTAACAACACTTCGGGAATGTATCGTTTATGTCTTAGTGATGAGGGTAATATGAGTGGTCCTAGTGTTGAGAGTGGTGTTGCTAGTGTGTCTAGTGTTGGAAATGATGTGATTGATGGATTGGTTGCTAATGTGAATGAACTGAACTTTTCTTGTTATATTGTTTGTTCAATTTCTTTATGGCATAAACGTTTAGCTCACACTAATGTTAAAAACATTGAAAAAATGCAAACTAAAGGTATGTTAAAATATGACCCAAAAGATTTTGAAAAATGTGAAACATGTGTAAAATCAAAGTTCACTAAAAAACCATTTCCATCAGTTAAGAGAAACACATCTTTACTTGATTTGATTCATTCTGATATATGTGAGTTAAATGGAATCCTTACTCGTGGAGGAAAAAGGTATTTCATCACATTTTGTGATGACTTCAGTAGATATCTACATGTTTATTTGCTGAGATCAAAAGATGAAGCTTTTGATGCATTTAAACGATATAAGGCTGAGGTCGAAAATCAACTTGAAAGACACATCAAAATTCTTCGCTCGGATAGAGGCGGAGAATATTTCAACCAAGAGTTTGACACATTCTGCGAAGAGAATGGAATCAAACATGAGAGAACATCACCATACACCCCTCAACAGAATGGTTTGGCTGAAAGGAAAAACCGAACTCTTTGTGAGATGGTCAACTGTATGTTGAACCAATCGAGTCAACCAAACAATCTGTGGGGGGGAAGCACTATTGACTGCTTGTTATGTTCATAACAGGATCACTAGCCGTGTGATTCCTACAAGCCCTTATGAGTTGTGGAAAGGTAGAAAGCCTAACCTAGACTATTTGAAAGTGTGGGGGTGTGTTGCTTATTATCGGACTCCCGATCCTAAGCGAACCAAATTGGGAGCATGAGCTAATAAGAGTATATTTATTGGATATGCTCAAAATAGCAAGGCTTACCGATTACTAGATATTGATTCTGGTGTTGTTGTGGAATCCAGAGATGTGGAATTCTTTGAGGACAAGTTTTCTAAGGATGAAGAAAACTCTAGTCATACAACACTTACAAGTACCTCTCGAGAAATACTCCCACCTCCTCCCAGTGTGGAGGAACCAAGGAGAAGTACTAGGGCTAGAATTGAGAAAACCTTAGGAGATGATTTCTATTCTTATTTGGTCGAAGGAACACAAAAGAAAGTGACGAGAGAGGTCATCTTTTCAATTAATTTGGATGATGATCCTAAGACATTTACTGAAGCCATGACGTCTCGGGATGCTCCTCTGTGGAAGGAAGCAATCAATGACGAAATGGATTCAATTATGGGTAATGGAACTTGGGAGTTAGCTAATTTACCCAAGGGGAGAAGACCCATAGGATCCAAATGGATATTCAAGAAGAAATATCATCCTGATGGATCCATATCTGCTTATAAAGCAAGGTTGGTTGCAAAGGGCTACAAGCAGCGAGAAGGGATCGATTATTTTGATACCTATGCCCCAGTTGCTAGAATTAGTTCAATTAGAACTCTCATAGGAATATCAGCTTTGAAGGGATTGTATATTCATCAAATGGATGTGAAGACAGCCTTTCTGAATGGTTATCTCAAAGAGGAGATTTACCTGGAGCAACCTGAAGGTTTCGTAATACCTGGACAAGAAAACAAAGTATGTAGACTTGTTAAGTATTTGTACGGGTTGAAACAAGCTCCTAAACAGTGGCATGAGAGGTTTGACACCACTGTGACTGCCTTTGGTTTTCAGCACAATAGTGCTGATAGATGTATTTACTCTAAACATACATCTGATTACATAGTAGTTATATGTCTTTATGTTGATGATATGTTGATCATTAGAACTCACCTAGAAGGTATTCTTGAGACGAAGAAATACCTATCTTCGAACTTTAAGATGAAAGATCTTGGAGAAGTAGATACTATTCTTGGTATCAAGGTGAAGAGGACTGGTGGTCAGATTTCTCTGAGTCAATCTCATTACATAGAGAAAATTCTGACAAAGTTTCAACATTTGAACATTAAGGAATTTAACACTCCTTTTGATTCAAGTGTGAAACTTAAGGTGAATTCTGGTCGAGCTGTGGCCCAACTAGAATATGCTAGTGCAGTTAGGAGCATGATGTATGCTACTCACTGCACGTGACCTGACATCGCATTCGTTGTAAGCAAGTTGAGTCAGTATACAGTTAATCCAGGGACGGAGCACTGGAAAGCAGTGGGTAGAGTACTAGGATACCTGAAAAGGACAACTACTTTTGAATTGACATATTCGTCATCTAATGGAATACTTGAAGGTTATTCTGATGCCAGCTAGATTGATCACACCAGTGATTCAAAGTCCACAAGTGGTTGGATTTATACTCTAGCTGGTGGTGCTATTTCTTGGGCGAGCAAGAAACAGACATGCATAGCTCATTCAACAATGGAAGCTGAGCTAATTGCCTTAGCAGCGGCAGGCAAAGAGGCAGAGTGGATTCGAGATCTACTTATGGATATACGTTTGTGGGATATTCCGATGCCTTCAATACCCATGTACTGTGACAGTGAGGCCACACTGTCTAAAGTATATAATGCGGTATATAATGGGAAGTCAAGACATGTAGGTCTGCATCACAATTTTGTGAGACAACTAATTGAAAGTGGTACCATCAAGGTTGTCTATGTCAAGACAAGTAGGAACTTGGCAGATCCGTTTACCAAACCTCTGACGAGAGATTTGGTTACATCTACCACGAGAGTCATGGGTCTAAAACCACAATAGAATCGTTTAGTGATGGAAACCCAACTTGACATTAGTGCTCCTAATTTTCAAGTTTAAAGGGTAACAACCAAATCACTAACGATAGAAGGTACTATCATTCATGATAGATCCATGTGAGGTAGGATAGTGCGTCGTTGCCGAGAATGAGGTTGAGTTACGACTCTTAACGTAGTTTTGGAGACATCTAAGCAACGAAGATGTTGTAAAACTATGCCTATATGATCTAGAGGTGGTGCCGCCTCAAGTGAAGATTAGTGGTTTATCTTCTAAAGGGTCATGAAAAGGATTTATAGCGCATGGCCATAATAGCGCTCAGGGAGAACACAAATATGACTTGTGGTGTGTGGGGGTAAACCGGAGAGGTCATTGAGGTTCATGGTTTAAACCTATAAGGATACCATTGAATCGGTCTCTTCTTGTTTGTTCTCATTAAACTAGGGTTTAATCTTCGTGACACCCAAGTGACATCATCTGTCTGAGTGAAAGGAAACTTACCAACTTGGTGGGGGATTGTTGGAACTTTATATATAAAGGAATTGCAAGTTGGCAACTTCCTTTGTATCCCACATTGGTGGGGGGAAGAAACCTTTGTGGGTTTATAAGCCTATTCCCTTGTTAGGCCTTCAAAGGCTTTAGTGGATCAAGGGAATGGGCCAAGCCCACGCGCGCGCCTAGCCTAGCCTAGCACTAGCCGACGTCGCGAGTGCGCGAAATGGCGAGGAGCTTTTATTTTTGACGACTTCGGGTCAAGCCGGTTTGACCGATCCAGTCAAATGGTTGACCGCCGTTAACTTCGTGGAGACCAAGTTAGGGTATTCTAGAAGGATCAGGAAACAGATTGCTTGGAGAGCAAGCTGTCGCCTATGGGGGCCCATTTGATGCCTTCTAGGGTTACGATAACTATAAATACAGCTCCCTAGGAGCCATATAGAACTCACGAAAATCTGAAAGCTCTCCCTCTCTCTGCGGTTTTTTCTTCTAGTTTCCGAGTAGCCGCTTTGTGTTTGTCGATTTCCAGTGCTGTTGGAATATCGATCTAGCTGCATTAAATCCTGGGGTTTTACTCTGTTGCTTACAGCCAATACAAGCGAAGTAAAAACCTTTAAGGACAGGAATCTGATCCGTGCAGTTGCTTCAATATCAAGTCAGCAATCAACAGGTCGGTTTTACCTTTCTATATTGTCTTTAATTCGTCCAATAACAGGACAGTCTTCTTCTACCTTTCTTATAATCGAATCTAATCGAGAAGGATAGATCTGGTTTCTGGATGAAACTCGGTAATACAATAATAATAATTGGATCTATTATTCGCAACTAATCGACATATAATTCTCAATATTATTTGTCGGTTTCCTTGCGCGTCTATTAGTTTGTTATTTAAAACATTATATCTCCTAGATCCGTAGATGTTGTTTTCAAAAGAATTAGTTTTGTCATTCAGAAATAGCTAGCGGCGCAACTTGTTGTCCGTTTGTCTTCCGTCGATATATACACTACTACAAAAAAACATATAGGACCCATCATATAGGACCCGTTTTTTTGAAAAAACCAAGTTATATTATGCAAAAAACGGGTTTTATAAAGAGGAGTGTAATATGACCCGGTTTTAAATGAATTAACGGGTTATATGCTAGAATTAAAAAACCTGCATTCTATTGGTAAAACCGGTTCCTTTTGCCAAATATCTATATATAACCGGGTTTTTTCTATCATCTATGAGTACAATGAGTGATTTATGAGATGGTTAAATGATACCTTTTTTCAAAATATACACTACTTCCAAGTATCTTCATGTAAAAAAGGTTTATAAGTTATAACACACTAACACCTTGTTTTTTTTATCAATATGTTTATTTCTAAATCCATTAAAACCCATATTGTTGCTTTTTCAAAAATACTCTTTAGTTATTATTTTATTCAATAGTACTTAGAATGTCAAAAACTTCCATCGTATGTTACTTACAATAAATAAACTAAAACATAAACTTAATTGATATATACAATAATAAAGTGCCACTTGACATAAACAATTAACTTTTCTAAACACCACAAAGTTGTTTACAAGTTACATCAACACCTATTGCTTATTTCCATAAGCTGATAAACAACAAAAATTTGAGGTCCAAACTAAATATTTCCAAGTCCAGGCAGGTTTATAATTCTCAATCGAGTATTATAAGAAATGATGGAAAAAAAGAGAAAATATATGTTTTAATGTTAAAGGTGAACGAATATTTCAACGAATAGTGCAATAAATGACTAAATTGTACAAATGGTCCTGCGGTTTGCTTAAAATTGTCACTTTGGTTTAAAAAGGTTTGGACTAGCACCACACGTCCAAAGTTTTCATTTTATTGCTAGTTTGGTCAAATTTATTTTGAACTTTTTCATAATAACGGTTTTGCCCTTAGTTTTTATTTATTTAAATATTTTTCTATTTAAAAGAAAATAAAAAAAAAATTCATGTTCTATTTTACTTTTATATTTTTTTATAAAGGAATAAAAATAAATATATAAAATTATATAATATCTCTCTCTCTCTCTCTCTCTCTCTCTCTCTCTCTCTCTCTCTCTCCCATAAAATCCACAACCCCATCTTCTTCCATTATCATATAAACGTCGATGCATCGCCATAGGTCGGAAGATATGAACGTTAACACCACTGTCAGCCACCACACATCTAAGTTGGAGCGCGATCTCTCTTACATATCCGATAATAGGGAGGTGGTAAGACGAATCGGAAGATCGAAGACAAATAAGAACATTGAAGGTTCGTCATCTGCAGAAATCTGAGTTGGAGCGCCTTCTTCACCGCCGACGCCAATTCTAGCGTTTCTACACCTTCTTCCTCCGTACAATGGTAAGCTTGATCGTACAATGGTAATCCCCCTTTCCTCATGTGTGTAGGTTTTTTCAACCTCGCACAAAAACTCCATCCTCATCTCTGATTCCCTGTACTCTTCTCATTTAGACCTGAAACCCAAAATCAAAGGGGAAAAGGGGTGATTTTTGAAGTATTTTAGTGTAAACCAATTGAAATTACACATAGGGGTTGCAAAAAAGTAAAGCATCCATGTAGATGATGAACTCGTGATGAATCAATGCATGGAAGGGTGGGATACAAAACATGCTATGGGTTTGTAAGAGAAGAAGGAGGTCAATGGAAGAAGTTCAAAAACCACCTTCATCCGCCTCTCTTCTTCCCATCGCCAGAAACCACCTCTTCCCCAATCTCCCTTCATTGCAAGGCTGCTACAACACCACCATGGTATATCGTCAGCACCATCCTCCTTTCTTCTTCTCGATTTCTCTTTTTCTGTATTACCATCCACTATCTCGGTTCGATTTATGGTTTGGTTTATATGTTTGATTTGTGGATTTAATTTATGGGTTTGAATGGGTTTTGATCCATGGGTTTGTGTTTTTGATTTCGTGTGGTAAAGTTTGTTGAAGTCTTGTATAGCGAATGAAGGAGGGAGAATTTCAGACCTGATGACTCATGAAGGTGAAAACTCAACGAAAATAGCGAAGATGAATTTTTTTTTCTTGAACATAAGCCCCATTTGGATTATATATTTGATCTAATATGAAGATTTGCTTAAGAATATCAATTGATGCGCACACACACACACACACACACAGAGAGAGAGAGAGAGAGAGAGATTGTATATTTTATTGATTTATTTTTATTCATTTATAAAAAAATTATAAAAATAAAATAGAAAATGTAATTTTTTATTTTTCTTTTAAACAGAAAAATATTTAAATAAATAAAAAACTAAGGGCAAAATCGTTATTATGAAAAAGTTCAAAACAAATTAGATCAAACTAGCAACAAAATGAAAATTTTGGACCTGCGGTGCTAGTCCAAACTTTTTTGGACTAAAGTAGCAATTTTTTGAGGAAACTACACGGACCATTTGTGCAGTTTAGTCGCAATAAATTGGAAGGAAATTTGAGAAGGAAATCATCATATCATTATACTATTTTTTAAAAGAAACATTTTTCCTTTCACCACATTCATTTGAAACTCTCACGCATTTTTTCTTTCACCATTTTCATTTGAAACTCTCATAACTTTTCAATTTCTTTCTAATAATAATTATAAGTTGGTTAATAAGGTTAAATAGATATCAAATATAAAGTGTAATCATATATAAACTAAATTTCAATATTAAAATAATATATTTAATTTTACTTATAAAGCTATGTTTTTTTAATTTTTAACATATTATACTTAATTTATTAGCTTTAATATATTGTTGGCTGTAAACCATTATCATTTTAAATATATAATTTTGGAACAATTTGTAAAAAATATTTAAATTATTAATTTCAATACAACATTACAGTGTCAACTTAAATATAAATTATAGTTTAACTTAAACAACCCAAACAATATTTTATAAATAGTTAAAAGTGATTAATTGTAGTGTCTTTCTAATAATGATTATAAGTTGGTTAATAATGTTAAATAAATATCAAACGTAAAGTGTAATCATAGTTATACTAAATTTTAGTTTTAAAATAATATCATTACTTCTACTTATAAAATTATGTCGTTAACTTTTAACATATTATACTTAATTTATTATATTTAATATGTTGTTGTATGTAAACCATTATCAGTTTAAAGCTACAACTTTTGAATAGTTTGAACAAAATACTTAAATTATTAATTTAAATATAACATTACAATGTCAACTTAAATATAAATTTCAGTTCCACTTAAATAACCAAAGAATATTTTGTAAATAGTTAAAAATGATAAATTGTAGTGATAAATAAAAAAAACTAAATTGTAATCTCAATTTAACTAACATATTTCCTAAATATATTTTATAATCGTTCAAAGTTTTCAAATGAGTAGCTTAAAATAACTTACAATAACAATAATTAAAAATAACTCTATATAAATAATTATATTGTTACATTTAAAATATAAAAACAATGGTTGATGTTTTAAATAATTATAATGATAGAAATTAAAACATTAAGCAAATAAATTTTAAAAAATTAATTAATAATAACAACAACTATAAATAACATTAAACCATATATTATATTTAATTTATTCATGTGTAACTTGTGGATAGAAGTCATTCAAACAATTGAGATTATGCATTTATAATAAATGTATATATTATCATATAATTCAAAATAATCAATATATTATATCAATTTAATATACGAATTATTATATCAAATTTAACAACAACGTTATTGCTATATTTAAAAAAAAACATATATTTATAAAGACTTTAACTATATAGGTGTTTCTGCGTGTGGATTATAGCGGCTAAATGTTGATGGCTTGTCATTTTGGTATCTGATAGCGTGTGAATTATAGCGGATTTGAAGTCAGAGATTATTCGTGGAATCAGCTGTTGATGGGGTGTTGTCTTGATGTTGACGGTTCGGGGAGCTGTCAGCCAATAGCTAGGGATCATCTGTAGGATTCGGCAGTGTGAGGTGAGTTATCCTCATTGTACTTACGGGTTGCGACCCTCGACTAGGTCTTTCTAAAGATAGTGGTTATGTTATCTTTAACACATTCTGTCACACCCCCAAACCAGAATGGCGGAAACGTTCGGGGGCGGAGGACGTCATATTCAGTATCATAACAGTTCATAGAAAGGAAAGTACACACCACCATATATATTAAAGTTTCCAAAATGTTTACATAATTGTATTCATTACATGTTCAAAAGTTAAATACATAAACATCTTTCAAAAGAAGTAATTAACGTCAACGCGTTAATCCCAAAAGTTGATTCCCAAACCTGCTTAGCGGTTCCCTGAGAATACAAGTTAATTCAAAGAAAAAGTGTCAACAATTAAGTTGGTGAGTTCATAAGTAGTTTAGAAAAATTGGATGCCATTCCAAAATAGGTGTATGTTTTCCAGAAAACGCAGCATTTCAAATGTAAAGAGTTGTGATTTGTTGTGTTGAAAGTGAATGTATTAGATCCAGAAAATCCCATATTTTCCCTAATGGTTGAGATACGAGTTGTGTTTTCCAAGAAAAACCCTTATTTTCTTATAAAAGTATGAAATGCATATGAATGTTCGTGTTATAAGTTGTAAATAATTGCACCAGGAAAATCCCTTATTTTCCTATTAGTTGTTTGGTTTGTATGCAGGAAAAACCCTTATTTTCCTAACATAAATGGCAGTCTCTAAGACCGAAAATCGCAAGAACCGACGTTCTCAAAAGTTGTGTCATAGTTTTATATAATAGAGCTATACGAAGATCGCATTTGTTAGATGAAGAATAGTTTTAATAGCTACTCGTTCATAAAAGCATAATACCATAATAATTGTATATCCGATGAGTTTTATAACCATACTAAACATAATATACCTGTAACGACGTTCTTCAGGCGTCGCAGCGTTATGACAACTGTCACCCCAAAAGACGGACTGTAGCTAACAGTCAGGGCGCGGGATCATGACTTCCCGTATAGATCTATACACATTTGACACGTTCTCCGAACGGGAGACTCTGGTTATAGACAGGACTTGCGGCATTACTTTCTAATAAAGAAAAGTAACGTTTGAAGATATACACGTCTCATGGATTCTCAACTAAGTCCGCATTAAAGTGATAGTTTTCTATGCAAAGTTTATCCTTTTTCACAATGTTTGACAAAGCAAAATCATAAGTTTTTAGAATGTATAAAACGACTTAACAATGAAAGGTACTTTGAAATTATTATATACTTTGTATAAGTCTAATGCACACAAAGTATGACAAGAGTTTTCCATAAGAGTAATGAGTTCCAAGTGATTTATTCGACAAAACAAGTGAAGTGAAACTTTATAAAATACACGATAATAACCGTATGTTTACTTGTATTCCCCCCCTAAAAGAGTATAAAAGCATTTAAAATGTATTTAAAGTGTGTTTGAAAGGGGTATGAACTCACTTGATTGATTGAAGAAAGCGTGACGAAAACCGAGCAGAACTTCTACTCGAGAAAGCGGATCTCTCGAGATTCTCAGGAAATCTTGGGAGTCTCGGGAGTGTAAAACTTTCTTCCCACCTTGGATATGAAAAACGGGCCTTTGGGATGATTCCGAGGGTTGAAACGCAGAGCTTCGGCGCGAGAAAGGAAGGAAATTAGCAATTTTGGCCGGCACCCTCGCATCCTTTTTATAGGGGTCTGGGAGGTTGCGTTACGCGGGGCGTACTAGAGTACGCGCTGCGTACTCATGCGTCATGCATGAGCGCATCCTCGGTCGAAACATTGGAGCGACGTGGGCGAACCGGAGCCTAGCATCCGAGTACGCTGGGCGTACGACGGTACGCTGGGCGTACGAGGGATCGGACCGGTGACTCCTTCTTCGGATAATACCGGGCTTTAATTTAATTTATATTTAAATTAATGAACAAACTTTAAAAATTCATATCTTTCTCATACGAACTCCGTTCTCGACGTTCTTTATATTCACACGAAGGTGAGACTACGATCTACAACTTTCGTTTAGACTCCGTCGGCTAGTTTTGAATTTATTTTTAATATTATATTTTTAATAGGTCGGGACTGGAAAAGTCCGTTAAAGTTCCATAACTTCTTCATCCGACGTCCGTTTTTGTCAGACTTTTTACCGTTGCGCTAGAATTGTTGATCCCTTTGATTCTCATTTAGGTTGTTTTGGCCAAAAGTCTCTCGATCTCTATTTCGAGTTTTTAGTTGTCTACTGCTATATCTGTAACTTAGAAAAATCACAACTTCCTCATACGAAGTCAGATTTGGACGTTCTTTTTATGTACGGTTACAGTTTGACGATATCTATGACTTTCATTTAGACACCTAAGGTCAAAAAGTGTTTTGTTGAAACTTTGCGTTTTTACGTAACTTCGTATTGTCGGTTTTTGTCGGGAAACTTAGAATGGTCATAACTTCTTCGTTATAACTCGGATTTTAGTGTTCTTTATATGTATGAAAACCTTGTTACAATATACTTAATTACGGTTTTATAAAATTTTAAATTTTGACCTGAATTTTGCTGTTGTTACACATTCCTAGATGAATACGTTAACAGACACCTTCTTAGTTGGAAACTTTATCGATTAAGCCACTTAGAAAGATCATATATAAATTTGGACTTCTGTTGAAAATGATTAAGCACTTAATGAAATAAGTACATAAGACTAGAAATCGCAATGCAACCAAAGAAGCCTCGTGCCACAAATATTGGACTGATTGTTAGAAATTAGGGAATTAAAGTACCAATTTATATTACTTGGATACTTTTCGAAATCTGTAATACGTCCCTTTTTCCTGGGGTACACAGATTCAGAAGTAGGATAATCCAAGAATAAAACCAATTCGAATTACATTGTTCGATGTGTTATTGAGAGATAAATCAAATCTTAATGAACAAATTTCAAGTGTATGTTTTGTAACCCTTTTATTAGAACATGAAATATGCTCTTATACAAGAAGGGAAGGTAGTTAATAGTGGTTACATGCATAATTGGCGCCAAAATAAGTGGTTATTAGACATAATCGTCGTCTGCATCATCATGATGTCATCAAAGAGTTTTTCGTGGGAAAATGCATGGTTGGAGTCATACCCGATATAGAAATCAATTTAGGTTTCGAGGAGCTGCCCCGAGTCAGGAGCTCTACGCCTTGGACCCTACTAAGGGCGCTGCCCCTTGGAATCCCGTGCCTAGGGGAGTTGCCCCCGAACCCCCATATCATGAGTTCATACCCCGAGTGTGTACCCCGCAACTACAATCTCGATGAGTAAAATAGAACTCAAACCATCTCAATATTAATAACAACTACAACAAAACATGTTGATAGTGACTTTTTTTTGTAGTAGTGATAGTGACTTTTTTTAAGTGAAATATGTTTTATGTGATTCATGTAGAAAAATGGTTAACTACAATAAAAATGTCCCGTCATATTTTGTATTTTTTACGGTTTAATCTTTAAAAAAAAATTCTATGAAAACCATCTTATTTTGAAGAAAAAAAATTAAATACATCTATTACGATAGCATGTCACTATTATGAGATGAATTTCTTTTTTTTTCCACACCAATTTTAACAACTTTTGTACCACAATAACAAATATTGTGTATTCTTTTAATTTTTATTAATAGGTGGTAAGTTCTTCCTAGAAAAAGTTATTAAAAGAACTGTTATTTTGTTTTTTAATTTCTTTTATAAATGATTTATTGGCTTTCACAATACAATTTTTTTCTAATTTAACAAATGTGATCAAATCATTCGTTTGGCTCTTCCTCTTTTGATTCCTATTGTAGTTCGAAACTTCACGATAGGAGCGGAGCCAAGATTTAAGAATAAAAGGCTAAGAGTCTTGCATTACAATAATATATTAAAACATAATGTTATATACGAATAAATTAATAGGTCTATAATTTTAAAAGAAAAAATCACAAAAAAATAAAAATTTGTCTCCATTAACCTAAATCTTCAAAAGTATAGCCGGAAACAACTTTTTAACTGAAAATTAACCTCCTCAACGAATAAAAGTAACTACAAATGATAACATTGTATTGTAATAATATATTAGAACATAATGTTATATGCGAATAAAGTAATAGGTCCAAGATTTTAAAAGAAAAAATCACAAATAATTAAAATTTTGTCTCCGTTAAATTAAATATTCAAAAGTATAACCGGAAATAATTTAATGTTAATTAACCTCCTCAATGAATAAAAATACCTACGAATTTTCTCGAACTCTTGATGAATAATCGATTAACAAACATTATTTATAAACAAATGGCTACTTACTAATTGAAATTATTATCAATTACAAATTAATAAGAAAACTAGATATAAGTAAAAATTAAAAATTACCTTGGTTAATTACCATAACGGTAGCAAAAGCAAGAAACCAAACTTCAAACTCCTCGTTCTTCAAACTCCTCGTTTAATTAAAAGGGGATATGACATACATATCTTTGTGACTAGGTTTAATTCTAAACTCCACAGCCACCGGTTATGCACTGATGCAGTTATGCCAGTTAAATTAAACAAGTTATTACTTGCCCTTTTGTGGTTATAGTTTATTAGATTAACAAATCATAAAGGGAGATTATCGATTTAAACACTTAATATTATTATATGGGCTTATAAATTAGATGGTGGTCTACTGGGCTTTGAGTATATGTATCAAAGGAATATTTGTATTGGAGGAGGCTAGGCATCCATTCCCTCCGCCACTACCTAATAAACATACAAATTCAAACGAATTGCAAGTATCACATATATTTCACCACTAAATAAAAATAAGGCTCTTATTGATTAGTTAAGAGCATAGGCTGTAAACGAAATATTTGTAACATCTTAATTTCAAATTAGAGTACACCTAATAAAAAAAACAATAATAATAATTTGAGTGCAACCATAATTACGGTGATTGTTAATTTAATTTACGCCTAGTTTTTGAGTTTTAGCAAAGGAAAAAAAGAAAAATAAAGTAATGAGAGAAAAGAAGAGAAAATAACAAAAAAAATTTATTTTGTGTTTCCGAGTTAGAAATAATTGAGAGGAAAATTAAACATTTTCTTCTTTCTTTCCAAATCGAAAAGAAAGTTAGGAGTGAAAAATGATCATTTAATTTCCAATTACTTCTTTCCATTTCCTTCTTTTAATGAAAATCAGAAACACCAGTTTATTTTACTTTCTTCCCAATTCTATCAATTTCTTTTCATTTTTCTCGTTACGTTGAACTCAGGAATACGATGTTAATGCAATTAGGCTGGAGGGAATGGAGCATGTCATGCTATGATGTCATGCCACATCATCTTTAAAACCATACAGTGTTTGTCATATCACTTTTGTCACACAATATAAATAACATGAAATTTTTAAAAGGTGTGTCAACTTGATAAAAATATATATAAATAAAAGAAACGACAAAAGAAATAAACAGTCTCTCTCTCTCTCTCTCTCTCTCTCTCTCGAAACGACAAAAGAAATAAACAGTCTCTCTCTCTCTCTCTCTCTCTCTCTCTCTCTCTCTCTCTCTCTCTCTCTCTCTCTCTCTCTCTCTCTCTCTCTCTCTCCACTAACATGCCGTTTTCCTTTACCATTTTATCATGTTATGTTTGAAGGGTGATGTTTGTATAGCATGTTAAACAAAGACGAATTGAAAAAAAAAATTGAAATTTAAACTTGTGTTACTAAACAAATAACAAAAAGATTGAAATTAACTTGTTAGACTAGTAAATCATACAAGTTACATTTTCAAAACGTAAGTAATTTTTTTTTAACTTACTAAGATTGGATGTAATTTAAGAAATTGGTAAATTTGTTTGATGATCATCAATGGTCTAATTCTATAAATAATTTAAAACTCTTAAAATATTTTTAAAAAAATTTAGTGCCAGTAACCATAAACATTAGATCTACTGGAGCATTTAAAAATTCATAAAGATAGGAAAACTAAATAAGAAAAAAAAAAGATTAAAAAAAAAAGATAAAAAAGAAATAGAAAAGAAAAAAGGGACATTGTAACATGTTTTCTAACTAAAAGATACGCATTTAACAAAAAAAAATTGTAGTCCAATTAGAAGAAGTTAAATTTGGATGGTTTTACTGAAGAATATATATATATATATATATATATATATATATATATATATATATATATATATATATATATGGAAAAGTGAATATGTGGGTGTCATGTATCTAATATTAAGTATAGAACCATCAAAATTGACTTCATTTTGATTAAATAAACACAATTTTTGACATTGTTAGTTTCTTCATATTGCTTTTGAGATCATATTATTTCTGATTTCATAAATTATCCCCAACATCTATGTATTTCAAATGTGTTTTTTATATTAGACATCTAGTAGGTTTCATAACTTTCTTTGACACCAACCATATGTATACTTGTATGGTTCTTTTTGATGTGTTATTGGAAGAAGTTTATTGTGTTTTTAATGAATAATTTCAATTGTTCACTACAGTTTTCTATTTTAAATTTGAATATGAAGATCTATAGGTAGTTGATAATGTATTCTTATACATGGTTTGTGTTGCAAAATTAAAAATTTAAAACTCCATAAAAGTATGTACAAAGCCTATCATCTCGTATAATAGAGAACACAAGAAAGATGGTAGAGAGATTTGATCGTATTTTGTTAAAACTATGTACTTTTTAATGGTTCTATACTTAATATTAGGTACATAACAGCCACATATTTCCTGAGCCCATATATATATATTCAAAATTGGATGAATTTAATTAACAAGAATATAATATTTAAACTGTAAAACAAACAACGGGATAATGACTTGAAAGGGTAACGAACTTTCGATTTTTGTCACATTTAGTCACTAAACTTTTTTTCGTTATCTATTTGCCATTGAACTATTCAAACTGTTCACATTTTACCCTTATGAACGGTTGTTGCCCTTCATAAGGGTAAAATGTGAACAGTTTGAATAGTTCAATGGCAAATAGATAACAAAAAAGAGTTTAGTGACTAAATATGAACAAAATCGAAAGTTCGTTTCCCTCTAAAAAGTTCAATGACTAAATGTGAACAAACTTCCTCTTGTATTATATTTTAGCAGATTATTCTTCTAATTGGATGAATTTAATTAACAAGAATATAATATTTAAACTGTAAAACAAACAACGGGACACCAGATCTTGTCATATTAGAAGACCAAGATCTTGTCATATTACACCATTAATCTTCCCTTTAATATAGATTCAATTGAACTAAATACTTTGAATGTCATCTGTCGTCCTCTGTGGGGATCAGCGGCGGCTCAACCAATTTAGAGGCTCTAAGGTGCTGTTTGTTTTTTTGAAGTCAAAATGTCTGCAGTTTGCGAACCACATCTGCAAGCCTCTACGGTAGAAGAAGTGGACCAAATGTCTGCAGTCTGCAATAAGAAGACTGTTTGTTTTTAACGTCTGCGGGCTGTTAAAATAAATTGAATTTTTAAACTTAATTTCATGTCATAAACATTAAAAATGTATTTTTAACCAAAAAAAAAATAAAAATAAAAATAAAAATAAAAATAAAAACTGCACGGTGGCCCATGTTTTTTTTGTTTGGATTAAAATGAGGTCTGAAGACCTTTGAAGACAGTGGCCCATGTCTGCGCTAGGAAGACCTCGCGCAGACATTTTCTGATCTGCGCACTTCCAAAAAACAAACAATCTGCGATGGCATATGTCTGCGCGTTGTCTGCGCGGCACAGACAAAAGTGGTTGCGCGGATCTTCACACAAAAAACAAACAACCCCTAAACAAATAAAAAATTGGGGCCCTTCAACTAAGTAAACAGTTTCGAACTTGAGACATTTAGTTTTATAAATTAGTTCTTTTACCAACAAGCCAAGCTTCAACTTGTCTTTGTATCCCAAGAAATACGCATATATACATATATAACAAAATAAGTTTTAAAATAAGGGGCCTTTTAGAATTGAGGGCCCTAAGCCCTTGCTTAGTTTTGTAAAGGGTAGAGCCAACCCTGGTGGTGATATCTTTACCTTCTTAAAGCCAATTCCTCATCCTTCATAAAATCCATAAAGATGTGTAAACCAATGAACACCTTAGAAAACTTCGATTTTTTCTTTGCTCGGAAAATCCAACATCCCGATAAGATCTAAAACATGAGTGGGAGAGGAGGAAAAAATAGAAGACCAAGATACCAGCTAATTTCAAACAACTCTCACATAATCACATGTAAAGAAGACATGATCAACCATGTCTTCCTCACCACCATAGAAACAACACAAGTTCGAAGCAACATAAACTCCCCTTTTAATCAGCTTCGAAGACACAAGAATTCGGTTTTTGAGTAATTGCCAAACAAAGCAGTTCACCTTCAGCGCGATCCCACCTGACCCAAGTAAATTCTAAGCCAGTACCCCAATAATCCAAATCAGCCAAGAATATCCTTAAATCATTAACCTAGAAGCTCCAATCAATGTTTTTAAGTCATCTCTATTTATCATCTTCATTACTAAAACGATAATACCTCTAAAACATTTAATTGGTTGCCTTCCTTACCCCTTCTAATCGGTCTACTCCATAACACAACAATCTGAGAACTCAAATCAACCCCCAAATTGATTCTGTCAGAAGCATAATAATTTTTATTTTGCTCAATTGCATAAATGTTCGGAAAACGGTTCTTCAAAGGCGAGTCCTCACACCAACAATCTTTCCAAAACAGGGTATCCCTACCACAACCCACAACCGTTTGAAAAGACTGTCAAGAGAAACTACAAGGTTTTGGAATCCCTCATTTATTTTAGAAATGTTAAACCAAACTCCAAGAATCTTTTTTTAGCAATTGGCTTTCCATCTATTATAAAAAGATTATGGGCTGCTTTAATACATTTACACCAAAGATCATTGGTATTAGTTTTTAACCTCCACCACAACTCCCCAAGAAAGTATAAATTAAGAGAGTTCAAACAACCCACTCAAATACTGCCATTATTAAAGGATTTTATGTTTATCTATCTATCTAGTATTTATCTCGTTCATTAGTATATCTATCTTTATATTTAGTTTGTTATTTGTTATGTATCCTAGTATGTAGGATATCATTGGGTGCTGCCTTATTTAACCAACAGGATATGAATGAAATAATTAAGTTACGATATCTGAATTTCTTCATGGTATCAAAGCAGGTCGCATAGATCTACAAAAAGATGAGTGGCAACAGTCGACATGAAAAGTCGACCAAAGATGACTACGGTCGCATCAACACCAATTCTCCATAATATATTCATCTATCTGATTACCTAAAATAGATGCAAGTGAACAATGTTCTTATTGAAAGAAATTATGGTGATTAGGTACAAGAGATGCAGAATTTCTTATTCGCCAAAAACAAGATCCGATTCATGAATAACATGATCAAAGTGCCAAAAGAAGACTCGCTAGAATACATGATGTGGATGCGCTGTGATGCGATTATCAAGGGATGGCTTACTACTTCCATGGAAAAGAACATCATATCTAATGTTAAATATGCCTACACGACGGCTGAGATATGGACGGATGTAAAGGAGAGATTCTGGAAGGAAAGAGTTGAACGGGCCTACGAACTGAGTCAATCGTTAACCATTACTCAACATGATGGTGAGTCTGTATCATCATATTACATGAAGATGAGAGGACTTTAGTATGAAATACAATCTGTGTCACTAGTATTTTGTTGTACGTATGGTAAATGCACCTGTGATGTTGGGAAAAGCATAAACGAGGCAAGACAAATAAAAGCTCTATAAGTTCCTTATGGGACTAGAAAACGTTTTTTCCACTGTGAAAACACAAATCCTCTCATCAAACTGAACACCCACGTTGGGAGCAGCGTGTCATCTATTTTAAGAAGATGAATAACAAAGGGACATCTCTGCCACGTAGAAGATAGGTCATGAAGTTGTTGCACTCTAAAGTCTCACACCCAACCGACGTGAAGACACGTTTGCACAAAAGGAACAAGAAGATGTGAAGGATACAAATTGTGGGAATGGTGAAGAAGCTGAACATTGTTCTTTATGTGGATAAGACGAGAAAATAAATAAGGGTGTTTTAATAGAATTGGGTATCGGAATTGGTGGCTTGGCAAGGGAAAAAAAGAAAAGGGATGACCCAAAGTATATTTTGCAGATTCTGATTTAAGGCTGGTACGAGGTCTAACTGGCGAGCATTACCAAAAACTCATTAAGCACTTCTCAAGCCTATACACCACAACAAAACATGGAAGATAACAAAAAAATAGATCATGGATATAGACACGGGTGTGACAGAGCATATGGCCCATGATCGTAATTTACTCGTTGACATGATGGGTAGTGATCATGAGGCACTAGTCATAATCCCTAATGGTGTAATCTTTTTTTTGTCGGACGCTTAATTGATGAACTAAATTGTGTTGTGATGTTTTTCCCTTATTTTTGTGTTGCACAGGACTTACATAGGAGGAGCTTGATTGGCATAGATAAGTGAAATGGGGAGGGGGTTCTATCAAATGGACTCGGTGAAGAAAGAGAGGAATGTCATGATTGATTTACATGATGTTATAATTGGCACAAAAGGTTTGGACATGCTTCCGAATCTAAGCTACACCGAGTTAATTTTTTACGAAATTTTACATCCAATTTGAAAAGTAAAGTTTGCGCTTCTTGTGTAAAGGCAAAACAATCTAGGATGTCATTTTCCGATAGATGCAATAAACAATTGATTTTTTGAATTAGTGTATTGTGATATTTATGGAAATTACCGTACACCCTCTCTCACGGGAGGTCATTATTTTTTTTCACAATTGTTGATGATTTGAAGTTTTTAACAGGTTTGTTTGGGTGTTTTCGCTCCATCACAAACATGAAGCAATTAAAAATTTGATCGACATTTGTAATATGCTAAAAACACAATTCGGAAAGAATGTTAAAATGGTAAGAAGCGACAATGGAGGGGAATTTATACGGGGGAGCATGACCGATTTTTATGCAAAAAGTGGCATTATCCTTGAAACATCGTGTCCACACACGCCCTAGTAGAACGAAGTTGCTGAAAGGAAACACCGACACCTTCTCGAGACTATCATGTAACACCTGGTTCAGGTGTTGGTTGGAAAGTTGCCAAATTGGGGAGATTTTATGCATGGACTCGGCGAGTTGGGAGATCAACTCGTCGAGTAGAGTCGAGACATTTTGGACGCAGGTCGGAACTGACTCGGCGTGTCGAAAGGCCCGACTCAGCGAATCAGATATGTTTAGAGAAAACAATAGTTTTGGGTTTTTCCCCTATATAAACATCATTATATGCCTTTGGAGCCTTCCTTAACATCATAAGAGAGCGTTTACGGCCACAAACACTTGGGTGTGTGAACTAAGAGCATTGGGAGCTTAAACTTTGGGATTGTAGAACGGATTCCAAGCTTAAAGAAGAGGTATCAAGGGGAAAACACTAGATCTAGCATCTATTTCGTCTTGGGCATTGAATTGAGGTATGAATCTGTTATCTTAAGCCTAGATTCTATTTGAGAGTTTATGACCAACTTTAAGGAAATGGAAGCAAGCTTAGATCTGGACCTATCACAATGATATGGTTCCAGATCTAGACCTTCTTAGGTCCCAAATATCATAAAGTTGCACCTTTCATTAAGCTCATTCCCTCTCCATGCATGAAAATCTTGTTTGAATATTAGTTTTGGTGTTATGGCCATGTGAGGCCTTGTATTCACGTAAAATTTGCAACTTTACGTGTTATCCACACTAGTAGAGTATAGATCTGAAGTTTGGGACCTTGAGTTCCACTTGAAAGGGTTATAAACATAAGGGACTAAGAGGACTCGGTGATTCGTGCAAGTGACTCTATGAGTCGAGAGGGTTTTCTCGTTCACGGTCAAGGGTTTACGGTTAAGGGTTCACAATCAATGGTGTTCGGTTGGTGGTTTACGACCGTGAACGTCAAGGAACTCAACGAGTCTCTCGGGTGACTCGGCGAGTTGACGAATTAAGCAAGGAACCCGACGAGTGGCTAATTGTACTCGAAGAGTCAAGGTCAATATGGATTGTTGACCTTGACTACAAACATAGACTTTGACTAGGGTTAACCTGAGGGTATTTATGGGTTTTTGTCAAGTTAATCACCTGATGATTATGGGCAATTGAGAAGGGGCAGCATGTAGGATATGTCTGTTTTCAACTTATCATTTCAGTTGTCAAGAGGTGAGTCTTCTCACCATACCAATGGGTCTAAGGCACTAAGGTCGTCCCATTTTATGATAGTTGGTATACTTTCTATGTAGAGGTGTGTGATATGTATGTATGTGTGATATGCGGTAGAGATAGACTGGTGGCTAATGGTAGAGATAGCCTTTATGGCTAATGGTAGAGATAGCCTTTGTGGCTAACCGTAGAGATAGATTGTATAGCTAATTGATATGTGCTAATGGTAGAGATAGCCTTTGTGGCTAATGGTAGAGATAGCTTGTATAGCTAATTGATATGTGCCAATGGTAGAGATAGCTTTTATAGTTATTTGACATGTGATATGAGGCAAAAGTAGCTTTTACAGCTAATACAATATGTGTTATGTGGATTGTGTGCGGGGTATGCTCTGGTGGACTCACTAAGCTTTGTGCTTACGGTTTACAGTTTTGGTTTTAGGTTTCATTGATTTGGAAATGAAGGGCCCGGATTGATCGCAGTGCACACAACTATTATTTCCGCAATGAATGATTTTGGGACGAACTCTATAAAATGTTTCTAATTAACAATGTTTAGAATGTTTGGAATAAATTGTAATTATGGTTGGGTTATATTAAAAATGAAAATTTTACCCCTAATTTTTGGTTCGCTACAAGTTGGTATCAGAGCCTTGGTTTGAGGGATTCGGGGATACCTTTGGGTGTGTCTGAACTCAAATTGAGGATCTGTAAAGTTTTCAAAAACTTTTAAAAGAAAACGTTTTAAGTAAAGAATTTCTAAGACAAGAAAGGGTGTGATGCATGCAATCAACCAAGCTCAAGTAAGTTACCCCAGAATACCCACATTTGTTATATGTTATGATTTGATTATGAATATGTGAATCGCATGCTAGTTAGGGCTAGGGGAGATGCTTGTATATGTTCTATGAGTGTTAGGCGTGTCAAACCCAACAAATAAAGGGGTACGATATACTCCAAAATAATCCCACTATATTGCACTAAAAGGTAGTACAAGGCAAGCAGGGTCGATCCACAGAGACACAGGACAATTGGTCTATACCTATTTGCACAAGGTACTATGGTCACCAATAGTAAAGAGAGGGGGGTTTAGAATGTAATGATTAAACAAATAATTAAAAACATAAGAAATCAATTAAATACGTGAATTAAATTCAGAATTTGTGAGGACTCCAACCCCATGTATGACAATTTAGCAATGTAACTCCAAGATGACACAATATTCGTTCTATTCTATTTAAGTTGGTACTTGAAAGTGCTAATAAGCTCTAACACTTCCCATTCACCATATTAATTAACCAAAACAAGCTCTTTGATTAACCCTAACCTTATTAACCTAATCTAAACAAGCTCTTAGGATTAGATTATAAGATTGCATGAAGCTTTATGTGAATGTTCCCAACAACACCCAATACCCCTCATAAGCTCGGGAGTGTAAAAGTGTATGAATAAGATTTACACCAAATTCATTCAATAGAGATTAATTTAATGCTTGTTACTTGTTCAATTTGTAAAAGAGATAACTTGAATGACCTAACCCTAATTCAAATGGCCAATAAGAATCATAATTAGAATCAAACATTCGATTGAAGCAAAATCAAATTCATTAAATAGAAATTAAGAACAAATATCATGTCATATGAATGAAGTCACTACCAAGAAGTCAAAACATGAAATTGGAGAATTTAGGGTTCTAGCCACACATGGCTAGAACAAGATCACAAGTCTAAAAGATGAAATTAAGTGTAATTACAACTTACAAAAACAAGAATTAATGTTTCCAAATGGTTAACGGACAAACCCTTGCAAAAAGCTTCGAATTCCCTTCTCCAATGGTGCTCTGGTATGTTCTTCTTATGTCCAAAATGACCCTCAACCCGTAATATAAAAGATAGGAAAAACTGCCAAAAGTTGGTTTTTGGGTCGAACACGGCCCGTGTTAAAATAGGCTAAACTGACACGGGTCGTGTTCAGCAACACGCCCCGTGTTTATTTGCACTAAACTGACACGGGTCGTGTTCAGCATGGTCAACAGCTCCCATTTTGGTCAAACACGTCCCGTGCCCACTTTTCAGTGTAAATTCAACACGCCTCGTGTACCTCTCTGACTCCAAATCCAAACTTGATTTTTCCAATTTTTCGTTCTTCGCGCGATCATCCCACCAATGCTTCCCGACACTTCCCAAAGCGCGTTCCAACCTCCAGTTTACCTGAAAAAGATATAAAAGTGTGCAAATAAGGTTGTTCTAGAGACTAAAATGAATATGATAAAATGCAAGGAAAAGGAAGAACAATTGTGCTAATTATATGCATAAAATGGGACTGAAAGGTGTGCAAAAAGGTGCACAAGTAGCACCTAACAAATCTCCCCAAGCTTAGACCTTTCTTGTCCTCAAGAAAGAACAAGAACCAGACAACAGGACGATTTCTAGATGGCAGAAAGAAAAACTTAGAACGAAAAGGGGATGAAGGATCCTAAAGGTTAAGAATGAATGCATGCAATGTAATGCCATGAAAATATGTACAAAATGCACTTGAGAGACAAAATGAAGCAAAAGAAAAGAAGATTAAGAACAAACACAAAATATGTACTTTTGTAACTAAATAAAGGTACGATCAGACTTTACATCAATAGGGCTTCGATCATTGATACCTTGGCAACCATCCTGTTTCCTTCCACATATCACAGACTCTCAATGTGAGGAAGACCCGAAACGGTGTAACCCAATAATCCAACCAAAGTTTTATTTAATCTTTATACCTTACTAAGATTTATGGGCGAAAATAACATAGTCCGGATTTCATGTCCTTAAGACTAGATGGCCAAGAATGATAATCGACGCCTCCTTAAGAACCCGTCACGACGAATCAGCTTTCGCTGAAATAGTGAGCCCACCCGAAGGGGCTCAGCTCCTATGCTTTCACTTTTTCGAGAGCCACAAGTATCATATCACACAGTTCTTCATTCGCCATATTTCACTTGAGTTGGCTTTTGATTTGATTGAGCTTTGATTTGTACTTCGTTTTGAATTTGGATTCTTCAATCTTCATCTTTGGGATTTCTTTGGAATTTCTTTAGATTTCTTCGTTTTGGCATTTGAAATTCTGATTAGGATACTGGATATGACAGTTGTACCCTTCCTTCATTCTTGACTGTGTGGGTCTGATACATAAGCTCTCTGTTACTGCGGGGGTAACGCGTGTCAACAAATAGGTCCGTGTTCTGTGGGTTCAGAGTTGCCGATAAAGATTCTTTTTAAACATTCAAAAGCAAATCATCCTAAAGCTGTTATTACCGCCCAAAGAACGTTTCAATATAATTTTTTTTTATTATCTGAGGGTAGGGTCTCGAATTACGGTATTTGGGTCCCCTAGTTATGACAGCTGATTCTATGCTTCCGGTAACAATCCAGTTGCTTCGGTATTTTTCATTTCATGGAGCAATTGTATGTAAAGAGTGTCATTATCTCGTACACTTTTTTTTTTTTTGAATGAAATTTGAATGAAATTTGAAAATAAGAAAATTTGAAAATAAGAAAATGCATGCATGAGAATGAATGAATGAAAATTGAATGAAATTTGAAAATGAGAAAAATTGAAAATAAGAAAATGCATGCATGAGAATGAATGAACCTAAAATACAAGTCTACCCCTCCCCAAGCTTAAAGATAAGCATCATCCCCGATGCTTGGAGAGGGTGGAACAACCTAAAACGGAGGTGGAGGAGGAGGATAGTAGCTGGGGTTTCGGGTCCAAGCCCAGAAGTCCTCCTCATGTTTACGTTGACGCTCTTGATCCCGAGCGTACTGGGTGGTGAAGGTGGAAAAATTCTGGGTCAGGCTGGTAATATCCTGCTGATAGGTGTCGAGGCGGGTATGGATTGATTGGAATTCGTCCATATATTGTTGATGATAAGGCGGGGGTGCAGCAAAATGAGATGAGCTGCCACCACCGGTGGGAGAAGCATGGTGAGGATCCTCCTCTTCTTCATCATCATCACCATCTTCCTCGTTTTCTTCGCTTTGCTCATCGACCTCGGTGGAATAAGAGTGGGGGAAGATGTATGGAATGATTTGCCAATCAGTCATATGAATGGGATTTCGGAAATCAAGAATGCCTTTATTTTCTGGTGTGATGAGGAGCTTGGGATCATGATTTTGACCCACGGTCCAATGGTGTGTACCATCGCCTGCCGAGCGGAAGAGTCGCATGGACTCAAGGACAGTGGTGGTGAGATAAGGCTCACCCGGCAGTGGCTGGTGGGGACCGGGGTATGGGGCTCGGATGTGGGCGCTCTTGGCGAGCATGCTGACAATACCCCCGCAAACAATCTTTCCCGATCAGGATGCGCTAAGGCGGATGAGCTTGTGGCACAGAAACCGACCATAATGAGGAATGAGGTTATTCTCGGGATGGGTCATTGCATAAAGGATTTTAAGTTCCAGCGCGTTAATGGTGCTTCGCTCCTCTCTAGGGGCGACGAGCGAAGCAATGATTCTGTGAGCTACCTTAATCACAGGATGGATAAGTGATGAGGCTTTAGCAGCGCTAGAGACATATGGATGTAATTGGGTGATCTGGGTCCACCAAGTCATGTCATAGTATCCTTGGATTGGATCAGTGGGGCCAAATGTGTTTTCCGTTGGGGCCCCCACAATGGCATTGATTTGATCCAAGGAGATCTCATAGTCTTGATTCATTAGACGGAAGTAGAGGATCCCATGATCTAAATAAACTGAAGATAGAAACTCAGCTGTTGGGACTTTATAGCTCAATTCATGGACCCTCAACAAGCCGTGCCACCCTATGTTGCGAAACAGGGTTTTGACTTGATTGTAAACATGCAACTCTTTCAAAGTTGGAACATACACGAATTTTTGGATGGCATGACCTCGTTTAAGGAATGACTCAAGTTTGCCCTGTTGAACTGGGCCAAGACATACGACACCAAAATGAGACGGGTCGGCTGGGGGTGTTGGGGACCTAGATGGAGGTGAGGGAGATCTGGATGGAGGTGATGGAGATCTAGGCTTCCGATGGCGGGCGGATGATTTGGTTTGTCTTGGTCTTTTAGAAGATGTAGCTTCCATAGTCAAGTTTGGGACAGATTAAAAGTGAACGGGTCAAAATGTCAAAAAGTCAACTGTTGACGGGTCCAGTCAACTTTGAACTTGGCCACCAAAATTTCACGGGAAATTTGGTTCTCAAAGATTTCCAACTAAGAATCAAGTCCAAAAAGACCACACTTTCAAGTATTTGACTCAAGAACACAAAATTCAAAGGTTAGGAGTTGGAAAGAATTTACCGAATCGTGTGTTGGATCATGTTGTTCTTGATGGAAAAGATCTTCTTTAACCTCCCCAAGCTTGCCCCTTTCAAGATTGAGACACTAAAACACCAAAATCAAGTGAGAATTTTCGGATCTAGGGTTTGTCAAAACCCCCAAATCCACCATTAAAATGCAAGAAAATGGTGTTTAAGATGGAGAAGATGAAGTGTAAATGGTGAAAATCAAACCTTTTTGTAGATGAAAGTCAAAATCTTGAAGAAATTGAAAGGTATTTGATGAAAATCGGACCTAAGGTTTTTGTTGGGAGAGAGGGGTTGTTAGGAAGTGAAAGTGGGGATAAATGAGGTCCAATCCCGATTTTTTTTCTTTAAAAAGAGGAGTAACTGCTGCGCGGACACGACCCATATCTCAGCAGGCAAAATTGACACGCCCCTTGTTGGGGGGTTTTATGTTGAGATATAGTCGAACACGACCCGTGTTGGGTCAAGGCCAAAATCAACACAACCCGTGTTGCTCTCTGGAAGAATTTGGGACTTTTTTTTCATTAACACGACCCGTGTTCCATTAAGGCTAAAATGGGACACGACCCGTGTTGCTCTCTGGATGCTAATCCCCACTTTTTGAATTTGAAAATTTCCCTCTCTCGGAAATGAAGTACTTTTCCACCCCAAGGTCCGTTCTTTTGGTTTGAAAACAATGACAAAACACATTTGGAACACTAAAAGAAATAAGAATGCAAAGAACGAAATGTTTTAGCGAAAAATGACGAAAATACCCCCGGGTTGCCTCCCGGTTAGCTGCCCTTGTTTTAGGTCGTTGGCTCGACTTTGTCCCCCAGGCGTGATTCATTCTAAGTAACTGGGCCTCTCCAACACATCAATCTTCTTGCCACCTCCTTCAACGGAACCTTCAACCTTCCTTTGGCTTTCTTTTTGCGCATAAACCAAAAAGGACTTAACCCTTTTACATCAGAGATTGTCCACTCAATCCTTTTTTGGTATTTGTTCAGCATGGTTATCAACTCACTCTCTTCCTTCTTCGATAATTTATTTGAGTTGATGACCGGTTGAGTGCTCTCCTTCTCGACATGTATTTGCTTTATAGGGCCCAGTGGAGTTTTTGCTCTCGAATCTTGTGCTTGTTCCACCGGTGGAAGGAATTTGGCTTTAGTGGTGGGTGACTCTACTTCTCTTCCATCAATCCACACGTGCTTATCATCCTTGAATTTCAAAATCTCCAGCACCTCCTCGTTTGTACCGCACTCCTTTGCAAGTTCTTCGGCTTTGTACCTGTCTAATTTTTGTGACAAGACTTACTCCACAAAATCATTGTTAGTCGAGTTTAAGCTCTTTTCAGCCAATGGCTGGATCATATTCACAAAATTAACAGATTGAACATCAGAAGGAACCTTTTTTTCTTCATGAACATTGAATTTGATAACTTCACCGTCAAATTCCATACTTAAAGTTCCATTGTAGACATCAATTTTTTTTAGAAGTTTTAAGAAAAGGTCTACCCAAAAGTATGGAACTTGAACTTGGAGAGTCATCATCTCCCATATCTAAGACATAAAAATCAGCCGGGAAGATAAATTCATCGACTTGCACTAACACATCCTCTAGTACACCCTTTGGGTGTACCAAAGACCGGTCGGCAAGTTGGATGATCACACCGGTTTTGCTCAATGTTCCTACACCAATTGATTTGAAGAGAGAATATGGTAGGACATTTACGGATGCACCTAGATCGAGCATGGCTCGAGGTACATGAAGATTCCCCAATTTTCAAGGTACGGTAAATACACCGGGATCCTTACACTTCGGGGGAATCCTCTTTTGCAAAACCACAGATACATGCTCCCCAACTGTTACCACTTGATTTCCTTTTAATTTCTTTTTAGATACACAAAGATCCTTAAGGAACCTTGCATATCTAGGTACCTGCTTGATGGCCTCGAGGAGTGGAATGTTGATTTGAACTCTCTTGAACATTTGCATGATCTCACTCTCCTCCCGTTCTTTCTTCGTGCTCCTTAATCTTTCGGGAAATGGAGCAGGTGTGGCTGTAGAATCAGTGATGAAGGGCTTCTTTTTGACTGTTTTCTCTTCCTTCTTCTCTTCTTTGGTTGCTTCTTCGACCACTATTTCTTCTTCCTTTTGATCAACCGGCACTTTTGGACCATCATAGCTCTTTCCGCCTCTCAATGTGATGGCACACACATTGTGCCTTGGGTTTGTTTCAGTTTGTGCAGGTAACTTTCCTTGAGATTCTAATTTGCTTACAGAAGTGGCAAGCTGTGAAACTTGTTTCTCTAAGTTCGTTATGCTTGCTTTTGTCTCTTGTTGGAAAGCTTGTGTACTAGTTGTCAAACTCTTCACCATGTCCTCTAAGGACATACTTGATGAACCCGATTGTTGAGGAGGGTGTTGTGGCTGCCTTGGCTGGAAGTTTTGTGGTGGAAAAGGTGGTCTTTGCTGGTATTGATGTGGTTGACTTGGTTGATAATTTGCCTGTTGATGTCCTCCCCAACCTTGTTTGTTACTCCATCTTTGATCACCCCGTGGCTGCTCATATCCCCTTTGATTAGACCCAAGAAAACCTCCCATGGCTTTGGCTTCTTCACAATCTTCATCTTGAAGTTGTGGGCACATATCGGTTGGATGGCCCACTTGGGTGCAAATACCGCATGGGCGGGGTGTGGGCTGCACACCTTTGTCTTTGGCCAACATCATGAATACTTTCGTGAGCTCGGACAATTGAGCTTCAATCTGAGGAGTTTGTACTTCTTTTACACCCCGGGGTGCATCCGTGTACCATTCTTCATCATGGCTTGAATGTTTGGAATCTTCAGCCATGTTCTTGATTAGATTTCGGATCTCAGTTGGGGTTTTATCGGGCAAAGATCCACCACTAGAGGCGTTAAGAAGCCTTTTTTCCATTGGAGTCATTCCTTCAATGAAATATTGAAGGAGCTGGTACTCAGTGATCCCGTGCTTTGGATAACGAGCACAAAGTTTCTTGAATATTTCCCAATATGTGTGGAAAGCTTCTCTTTTGTGTTGCTTGATTCCGATAATTTCCCGTCGTAGGGCTGAAGCTTTCATTTCGGGAAAATATTTGTCCAAAAACAATCTCGCAAGATCTACCCAAGTAGTTACCGTCCCCGGTGGAAGGTCATAAAGCCAATCTTTGGTCGCGTCTTGCACCGCAAAGGGGAATGCCCTAAGCTTGATTTGGTCCTCTGTGACATTTTGTGGTTTCATACCCACACATACTACATGGAACTCGGTGAGGAACTTGTGAGGATCTTCGTTCTCCAATCCTCTAAAAGTTGGGAGTAAATGGATAAGCCCGGATTTTAGTTCCAAGTTGGTGGCGGCTGGGTATGTGATGCAAAGAGGTTGTTGAGTCACCACTTGTCTTGACCATTGACGAAGAGTTTGTTCAGGTGGTAGGTTTGGAGGATCTTGATTCCCTCCGGGGTTATGTGCCATGGCTTGAGAATTGGTTGTGGTTTTTGAAGGTGAACTGTTTAGGATATTATTAATAGGTGAAGAGGCTGGAGTGGTTTTTATGGGTGAGGTTGTTTGTGGTGAGAGTGATGGGCTTTCTGTTTCTGATGCGTATACACTTGAGAGGGGTATGTCCTCCCAAATGTTGATGACCGGGGGATTGGTTGATGAAGAAGTACCGGAAACTAGTTGCCTCTTACGAAGCTTGGCTTGCTTCCTTAACTTCTTTCCAGTCTTCTCTATCTCCGAATCAATTGGCAATGGCGTACCTGTACGAAAAGATCTAGGCATAAACAATTAGTAACACCGTGTCCCCGGCAACGGCGCCAATTTGTTAGGCGTGTCAAACCCAGCAAATAAAGGGGTACGATATACTCCAAAATAATCCCATTATATTGCACTAAAAGGTAGTACAAGGCAAACAGGGTCGATCCACAGAGACACAGGACAATTGGTCTATACCTATTTGCACAAGGTACTATGGTCACCAATAGTAAAGAGAGGGGGGGTTTAGAATGTAATGATTAAACAAATAATTAAAAACATAAGCAATCAATTAAATACGTGAATTAAATTCAGAATTTGTGAGGACTCCAACCCCATGTATGACAATTTAGCAATGTGACTCCAAGATGACACAATATTCATTCTATTCTATTTAAGTTGGTACTTGAAAGTGCTAATAAGCTCTAACACTTCCCATTCACCATATTAATTAACCAAAACAAGCTCTTTGATTAACCCTAACCTTATTAACCTAATCTAAACAAGTTCTTAGGATTAGATTATAAGATTGCATGAAGCTTTATGTGAATGTTCCCAACAACACCCAATACCCCTCATAAGCTCGGGAGTGTAAAAGTGTATGAATAAGATTTACACCAAATTCATTCAATAGAGATTAATTTAATGCTTGTTACTTGTTCAATTTCACAAAACAATTACGGATTTTGTAAAAGAGATAACTTGAATGACCTAACCCTAATTCAAATGGCCAATAAGAATCATAATTAGAATCAAACATTCGATTGAAGAAAAATCAAATTCATTAAATAGAAATTAAGAACAAATATCATGTCATATGAATGAAGTCACTACCAAGAAGTCAAAACATGAAATTGGAGAATTTAGGGTTCTAGCCACACATGGCTAGAACAAGATCACAAGTCTAAAAGATGAAATTAAGTGTAATTACAACTTACAAAAACAAGAATTAATGTTTCCAAATGGTTAACGGACAAACCCTTGCAAAAAGCTTCGAATTCCCTTCTCCAATGGTGCTCTGGTATGTTCTTCTTATGTCCAAAATGACCCTCAACCCGTAATATAAAAGATAGGAAAAACTGCCAAAAGTTGGTTTTTGGGTCGAACACGGCCCGTGTTAAAATAGGCTAAACTGACACGGGTCGTGTTCAGCAACACGCCCCGTGTTTATTTGCACTAAACTGACACGGGTCGTGTTCAGCATGGTCAACAGCTCCCATTTTGGTCAAACACGTCCCGTGCCCACTTTTCAGTGTAAATTCAACACGCCCCGTGTACCTCTCTGACTCCAAATCCAAACTTGATTTTTCCAATTTTTTCGTTCTTCGCGCGATCATCCCACCAATGCTTCCCGACACTTCCCAAAGCGCGTTCCAACCTCCGGTTTACCTGAAAAAGATATAAAAGTGTGCAAATAAGGTTGTTCTAGAGACTTAAATGAATATGATAAAATGCAAGGAAAAGGAAGAACAATTGTGCTAATTATATGCATAAAATGGGACTGAAAGGTGTGCAAAAAGGTGCACAAGTAGCACCTAACAATGAGCTAGTAGACTTGCATGCTAGTGTTGAGTAGTCAGCAACAGGTTGGCCTGATATGTGATACTTGTAGCCATAAGGATATTGGATGTCATGATTGAATAAGAATGATAATTGGTAATTGTAACTGCAATGTGTATGTTTTGAAAATTGTATACAGTTAGGATCTTATAGCCTTATAAAAGCTAACTTGACCTTATTTCTTGTGGTCTTAGGGTAGAGTATATTATTCGAAATTCTATTAGATCTTGTTATGTGTATAATTTGCATGCATAAGGCAACCGGCAACAAGGATGGATGGATGTGGGCAGCATGGGTTGTGGTACGTGGAGTGGATGTCTGATGATAGCTTTGCACGTTGGACAGTGCCCTAGGGAGAGCCTAGGATGAGATTAGTGACAGGTATTACCTACTTGCAGATTGGATGTGAGGATAGACTAATTTTTCTAGTGTATGATGGTTAGATTTACTGATTATCTGAATGTTTCTTGCTATGTGCTTTGTATGACTCTTATTAATGTGAGTTAGCTACTAAGTGAATATGCTAGGTCACATGTGGCATAGGCCAGATAATCTCAGAGTGATGGATTTGGCCCTATTGCACAACTCTCGTCTGAGTCTAACCGTTCTAGGGATGGGTCTTTTACTTGAAGGATTATCTAATCTCTGTTATATGTGGCTATATTCATGAGGTAGCTATCTGACATTAATGAGAATCTTTCAGCAACTGAGGGCAAGGTAAGGTTAGGAACCTAGGATATGCTTTAGTGAGCTTAGTGGGGTGGTTCGGTGAAGTTGGGAACCTAGGGGGAGCCTAGGAGGTACTCCAGTATAGATCGTCTTGCTGTTTAGAAAACGCATGGTATATTAGTGGAGTAAGTGAATCGGAGGATTCACGAGGATTGTCGAGGAAAGTATGGATAGGTGTGGAAAGTAGTATTGGGCTCGTACTACTAAAAGCATGGGATCTATACTTGAATCGGTGAGAGTACTGGAGAATCTAAGAAGCTTATAGGAAAGAGAACTATTGATTATGCCTTGATCGTGGGAATAGATGCTTTGCAGAATGAGGATGAGCATACATGGATGGGACCAGGGTTTGGTCTCGGCTCTGGTAATGAGCCAGTTAGTGAAAGGACTGCAAAGATTTCGTGTTCGCCTTGGATCTCTTGTGTCATGCGGAAAGGGTTGATTGTGTGATTTATTGCGCTTTCGGATTTGAAACTATGTCTTGGGAATAGTTTATAGTCGGTTAGAGCAGAGGTTGCTCCAGCTACTGTAGTCCAGCTGTTGGCGATCGAGTTGGTGTGGGTGTCAGGGTGTGAGACCCTGAATGATATGGATCTCATAGCCAAGGACGGAAGATTGATTTGGAGCACCTCAATGAGAGAGGTTCAGGTTAGGTGTACTTATTGGAGGGTCTTGAGCGGAGACCCAAGAGTTTGGACCACCATTTGAGAGGCCAGCAGGGTTGGATCCAGTACAACGTTTGCAGAAACTGTGCGATGAAGTTTCGTTCCAAGGGTTTAGATTGTTATTGGGATCGAAACGAGGTGTTTCATCTTGTTCTTAAGGTGGTCGAGGTATTGCAGGAGGAGGTTGTCAGGATTCCCTCGGATGTTGTAAGTATGCTATCTTCGGCCACTTCCGGTGGGTATCAGGTATATGTATCTCTTACGAGTTTTGTTAAGTTGGATCTCGGGTCAGTTTTCTGCTATTATCTGGGTTAGCAAGGGTAACCAGATGTCATTCATCATGTCAAGGAATCTTTGAGAGATCTTCAGATGAATGTACCTAGCGGAGCGGAATCCGCGTGTACCGTGATTACTCTGAGTCGTTGTCGAAATCTGTCCAGTGATTTGGGTTACTAAGGGTGCAACAGGTTTAGTCACGTTTTCAGGGATTTCCCACCTGATGCAAGCCTGTGATATTTGTTGCGATCCGAAGGATGGCAAGGAGGTCGACCGTTTGAGGATCAGAGAGGAGTGGTGAGTGCATGCGCTCCAGCTAGTTTGAGGATCACCATGGGATAAGAGAGTAGAGTCGGGGCCCATCGAGGAGGGACCCTACTTTGCAGGGTTAGATAATGGAGATCGGAACTCCTGGAGGCAAGAGTACGAGGTATGTATGCTTTTGCCTCCCCACCAGCATTGCCTGTATTTTGTAGCGGTTATTTTTCATCAGCATGGGTAGGCGTATCATTGGTTATTATCTCATGTGGTAGTTGAGTTATACGCACCTTCAAGGAGAGCTATATGCCATCTAAATATTGTAAATTTGGATGGAATGGTGTAGGGCCATCTCCTGATATATTGCGAATTTTCCAGCATTCAAGTGGCATTGTGAGTATAGTCGGGGTTGGTTCAAGGGTAGGTACGAGGGGATTTTGATTAGATTTCAGTAACCTTAGAAATTAAGTTAAGAAAGCCTCTCGGAGTTGCTGAGTGGGAGAGAGAAAGAGAGAGAGGGGGGGGGGGAAGTTGTCGCTGAAGTATTGTGAGAGCATCCGACCTTATGACTCCAAGATCTGAATCTGATATCAGTGTGAATAGCTAAAGTCATTGGCGGTGTTGGGACACAAGATGTGTTAGTTGGTTTTAGGGACGTGTGTTGTTTTGGAAGGGTATTCATAGTGTGCTATCTTTGGTAAGCACCGGTCGTCAGCAAGGTGAACATTGGAACGTTATGAGGATTAGGGAATCCTCCAGTTTTTTGTGTGCCGAGCGGACTTATTTGAATCTAAGTAGGGGAGATCCGTTCAGGTATTCAGGGCAGAAGCAAGGGTGAAAGTGATGTAAGAATATAAGGGATCTGTATCATTCACTAATGGTCAGTTAGGGAGAGTGTTGTAAGACTGCGGGGAAGCTGTAACATTCACTAGCAGTAGAGAGTGTTGTAAGACTGCAGGGGTGCCATAGCGTTCATGGATTCTTTCAAGTGATCTAGGCTAGGGTAGGCTAGTTCGCAAGGTTGTGGGGGAGCCACAACTTAGTTAGGATCAGGACCAGAGGTAATTGACCGATCAGTTATCCAGAGGCGAGCCGGGTGGTTATGGGGATTCACGTTGGAACTAGTAGAGACTTTTGAGCTAAGGTTTGGACCTTGTGATACAGGATCTTGTGGTCGAGTAGTGCACGTTTCTGTAGGGTTATGACTAGGTAGCCCTGTTATGGGATCTCGTAGGAACCTGGTGGTTGGACCAGGTGCAAGACTGGAAGTCTCAGGGAATCGGATAAGGGTATTTATTAATCAGTCGAGTAAAGGATGATGGGAAGTCATGGGGAGTTATGCAAATGCCGATTCGAGGATCTCTGGATAGGAGTGGAGTGACAATTAAGAATTGGATAGGAACCCGAATCAGAAGTTGTGCAGGATTTGTTTCTGTGAGATGGAATGTGGGGCATCTATATGCCAAGGGCATCGAGGGCAGAATTCCAGGGGGGTGAACGGGTCCGTTTGATGGTCGTTTAAGTTATTATGATGTGTCAAGGGTGGCTCTATCTGTAATAGATCTACAACATGCCGGGATCAGGAAACGGTAGGTCGGAGGAGACCGGTTATGATGTAAGGCTACAACTATTCTGGTAGTATCCAACTTTTTGCATCGGATTCAGTGGTGACAGGTTGTCAGCCTATCTCGGTCGGATGGATCAAATGGATTGAAGGAGATAGAGCAGTTTTGGTTAGACAAGGTATCCTTCGGAGGTCACAAGGGACTGCTAAGTGTGGTTTGGCTCAGTAATCGGGTAGGTGTACGGTGTTCCGGACAGTTTGTAGACAGGTTGGGGCCAGAGAGGTCCCCGGTTGTTCCTCTGGAAAACAACCATGTGATAGCAAGAGGGATAAGAGCGACTTCAGTGATTTGGGGTCTGTGTATGGAATTGCTTGTTATTCGGTAGTTGCAATTGATCAGTGATTTTGTTGTAGGAAGCCTCAAGGCATTGCGAGTGGGAAGTATTCTATTTAGACTGGTTTTCTGGTGGAACCAATTCATTGATAATTCAATGCGGGTAGTCTATCATGGAGACAGACCACCTCGAGGCTTCAGCTTTTAGATGAAGCAGATGTGATCAGGTTGCAAGTAATTCGTTCATTCTTGGGTTTCGTGTTGCTGAAGGTGTTGCCCTGGAAAGGGATCATCAGGTTTTGGAAGAGGGGCAAACTGGGGCCTCGGTATATAGGCCCGTTCAGGATCACAGCCCGGGTAGGCAAAGTGTCATATCGGTTAGATCTGCCAGAGGAGCTTAGCCAGATTCACAACACATTCCATGTGTCTCAACTTCGGAAGTATGTCACAGACAAGGCTGCATTTTTCTCGCTGGGCGATATCCAGGTGGACGAGAGCTTGAACTACATTGAGAAGCCCGTTGCCATTCTAGATAGGAAGACAAAGGTTCTTCGGAATAAGGAGGTAAGATTGGTGAAAGTGCAATGGTAGCATCGGAAGGGTTCCGAGTGGACTTGGGAACCGGAAGAGGAGATGCGAGAGCATTACCCCGATTTGTTTGGGTAAGAATACTTCGAGGACGAAGTCTAGTTCAAGTGGGGGAGACTTATAACACCTGGTTCAGGTGTTGGTTGGAAAGTTGCCAAATTGGGGAGGTTTTATGCATGGACTCGGCGAGTTGGAAAATAAACTCGTCGAGTAGAGTCGAGACATTTTGGATGCAGTTCGGAACTGACTCGACGAGTTGGAAGGCCCGACTCGAAGATTCAGAGCTATTTAGAGAAAACCCTGGTTTCGGGGTTTGTCCCTATATAAACATCATTATACGCCTTTGTAGCCTTCCTTAACATCATAAGAGAGCATTTACGGCCACAAACACTTGGGTGTGTGAAGTAAGAGCATTAGGACCTTAAACTTTGGGATCGTGGAAGGGATTACAAGCTTGAAGAAGAGGTATCAAGGGGAACGCACTAGATCTAGCATCTATTTCGTCTTGGGCATCGAATTGAGGTATGAGTCTGTTATCTTAAGCCTAGATTCTATTTGAGAGTTTATGACCAACTTTGAGGAAATGGAAGCAAGATTAGATCTGGACCTATCACAAGGATATGGTTCCAGATCTGGACCTTCTTAGGTCCCAAATATAAAAAAGTTGCACCTTTCATTAAGCTCGTTCCCTCTCTATGCATGAAAACCTTGTTTGAAGGTTAGTTTTGGTGTTATGGCCATGTGAGGCCTTGCATGCACGTAAAGTTTGCAAATTTACGTGTTATCCACTCTAGTAGAGTATAGATCTAAAGTTTAGGACCTTGAGTTCCACTGGAAAGGGCCGTAAACATAAGAGACTAAGAGGGCTCGGTGAGTCGTGCAAGTGACTCGGCAAGTCGAGAGGGTTTTCTCATTCACGGTCAAGGGTGTTTGGTTGGTGGTTTATGGCCGTGAACGTCAAGGAACTCGACGAGTCTCTCGGGTGACTCGGCGAGTTGACGAGTTAAGAAAGGAACCTGAAGAGTGACTAACTGTACTCGACGAGTCGAGGTCAATATGGATTGTTGACCTTGACTACAGACATAGAGTTTAACCAGGGATGACCTGAGGGTATTTATGGGTTTGTGTGAAGTTTATCACCTGATGATTATGAACAGTTGAAAAGGAGCAGTGTGTGGGATATGTCTGATTTCAGCTTATCAGTTCAGCTGTCGAGAGGTGAGTCTTCTCACCATACCAATGGGTTTAAGGCACCAAGGTTGGCCCATTTTATGATAGTTGGTATACTTGCTATGTAGAGGTGTGTGATATGTATGTATGCGTGATATGCGGTAGAGATAACTTGGTGGCTAACGGTAGAGACAACCTTTATGGCTAACGGTAGAGATAGCCTTTGTGGCTAACCGTAGAGATAGCTTGTATTTCTAATTAATATGTGCTAATGGTAGAGATAGCCTTTGTGGCTAACGATAGAGATAGCTTGTATAACTAATTGATATGTTCCAATGGTAGATATGACTTTTATAGTTATGTGATATGTGATATGAGGAAGAAGTAGCTTATATAGCTAATTGATATGTGCTAATGGTAGAGAGATATTTTATAGTTATTTATTATGTGATACGTGGTAGAGTAGCTTTTATAGCTGATTGATATGTGATAAGAGTAGAGATAGCTTTTACAGCTAATACAATATGTGTTATGTGGATTGTGTGTGGGGTATGCTCTAGGGGACTCACTATGTTTTGTGCTTATGGTTTACAGTTTTGGTTTCAGGTTTCATCGATTTGGAAATGAAGGTGTAACGAACCAAATTTCAAGTCCAAAAATTTCATTGTTAGTTAATTGATTTATAAAAAACATTTATAAGAAAACACCAGCTAATAGTAACTTTTCATATATCCACAACTCATGTTTGAAAACCACTCGCAAAATAAAACAATGTCAGAGTACAATCCCAAGAAACTCTAATGCGGAAAACCAACATGTGTGTATGATGTGCCGCTACCGTGCCAGCTCCTTCCCCTTCGCTGAAGAGGTACCTAAAACCAAAAATGTAAATTGTAAGCACGAAGCTTAATGAGTTCCCCATCGTACCATATACCATACAATCACGTAACATACATACTGTCGGGCAATTCTGGGGTGCCCGACCTACCCGGAACGACCATTCTCCCGTGTCAAGCCATTCTGGGGTGTTGACCTACCCATGTCAAGCCATTCTGGGGTGCCGACCTACCAGTCGGTCCTAACAACCGAACCTCGGGGACTATTCCACCCCCTATTGCTAGTATCACATATATCATAACATAAACATACTATCAGACATATTTGGGGTGTCCGAACTACCCGTCGGTCCTAACAACCGAACTTGGGGACTATCCCCTCCTACTACCGCAACCTCACATAACATATCATATCAGCATATAAACATATGATCACATATGGTCAGACATATCTGGGGTGCCTGACCTACCCTGCGGTCCTAACAACCGAACTCTACTACTATCACATATAACATATCATGCCAGCATATAACATATCAGGTAGTAGCAAACCTAGATGATATCACAAAGACGATCATCTAACATACAACTCCTACTGGTGGGCCGACATTGTGGCCATAGACCCACCGCTACTAGAAGGTAACTCACCTCGATCAAGTAGCTACTGTCAAACTGAGTGGGAAGTCTCTTCCTGCTGCCGCTCCGGAAATCCTTCGGCTACAATCCCCACAAAACACTCAGTCAGAACTGATATATACTCTTAGGTTAAAATGACTATTTTACCCCCAAACAAATGCAAGTCAAAGTCAACTTCAAGTTGACCCGACTCGCCGAGTTGGTCCTCCAACTCGTCGAGTCCCTCATCCTTTACTCGTCCTTATCCACGTCCCGACTCCTCGAGTTTGGCTTTGCGTTGACGAGTTCCTCTCTTATATGAACATTGCATGAAACGAATCCGACTCGCTGAGTTGTATGAACAACTCGTCGAGTTCAACTTCATCCGAAGAACAACTCTATCCTCGACTCGCCGAGTTGGGTCACTCTTTCTGACCTTCTACAGTCCCTCTAACACCCAGCTAAGTTCTTTAGACTCTTATCAGATATGGGACTTTATGCCTTGGACTCGTCGAGTCCAGTCTTGAACAATTCCATATAGTTGATTTAAATGAGATCTAACACACCAAAACCATAGATCTTGCCTCCTTATGTCCACCTTATACGTAAAGTTCCAAACTTGATGCACATGCATGGGGTTTTTAGCTCAAAAATTCCACATAAAGTGTCCTACAATGTGCATGGGGCTCTCATTTCCATAAAGTTGGCACCTTTATGCCATGAGACCCCTCTTAAGGTCCATATCTGAAGTCAAAACCCACTCAACACTTCCAATTTCGAAACATGACTTAGCAATCCAAAGAGATCCCAAGTTAAAGATGAATAAACACGTAGATGATTCAAGACAGGGGCATTATACCTTGAAGCTGCTGAAAATGAAGTAAAATCCCTGGATCTACTGGCCCCAACTCAAGTTCCAAGCTCCTTCCTTCTTTCAAGCTTTACAACCACACAACAACACCAAAAATGGCCTCAACAAAGCACAATCGGCTAGGGTTTTAATGAGAAGTGTTTTGGGAGCATAAGGGACAATATGGTCGTCATATCATTGCTTAAATATGGTGCAAACCCTCGGATTAGGGTTTTTGTCCGAACAGTACCTACTCGCCGAGTCCAGGACCTGACTCACCGAGTTCATCACTTAAGTCCCACGTTCCGTCCCGCTTCCACTCGGCGAGTTGGTCCTTCAACTCGCCGAGTCCAAGGCCAAAATGCGAAAAATATATAAATAGTTGATGAAAGAATACATACCAAAAAACAGGTGCTACAGAAGGGCTCAGATTTATCGCAATGCACACACCTATGATTTCCACAATGAATGATTTTGGAATGAACTTTGATAAATGTTTCTAATTAACAATGTTTGGAATAAATTGTAAGTATGGTTGGGTTATATTAAAAATAAAATTTTTACCCCTGATTTTTGGGTCGTTACATGCCAAAGCACTAAGATTTGAAGAAAATTAACGAGTCAAGTTCTGGGAAGAATATGTACTTGCTGCCACATATGTGGTAAACAGACTTCCATCCAAGGTTATTGCTCAAAAGACGCCTTACGAGGTTCTTCTTGGTCAAAAACCAGAATAGAAGCACATGAAAGTTTTTGGGTGTTTGGTGTACACAAGAAATAAAGATATAAGAGAAGATAAGTTCGTTGTAATGGGAGATACCTGGAGTGTTTGTTGTGTATCCTTAAGGAAAGAAGAGATGTTGTGTTCATGACATAGAAAGTAATAAGGTTGTCATATCAAAGGATGCAAGGTTTTTGGAAAGCAAGTTTCCATTTACAGCCACCTCATCACATAAAAAAGACATTAATAATAGTCACATGTTTGACGATGAAGAAGTAGACAACCTCATCCAAGTATGTGAAACACAAGATGTATCAAATAATGAAGTGGAAATCCCAATACACATTGAAGCACAAGATAAAAGTGAGACTCATGAAACAAATTTTGAAAACACCCTAGGACCATAAATTAATAAACCCTCTACACACGTACCAAGAGAAAATAGAATCATGTCATAACCGAAACGTTTTGAAGATTTTATTGTCGAAGTGCCACCACAGATAAACACCACTTAATCTAACCGCTCCACAACCAATCATGCTTTTTCCATGGTACATCCACTCATCAATTGTATTACTTATAATAAGTTTTCTGATAAACATAAAGTGTTTCTATCGACTATCAATTCAAAGGATGATCCTAAGTACTTTAAACATGCATCAAAAGATAACAAATGGGTAGAAGCAATGCAGCGAGAGAATAAAGCTCTTGAAGAAGATGAAACATCGACTCTTGGAGATTTTCCTAAAGACAAACATGTCATTGACTCAAAGTGGATATATAAAATAAAATACAAGCTTGATTGGGAGATTGAGAGGTACAAAATGTGAAATCTTTCATTCGCTTCTTCACACGGATCAAATTTAAGATCAAGAACATTTTTTAATTTCCATTCCGCAATTGCTCTCGTGTGTGCTTCATTTGCTATTTCGTGCTTACCTTTCAACATTTTTAAACGCTAGTTTTGCTCCTCTTCTAGAGCATATATTTTTTGAACAGAAGTCATTCCACCTACAAGAAAATTGGTACCCTTACTAAAATAAACAATAATGAATTTAAATAGTGCAACGCTTACAACGTGACCAAATTATAATCAAATAAATTAATATTATCTTAACATGTCATGTGGATATCAATTACATCATGCACATATCCAATTGGATCATGAAGGCCTCCTACACCTAAAACTGCTTTTGTTGCCTGGTTGGTGAGACTTCCAAAGCTTCGGTGATCTTTGATTCGAGCACTAACAAGCATACCCTTTGCTTTTCGACTAGATATTTGCAATGCATTCGCAGGAGAAATTTCATAAAGACTTGTGAATTTGGTACTTGTAAATTCAGTATCCTTAGTCTTGGTCTTCTTAATAGCATCAGGACAGACTGCTTCTGCTTTTCTCTTAAGAGTTGTTGATCCTGGTCCTTCCACAACCTATGAAGCTTTGTTACAGTGTAAGTATACAGCAGGATGATTGGGGTCAATTTTTTTTGGGAAGATCATTGGTAACAGTAGGATATTGCTTTAACACCTTTGAGTTTCTTGGAATAAGCCTTAACATGATGATTAGAAGATGAAACTTATCGACTGGTGACTTGTCATTTGGAGTATAATGCTTCAACAGAATTGCCAAGAAGTTTTCTTCTTCATCTATTTGACTTACATCCACACATAGTTGGGTGATACAGAGGACCCAAAACCTAGCACTTGGAATTACCTTTTTGTCATTCTTGACGAATAACTTGAAATCCTTCCATATAATAGTCCTAACATCAACTGTCTTTTCATAGAATAAACCCCACAATAACTTCAACGAAGAACATTTTAGTCAAGTCCGCTCCTCATGTTTTACCTGGTAGACACCTTAAAATGAAATGAATAGTAAAGTGCCAAATAATAAGAAATTTTGCCTTTTTGAAATTTCTAAGGTTAATTTGTTATCATTGTAACCCATATGTTTCATCATGACCACAAGTTGATAATCGCTAAAGTTTTTATATATATGCTCGAGGGTTTGAAGAGAGAAACCAATACAACTGAGAAATGTCTTTCGGTCCAAAGTAGCTTGAGTCTCATCAACAACATAGAAGACAATACAATCTTCATCAATGGTGACTATAGCAGTTGAGAATGCTTTGTAGAGCAGCCTCAACGAGAAATTGATTGTGGTGCGAGTAAACAGGATGAAAAGGTTGCTCCTCTTCATTATCTCAATAATTATGTATACCTTCTGGTTATAACGAGATATATCAAGATTTGCAACATAATCGCAAGATCCAATCTTGATGATATCATCAGGTAGAACGTTGGAGGAAGATGAAGCATTTGAAGATTTAGACAGTTTCCATCATTGTAGAATGGTTTGATAGACAATTAAAAAAATCACATAAAATCTAGAGATCGTAATATATATATAAAGCATCGTAAATGAAATTTTTGGGCGCGTAAATATTAATAAGGAGAATAACGCATCTATTTAAGAATGATACATCATCCAATCGTGTTAGGTATAAGATTACAACTTTCGTTAAAAGTGGATATGTTCTTTTGAATCCACTATTGATGATTGACAAAAGTCAATATGCAATCATTAAAAATACTTCCCCTAATTGAACTAACCGTAGATAATAGAAGGATTTTTTGGACAAAACCCTAAAATATTGTTACCATTTCCGGTCAAATACTAGCCGATAACCATTCGACGATAATCGCTTTTTCCCTCTACTGTCTTCCATTGATCCTAACCCACCACCATTACCAGATACTATAAACTCCATAAGATCAACAGACGGGCTTAACTTGAACGATTTTCACATGATCTTTTGTGATTATGGTGAAAAGATAGCTGAGCAACAAGGTCAGGTCGAGCGTATGAAAGAGGTGATGGGTTGAGATTACCTTCATTCTAGGGTGGATGTCCTCAACATGCAGCAAAGGTTCAACTATGTTTAGAAGAATATTAAATCGAGTGTTATGTTGCTTGTGGGTGTTGTCCTCGTCATGTTCATGGTCATTATTTTCATGATTCACTTGATAATCAGCAAGTGAATCTCATGAACATGGGCTGTGGTGGCATGTTAATCTAATGGTATTAGTCTAATGGTAGTTGTAATGATGTTCCTTGTTATATATGTTATTAAGATTATGTGTGTTTAGTTTGTGTTAATGGTAATCCAGTGTGTGTAGGTAGTGGTACTCTAGTGGTGGGTGTAGTGGTAATGTTTGGATGTATTTTGAAGTCTTGGTTACCTATAACAGGCATTTTGGTTTGATATTGGTATAAATGTAAATCGAAATACAAGTCTGATAAAATAAGGCATAAATGGCTTATAATTTCTTGTATTCAGTGGTGTTATTGTTTTAGGGTAACTTTTGGTGAATCCATGAACACGATAAACAGTAGAAAAGATTATGAATCTGTTTTTGTATAGTAAATATGAATATTTTGATGTACTTTGTTTGCCTTAGTTAATGGTAATTAAGTGTGTTTGATGCACCACTATGACTAATGTTAGTGAGGCCAAATCAAGGGGTATTTTTGTCATTTCCTTTTTAAAAGTACTTTACATCCTTACTCGACAGTAAAGTGGACATACATCTCTCTCTTTTGCCATGTGCTTGTTTGTCTTTGGAACTAACGATCCCTTGGAATTAATGAAGTGAAAATGGTGTAATGCTTGTGTGGATGTGTCGCCATAATAAGAATGTCTTCCACTCCGTCCAAACCTAGAAGATCCTTCTATGCTTGCCTCACTAAGGTGTGTGTTACTTTCTTTATTTATCCATTGTAGCCCTATTTTATAACTTTCTTCCATTCTCAATCTCTCACTCATGAATTCTTTTTGTTAGGGACCTCGTAATGGATTTATTTGTTGGGTAGAAGAAGTAGACACTAATAATATGAGTGTTGAAGCAGTTATGATTGCAGGTTTGGCTAGGTCAGAAAATAAGCTTGAATCTACGATTTGGAATATCAAGATGTGTTTAGATGTTAGTTGGATTGTTTTCTTTGGCATAATTGTTTACAAGTTGTAATGGTTTGCTGATGTTAACAATTAACTCTATTTTGAAATTTCTTGCTGTGACATCCCCAATTTTCACGGCTAGAAAAGACCGATTTTTGTTTATGCTTTATAAAAATCAGAGTACTTTTTTTTATAAAAGTGTTGCGGAATTTGTCCCCATAAAAACATGATAATTACGTTATCAAATCATTTCCGAAGAAATGTATTTTTTTTTATTTTAAAACATTGGGATGTCATTGTCAATACAGGAACATAAGCATAAACAGAACTTACATTCATTTACACTAGTGATCTACATCTCTTTTAAATCTCTCAGTGTACATTAGCTTCGTATCGACACCTGTGATACAAATAAGCTGGAGTGGATCAGGTTGGGAAACCTGGTGAGTACATAGGGTTTTCAACCCACAGTAATATAATTATTATATTTAAACATCAACAATCAACCTAATTACCCATTCCCATTATCTTCTTAAGGATTTACCCTAAGGATCAGCTATTTCTAATTCATTCATTCCTAAGGATTATCCTAAGGAGTATGTACGAAGTCCATTGTTTTCAATGACACGGTTGTTAAGCATAGCTGCTAGCTCTATCACTTAGGTGTCGCTGTCATAATTGGGACATTTTCTATGAGGCGCTTCTGCCAGTATTAACATTTAAACGCTATTGTCATGGTCATAAGGCTCCCTATAGGCGCAGCTGCCGATACTGTCCTTAGATCACAGCTGCTGGGACGTTTATCGTAGATCTAAATCATCAACGGGTTGTGGCGCAGCTGCCAGTGCTCATCTATAGGGTATTAGGTCCACTGCTGCCAATATATACCTATAGGGCACTAGGTCCGCACTACTAATGTTCCTCTATTTCAGCTTTTATCCCTCATTATTCATCTACCCATGTTTTACCCAACATATTTTGTAGATATAAAATACTTTATACAGTTTACATCATTTAAAACATGTATAAAAATCTTTCACCAACATAGACATGTATGATTTACATTAATTTGAAATAACGAGTTCTTATTGTATTAATGTAATGGTGATACTTCACTTGTACACGATCATAGTTTAAACTTTTATTTGAACATGTATGATTTACATTAATTTGAAATAACGAGTTGTTACAACATCTTATATAAACAAACCAGGTAGCAGTTCAACCTAAAATTTAGGGAAAAACGTGGGAGGTTAAACAATTACGAATAAAAGATTTAACGAAACTGCAAGAGGTTATCAATCCTACACTACATGATGTAGGTAACCGATTTCCAAATACTGGCAAAGTTATTGATCCTGATAAAAGATACGAAACGTGTTACCGATCGTGGTGGAGGTTGAAGAATGAAGAACATGGGGACCGAATTTAATTGTTTCATTGGATGTAAAAGGTGGTTGATGGAAGGACATGGTAAAGGAGTTGAATTACAGATACAAAAGATACTCAAATTCTCTCCAATACCGTTAATATGGATCTAATTGATTTTGCCTTGGTTTTACGCATAAAATGTTATACAATATGTTGATGACGAAAAAAATGGTAAAAAGTTCTCTATCTATCTATCTCTCTCTCTCTCTTTATATATATATATATATATATATATATATATATATATATATATATATATATATATATATATATAACATTAAAATAAAAAAAGAACTTTAAAAATATTTGTAAGGTATTGATCTATATAAATACTTGTTCCATATGTATTTATATATTTTCATACTTTAAAAAAAATGTCTTTAAAACTCTTTTTTTCATTTAAAACGTATTTATTTGTATTATTAAATACATGTAAAAAATGGTTATATATATATATATATATATATATATATATATATATATATATATATATATATATATATATATATATGTGATTTTTTATAAAAAGGTTTCAATATTTTACCAGTTTATTAAATAGTTATAAATTAATTTGTTATAATGGTAAAATAGAGTGAGAATGCAACATTTACCTACTTTTATGATTTTTTTATAAAAAAAATTAATTTATAACTAAAAGGTAAACTTAACAAGAATTTTGGACTTTACTGCACATTCCTTAAAAAATAATTAATAATAATAAGTTTCTAGAAAAAAAACATTAATCAGTCAAAGTACCTAATAAAAACATATTGTTCGAAGAAGATTTTAGGGGTGAAACGTGGCCCACAACACAAACACGTTTTATGTGTCATTATTTCTATTTTCTAGAGATTCTGTCTTTTTTGTTATGTTATTATGTGTCTTCATGTGGTAATTTTGAGGGAGGGCGTGCACGTGCACCTTGTTTTATGCTCCTTGTTTCTCTTTTCTTTCGGTTACAACACCTCGTACAACTCTCACACGATAATGTTAAACCCACTCACACCATTACTCGAAATCGGTTATAACTTATAACTGAGACAACATCATCGCATGCATATATATATTGTTCACTAAATTAACAAAGAAACGAAAACAAAACAACATACACATTACTACTAATTAACAAGTTCTTAACTCTAAAATAAAACAGCCTCATTTCCCGATTCCAAGAAAGTCAATAAACGGTGGTGGCAACGGTCGACTGATGGTGGTCTGAATGGTAGTGAAATGACTGTTTGTTACAGTGTTCACGTTAATGTCATCGGGAGGATTAGTGAATGAGCGACGGACTTCCGCCATATAACCACCATCTGTCTCCATTGCTTCATTACAGTAATCACCAGTTCCACCACTACCACCACCATTGGCCACCGCTAGTGACATCTTAATCTCTTCCCCGTTGCACTCTGCAAAACAAAAAATAGTAAATATTATCAGGGACAAGTATATTAATTTAATTTCAAACAGTCATAAGTTTTGTTAAAATGAATTGTAAAAAAATGTTTTGGTCCTCGTTTAGTATAGCCAATTCATAGCAATCTTTGGTAAAAAAAATAATAATAAATAAATAATAAAAAATCAATGTTATCTTCAAATATGATTTTAACTACCGAACATGCTAAAAATAGAAACATCACATTTAAATGGCTAGAAGCCTAGAAGAGCCATTAAAATAGAGATAGTAATAATTAAAATGACAAATACAAAATATCATCTTTTTTTGAAGATGTGAGAAAATAATCATTGCGTTTAGTTAAAAAAATAAAAAATAAATAAAAATAAAAGCTCAGCATGTGAATAATTTTACAAAAAAAATTACAAAATTATGCATATTTTGCAAAAAGTCAGCTAGAAAATTAGTTGTACAAATTAAAATAATTCTACAAAATATATATATATATATATATATATATATATATATATATATATATATATATATATATATATATATATATATATATATATATATATATATATATATATATATATATATATATTTTTAAGAATAAATTGGTGGTTCATCATAAATATACACAGATGATCAATTAATGATCATCAAATGTCATAAATGCCTTTCATTTTGATATGTTAATCAATATATCTTTCTAAAAATCTATCATTTTTCTCTAAAAAGTTATAATGAACATAATTTATAATGTGTCTAACCTGAATCAGGTGTATTCATGCATAACATACTTGTACCCTCGTTGATCATAGTTGATTTCCCCATGAGACTGATGGTACTACCAGAACTGCCATCACCTGAAACACAACGAAACGAAGAAGAAGAAGTAGAAACGCCGGCGATGTGTTTCCGTCGCCGGGATGTCAAAACGTGCCAGTGATTCTTGATTCCGTTATCGGTTCTTCCGGGAAAGAACTTAGCGATGTGAGACCACTGGTTGCCGAACACCATGTGAGCCGCCATTAACGTCTCATCTTCTTCTTTAGTGAACACCGTCGTCTTTATTTGTGGATCTAACTGATTCACCCATCGGAGCCTGCAACTCTTCCCTGAATTCAACATTACATAGCGCAAATAATTAAAAAGAATAAAAACATATGTATAAAATCGATGAATTATTTAAGAAAAAAGGTTCACCGCTTCTTCCAGGAAGTTGCTCCGATATCATTTTCCAGTTTTTCGGCCCATGAAGAGCGACAAGCTCTCTTAATTTACGGTCCTCCGATGGCTTCCAATGGCCTTTCGCGATGAGCTGCCGACGTGAATCACCGTCTTCTCCATGTTGACTGTCATAAACAAGATTAAAAATGTTGCCTTTAGTGTTTTAATTAAATACCCATGTGAAATTCTGGACAAATGTCGGTTCTTTTTGTATATTTTCGCATACCTATTTGGTTGTTCTGCACTCTTCGTCATTTTATCAAGAACACCAGGTTGAGAACTGCAGATTTTGAAAGTAAAATGTGATCTTATTCTTATGGTTATTTGATCATAAACCCGATTTAGATTTTGAAAGAATTGATGCAAAGTTGAATCGAGATATTACCTTGGAGCAAACGACACTGGCATGGTGGTGGCTGTTGTTGGGGGCGTTCGTGGTTCTTCTCCTATTAATAGAGAAAAAGTTCACACATACACACGCGCGAAGAGACTCATGAATTTTGGAGAGAGAATGTTAAAAAGATATGAATACACATGATGCATGGATATCGATATTCATAAATTCTAAAAAGTTAATTTGTATGGTGTTTAGGGTGGTAATTTGGACAATTATGTCTACTTTTATGTCATAGCAATATAATATGAACAAGACACGATATCGTTTTTTTAATGGGTGCTGCTAATACGAAAACGAACCGATTAAAAAACGAAAAATACGACATAACACGACAAAGGCAACATATGATAAAAATAAGTTTATATAATTAATACGTAATCATACATAACATGTAAAACCTGAAAAACACGACATAAAAATGTTAAATCGTGTTAATCTCGTGTCGAATTATGAACACTAAAATGATACGATACAATATCGTGTTTTTACACTTAACATAAACCTAACACGAACAAGAATTCGAATTTCAATTTCATTTCGCGTCGTGTCATCAGTTGTCACCCTTATGCGTGTTTTTGTACATGAGTCAAAAAACAATAAAATGAGATAAAAGACTAAGGGTGAGCTACCCACCGGCGCCAGATCGGTCTCGATTCGTACGTATTCTTCGAGTCAGTTATCGGTTCTCGTTAATACACATATCTGGTTCCAGCTTTTTACCGTTTTGGTTCCATCGCTTCCAAATAAAAACGGTTTTGACTGATTCTTCATAATGTTGAATCTGTGGAATTCGTTAAATTATCATAACTCATTTGTTTGAATATAGATTGATCTCTACAAAAGTCATTAACTAATATATTTTTTTCCTTAATAGGGGTTGTTATCCGCATGTTGCAGTGAAAATGTCTGATTCTTTTAAAAGAAAATTTGTGACATGCATGAAAACGACTATATAGAAATAACAAAAATATAATTTTGTAACAAAAATATAATTTTGTAATAAAAATATAATCTGTAAAACCAGAAAAATATTAAAAAAAAAGATAGAAAAAACAAAGAAGTAAAAAGGATAAACCTTAAAAATACCATTAAACATGCAAATTAAAACAAATTCATACAAACTAAATTGCAAAATGACCTGTAAAAATAAAAAATAAAACTGCAAAAAATATTAAGAAAAAAATAGTTGTAAAATTAATTTTTAGAAAAGTTTGAGAAAAAAGTTAGTAGAAAAGGTGGAAGAAATTTATATATAAAAGAAAAGATCTAGAGCAAAATTGAGAAAAAAAAATGAAAATTAGTTGAACATTATAAAAAAAAAAATTTTAATGATCAAATTTGTAAATGTTGTCTAAAATTGGGGAAATACGTAACATATATTAAACAACCAAAACCATTTTCTTAAAAGTAAAATAAATATATATGGGGTTCAAATATCATAAAAACATAATCAAGAGTTAAGCGGAAGTCTCAACATCATAAACAAGATGCGGATACAATCGTGTTGCGCCCTTCCTTTCTCACCAGAATAACATGGAAAATATTTAAATGTAACGGGTAAGAACAAAGCATAATGAGTGACCTAGTATACCATATATTCAACCACACATACAATACATATCCTTATGAATGTTATAGTCGAACTATAGTGTCACACCAACATTCGAATGTTATATTCCAAATATAGTCTTTCATACTAATGTTATAGTCCACCATAGTCTTTTATACCAATATTTTAGTCAAACCATAGTCTTTTATACAATTTCTATAGTCCAACTATAGTTTTTGATACAAATGTTATAGTCCAACTATAGTTTTTCATCAACATACAAATGTTATAATCTAATTATAGTCTGATAAGTCACACAGATAATCTACCACACAAAGTATATATAATGACATACATAGTATAATGAAAAAACTCATTTGAAGCTAGAATTATGAGTCTCACGTGCAAGACTTCTCAAATGCAGCAACTAACACGAATCACCTAAATTTACCAATTGGAGATCAAACATTGGTCCAAAACTTATGCCCATCAAAGTTTGGCCAAAAGTCAAACTGGTAAGATAGTCAACAATCAACGATTAAAAGTCAAAGATGAATGTGACAATGCATCATGAATAACCTCTGGTTGCATCGCAGTGACTAAAATCTAAAATAGTCACGAAGCAGACCAAGCTTTGCATCACTACTCGGCCTTGGTCGTATCGTGTATCTTGGGCAAAACAACGACTTCTTATTAACTGCTTAATTTGTAAAAGTTAATGGCTACATCTTTCCAAAAACCTTCTATGGATGTACTTAGTGGATAAAAATATAAACTTTATAACCATGCAAGCCCCTAACATGCTAAACACTAACCCTAGATCTAAAATAAGCCAAAAAGGTTAAGGTTTTATTGCATGATTCAAAGCGAGCATATGCATGCACTATTTTCACTATAGTGAACCAAAACATCCCACCAACCTAGAGTTTTCCAAACTCCAAGGAAATCATACCAAAATGGGACCAAAGTGACTAAAACTCTAGATTTATAAGCATAGAGTTATAAATTTGTAAACTTGAACACTTAAAGAGGTTAAAGATATGACAAGAAGGTTAGAACTCTCTGGATCTAGCTTCATTTGCACCAAAACATCTAACTTCTTCTTCAAGCTTCACACAAATGGCATTAAAGATCAAGAATCTTTGGAAGGGGGCTAGAGTTTCAAGCTTTAAATGAGGTCTAAAACCCAAGACCTATGGATTTGAGTTG